>NC_086446.1:507324481-507931981 GCF_028390025.1 Pseudophryne corroboree
TTTTTTTTGGCGAAAAAGTCCCGTTTTTCGACAATTTCGGGAATTCGACCGCAATTGCATATACCCCTATGTATCTGTGATTTCACTGATGTGGCTTAAAAGCACTTTACGTTGGATTATTGTAACAATACCGGTTTCTCTCCGGTTTTTGGTATGTCTGTATCATGAAGGTCTTCCCTGTTGAATTAAAAAAAAAAAAACAGCCTAGGCAGAAGCATAAGGCTGGGTGACCCATTTTTTTGCTTATTTTTGTTTATTTTTGTCAGGGGGGGGGGGGGGTCGGCTAATTGGCTTTTTCCTATTACTTAATTAATTATTTATAATATTATTTTCCATATGGATCCAAGCATTATGAGTTATCTTGCCGCCCAGAGGGATTTCTTTAATTCCATTTTTCTGGGCAGCTGCGTTTCTAGAGAGGAGGGGACCCGTGTGCAGACTCCGTGTGTGGGCCCCCTCCTCTCATGTAGCCGTCACCACCGCTGTCAGCGCTGAGACTCTGGCACAGTGCCAGAGTCTACAGCGCATGCGCAAGACTCAAAAAAATGCCCGCCGTGCCATCTTTCCGATGTCCTGCGCATGCGCTGTAGACTCGGGCACTGTGCCAGAGTCTATAGCGCTCAGTTCGCTAGCAGCGGCGGTGACGGCTACAGGAGAGGAGCGGGCCCACACACAGTCGCTGATGGACGCCGGAAATGTGAGTATAGAAGAAATGGGTGCAGTGTGTGAGGTGTGGGCCCTCTCTGGACTCAGGGGCCCGTGTGCACCGCACACACTGCACCCATTATAGATAAGCCATTGGGGGTAATTCCAAGTTGATCGCAGCAGGAATTTTTTTAGCAGTTGGGCAAAACCATGTGCACTGCAGGGGGGGGCAGATATAACATTTGCAGAGAGAGTTAGATGTGGGTGGGTTATTTTGTTTCTGTGCAGGGTAAATACTGGCTGCGTTATTTTTACACTGCAATTTAGATTGCAGATTGAACTCACCACACCCAAATCTCTCTCTCTCTCTGCACATGTTATATCTGCCTCCCCTGCAGTGCACATGGTTTTGCCCAACTGCTAAAAAAATTCCTGCTGCGATCAACTTGGAATTACCCCTCTTGTTTCTGGGCATTCCCCTGCGCCCCTGTGGGTCAGTCCAACCCTAGCTGTAATGTAACTTGCAAGAGACAAATTTAAACTGCTGTTTAAGAGGAATCACATGACTAAGCGATTTATTTTACAATAATTAAAATAATTCTGTGTCTTTATGTAAACAAGTGAGGGAGGTAGAGTTTAGTCACTGTGGGTTATAATGGAAAGTTGCCCTCTGGATATCGCTAAATCCAATGCAGAGAGCACAGCAGATCTGTGTCATATCCAAGAGGCAATACAAATAAACAGTTGTGCCCTGTGGTTTAAACAAAAATCTAAAAACCACAGAAGGAAGTTAGAAGAATAAAGAAAACTCTCTTTAATTGGCTGTCCAGTTGTAAATGCAATACTGTCCTTTCCTCTGTAGAACTGCACCGCACCACAAGCAGCAGAGTACACACTGTTTTTGGTGTAAAGTGTAATTACATGTGTTTTTCTCCAGAAAATAATACTCCTCAATGAAAAAGCAACATCTGGTTGTTGTAGCGGTCAGGAAGGTCACATTAAAGTGTTGGGGGCTGGGTGCATTAAGGCTGACCCTGGGAGGTCTCCGATTCTGTTTATAATCAAATATAATCAGGAGTCTCTGAAATCTTTTTGTGTTTATGCATATGCGAGACTAGCAAAGCCTGGTTCAAAGGTGACATTAATTATAATGTCTTGCAGATGACAGAATTATCCTAGTTGATTGACAGACGTCAGGCTTATTGCTCTTAAAACCGGTGTTCTGGCTCAATTTTCATGTCACCCAAGATTGAAAACAGCCCGTCTTTTCTGAACTAATTAGGAGTCAAGTGTTGGTGCTGCTGCAAAAATGCATTTCTGTCTATAAAAACCCAATGTAAATTGCAGAACGTGCATGTATGCAATAAATGACAAAGAATCCAAAATGCCATTACACAGAATAGTGAAGCAAAAACAGCTTGGATTTTGAAAAATGTTGCGCCCCAACAAGCTTGTTTTGCTACAACTTTTGATTTTTGTAAAATTCTGCTGCAGCTTCATTGATCTCTACATACAGATCATGAACTCCTCAACTAAATGACACATTCATGTAATATTATTGATAGAGGAAGATAGTTGAGTGTATTGCCCCTTTATCTTGTTTAGAAGCAGAGAGGTGCTGAGCACTGGACATGCTGCATAAGCAGTGTGGGATGTAGTGCCTCATTCATAGGCTGCCCAGACACAGATTTTCCTCTGTTCTCTGTAGGCTGCTGGAATGCTGCTGACCTCTAAAGAGACCATCAGGCTTATATACAGTGCCAGTTCAGAGGGTGGCATTCCTTTTCTGAACCCAGAGCTCCTGGACATCTATTGAAGTTGACATTAAGTCAGCAGAGAGGAGTACTTCCCAAATGTACTTGTTGGTGCACATTATAAACAGAACCAATGAGCAATACTGAGGTCAGTAAGTATGGGGCTTCTATGTGTCATAAACAAACATTAACTTTTACACCTGCAATTTCCAATAATGGAGAAGGCAGATGTGATTATGGGCCTGATCTCAATTTGTATGGAATTGCAGAGCCGTAGGGAAGCAGCTGTGCAATTCCATACAGAGTGCAAATGTAATAGGAGGTGTCTGTAGGAAATAGGCGCATCCTGCATGCATCTGCGAGATCTGTTTGCTGCGTCTGAGGTTGCAGCATCCGATCACCATCGCGACCATCTATCATGATTTGCGATGTTAGCAGACCTTGAAGCTTATTCAGACTGAACGTAGTATATGGACTGCTGGATCCTGAAAGTCTGTCTTGCTGATGACGCAGAACCTGGGCTCAGCACGCCTACCAAAACGGGGATGACATGTCCCCCATTTTGAAGAACAATTCCGGTTGCAACCCTTACTCCGCCCCCTAAAAGCTGCAGCATGGCAATCAGCAAAGAAGGGGGGGGTGGAGGTTAGGTTAGGTGCTACTCGGTAAGAGGGGGGTTTAGGGTTAGACTGCGGGAGCGGGGTTAGGGTTATGCACCGCCGGGGCAGGTTAGGTTTAGGCATTAAGGGTGGAGGGTTAGGGTTAGGCTACGGGGAAGGAGGGGGTTAGGTTTCGGCACCACCGGGGGGAGTTAGGGTTGGGCACTAAGGGGGAGGCTAGGGTTAGGCTGTTGGAAGGGAGGATTAGGGGTAGGGGAGAGGGGGCAACATACTTGCCTTGTCCCGGTCAGGATTTCAAACATTGGGATGCCAGCATCGCTATTGTGACCGTTGACATCCCGTCCGCCGGACAATCATACTGAACCCTACTGCATTAATTCCTAAGCACAGCATGAAGATCCAGAGAGAAGAGTGGGGGATAACAAGGAGAGGTTCATGGTCAAGGGTATTCAAAATGCTTACCTGAACAGAAAAGAGGATGGAACCTTCAAAATGGCAAAAGTCTTGCCAAATCTTCGCATTGCAGGATCTAAGACAAGCATAATTTGTAATTCAAAAAAATGTATCTCCTTAAATCTACCCAAAGTAAAATTTTTAGCTTTGAGTAGAATTATTTATTCATTCAGTCAAGCTTAATTAAAAGGGTAAATAAGCTGGAAATCCCTGTATCCGTGGTGAAATGGCTCAGACTGGCGGTTGTGAATAGAAACGTCTGTAGATATGCAGCATCCATCTAACTAATGTAATGCAGCAGCATGTGTACTTCATATGTAGTAAGCGAAAATTTGCTGGCCTATGAAGAAATCACAATTCCATGATGCTCTTAGTAAGAGTATAATACTGCTGCCAAGTCTTCTGTTCTTTGATGGTGTGTGATCACATGACCCTGTGTTAATGAACAACACATTCACAGTGTGTTATAAGATCCAATGCCAGCAAAATATTGCAGACAAACAGATTTCCCAGTAAATAAAAACTTTCAGATTTCTATTAGCTTAATGCATGTTTGTATTTAATTACAACTTTGCCACTTCGGTTGAATTTCCCACATGCACCAGAGTTGCCTACTCTCCTGGAACGTCCGCCAGGTTACTGGCCACCTGGAAGAGTATTTTCTCCTAGAGCTGCCTGTGCCTTATTGGCACCGCCCACTTCCTGAGAGAACTGGTCGGCCAATGATGCGGTTTGTACTGAATCGCGTTCATTGTAGCTCTGCTGTATAGCAGGGTAGAGCCACAATGATGCAACTGTGACATCACGCCCCCTGCATCATCCACCTATACGCACTGTGCAGATTTGGAATGGGCATCCATAAAGTTATCAAGTATGATATATACAACACTACTTTACTAATGCTAATGTGCAATTACAGAATAATGTTATACACTTTTGTATCAGTTCTTTGTCTTTCCAGCGGTGTACAATACATAGCATACCTCCCAACATCATAAATGCTCAAATACGGACACTCTGCGCGTGCCCGCGAAAAGGGGGCATGGTCTCAGTAAAAGGGGTTATGGGTTTGCAGGAATGCCCGTGACTGTGAGCCACATCCCCATTTTCATCACAATGCGGGCATGCCCAGCGCTCTGTGAGATGCTGGACGTGCTCTCTCTGTCTCCTTTGAATAGACAGAGAGGCTGTCTTAATGTGTGAAAGGAGGCTTAATGTGTGAAAGGAGCCTCCCAACTGCCCCCTTCCCCACCGCAGGACACTGCAGCCTTTGGGTGGGACAGAGGGACAGTCCCCAAAAAATGGGACTGTCCCACGAAAATCGGGACAGTTGGGAGGTATGTACATAGCCACAGCACTAACAGAATGAGAGAGTTGTACAAACAAGGGTGGATTGGAAATGGTCCTTTTTTTAAGTGACCTCATGTAGGCAGTGCCATATCATCTTTAGGTAGGGCCAACACAAAAGAATATGGGGTTAAACCATATTTTCTATAGGAGTGTAAAAGAAAAACAAATCACATTAATTCTACCTACTGCTACCCAAAATGCACAGCCTCCTAGTGATATACAACACAGAGAGCATTTTAGTGACCAATATGTAATACAAAGAGCATCCTATGCAAGCAATGCTGCATGCATCCTCTTGCCCGCAGGGCCGCATTCTAACACAAAGAGCATCCTAAGGACAAATATAATACAGGGGGGCATTCTAGGGACTGCTATGCAGTATACTGAGCATTCTAGTGACATCTATATGTAAAAATCAATCTAGTGAATGCTATACAACATAGAGAGCATTCTAATGACGACCATTCAATTCAATTCAAAGTACATCCTATTGACTGCAAAACAATACAGTGAGAATCCGAGTGACCACCATATAATATAGTGAGAATTACAGTGATTGTTATAGAATAAAGAGAGCATTCTAGGGACAATCATACAATACAGATATAATCCTAATGATTGCTATACAATACAGAGATAATCCTAATGACTTCCATACAATACTAAGAGTATCCCAGTGACATCCACACAAAGAAAACATCTTAGTGGTCACCATACAATAAAGAGCCTCCTTGTGACCTTTATACAATACAAAGAACATGATATTGATCATCATGCACAAGAGAGAGCATTCTAGTGACCAACATGCAATACAGAGAGCATCCAACAATCAGTTTCACAATACAGAGAGCGAATTAGTGACTACCGTACAGTACAGAAAGCATCCCAGTGACCACCATACAATGCAGGGCACACCCTAGAGACAACCCTACAATACAGATAGCATCTTAATGACACCATATATTACAGAGAGAATCCTAATGATCACCATACAATACAGAAAACATTTTACAGACTAACAAACACTATAGAGTGTCACATGCTGAACTGGCAAGTTGTACCTAGCACTGTCATGATATGACATTACATCTCTCTCTCAGGCTGTCAAGATGCATCCCATATGGTAATAATGTCAAAGACTGTTTGTTTTCCTCATGTGAGTTGGGGCCACCAGGACATGGGTGCCGCCATCTTGCCTGTGAAAAGATGACTACTGTTCTAACAATCTATGAGCTGATTCTCTGCACACGACTCTTGTGACCTTATCATCAGCCAGGGCAACCTATATAAGTATTTCTCTGGTTATGTAACTTGGCCAGAACAACTTCTGCTGTAACTTGCTTGCTAGCTTCCAATCTGAATTTATTCAAAGGTTTGGCTCCACAGTCCAGTGTGCTCCATTTGCTGCTGTGATACTCCAAGAGCAAGCCATTACTGCTTGGCGCTCTCCACTGTTTCCTGTGTGTTTCTGTGATACTCCAAATGGTTGTCATTACTACTGAGTGCTCTTCACAGTTTCCTGTGTGTTTCTGTGATATTCCCCCTAACATAAAGGGTGTATCAATGTAATTTGGGGGTAGTTAATTATAACCGATGGGTGGTGTGAATATTAATATTAACCAGTGTGAGGGGATGTATTAATAGTATGGAAGATATCAAAATGTTATACGTGGGGTATATTGTTTTGGGGGCTTAGTAATGCTAAGTTTTGTAGGAATAGGGTTATCACCAATCCAGGATTCCTCAAGACAGTCATCAAATCAGCAGAAACCTTGATGATTGGTATCTGGGAAATTCAACCCCAAGGCATTACATCAGTGTGTCACAGGTTAGCCCTCTACTCTGCTCCCGCCCAGCACATCTTTGTATTCCAGCCATGATGGCAAAGAATGACTTGGTTTGTGTCTGCCAGTAGTCAGTGAATGATGATGTTCTACAGCATCATCAACATAAGTGGCCACAGGCATCCTGTGAACTGGCCAATGCCATCTGAGCATACCAGCTGGGAGCACTATAATAAATTATAAGTTATAATGTAAACACATATTGGCACAGAAAGGGTATGTGGTAGAGTCTAAAAGGCAAAACATGGGCATGTGGAGTGGTCTGATGGCACGTAGTGGGCATTTGGAGTGCTGTGATGGCACATAATGGGCATGTGGAGTGGTCTGATGGGACTTACAGTATATGTTTTCTCCTTCTAATGTTAAAAGCTGATGCCATTGGGTGGGATGTACTAAATAAGGGTGAAGAATCAGCTGTAATTTTGGAAGGATTTGAGCAGAGTTTTGGCTGGCTCGGGGTGGAGGATTTGTTGTCCGGATTTTCCATTTGTCAATGCTGGGCAGTATGCAGCTAATTTTACTAGCTACTGCTCTCCTTCCTATCCACAGTAGGGATGGATATCGACCATCGATGGCTAGCAACCATTGATGGTTTAACACTGATGGTTACGCCATAAATGGCATGATGGAAAGCCAATGGTTAACTGCCATCCATGGCAGAGAGGCACCAATATGTTTTTTCTGTGCATAGTCAGCATCGTGCTTAGCTCTGCCCCGATCTTTCCGCTCAGCTCCGCCCTCGTTCCGTGTCACACATCAAGGATGCCCAACGATGGGTCAAAACATTGGGGGTAATTCAGAGTTGTTCAGAGAGAGTTAGATTTGGGTGGGTTATTTTGTATCTGTGCAGGGTAAATACTGGCTGCTTTATTTTTACCCTGCAATTTAGATTTCAGTTTGAACACATCCCACCCAAATCTAACTCTCTCTGCATATGTTATATCTAACCCCCCCCCACCACCACCTGCAGTGCACATGGTTTTGCCCAACTGCTAACAAATTTGCTGCTGCGATCAACTCTGAATTAGGCCCATTGATTGGTTCACGTCACTGATGTTAAACACTAATGGCACCATCGATGGAGACAATCAAGGGTTAATCCTTTGATGGCCATCCGTAACACACAGAGGAATGTAAAGTAGAAAAAAAAATAAGATTGGAAGCAGCCTGCTTGGTTCTGCAGGCTATTGCCTACCACTGTCTAAAGTTAACCTGTGATTGTGGGACAGTGGAATGTCTTGGTCCTAAAACATTGCATATTTTTTGCTTGCATCTCATCAAGGGGCGAGCAAAAGTTACAGTACAGAAACGGATGAACCCTCACATCACATGAGGCTCCTACGGGACCTCACACTTGATTAAATCTGCCTTTACTGTATGTGTATCAAAAAACAGCTACAGTATTTATAAAACAGGTGCCAGTATTTAGTGCGTGAGTGGAAGATTTATACTACCTCTGTGCCAGTTGCAAGCGGGACATCTAAAGAGTACAACTTTCTGAAATTTTATTTATGACTAATGCAGGCGGTGACAGCCATTCCTGTCTAAATATAAGAACCTATTTGGCCACTTATCTAAAAGTAGGTGGAACTGATGCTGTAAGTGGTTCTCTGTAAGATCAGAGCAGATTAAATAAGATCCATGTGTGATGAGATCCAATACATAGCTGCTTGAAATTGTATCTGTGGTGGCTGTTTTCCCATACACCTAGAGAGCTGACATGGTTAATAAGACTATTATAGCAATGCCACATGAGTACGCTATGTAACAAGCACAAATGCTCACGTTTGAGGAAGGGGGAGCGTGTGGGTGAGGAATTCCTGGCATCTCATAACCCGGTGTCTGCTCTCCAGTGCCCACTGAAATAGAACCGGTGACGACAGTGGACCAAAGACAGTTTCCCTTGGGACATTTATGGATCAGTCTCGGTCCTAATTCAGGACACTTCTCTGTATTTGGGAGTAGTATTTGCCAGCAGAGCCTTCTGCAGCTGATCATTAGAGGCAAGCATCTATGCCAACAAAACATCTTGTCATCGCCCTCCTGTGGCTCTGTTTGGATGAGGTCCAGTATCTATGCGTAGTAAACAGAAGAAGCAAGAAGGGTGTTTCAGATAGTTACAGTAAGCGAGTGGCCAGCTGAGTTATCAGGAACAACTTGCAGTCTAACTGGGACTGTCTCATTGATGGAGTCAGCCATAGCTAGTACTTTGGGGGTCATTCCGAGTTGATCGCTCGCTAGCAGTTTTTAGCAGCCGTGCAAACGCATAGTTGCCGCCCACGGGGGGAGTGTATTTTCGCTTTGCAGGAGTGCGAACGCCTGTGCAGCAGAGCGCCTGCAAACACATTTTGTGCAAAACAAGACCAGCCCTGTAGTTACTTATCCGAGTGACACGGTAATGATGTCAGATACCCGCCCAGCAAACCCCCGGCCACGCCTGCGTTTTTCCAAACACTCCCAGAAAACGGTCAGTTGACACCCATAAACGCCCTCTTTATGTCAATCTCTTCTTGCGTTCAGCTGTGTGATTGGAATCGTCGCTAGAACCAGTGCAAAACCACAATGGACTTCGTACACGTACAACGTGCGTGCGCATTGCAGTGCATACACATGCGCAGATTAGCTGTTTTTTTCACTGATCGCTACGCAGCTAGTGATCAACTCGGAATGACCCCCTTTAAGTGGTCATTACAATGCCTTATAATACCTTAGAATTGAGGTAGGAACACTCAGACCACAATCGTCCCACCCAAATCCTGAAAGATCTAGCGTGTTTCTCCATGACACTGCAGGGTCACATATTCCTCTTCTCTAAGACTGCAAGGCAACGCAGGTTTGTGGGAGGTCACGCTATAACACTGGAGACTTGTATACATTTCATAGCCTTAACCACAAACATGTTTCACAACCAGACCACAAAGTTTTGTAAATTCTCATTTAATAACCGCAACAGTCAGGCTATGAATCCCAACATATACCAGCGCTGCCACGAGAACCTACTTGTGAGGAAATCATTTAACATTTGACCTTTTGGTTTCCATGTTCATTAACATCCACATTGTAAACATTTCCAAAAAGGCTTTGCTACACTCATTGTCAAAAGGAAATTATAGTGTATGAAAATAGCACACTATTCCTACTGCTGAGTGTCACTTTGCTGTTCTTATTCGGCAGTGAAAACTATTTCTTTACATACTGAATTCATTTCTACAGAGGAGAAAGAGAAGAAAAGAAATCATTCAGAAAGAAGAAGAAAAATATAGCACACAGCCAAAATTGAGTGTGTACTGCGTGACCAATAGTCAGGAGACTGCCGGTCAGCATACCGACGCCAGCATCCCGGCAGTGGAATGCCGGTGAAGGGAAGGGAGGGGGGGGGATGAGCACAACAAGCCCCTTGCGGGCTCAGTGGCGACGTTCTATTCCCACTCTGTGGGTGTCTTGGACACCCACGACTGGGAATAGTCCCTGTTGGTCGGCATGCCGACCGTCGGGATTGTGAGGGTGCAGGATGTAGATGGAGGTCATGTGATGGGTGGTCTCCTGACTGCCGGTCACATAATTAAATCCTCCCAAATTGCTTAACCAGTTCTGACATGGGGGGTCATTCCGAGTTGATCACTCGTTGCCGATTTTCGCAACGGAGCGATTAAGGCAAAAATGCGCATGGTACGCAGTGCGCATGTGCTAAGTATTTTAGCACAAAACTTAGTAGATTTACTCACGTCCGAACTAAGAATTTTCATCGTTGAAGTGATCGGAGTGTGATTGACAGGAAGTGGGTGTTTCTGGGAGTGTGCGGAAAAACGCAGGCGTGCCAGGATAAAACGTGGGAGTGTCTGGAGAAACGGGGGAGTGGCTGGTCAAACGCAGGGCGTGTTTGTGACGTCAAACCAGGAACGAAACGGGCTGAACTGATCGCAGTGTAGGAGTAAGTCTGGAGCTACTCAGAAACTGCTAAGAATTTTCTATTCGCAATTCTGCTAATCTTTCATTCGCAATTCTGCTAAGCTGAGATACACTCCCAGATGGCGGCGGCTTAGCGTGTGCAATGCTGATAAAAGCAGCTAGCGAGCGAACAACTCGGAATGACCCCATTTGTGCAGTTACTGTATTTTTTTTTATTTGTGCCTGCAGTCTGTAGTACAGATGTACAGACTCTGTACATGCATCAAGATGGAGTTGACTTCGAATAAGCAAAAGTTTGCTCTCCCTAATGAATGGACATATATGCAGGCTAGCTGCCTCAATACAACAATGGAATTGCATTCAGAGTGAAGCGATCAGGGTCAGAGTAAGAGCCACATAGGCCTGAAGTTCAAAATTATCAAGGGCCTGTTGTGAGAAACAGTGTGGGTGGGGCCAGTGCCATATAGGGCATAGCTAGGTGAGAATGGTGAAAAGAATGCAGGCAGCAGTCCTGAGGAAAACAGTTATACAGTATATAGTAATCCTTCACCCTGTTCTGGGCAAGTGGGGTGCTTGCTTGGCAAGAGAAGGCTACAGGCTTCAGAAATTAACCAGTAAGTTTGGCAGTCATACTATTATACTCAATATTGTCAATTTACAATTTTTAATGCAACAGGCCAGACAGGACATTTGTGGACTGTCGCTGACCATAGCACAGAACTGCTAAGGCAACTTACCCTAATGTCTGAGCTATGAAATGGCTGATGGGTACAGCTTCTATTTTTGCCGCCTTGACACTTAGTGACATGAGGCAATGAAAATGATGGAGACCACCGTCCATGGTGCACAGAGACTTCTAAAACTGTGCTGCAGCTAGAAACAAGCAGACGGCCGAGCATAGGCATAAAGCTATAATCGGTGCAGGGCGGCGGCGGCTGCAGAGGTGGGGCTGCAGTGTAGTCCAAAATTCACACCTACTGCTACTCCAAACATTGCAAACATTGCCAGCTGGGACTCACTGTCAGTTGGTGTGGCTTCCCTTATTTGAATTTTGGACTGCACTGCAACTCTACCTCTGGAGCCACCACTGGTGCAAGAGGTGCTGTTGCTATGAGGCCCAGAGACTTAGGTGGCCCTGGACACAAGTTATATAGTTGTCTATTAAGTTTATGGGATTACCTGCTAAGTAATTGGGTCTGGCTCATTGTCCAGCCTGAAAAGCGAGACTCGTCAGTGCTCACATAAGTGGTGGTCTCGGTCTCTCCCTCTCAGTAAAGCTCCACACTGATATGATCCAACTCCCATGCTTCAATTTCACCCTCACACGCACAGCTGAGCTAATCAGTGACCCCGACACAGTCAGAGAAATGGCTTCTCTTTGATTACAGCCTTTGTGAAATGTGAAGTGAGCAGGGTGACTGGGATTGATCTCCAAGATTAGGACTTTCCAAGAAGGGACAGTGTCCTGAAATTAAGATCTCCACTCAAAGTGGACTTTCCTGCATTAGGAAGCATCTCCCTCAGGTAGCAGCTGGTTGGTCCCTGCCGCCTTCCTGTCTTTGCGCTCACTGGAAACTGCAATGTTTTCAGTAATGAAGACCCTACAAATGTGGGGATTACATGTAAGATTCAATAATTATCACTTACCAGATGTCTAAGTAGTATACGGCTGCTGAATGAGGTGACATTCAATTTTCAGGGAGCAGTGTGTGTAGTGAATTTTATAGTGGTAAACGGGGTGCGTGTAGTAGATGTTAGACAGGTAAACTGGGTGAGTTTAGCAGTGACGGGTAGGAAGGGGAAGCATAGCCCCTCCTGTCACATTCCAGCATACTCCAGGAGCATCTGCCTGCAGTGAACATAGGCATTCTATTAGTTCATAGTCCCAAAAGAAAACATTTCAAAATACAAGTAAACAATAAACTACATACATTTACATAAGGCCAGATTTTCAGTAGTCGAAAGTTGTGTCTTCTAAACCGCAAGAGCCTCACCCAAAATGTGTGATTAGAGATAGGTGGGTATAATTACTAAGTGTTGGTTTTGGGTTTTCCGGTGGTTTCCCAGGGGACTTTGCAATAAATGGATTTACTAAAGCCTAAACCGATGGGAAAAGAGATGAAAAACCTCACTTTAGACCAGTACATTGGCTTACCATCTATGTTTTAGTATTTCAAGTATAGCAAACCTGTATTTACTAAGCAACGGCTTAGAAACCACCGAAAAAATGCAGGCACACTCATCATATAAATTAAGTGGTTATGATAGGCAAGATGGCTTCAAAAGCATGGCGTCTTGAGTCATCTGGTCAATAAGAATAATCATGCAGTTATAATGAAGGCAACTCATATTGTAAAAGAAGTCAGAAACTGTTACATTGTATTCTCTTATGAGGGAAATACTATTTTAGTAATACATTAGTGGAAAATTATTGCTTCATTTATTAAGAGAGCAATAGTATTTATTTATTTATTAATTATATTAAATGGGTAATATTAAGTAATTATTAATTGTTTTTTGCCATGCTTCGGGCAAGGTGCCTCGCTCCGCTACTGCTTCGCTCGGCACAGATTACCGTTCCAATCGTAGTCCACGTGGATCGTTAAGTATGAAAAAGTTCCAAAAAAGAAAAAAAATGTGAAAAACTCATGTCGATCTTTTGACCTGTCGACCTAGCACATGTCGACCTTCCAACCCTGTCAACCTAGTGACTGTCGACCTATAGCGGTCGCCCTAAACATTGTCGACCTAGACAGTGTTGATCTTCAGACCGGATCCCGTCCTGGCCTGTACTAGGTTTTTCTGCCTTCCCCTAAATCTCATACTTGCTCCAATGAGCTGAGGACTTGGATTGTAGAATGTCGCCAACATCCGGAAAAAAACAAAAACAAAATAAATCATATATAGATGGAGTCGTACCACTTTCTTCCTGTGTGTTTGAGAAGATTCCAGTATCCTGTTCTTGCCTTCTATAGCCGCTACTATAGAAGCTGTGGAGAAGAAACTGTTTTCTTTGTGTACTATAGTATTTTATCTGGCATTGGATAAAAGCAAGCAATATGAATGAGCAGTAGAATGTGTAAAAGTATTCTGGGTAACTCACCAGCCCCACACACACACACACAAAAAAATAAATTGATACTTTTCCCAGAAAATCATATGATCTTCACAAGGAGGACAGCTGCCAGGAAGGTGCACTCGCTAAGTTAAATTGTCCTTACAATGCCCTGTGATGCTGGCAGCACACTGTCTGGCTATTTTTCTTCCCATGGGATTTTAGTAATTGTTAAGTTTAAAGGAGAAGTGCGCCCAAAATCCCTGAAACATGAAGCATATTATACTGCAAATATCTATTTACCTACAGTGTGTCATGTGCAGGCTGATGTACTGTGTCTGCAATCATTGCAAAGTTCCTTGGCTTTCTACTGCCACATCTAGATGCCTAATGCATTTTAAAATACTCGCCTTAACTCTCAGGAGATGCTTCTGTGACAGGATAGACCTACTTTGCCATCTGTTTAGTTACCTGTATGAAATTTTGAGGATGTTGACAACAGTAGGGGGCTGGCACGGGGGGCAGGGTGCCATGTGCCCCCTGAGCCACGCTACTGCCAAGGGTCACGGGTCGGCCACCACCTTCCACTACACCAGTGGTGGCCAAACCGCGGCTCTCGATCCGCATGCGACTCTTTCTATCTCCGCATGCGGCTCTTATGCTCCCGCGGCACCTCCCGCTGTCCTAGTCTGCAGTGCCCGGTGCTGGCCCGTGAGCCAATCAGAGCACACGGACCGGCAGCCAATCAGGAGTCTTAGCTGCCGGTCTGCGAACTCTGATTTGCTCACAGACCGCCGCCTAATTAGAGAGAATCAACGCCGCCGGAGAGAGTGGATACTGAGGGGCAGGAGAGGTGCATGCCCCTCACAAGCAGAAGACTGAGCAGAGCAGCAACGCGGCGGTGAGCAGCACTTGGGGGGGGCGCAGTGTGGGGACATGTGTATCTTACATTGGGGGCATATCTGGCACTGGGGGATGTGTATCTGGCACTGGGGGCATATCTGGCACTGGGGGGGACATGTGTTTCTGGCACTGGGGGCATATCTGGCACTTCGGGGACTGCAGTGCCCGGTGCTGGCCCGTGAGCCAATCAGAGCACACGGACCGGCAGCCAATCAGGAGTCTTAGCTACCGGTCTGCGAACTCTGATTTGCTCACGGACCGCCGCTTAATTAGAGAGAATCAACACCGCCGGAGAGAGTGGATACTGAGGGGCAGGAGAGGTGCATGCCCCTCACAAGCAGAAGACTGAGCAGAGCAGCAACGCGGCGGTGAGCAGCACTTGGGGGGGCGTAGTGTGGGGACATGTGTATCTTACATTGGGGGCATATCTGGCACTGGGGGATGTGTATCTGGCACTGGGGGCATATCTGGCACTGGGGGGACATGTGTTTCTGGCACTGGGGGCATATCTGGCACTTCGGGGACGTGTATCTGGCACCGGGGGCATATCTGGCACTGGGGTGACGTGTTTCTGGCACTGGGGGCATATCTGGCACAGGGGGGGACGTATATCTGGTACTGGGGGCATATCTGGCAGTGGGGAGACGTGTAGCTGGCAGTGGGGGCATATCTGGCACTGGGGAGATGTGTAGCTGACAGTGGGGGCATATTTGGCACTGTGGGCATATCTGGCACTGGGGGGACATGTGTATCTGGCACTTGGTGCATATCTGGCACTGGGGGGACATGTGTATCTTACACTGGGGGCATATCTGGCACTGGGGAAATGTGTATCTGGCAGTGGGGGCATATCTGGCACTGGGGAGATTTGTATCTGGCAGTGGGGGCATATCTGGCACTATGGGGACATATATGTATCTGGTATTGTGGGGGCATGTATGTATCAGGCACTATGTAGGAATATATGTATCTGGCACTGTGGGGACATATATGTATCTGGCACTGTGGAGGCGCCCATATTTCTCTGACGTCCTAGTGGATGCTGGGTACTCCGTAAGGACCATGGGGAATAGACTGGCTCCGCAGGAGACTGGGCACTCTTAAAAGAAAGATTAGGTACTATATCTGGTGTGCACTGGCTCCTCCCTCTATGCCCCTCCTCCAGACCCCAGTTAGAATCTGTGCCCGGCCAGAGCTGGATGCACCTAGTGGGCTCTCCTGAGCTTACTAGAAAAGAAAGTATTTGTTAGGTTTTTTATTTTTAGTGAGATCTGCTGGCAACAGACTCACTGCTACGAGGGACTGAGGGGAGAGAAGCAAACCTACCTGCTTGCAGCTAGCTTGTGCTTCTAAGGCTACTGGACACCATTAGCTCCAGAGGGATCGAACACAGGGCCCGACCTCGATCGTCCGTTCCCGGAGCCGCGCCGCCGTCCCCCTTGCAGAGCCAGAAGACGGAAGAACCAGGAGAAAATCGGCGGCTGAAGACTCCGGTCTTCAATAAGGTAGCGCACAGCACTGCAGCTGTGCGCCATTGCTCCCACAGCACACCACACGCTCCGGTCACTGGTGGGTGCAGGGCGCTGGGGGGGGGGGCTCCCTGGGCTGCAATAAGTATACCTTTTGGCACAAAAAGCACATAATACAGTGTATAACACTATATATGTGCAAAAACCCCCGCCATTAACATTATAAAAAGCGGGAGAAGCCCGCCGCTGAAGGGGCGGGGCTATCTTCCTCAGCACAGCCAGCACCATTTTCTCTTCACAGCTCCGCTGGAAGGACGCTCCCCAGGCTCTCCCCTGCAGTATACACTACAAGAAGGGTAAAAAAGAGAGGGGGGGCACAGAAATTTAGGCGCAAAAGGTGATATAAGCAGCTATTGGGGGAAAATTCACTTTGTGTTAGTGTAAATCCCTCTGTTATATAGCGCTCTGGTGTGTGCTGGCATACTCTCTCTCTGTCTCCCCAAAGGACTTTGTGGGGTCCTGTCCTCAGTCAGAGCATTCCCTGTGTGTGTGTGCGGTGTGTCGGTACGGCTGTGTCGACATGTTTGATGACGCTTACGTGGAGGCGGAGCAGGAGCCGATAAGTGTGATGTCGCCCCCTGCGGGGCCGACACCAGAGTGGATGGATATGTGGAAGGTATTAACCGACAGTGTCAACTCCTTGCATAAAAGGTTCGATGACGTAACAGTTTTGGGACAGACGGTATCTCAGCCCGCGCCTGCCCAGGCGTCTCAGAGGCCATCAGGGGCTCAAAAACGCCCGCTACCTCAGATGGCAGACACAGATGTCGACACGGAGTCTAACTCCAGTGTAGACGAGGATGAGACGAATGTACAGTCCACAAGGGCCATCCGATGCATGATTACGGCAATGAAAAATGTGTTGCACATTTCTGACATTAACCCGGTTACCACAAAAAAGGGTATTATGTTTGGGGAGAAAAAGCAGCCAGTGACTTTTCCCCCATCTGATGAGTTAAATGAATTGTGTGAAGAAGCGTGGTGTTCCCCAGATAAGAAATTAGTGATTTCTAAGAGATTACTAATGGCGTACCCTTTCCCGCCAACGGACAGGTTACGTTGGGAAACATCCCCTAGGGTGGACAAGGCGCTCACACGCTTATCAAAAAAGGTGGCACTGCCGTCTCAGGATACGGCCGCCTTAAAGGAGCCTGCAGATAGAAAGCAGGAGGCTATCCTGAAGTCTGTGTATACACACTCAGGTACTATACTGAGACCTGCAATTGCTTCAGCATGGATGTGTAGTGCTGCAGCTGCTTGGTCTGATACCCTGTCAGATAACATTGATTCCCTTGACAGGGATACTATTTTGCTAACCATAGAGCATATTAAAGACGTCGTCTTATATATGAGGGATGCACAGAGGGACATATGCCGGCTGGCATCTAGAATTAATGCAATGTCCATTTCTGCCAGGAGAGTATTATGGACTCGGCAGTGGACAGGTGATGCTGATTCTAAAAGGCACATGGAGGTTTTGCCTTATAAGGGTGAGGAATTGTTTGGGGACGGTCTCTCGGACCTCGTATCCACAGCAACAGCTGGGAAGTCGATTTTTTTACCTCAGGTTCCCTCACAGCCTAAGAAAGCACCGTATTATCAAGTACAGTCCTTTCGGCCTCAGAAAGACAAGCGGGTCAGAGGCGCGTCCTTTCTGCCCAGAGGCAGGGGTAGAGGAAAAAAGCTGCACCAGACAGCCAGTTCCCAGGAACAAAAATCCTCCCCTGCTTCCACTAAGTCCACCGCATGACGCTGGGGCTCCACATGTGGAGCCAGGTGCGGTGGGGGCGCGTCTCCGGAACTTCAGCGACCAGTGGGTTCGCTCACAGGTGGATCCCTGGGTTCTACAAGTGGTATCTCAGGGATACAAGCTGGAGTTCGAGGCGTTTCCCCCTCGCCGTTACCTCAAATCAGCCTTGCCAGCTGCTCCCAAGGAAAGGGAGGTAGTACTGGCGGCAATTCACAAGCTGTACCTTCAGCAGGTGATAATCAAAGTTCCCCTCCTGCAACAGGGACGGGGTTACTATTCCACAATGTTTGTGGTACCGAAACCAGACGGTTCGGTGAGACGCATTCTAAATTTGAAATCCTTCAACACTTATATAAGGAAGTTCAAGTTCAAAATGGAATTGCTCAGGGCGGTTATTGCAAGCCTGGAAGAGGGGGATTTTATGGTGTCACTGGACATCAAGGATGCTTACCTACATGTCCCCATTTACCCACCTCACCAGGAGTACCTCAGGTTTGTGGTACAGGACTGTCATTGCCAATTCCAGACGTTGCCGTTTGGTCTGTCCACGGCACCGAGGGTATTTACCAAGGTAATGGCCGAAATGATGATACTCCTTCGAAAGAAGGGAGTTATAATTATCCCGTACTTGGACGATCTCCTTATAAAGGTGAGGTCCATGGAGCAGTTGTTGGTCGGAGTAGCACTATCTCAGGAAGTGCTACAACAGCACGGCTGGATTCTGAATATCCCAAAGTCGCAGCTGATTCCTACGATGCGTCTGCTGTTCTTGGGCATGATTCTGGACACAGGTGTTTCAGTGGGATCTGTTAGACAAGTAGTCCGGATCGCATCTTCAGATGCATCGGTTGATCACCCTGTCCCCGAGGGCCAGGGTGTCTCTGCTGTGTTGGCTGCAGAGTGCTCATCTTCTCGAGGGCCACAGATTCGGTATTCAGGACTGGGTCCTGGTGACCACGGATGCAAGCCTCCGAGGTTGGGGGGCAGTCACTCAGGGAAGAAACTTCCAAGGACAATGGTCGAGTCAGGAGACTTCCCTACACATAAATATTCTGGAACTAAGGGCCATTTACAATGCTCTGAGTCAAGCAGAAACCCTGCTTCAAAACCAACCGGTGCTGATTCAGTCAGACAACATCACGGCGGTCGCCCATGTAAACCGACAGGGCGGCACAAGAAGCAGGATGGCGATGGCAGAAGCCACAAGAATTCTTCGATGGGCGGAGAATCACGTGCTAGCACTGTCAGCAGTGTTCATTCCGGGAGTGGACAACTGGGAAGCAGACTTCCTCAGCAGACACGACCTCCACCCGGGAGAGTGGGGACTTCATCCAGAAGTCTTCAAGCTGATTGTAAATCGTTGGGAAAGGCCACAGGTGGACATGATGGCGTCCTGCCTCAACAAAAAGCTAAAAAGATATTGCGCCAGGTCAAGGGACCCTCAGGCGATAGCTGTGGATGCTCTAGTGACACCGTGGGTGTACCAGTCGGTTTATGTGTTCCCTCCTCTTCCTCTCATACCAAAGGTACTGAGGATAATAAGAAAGAGAGGAGTAAGAACTATACTCATCGTTCCGGATTGGCCAAGAAGAACTTGGTACCCGGAACTACAAGAAATGATCTCAGAGGACCCTTGGCCTCTGCCGCTCTGACAGGACCTGCTACAGCAGGGGCCCTGTCTGTTCCAAGACTTACCGCGGCTGCGTTTGACGGCATGGCGGTTGAACGCCTGATCCTAATGGAAAAGGGCTTTCCAGATGAAGTCATTCCTACGCTGATTAAAGCTAGGAAGGATGTGACAGCAAAACATTATCACTGCATATGGCGAAAATATGTTGCTTGGTGTGAGGCCAGGAAGGCCCCAACAGAGGAATTTCAGCTGGGTCGATTCCTGCACTTCCTACAGTCAGGAGTGACTATGGGCCTAAAATTGGGATCCATTAAAGTCCAGATTTCGGCCCTGTCTATTTTCTTTCAAAAAGAACTGGCTTCACTGCCTGAAGTTCAGACGTTTGTTAAGGGAGTGCTGCATATTCAGCCCCCTTTTGTGCCTCCAGTGGCACCTTGGGATCTCAACGTTGTGTTGGATTTCCTAAAATCATATTGGTTTGAGCCACTTCAGACCGTGGAGTTGAAGTATCTCACGTGGAAGGTAGTCATGCTGTTGGCCTTGGCCTCAGCTAGGCGTGTGTCAGAATTGGCGGCTTTGTCCTGTAAAAGCCTGTATCTGATCTTCTATATGGACAGGGCAGAATTGAGGACTCGTCCCCAATTTCTCCCAAAGGTGGTATCAGCGTTTCATTTGAACCAACCTATTGTGGTGCCTGCGGCTACTCGGGACTTGGAGGATTCCAAGTTGCTGGACGTAGTCCGGGCCCTGAAAATCTATGTTTCCAGGACGGCTAGAGTCAGAAAAACTGACTCGCTGTTTATCCTACATGCACCCAACAAGCTGGGTGCTACTGCTTCAAAGCAGACTATTGCTCGCTGGATCTGTAGCATGATTCAACTTGCACATTCTGCGGCTGGACTGCCGCATCCTAAATCAGTAAAAGCCCATTCCACGAGGAAGGTGGGCTCTTCTTGGGCGGCTGCCCGAGGGGTCTCGGCTTTACAACTTTGCCGAGCTGCTACTTGGTCGGGATCAAACACTTTTTCAAAATTCTACAAGTTTGATACCCTGGCTGAGGAGGACCTTGAGTTTGCTCATTCGGTGCTGCAGAGTCATCCGCACTCTCCCGCCCGTTTGGGAGCTTTGGTATAATCCCCATGGTCCTTACGGAGTACCCAGCATCCACTAGGACGTCAGAGAAAATAAGAATTTACTCACCGGTAATTCTATTTCTCGTAGTCCGTAGTGGATGCTGGGAGCCCGTCCAAAGTGCGGACTTTCTGCAATACATGTATATAGTTATTGCTTAACTATAGGGTTATTGTTATGAGCCATCTTTCCTAGTAATGTCAGCTCTTCCGGGCACAGTTTCCCTAACTGGGGTCTGGAGGAGGGGCATAGAGGGAGGAGCCAGTGCACACCAGATATAGTACCTAATCTTTCTTTTAAGAGTGCCCAGTCTCCTGCGGAGCCCGTCTATTCCCCATGGTCCTTACGGAGTACCCAGCATCCACTACGGACTACGAGAAATAGAATTACCGGTGAGTAAATTCTTATTTCTCTAACGTCCTAGTGGATGCTGGGGACTCCGTCAGGACCATGGGGATTAGCGGCTCCGCAGGAGACAGGGCACAAAAATAAAGCTTTAGGATCAGGTGGTGTGCACTGGCTCCTCCCCCTATGACCCTCCTCCAAGCCTCAGTTAGGTTTTTGTGCCCGTCCGAGCAGGGTGCAATCTAGGTGGCTCTCCTAAAGAGTTGCTTAGAAAAAGTTTTTTAGGTTTTTTATTTTCAGTGAGTCCTGCTGGCAACAGGCTCACTGCATCGAGGGACTTAGGGGAGAGAAGTGAACTCACCTGCGTGCAGGATGGATTGGCTTCTTAGGCTACTGGACACCATTAGCTCCAGAGGGAGTCGGAACACAGGTCTCACCCTGGGGTTCGTCCCGGAGCCGCGCCGCCGACCCCCCTTGCAGATGCCGAAGATGGAAGAGGTCCAGAAGCAGGCGGCAGAAGACTTTTCAGTCTTCCTGAGGTAGCGCACAGCACTGCAGCTGTGCGCCATTGTTGTCAGCACACTTCACACAGCGGTCACGGAGGGTGCAGGGCGTTGGGGGGGCGCCCTGGGCAGCAATGTATTATACCTTTTTATGGCTAAAAATACATCACATATAGCCCTTTGAGGCTATATGGATGTATTTAACCCCTGCCAGATCTCACAGATTCCGGAGAAGAGCCCGCCGAAATAGGGGGCGGGGCTTATTCTCCTCAGCACACAGCGCCATTTTCCTGCTCAGCTCCGCTGTGAGGAAGGCTCCCAGGACTCTCCCCTGCACTGCACTACAGAAACAGGGTAAAACTGAGAGGGGGGGCACTTTTTTTGGCGATATTAATATATTTAAGCTGCTATAAGGATACAACACTTATATAGGGTTGTTCCCATATATATTATAGCGCTTGGGTGTGTGCTGGCAAACTCTCCCTCTGTCTCCCCAAAGGGCTAGTGGGGTCCTGTCTTCAATAGAGCATTCCCGGTGTGTCTGCTGTGTGTCGGTACGTGTGTGTCGACATGTATGAGGACGATGTTGGTGTGGAGGCGGAGCAATTGCCGGTAATGGTGATGTCACCCCCTAGGGAGTCGACACCGGAATGGATGGCTTTGTTTATGGAATTACGTGATAATGTCAGCACATTACAAAAATCAGTTGACGACATGAGACGGCCGTCAAACCAGTTGGTACCTGCCCAGGCGTCTCAGACACCGTCAGGGGCTGTAAAACGCCCTTTACCTCAGTCGGTCGATACAGACCCAGACACGGACACTGAATCTAGTGTCGACGGTGAAGAAACAAACGTATTTTCCAGTAGGGCCACACGTTATATGATCACGGCAATGAAGGAGACTTTGCATATCTCTGATACTACAAGTACCACAAAAAGGGGTATTATGTGGGGGGTGAAAAAACTACCTGTAGTTTTTCCTGAATCAGAGGAATTGAATGATGTATGTGATGAAGCGTGGGTTAACCCAGATAGAAAAGGGCTAATTTCTAAAAAGTTATTGGCATTATACCCTTTCCCGCCAGAGGTTAGGGCGCGCTGGGAAACACCCCCTAAGGTGGATAAGGCGCTCACACGCTTATCAAAACAAGTGGCGTTACCGTCTCCTGATACGGCCGCCCTCAAGGATCCAGCTGATAGGAGGCTGGAAACTACTCTAAAAAGTATATACACACATACTGGTGTTATACTACGACCAGCCATCGCTTCAGCCTGGATGTGCAGTGCTGGAGTGGTCTGGTCGGATTCCCTGACTGAAAATATTGATACCCTGGATAGGGACAGTATTTTACAGACTTTAGAGCAATTAAAGGATGCTTTTCTTTATATGCGAGATGCTCAGAGGGATATTTGCACTCTGGCATCGAGAGTAAGTGCGATGTCCATATCTGCCAGAAGAAGTTTATGGACACGACAGTGGTCAGGTGATGCGGATTCCAAACGGCATATGGAAGTATTGCCGTATAAAGGGGAGGAATTATTTGGCGTCGGTCTATCGGATTTGGTGGCCACGGCAACTGCCGGGAAATCCACCTTTTTACCTCAGACCCCCTCCCAACAGAAAAAGACACCGTCTTTTCAGCCGCAGTCCTTTCGGTCCTATAAGAACAAGCGGGCAAAAGGACAGTCATATCTGCCCCGAGGCAGAGGAAAGGGTAAGAGAGGGCAGCAAGCAGCTCCTTCCCAGGAACAGAAGCCCTCCGCGGGTTCTGCAAAGCCCTCAGCATGACGCTGGGGCTTTACAAGCGGACTCAGGAGCGGTGGGGGGTCGACTCAAGAATTTCAGCGAGCAGTGGGCTTGCTCACAGGTGGACCCCTGGATCCTGCAGGTAGTATCTCAGGGTTACAGGTTGGAATTCGAGAAGTCTCCCCCTCGCCGGTTCCTAAAGTCTGCTTTGCCAACGTCTCCCTCAGACAGGGCGACGGTATTGGAAGCCATTCACAAGCTGTTTTCTCAGCAGGTGATAGTCAAGGTACCCCTCCTACAACAGGGAAAGGGGTATTACTCCACGCTATTTGTGGTACCGAAGCCGGACGGCTCGGTAAGACCTATTCTAAATCTGAAATCTTTGAACCTGTACATACAAAAATTCAAGTTCAAGATGGAATCACTCAGAGCAGTGATAGCGAATCTGGAAGAAGGGGACTTTATGGTGTCCCTGGACATAAATGATGCTTACCTGCATGTCCCAATTTGCCCTTCACATCAAGGGTACCTCAGGTTCGTGGTGCAAAACTGTCATTATCAGTTTCAGACGCTGCCGTTTGGATTGTCCACGGCACCTCGGGTCTTTACCAAGGTAATGGCCGAAATGATGATTCTTCTGCGAAGAAGAGGCGTATTAATTATCCCTTACTTGGACGATCTCCTGATAAGGGCAAGGTCCAGAGAACAGCTGGAGGACGGAGTAGCACTAACCCAAGTAGTGCTGCAACAACACGGGTGGATTCTGAATTTCCCAAAATCTCAGTTGACCCCGACAACACGTCTGCTGTTCCTGGGAATGATTCTGGACACGGTTCAGAAAAAGGTGTTTCTTCCGGAGGAGAAAGCCAAGGAGTTATCCGAACTTGTCAGGAACCTCCTAAAACCAGGAAAAGTGTCTGTGCATCAATGCACAAGAGTCCTGGGAAAGATGGTGGCTTCTTACGAAGCAATCCCATTCGGCAGATTCCACGCACGAACTTTTCAGTGGGATCTGCTGGACAAATGGTCCGGATCGCATCTGCAGATGCATCAGCGGATAACCTTATCGCCACGGACAAGGGTGTCTCTTCTGTGGTGGTTACAGAGTGCTCATCTGTTAGAAGGCCGCAGATTCGGCATACAGGACTGGGTCCTGGTGACCACGGATGCCAGTCTGAGAGGCTGGGGAGCGGTCACACAGGGAAGAAACTTCCAGGGAGTATGGTCAAGCCTGGAGATGTCTCTTCACATAAATATACTGGAGCTAAGAGCGATTTACAATGCTCTAAGCCTGGCAAAACCCCTGCTTCAGGGTCAGCCGGTGTTGATCCAGTCGGACAACATCACGGCAGTCGCCCACGTAAACAGACAGGGCGGCACAAGAAGCAGGAGAGCAATGGCAGAAGCTGCAAGGATTCTTCGCTGGGCGGAAGATCATGTGATAGCACTGTCAGCAGTGTTCATTCCGGGAGTGGACAACTGGGAAGCAGACTTCCTCAGCAGACACGATCTACACCCGGGAGAGTGGGGACTTCATCCAGAAGTCTTCCACATGATTGTGAACCGTTGGGAAAAACCAAAGGTGGATATGATGGCGTCTCGCCTCAACAAAAAACTGGACAGGTATTGCGCCAGGTCAAGAGACCCTCAGGCAATAGCTGTGGACGCTCTGGTAACACCGTGGGTGTTCCAGTCAGTGTATGTGTTTCCTCCTCTGCCTCTCATACCCAAAGTACTGAGAATTATACGGCAAAGGGGAGTAAGAACGATACTCGTGGCTCCGGATTGGCCAAGAAGAACTTGGTACCCGGAACTTCAGGAGATGCTCACGGAAAATCCGTGGCCTCTACCTCTAAGACGGGACCTGATTCAGCAGGGACCGTGTCTATTCCAAGACTTACCGCGGCTGCGTTTGACGGCGTGGCGGTTGAACGCCGAATTCTAAGAGAAAAAGGCATTCCGGAAGAGGTCATCCCTACACTGGTTAAAGCCAGGAAGGAGGTGACTGCACAACATTATCACCGCATTTGGAGAAAATATGTTGCGTGGTGCGAGGCCAGGAAGGCCCCCACGGAGGAATTTCAATTGGGTCGATTCCTACATTTCCTGCAAACAGGATTGTCTATGGGCCTCAAGTTGGGGTCCATTAAGGTTCAAATTTCGGCCCTGTCGATTTTCTTCCAGAAAGAATTGGCTTCAGTTCCTGAAGTCCAGACTTTTGTAAAAGGAGTACTACATATACAGCCCCCGGTTGTGCCCCTAGTGGCTCCGTGGGACCTTAATGTAGTTTTGGATTTTCTCAAATCCCATTGGTTTGAGCCACTCAAATCGGCGGATTTGAAATATCTTACATGGAAAGTAACCATGCTACTGGCCCTGGCTTCAGCCAGGAGAGTGTCAGAATTGGCGGCTTTATCGTATAAAAGCCCATATCTGATTTTCCATTCGGACAGGGCAGAACTGCGGGCGCGTCCTCATTTTCTGCCTAAGGTGGTGTCGGCGTTTCACCTGAACCAGCCTATTGTGGTGCCTGCGGCTACTAGCGATTTGGAGGATTCCAAGTTGCTGGACGCTGTCAGGGCATTGAAAATATATATTTCAAGGAAGGCTGGAGTCAGAAAATCTGACTCGCTGTTTATACTGTATGCACCCAACAAGCTGGGTGCTCCTGCTTCTAAGCAGACGATTGCTCGTTGGATTTGTAGCACAATTCAACTTGCACATTCTGTGGCAGGCCTGCCACAGCCTAAATCTGTCAAGGCCCATTCCACAAGGAAGGTGGGCTCATCCTGGGCGGCTGCCCGAGGGGTCTCGGCATTACAACTCTGCCGAGCAGCTACGTGGTCGGGGGAGAACACGTTTGTAAAATTCTACAAATTTGATACCCTGGCTAAAGAGGACCTGGAATTCTCTCATTCGGTGCTGCAGAGTCATCCGCACTCTCCCGCCCGTTTGGGAGCTTTGGTATAATCCCCATGGTCCTGACGGAGTCCCCAGCATCCACTAGGACGTTAGAGAAAATAAGATTTTACTTACCGATAAATCTATTTCTCGTAGTCCGTAGTGGATGCTGGGCGCCCATCCCAAGTGCGGATTGTCTGCAATACTTGTACATAGTTATTGTTACAAAAAAATCGGGTTGTTCTTGTTGTGAGCCGTCTGTTCAGAGGCTCCTACGTTGTCATACTGTTAACTGGGTTCAGATCACAAGTTGTACGGTGTGATTGGTGTGGCTGGTATGAGTCTTACCCGGGATTCAAAATCCTTCCTTATTGTGTACGCTCGTCCGGGCACAGTATCCTAACTGAGGCTTGGAGGAGGGTCATAGGGGGAGGAGCCAGGGCACACCACCTGATCCTAAAGCTTTATTTTTGTGCCCTGTCTCCTGCGGAGCCGCTAATCCCCATGGTCCTGACGGAGTCCCCAGCATCCACTACGGACTACGAGAAATAGATTTATCGGTAAGTAAAATCTTGTTTTTTGGTGTTTTTTAATGTATGTGGCACTGTACAGGGGCTTTATTTGTATGTGGCACTGTACAACATGACTAAAAATGGCATTATGACACAAGGTTATACTCCTACAAACGTCAAACAGAAAGGTGTGCACATAAAAATGGGGTGTGGCTTTGTGACAACTATGCCACGCCCCCATTTTTGCTTGCGCGCCTTCTGCACGCGCATGATATGGCTCTTACCCTTGACTACAGATCTATTCTGGCTCTTTGCCACTGACTGGTTGGCCACCCCTGCACTACACAGCTCTGCTGAAGCCGCGGCCGCACACTGACAAATGTATAATAAAGTATCTTTGGGATAATTTACACCAAGCCTAATTTTTTTTAAATTAATAAATATTTTTTAAACAAAAAAAACTCCATTTAAGATGGCACCATTACTTATGGGCCAGTGCTCTGGACTTGCCCCCAGGCTAAAAGTTGACAGACAGCCCCTGGTTGACAATGCTTTTGCTTAACTGTTCCTTGAGAAAGCCAACCATTCACATGTGCAAAAGGCAACTGTACACCAGTTTAGCTCCCCCTGTTGTACAGTAGGATGGTTTCTGTCCCACCATCTGGCTCCTTATTTGCCGCTTGGAACAACTTGCTTCTGGTTAGTGTATGGTGAGAAGAGCTGCTGCAGAACCTCTTTACTTTTTTACTTTGCTTAATTTCTCCAGAGAGAATCATTTGCATCAGGTCGGCTGGGTAGTAGAAGGAGCTCTTATGCAGAATGTTGGGTTCAACACAAGATGGCTTGGACATGAATTACAGTGTCAGTTTTAGGAGTCTATTTACTAAGCCTTGGCAGGAGATAAAGTGGACAGAGATAAAGTACCAGCCACTCAGGTCCTAACTGCCATGTCACAGGCTGGGTTTGAAAAATGACAGTTAGGAGCTGATTGGTACTTTATCTCCGTCCAATTTACCGCTATCCAAGGCTTAGTAAATAGACCCCTAATCTGTTAAAACCAATTCCGTACAATCCAACGATCATATAAATGATCCTTTCGGTTCCAAATCGACCAATCGGACAGTGTCTTCCGCAACTAACAGCAGAAATCGGCCTCGATAGTGAGAGCATCATTCACTATATCGGGAGAAAAATTTACTGGGTTTTGACCAATTGCCAGGCAAAGTGCTGAGAACACACTAAACCATTAGATAAAATTTTGGTCAGATATAGCTATATCACCCTATTTTTTCTTATAGTATGTACCCAGCTTTACTAAGCAGTGATAAAAGTGGAGAAGTGAGCAAGTGGAGAAGTTGCACATGGCAACCAATCCGCTGCTCTGTATACTTTTATAGTATGCAAATTATAAATGTTACGTCAATGCTGATTGGTTGCCATGGGCAACTTCTCTACTGGCTCACTTCTCTACTTTTATCACTGCTTAGTACATCTTCCCCATAGTCTCAGGAACACAGCAGTATCTTAGCAGTGAAAATTTATATTGCTAAGCAGCTCTTACGGAGCTGGTACAGACATAACATCACAGGAAGTTAGTAATACTGTACATCCATACAGACTTTCAGTTTATATTTTAGACAGCACTCTGGCGGAAAGGGGGTGGTAAACCAGCCTTCTGCCCCTTCAACCATTTTTATTCTGTTAACTGTCAACAGGATCAATTGAGCTCCCACTTATTTGCTCTATGTGAGTTGCATGGCAGGTGTGTATTCACCTTTGTGTCCCAGTCCCACCCTGATCTGGGTACATAGGGCAGATGTATTAAGCCTGGAGATGGCATAAGGAAGTGATAAACCAGTGATACGTGCAGGTGATAAACGCACCAGCCAGTCAGCTCCTAACTGTCGATTTGCATATTGGAGCTGATTGGCTGGTGCATTTATCATCTTGCACTTATCACTGGTTTATCACTTCCTTATGCCTTCTCCAGGTTAATACATCTGCCCCACTAAGTCCAGTAGCAGATCTTGCTACGGGCACACGGGATTTTTGCCCGGGGCGCCGCATTCCGGAGGGTGCCGGCGCCATCCGGAGGGCACCTCGCTATGGCAAGATCCGCTACTGTTTGTCAGTGTCCCCGGGTGTTGTGCGGCGCTGTGAAGGAAACTAGACGGGTTACGTTACCCGTCTAGTTTCCCTTCGTGGAGAGGACCTTTGCTGTGCAGTGCGCGATGACGTCATCGCGCACCGCACAGCATTGTGGGACTGGCACAATGACGCTAGGGGTCATAATTAACCTCTAGTGTCAATGCTGTGCTGTGCTGTCATGACGTCTCTCCCATAGATCCGAGGAGCGGCGCAGGCGGAGGTCAGCAGCGGTCGGGAATCAGTAGCGGGGATAGTAAGTATTAATTAATTTATTTTTGGGGTATTTTTTTTTGTAAGCAGCGCTAATGGGAGCACAACTCTCCAGGGGGCACAAATGGGGGCACAACTCTACAGGGGGCACAACTCTACAGGGGGTGTAACTGACCACGCCCCTGTATGAAGCCACGCCCCTATTTTCGCCGGGGCGCCACAAGGGCTAGAACCGGCCCTGACTAAATCTAAAAGTGTAGTTATGATCTCAAACATGCGCCTCTATTAATTTCTTTTTATGATCTCACACATGCCCAGTGAAGCCTGCCAGGGGTGAGACAGTGCATCAACACTACGCTGATGCACTGTGGGGGTTTGGCAGGAAGCGCTGGAGGGGGAGTTTTTACTTTGGCAACTGAGATGTTCATACCTCTCGGCGCTACTGCTTCGCTTCAGTACAGTGTCAGAGCTGCTTGAAACCATGTTCACACAGCAGGCTGGACCTGGGTCATTCCTATGTGGGCACTTGGAGATTATCATCATCTCCAAGCTCTGGTGGTCCGCCTCTGTTCATTTTAGCATGACCTAGGTCAGATACCCAGATTGCATTGTTCACATTGCAGGCTTCAATACCAGATTGACCCTTTTCACATATCAAGCCAAGACCCCGCAATAATCCAGGTCAAAAGCTTTATATGAAGGACGTATAATTCTTATGTGGGGTTTTACACCACTACCTCCACCTACACCATCTTATTGGCAAAATATCACATACATCTCTGTGGCATTATCCATCACCCTGATACATTTACCTCTCCCCATCTTGCAGATCACAGTGAAACGTGGAGCAGCGGGGGACTGCTCTCTGCACTGAACAGCCAAACAGTGTTGGGTGGAGGGGGAAACTAAATTCGCAGCCATGCACTTTAGTTTGGCAAATGCCCCCCCAGAGCGCCATTCCCACAGTAGGGGAAAGAAATCAGTTCCGTTCAGAATGTCCTTATTCAAGAACGTGATGCGACTTTGTCAGCAAAAGTCTAACGGTGCGGTCACATCCCATGCGATCTTGTCAGTTAAGTGGTTAATACGCATCTGCCATGATTTTTTGTAATGCATGTGGACAAAGTAGTGGATGTTTGTATAATCTGCATTACAGATACTTGTATAGTAATAAGTGCTATGGAAAACTGATTATTAACCACCACACCACCATCATGGGGGCGGGCAATGCTCCATTTCCAGGGAGGACACAGAGCATTGCGGGCGCAGTGCAGCCCAAAGGGGGGGTGGAGGTGGCTAAACGGGGGCGTGTCAGGGTGTGATCACGGCCGATGCGTGAAGTCATGCGCAGCCATCGTGGTCAAGATCATGGCGGTGGGACTCCTACAGGCGCAGCTAGGCTGCGCTGGCAGGAGCCATTCCTAGTTTCCGCTTACAAGCAGAAATTGCGCAATTTCTGCTTGTTCAACAGGGGGAGATGGCGGTCAGCAAGCTGGGAGGCCTTGCCCAGTGATGGATGGACCCCAGTATGCACTCCAAAGGATTGCAAATTCTGCTAATTAATTAGCAAGAATTTACAGTCGTTACTGAATTAGGCCCATCATCCAGAGTTGGGCCTTGTAGTAGCGTCTGCAACACTGTGAATTTATGGTAATGCTGTAGCCAGTGGGCTGTATAGCAACTACTACAAAGCATGAGAGATGAATGTATTATCTCCAAAGAGGCATTACAGTCACTGCAATTTTTATCTTAACTGCTGCCTACCAGAGACATACCATAAGATAATTAGCTCTATTGTGCATTGTCTGTTTTTTAGCAGAGGCATTGAGTACTACATTTTAATGCTTTCTTTAGACTGTGATAATAACACATACTATTATCATTTATTCTCTAAAATCGATAATCTGTACTAAGTCTAATATTAAAATAAAAGCCATAGTACACATATACATTATTTATCTTAAAACAATAGATGCTTTGAACAGTCATTGCTTATATAAGTGTAGCTTAATATAGCCAGTCACATTTTCTGGAGCCCCAGGCTGAAACAGTTTTTTTTCCCATGTCAGTGGCAGGGCACCAAATCTTTTATATGCATTATGCACCATCCTAAAATGGCTGCGGAGGAGATGTGAGAGGCAGTACCAATAAGAAGCTGGTTAAAAGTTTATTGGCTCGCTGTCACACTTCTGTAGCTTAAATCTTGAAAAAATTCAAGGCCTCTGCTGCTTAGGGATGCAGTAAGATTGAGCAACAAAGTGCATCACATTTATTTAGTTGTCTTAAAATGTCAGGAAATGCATGAAATAAAACAAGTTTAACAAACATTTTTCTTATTAAACTGATGACTGTTTTATATTTTAGGCACAAAAGCCAGAAGACAAAAACAAGAGAACACTTTATGTAAGAACAATTTTTTTTTTTTCATACTGGGCACAGGAATGACAATACAAGCTTGTGTCTAGCCAGACAAAATGGATGCAGACTTTGAAAAATCTGTGGGCAAAATTTAAACAAGTGCATTGGAACGCCTACAAGGCCCCTACGCGAAGAATCAGCAGCATTCCAGGCAGTTCCCACAGGCAGTGTGAAAAACGTAGAGGCAGTCCGCTTGCCTTGAATTTATCTTTTTAAATATTATTTATCATGAACATAGAAATAATAACACTCAGGCTCAAGTTGACTTTATTTTAAGACAGATCTTGGTGTATTCAGATGGACTGCATGAGCTAGTACTGCATATGGCAGGTAAATGTGAACACGCTGCTATACCCCATTTCTTTCTGTTTTTATTGATGAAAATGTGTGAAAGTCAGCTTATAAGACAAAAAGCAAGAAGTTAGAAAGTAACCCTTACTTGTAGCTCTGAGCTAAACAAAATACAACAGACTACTGCATGCAAGCAGACTGTTCCTTCCCTTCATAATAGGCCCAGAGTCTCTTCTCAACTCCCCTTTTGTTTCAAATCAGTCCACATTTCACTTAGATATAAACCTGCCTGGGGGCTTGGCCTTTTACCGTCTGAAAGCCGCATCCATCTGTTTCTCATAAAGAACGTGTAACCTCTTCAGCACTGCATGGGTTAAAGGTTTTGGAATACATCAATCCATAAAAAACCCACAAATGAGTAGCACTCACAGCTGCGTTGTCTTAAATAGCTGCATTTACTCAATAGTTATTTGAGAATAGTTGAAACTCACTGCAACAATACAAACATCTGGATATTAAATACTACCTAACCAATTATGTAACAGGAACAATATAAAACAAAATAACACAATAAAATGTTGAAATATGTTAAAATGCTGTTGAAATACTTTTTAGAAATGGCAATGTAAAAATGATGTCTGCTAGCTGTTACTACAGTAGTTACAAACAGGCGATAGCTATCCGGGATGATTTTGACATCCCAGCAGTCGGGTTCATACTAGAGATGAGCGGGTTCAGGTCTCAGAGAACCGATCCGTACCGAACTTCACGCTCTGAACCCGGGTTTTCCCGCCTGACTCGGAAACCAGAACAAGGCAAAACGTCATCATCCCGCTGTCGGATTCTCGCGGGATTTGGATTCCATATAAGGAGCCGCGCGTCCCCGCCATTTTCACTCCATCATCGGAGAGTGTGCAGAGAGGACGTGTCTCCGTTCTCTCAGTGTCCATGGCTTGTGCTGAATTTGTCCAGTCACAGTGCTTGTGTCCCCTGCTGCCATATGTCCAGTGCTGTCCAGTGGTGCTGTGTTGTGCTGCATCAGTTCAGTGGTGGTGTCTTGTGCTGCATCAGTCACAGTGCTGGTGTCCTCTGCTGCCAGCTGTCCAGTGGTGCTGTGTTGTGCTGCATCAGTCACAGTGGTGGTGTCCTTTGCTGCCATATGTCCAGTGCTGCTGTATAATAAGTCCCTTACAGTGTTGCTGTGTTATCCTGCATCAGACCAGTGGTAGTGTCCTGTGCCTCAGTCAGTCCAGTGACTATTCACAGTGGTGGTGTCCTCTGCTGCCATATGTCCAGTGCTGCTGTATAATAATTCCCTTACAGTGTTGCTATGTTGTCCTGCATCAGACCAGTGGTAGTGTCCTGTGCATCAGTCATTCCAGTGACCAGGCAGTCACAGTGGTATATGCTGCTGCTATATGTCCACTGCTACAGTATAATAATAATCATAATCATAATAATATTATTATTATTATTATTATTATTATAAACAACAACAACAACCACAAGTCCCTCACAGTGTTGCTGTGTTGTGCTGCATCAGACCAGTGGTAGTGTCCTGGCCATCAGTCATTCCAGTAACCAGGCAGTCACAGTGGTATACGCTGCTGCTATATGTCCACTGCTACAGTGTTATAATAATAATAATAATAATAACAACAACAACAACAAGTCCCTCACAGTGTTGCTGTGTTGTGCTGCATCAGACCAGTGGTAGTGTCCTGGCCATCAGTCATTCCAGTGACCAGGCAGTCATAGTGGTATACGCTGCTGCTATATGTCCACTGCTACAGTGTTATAATAATAATAATAATAATAATAACAACAACAACAACAACAAGTCCCTCACAGTGTTGCTGTGTTGTCCTGCATCAGACCAGTGGTAGTGTCTTGGCCATCAGCCATCAGTCATTCCTGTGACACATATTGTGTTATATAACTCCAGAAACATAATGGAGAACAAAAATTTGGAGGATAAAATAGGGAAAGATCAAGAACCACTTCCTCCTAGTGCTGAAGCTGCTGCCACTAGCCATGACATAAACGATTAAATGCCATCAACGTCGTGTGCCAAGGCCGATGCCCAATGTGATAGTAGAGGGCATGTAAAATCCAAAAAGCCAAAGTTCAGTAAAAAGACCCCAAAAAAGAAATTTAAATCGTCTGAGTAGAAACGTAAACTTGCCAATATGCCATTTATGACACGGAGTGGCAAGGAACAGCTGAAGCCCTGGCCTATGTTCATGACTAGTGGTTCAGCTTCACATGATGATGGAAGCCCTCATAACTGAGGCATTGACACTTATGTTGGTGTTAGATGTGTGTCCGGTGTCCGACATTAGTGCAGTGGGATTAAGACAATTGATGGAGGTATTGTGTGGCCGGTACCAAATCCCATCTAGATTCCACTTCACTAGGCAGGTGATAGCGAGATTTTGCCATTTAATTCCAGTGATTTGGACGTATAATTATTACAGTGATTTTGCCAATTAATTCCAGTGATTTGGACGTATAATTATTAATTATAGTGATTTTGCCAATTAATTCCAGTGATTTGGACGTATAATTCCAGTGATCTTGCCAATTAATTCCAGTGATTTGGATGTATAATTCCAGTGATTTTACCAATTAATTCCAGTGATTTGGACAAGTAATTCCAGTGATTTGGATGTATAATTCCAGTTGGAATTGTTTGTGTCGCTTGGCTTAGTCATACAGCTACCTCATTGCACCTCTTCGACATCTTTGCATGAGGTGCTGTTTGGGGCCTAGTTTTTGAAAAGTGCCATCCTGTGTGACACTGCCGTGTGAGTCCAGTGGTACTGCTGTATTAGTCCTGGGGTACTGCCGTATAAGTCCACCAATTGCAGATTTTTTTTAAAGTGACTGGAGCGTGCTGGAGATGCTGTCAGTGGACCAAACAATTGCGGCCCACTCTCGACATTCAGCCACTGCGTGACACTACTAGATGGGCCAGGTGGCTGTGTCACTTAGCTTAGTCATACAGCAACCTCTGTGCACCTTTTTTTCTTTTTTGCATCATGTGCTGTTAGGGGCCTTTTTTTGATATCTGCCCTCTTGTCTGCCGCTGCAGTGCCACGCCTAGAAGGGCCAATTGTTTGTGTCGCTTGGCTTAGTCATACAACTACCTCATTGCAATTCTTTTTCTTCTTTGCATGATGTGCTGTTTGGGTCCTTTTTCTCTTACGTCCTAGAGGATGCTGGGGACTCCGTAAGGACCATAGGGGTATAGACGGGCTCCGCAGGAGACATGGGCACTATAAAGAACTTTAGAATGGGTGTGCACTGGCTCCTCCCTCTATGCCCCTCCTCCAGACCTCAGTTAGTTCCTGTGCCCAGAGTAGACTGGGTGCATTACAGGGAGCTCTCCTGAGTTTCTCTGAAAAAAGAATTTTGTTAGGTTTTTTATTTTCAGGTAGCACTGCTGGCAACAGGCTCCCTGCATCGTGGGACTGAGGAGAGAGAAGCAGACCTACTTAACTGATAGGCTCTGCTTCTTAGGCTACTGGACACCATTTGCTCCAGAGGGAGTCGGAACGCAGGTCTCCCCTTGCCATTCGTCCCAGAGCCGCGCCGCCGTCCTCCTCACAGAGCCGGAAGACAGAAGCCGGGTGAGTATAAGAAGAAAGAAGACTTCAAAGGCGGCAGAAGACTTCAGATCTTCCCTGAGGTAAGCACGCAGTGGTAACGCTGAGCGCCATTGCTCCCACACACAACACACACTGCAGGCACTGATGGGTGCAGGGCGCAGGGGGGGGGGGGGCGCCCTGGGCAGCAATATAAACCTCTAGGACTGGCAAACACATATATATATATAGGCTGCGGAGGCAGTAGATATAAAAATCCCCCGCCAGTATTACAAAATTGAGCTGGACCGAAGCCCGCCGCTGGAGGGGGCGGAGCTTGATTCCACAGCACTAACCAGCGCCATTTTCTCCACAGAGCACTGCAGAGAAGCTGGCTCCCCGGATTCTCCCCTGCTGAACACGGTGACACAGGGCAGAAAAGAGGGGGGGGGGGCATTTGTAAGGCGCAGTGAGTGTATTATACATATAATTATATATAAAAGCGCTATATTATCTGAGAATTTGTTTCCAGTGTCAGTTGGCGCTGGGTGTGTGCTGGCATACTCTCTCTCTGTCTCTCCAAAGGGCCTTATTGAGGAACTGTCTTTATATAAATATATCCCTGTGTGTGTGGGGGTGTCGGTACGAGTGTGTCGACATGTCTGAAGCGGAAAGGCTCATCTAAGGAGGAGGTGGAGCAGATGATTGTGGTGTTTCCGTCGGCAACGCTGACACCTGATTGGTTGGACATGTGGAATGTTTTGAATGCAAATGTGACCTTATTACATAAGAGGATGGACAAAGCAGAGTCCAGGGAAAAAGCAGGGAGTCAATCCATGGCTTTGACTGTGTCACAAGGCCCTTCAGGGTCTCAAAAACGTTCTCTATCCCAAATAGCAGACACTGATACCGACACGGATTCTGACTCCAGTGTCGACTACGATGATGCAATGTTACACCCAAGGGTGGCCTAAAGTATTCATTATATGATTATTGCAATAAAAGATGTTTTACATATCACAGATGACCCCTCTGTTCCTGACACGAGGGTGCGCTTGTATAAGGAAAAGAAACCTGAGGTAACCTTTCCCCCATTTCATGAGCTGAACGAGTTATTTGAAAAAGCTTGGGAAACTCCAGACAAAAAACTGCAGATTCCCAAGAGGATTCTTATAGCGTATCCTTCCCCTGCACAGGACAGGGTACAGTGGGAATCCTCGCCCAGGGTCACAAGGCTTTAACGCGCTTGTCCAAGAAGGTGGCGCTACCGTCTCCAGACACGGCAGCCCTCAAGGATCCTGCTGATCGCAGACAGGAAACTACCTTAAAATCTTTTTATACGCATACGGGTGCTTTACTCAGACCGGCAATAGCATCGGCATGGGTATGTAGCGCAGTTGCAGCTTGGACAGATACCTTGTCAGCTGACTTTGATACCCTAGATAGGGATACCATTTTATTGACCTTAGGTCACATTAAAGACGCAGTCTTATATATGAGAGACGCTCAAAGAGACGTTGGGCTGCTAGGTTCGAGAGCCAACGCTATGGCGATTTCTGCTAGGCGAGCCCTGTGGACCCGCCAATGGACGGGTGATGCCGACTCAAAGAAGCATATGGAGGTTTTACCTTACAAGGGTGAAGTTTTATTTGGGGAAGGTCTCGCGGACCTGGTTTCCACAGCTACCGCGGGTAAATCTACTTTTTTGCCTTTTGTTCCCCCACAGCAAAAGAAAACTCCACAATATCAGATGCAGTCCTTTTGGTCGCATAAGTCCAGAAGAGGTCGGGGCTCATCCTTCCTCGCCAGAGGTAAGGGTAGAGGGAAAAGAACGCCTGCTTCGGCTAGTTCCCAGGAACAGAAGTCCTCCCCGGCTTCTACTAAATCCACCGCATGACGCTGGGGCTCCACTGAGGGTGTCCGCACCGGTAGGGACACGTCTTCAACTCTTCAGCCAGGTCTGGGATCTGTCAGACGTGGATCCTTGGGCGATGGAAATTGTATCCCAAGGCTACAAACTGGAATTCGAAGAGGTGCCCCCTCGCCGATTTTTCAGGTCGGCCTTGCCAGCTTCTCCCCCAGAGAGGGCAGTAGTGTTAGCTGCAATTCAAAAGCTGTGCAAACAGCACGTGATTATCAAGGTTCCTCTAGTTCAACAGGGAAAAGGGTACTATTCAACGCTGTTCGTGGTCCCGAAGCCGGATGGCTCGGTCAGACCCATTTTAAATCTAAAATCCCTAAACCAGTACTTGAAAAAGCTCAAATTCAAGATGGAATCGCTCCGGGCAGTGATCTCCAGTCTGGAAGGGGGGGATTTTATGGTGTCACTAGACATAAAGGATGCATACCTTCATGTTCCCATACATCCTCCTCATCAGGAGTACCTGAGATTCGCTGTACAGGACTGTCATTACCAGTTTCAGACGTTGCCGTTTGGGCTTTCCATGGCCCCGAGGATTTTCACCAAGGTGATGGCGGAGATGATGGTACTCCTGCGCAGGCAGGGAGTCACAATTATCCCGTACTTGGACGATCTCCTGATAAAAGCGAGATCGAGAGATCAATTGCTGAAAATCGTGTCGCTGTCCCTGAGAGTGCTACAACAGCACGGTTGGATTCTAAATCTGCCAAAGTCACAATTGATTCCAACAACTCGACTATCATTCCTAGGCATGATTCTGGACACGGAACAGAAGAGGGTTTTTCTCCCGATGGAAAAAGCCCAGGATCTCCAGAACATGGTCAGAGACCTGCTAAAACCGAAAAGAGTGTCTGTTCATCAATGCACTCGAGTTCTGGAAAAAATGGTGGCAGCCTACAACGCCATCCGATTCGGCAGGTTTCATGCGAGGACATTTCAGTGGGACCTTCTGGACAAGTGGCCCGGGTCCCATCTACAAATACATCAGAAAATAAGCCTGTCCCCCAGAGCCAGGGTGTCTCTCCTGTGGTGGCTGCAGAGTGCTCACCTTCTAGAGGGTCGCAGGTTCGGCATTCAGGACTGGATTCTGGTGACCACGGACGTAAGCCTCCGAGGTTGGGGAGCAGTCACACAAGGAAGAAATTTTCAGGGACTATGGTCAAGCCAGGAGGCTTGTCTACACATCAAGATACTGGAATTAAGGGCCATATACAACGGCCTACGACAAGCGTAGAATCTTCTTCGCGACCTACCGGATCTGATTCAATCAGACAACGTCACAGCCGTGGCTCATGTAAACCGCCAAGGCGGGACAAGGAGCAGAGCGGCAATGGCGGAAGCCACCAGGATTCTTCGCTGGGCGGAAAATCACGTAAGCAGTGAAAATCTGTCAGCAGTCTTCATTCCGGGAGTGAACAACTGGGAAGCAGACTTCATCAGCAGGCACGATCTCCATCCAGGAGAGTGGGGACTTCATCAAGAAGTTTTTGCAGAGATAACAAGTCTTTGTTGAATTCCTCAAATAGACATGATGGCGTCACGCCTCAACAAGAGGCTTCGGAGGTATTGTGCCAGGTCAAGGGACCCTCAGGCAGTAGCGGTGGACGCCCTGGTGACCCCATGGGTGTTTCAGTTGGTCTATGTGTTCCCTCCTCTTCCTCTCATCTGAAAAATATTGAGAATCATAAGAAGAAAAAGAGTGCAGACAATACTCATTGTTCCAGATTGGCCTCGAAGGGCCTGGTACTCAGATCTTAAGGAAATGCTCACAGAAGATCCGTGGCCTCTTCCTCTCAGGGAGGACCTGTTACAGCAGGGGCCCTGCGTGTTCCAAGACTTACCGCAGTTACGTTTGACGGCATGGCGGTTGAACACCAAATCTTAGCTGGCAAAGGTATTCCGGAAGAAGTCATCCCTACGCTGATAAAGGCTAGGAAGGAGGTGACGGCGAAACATTATCACCGTATCTGGAGGAAGTATGTTTCTTGGTGTGAAGCCAAGAATGCTCCTACGGAGGATTTCCATCTGGGCCGTTTTCTCCACTTTCTACAGACAGGAGTGGATATGTGCCTGAAGTTAGGCTCCATTAAGGTACAAATTTCGGCCCTATCTATATTCTTTCAGAAGGAATTGGCTTCTCTCCCAGAAGTCCAGACTTTTGTAAAGGGAGTGCAACATCCAGCCTCCTTTTGTGCCCCCAGTGGCACCATGGGACCTTAGCGTGGTATTACGGTTCCTGAAATCTCACTGGTTTGAACCGCTTCAGACGGTTGAATTAAAATTTCTCACTTGGAAGGTGGTCATGTTGTTGGCCTTGGCATCCGCGAGGCGGGTGTCCGAATTGGCGGCCTTGTCTCACAAGAGCCCCTATCTGATTTTCCATGTGGATAGAGCGGAGTTGAGGACTCGTCCTCAATTTTTGCCCAAGGTGGTTTCATCATTTCATATGAACCAACCTATTGTGGTGCCTGTGGCTACGGATGACCTGGAGGACTCCAAGTCCCTAGATGTAGTCAGGGCCTTAAAGATCTATGTAGCCAGGATGGCTCGGGTTAGGAAAACAGAAGCACTGTTTGTCCTGTATGCAGCCAACAAAGTTGGCGCTCCTGCTTCGAAGCAGACTATTGCTCGCTGGATCTGTAACACGATTCAGCAGGCTCATTCTACGGTAGGATTGCCAAATTCGGTAAAAGCCCATTCCACTAGGAAGGTGGGCTCTTCTTGGGCGGCTGCCCGAGGCGTCTCGGCTTTACAGCTTTGCCGAGCAGCTACCTGGTCGGGTTCAAACACTTTTGCAAAGTTCTATAAGTTTGATACCCTGGCTGATGAGGACCTTGCGTTTGCTCAGTCGGTGCTGCAGAGTCATCCGCACTCTCCCGCCCGGTCTGGAGCTTTGGTATAAACCCCATGGTCCTTACGGAGTCCCCAGCATCCTCTAGGACGTAAGAGAAAATAAGATTTTAAACCTACCGGTAAATCTTTTTCTCCTAGTCCGTAGAGGATGCTGGGCGCCCGTCCCAGTGTGGACTATTTTCTGCAAGGCTTGTATATAGTTGTTGCTTACATAAGGGTTATGTTACAGTTGAAATCAGTCTTTGCCTGATACTGTTTGTTGCATACTGTTAACTGGTTGCGTATATTCCATGTTATACGGTGTGGATGGTGTGGGCTGGTATGAATCTTGCCCTTGGATTACCAAAATCCTTTCCTCGTACTGTCCGTCTCCTCTGGGCACAGTTCTCTAACTGAGGTCTGGAGGAGGGGCATAGAGGGAGGAGCCAGTGCACACGCATTCTAAAGTTCTTTATAGTGCCCATGTCTCCTGCGGAGCCCGTCTATACCTCTATGGTCCTTACGGAGTCCCCAGCATCCTCTACGGACTAGGAGAAAAAGATTTACCGGTAGGTTTAAAATCTTATTTTTTTTTTTATATCTGCCTTCCTGTCTGATACTACAGTGCCACTCCTAGATGGGCCAGGTGTTTGTGTTGTCCACTTGTGTCGCTTAGCTTAGTCATCCAGCAACCCAGTGCAACCTTTTGGCCTAAAAACAATATTGTGAGGTGTTCAGAATAGACTGGAAATGAGTGGAAATGATTGTTATTGAGGTTAATAATACCGTAAGAGCAAAGTTACCCCCAAATTCTGTGATTTTAGCTGTTTTTATGTTTTTTTCAAAAATCATCCAGATCCAAAACCAAAACGCGAAAGGGTGGTTTTTTCAAAACCAAGCCAAAACCAAAACACGAAAGTGGAATTAGAATCAAAACCAAAACACAAAACACGAAAAGTGCCAGCCGCACATCTCTAGCTTCATACCCAACCCAAATGGCTATAATGAAATAGCAAAATAAATATTTGTTTCCTTATTCAGATATCTGCAGATTGTTTCAGATCTGATGGTAAAAATACATAAAATTATTACACTGCAAATTAGTTGGGTGAACATATGTGTTATATTTAGCTTTCCCTGAATGGCACTTTAAAATACGAAGAAAGAAAATAGTTGCCAATTTAAAAAAAAAAAATCATTGTGCTCTGTACTACATACTGGAATAACTCCGGATATTTCAATTAGGGCTAAGCCAATGGACATGTGTTATTGAAATCTTAAAAATACATTGTGACTGCTATTTTACAGATAGGTTATTATAACAGAAAGCAGCAAAATTGTGTTTACGTTTTGACAGTGGGGGAGTTTACCTAGGGGGTGCAGGACCTCGCCTTCCCCAAGAAAGATCTGCCACTGCTCCACCATCCCCAGTGATCTCCAGCTCCAGTCACGGCGCTTGCCCTGGACTCCCCGCCCCTCCCATGAACACAAATGCTGAGTCAGCTCTAGTGCAGGGCAGGCACAGTAGTGTAGTGGCTTCTTATTGATGCTAATGCAAGGCAGACACCGCAGTGTAGTGGCTTCCTATTGGTGCTAGTGCAAGGCAGGCACGGCAGTGTAGTGGCTTCCTATTGGTGCTAGTGCGAGGCAGTCACAGCAGTGTAGTGGCTTCCTATTGGTGCTATTGCGAGGCAGTCACAGCAGTGTAGTGGCTTCCTATTGGTGCTATTGCAAAGTAGGCACAGCAGTGTAGTGGCATCCTATTGGTGCTAGAGCAAGGCAGGCATGGCAGTGTTGTGGCTTCCTATTGATGCTAGTGCAAGGCAGTCACAGCAGTGTAGTGGCTTCCTATTGGCGCTAGTGCAAGGTAGGCACAGCAGTGTAGTGGCTTCCTATTGGCGCTAGTGCAAGGTAGGCACAGCAGTGTAGTGGCTTTTTTATGGAAGCTCTCAAATGGGCTACTGGAACCCAGTGCTCTGCTAGTATGTGTTTGCACTAAAGTGTATGTAAAATGTGTATCTGATATGTAATGATATAGTATATTTGTGTTGTGAAATGGCAGATAGGGGGGGGGGGGGGTGTTATAATTTCCTTGGTGTTAGACTGGATGTGAATTAGCACCTACTGATTTAACATATAATGTTGGAGATCAATTGGGAAACTCAGAAGTTTGTCTAATAATTGATTATTCTAGACAAAACATCTTACAGGGTAGCATAGGTATACATACAACAATAATGCATTTGTAACATACAGGACAAAGGGTGTGTGATGGGGACTGTAAGTAAATCCGTGCTGGCAAGGATAAAGTCTTTTGTACTGGTGTCCAGGTAAAAGTTCATTTGGGTTATGTACTTGCTCATCTGACAATTTGAAGTTGCTGAGTCTCAGAAATCCATGTGTTTCTTTGATGTTAAGTCTGCTCCGGCAAAGGCCAGGATTGGGTCTGACACCAAAAGATTCAATGGCCAATGGGGCGTCAATATTGCATCTGTGTACACACATCGGAAGACTCACGCAGCAGCCAGTCGGCATCTCAATAGGACTCCCATCATCTGCAGTATTAGCATAAATACGCAGTAGCGGCTGTGGCAAAACTTGAAGACATAACTGCACCTGTGTCCACCTCTGAATCACCACACCCCCTACTGTAAGTCTATATTGCACTAATTTTCAATCATCTCAGCGACAGCCGCTTTAGCTGACATTTAGCAATATTGCACATGCACTGTTTACGGAGAAGATTGTCCGTTAAAAAATTCCTAGAAGTCACAATTTATTTACTGATTTTTTTTTCCTCCTATTATTTTATTGTAAGAACAAAGCACCTTCGGATCACAGGAACAAGAATTGACAGTTTTCTGTAAATTGCTTTGATTTTTAGACAGCCAAGGTCAAAGATTGTTTTGACTAAATGTTTATTGAATAAAACATTAGAAGAAGATAGGAGCTTGTTTTTCGGAGGAGCACTGGAATATTACTTCCAAACAGGGAAGGGGGATTACTTAAGAGAGGAGTAAGCAGCTGTAGTAACAAAATATTTGTTGTTTAATAAGAAACGCCCCTTTCCTGTCAATCACTCACCAATCAGCAGTGCGACTGAAAAGCGTCGCACGAACAACAGCAAAACTGCTAAGTTTTTAGTTAAATAACTAAGCGCATGCGCGCTGCGTACCATGCGCATGAATATTTAGCAACAAATAGCAGCATAGCGAAAATCGGCAATGAGCGAACAACTCGGAATGACCACCCATGTGCACTGCAGGTGTGGCAGATACAACATGTGCAGAGAGAGTTAGATTTGAGTGGGTTATTTTGTTTCTGTGCAGAGTAAATACTGCCTGCTTAATTTTTACACTGCAATTTAGATTTCAGTTTGAACACACCACACCCAAATCTAACTCTCTCTGCACATGTTATATCTGCTAAAAATACAAAGAAAATAGCAGTGCTGCAAATGGAAACGATTGGATTGATATTGGTTAAAAATGTATAACAATTTATTCTATCAATAAATACTATTTCGTAGTTAAAAGACTATTGTCACATCTTGTGCCAGGACAAATAACAATGTAAAAAGGTACAGAATACAGTAAACACCTTCTCCGCTCCCTTTAATCAGACCGTTTGGTGTTTGTTCCTAATAATTGCCCCTCTTTGTTAGCAATATAGTGCACAACACAGTCCAGCAGGATCGATATATTTACTGGTCACCGTTAATTAGAGGTGGAGATATTTCCATTAGATTGAGTCCTTGCTTGGAATCTTTATCCTCATTAGATACGGTGAATGCCGCTGTTGTCCTCTTTGGAATGTGCTTTAAGTGGAACAATGGTGCTTGTAAATTCAGGGGCTGGTTCAGACACCTAATATCGCGGTCCGTGAAGCTTGAATGGTGATAGTAGGGGTTCTGACGCGTTTCGCTGCGCCCCAAAATGTAGCTACATGTTATATCTGTCCCCCCTGCAGTGCACATGGTTTTGCCCAACTGCTACCAAATTTGCTGCTGCGAACAACTCTGAACTAGGCCCACAGACAGTTCTGCAAGTATGGCGGTATGGGGCGGTACGTCGTACTGGTAATAAATTCCCAGCCATACCGCCGGGCCATCCACCATACCTGCAGCCTGCTGCTGTGTGAGGGTAGGAGAGCGCAGTGCAGCGCCTCTCCTGACCCTCAATGCTCTGTGATGTGTCCGGACTCCGGCGGTGGTAGCAGGGTGAATCTCAGTAAGGCACCGGTTTGTTAGACATTAGAGATTGCGGACCGGCAGCCGCGGCTCCTGATTGGCTGCTGGTCCACAAGCTCTGATTGGCTAATGAACCGGCGCCTCATTTGAGATACCCGCCCCCGGAGACTGGACTTCACGAGCATTGAAGGGCAGAAGAGGCTCTCCTCCCCTCACACATCAGAAGCAGAGGCAGCGGTGAGCAGTGGTGGGGGGGGGGGAGGAATGGGGCAATGTGTATCTTGCACTGTGAGTTAATATGTATCTGGCACTCTGGGGCAATGTGTATCTGGCACTGTGGGGCAATATGTATCTGGTACTCTGGGGCAATGTGTATCTGGCACTGTGGGGTAATATGTATCTGGCACTCTAGGGCAATGTGTATCTGGCACTATGGGTAATGTGTATCTGACACTCTGGGGCAATGTGTATCTGACACTCTGGGGCAATGTGTATCTGGCACTGTGGGGCAATGTGTATCTGGCACTGTGGGGTAATGTGTATCTGGCACTCTGGGGCAATGTGTATCTGGCACTATGGGGGAATGTGCATCTGGCACTCTGGGGCAATGTGTATCTGACACTCTGGGGCAATGTGTATCTGACACTCTGGGGCAATGTGTATCTGACACTCTGGGGTAATGTGTATCTGACACTGTGGGGTAATGTGTATCTGGCACTCTGGGGTAATGTGTATCTGACACTCTGAGGTAATGTGTATCTGGCACTGTGGGGTAATGTGTATCTGGCACTCTGGGGCAATGTGTATCTGGCACTTTGGGGCAATGTGTATTTGGCACTGTGGGGTAATATGTATCTGGCACTCTGGGGCAATGTATATCTGGCACTGTGGGAGCATATATGGTACTACTAGGTGCATTTGTGTATCTGGCACCGTGGGGCATTTGTGTATCTGGCACCGTGGGGCATTTGTGCATCTGGCACCATGGGGCATTTGTGCATCTGGCACCATGGGGCATTTGTGCATCTGGCACCATGGGGCATTTGTGCAACTGGCACCGTGGGGCATTTGTGTATCTGGCACTGTGGGGGCATATGTGTATCTGGCACTATTGGGGTCATGTGTATCTGGCCCCCCATATGTGTATCAAGCGCCCATTTTCATTTGCCACAACCCATGTGGCATTTGGCCACACCCATTTGCACACAGTACCTATAAGACATTTTTTCTACTTGCACCACTGCCCATAGAGCACAATACAAGTTGCAGTTTCTGTAACTCTTACTACTGATGATAGCTAAAAATAAACATTAATGCGAAGTATGCAACTGCATCAAGAATTTGTCATATTTAATACTTATTCTTAGTTTTGCAGTACAAAGTATTTCATTCAAGTTAAGTAGAAAAAATGTAGTGCATGTATAATCCTGTTAACTTCAGCATGCTAAACTATTTACACAATGCAACTTTGCTTGTTCTGTGTGCTGGAACAAAAAAAATATCAATAATTGTGGACATCAATATACATTAGCACTTCTCCTGCTCTGTACGCTGAGTTGGTCTTATATTGTAGCTCTGGATAGCTTTGTGCATGGAAGCAGAGTATTGCTTGTACAGTAAAGCTGCATACTCACTGTGAGATATTGTATACAATATCGCAGATATTGTATGATTGCATACAATATCGTATAGTGTGTATACACAATTTATCATATGATGCTCGCTCCCGTGGAAATCCAACATCTGACCTGCATGCAGCCTAGATCATGCAATATTGTGTGGTTTTTCACTAGTGTGTATATCCGACCATAAGACCATAAGATTTTACTGTGTTAACATCTGCCTGGCCCCGCCTCCTCCATATTGTGCTTCTGGACGGCACTGGAGCAGCGTTCCATCACTTCCAGCAGTGTTGGGTGTTACCATCTGTCCTCAGCGGTATTCCTATATCGCTCTGCACTACTGCATCGCTCTCTAGCTTTAAGGTACATTTGTCACTGGCTTCCAGCAGTGTTGGGTGTTACCATCTGTGTTCAGCGTTGCTTCATCTCATCCCCAGCGGTATTCCGATATCGCCCAGCATTTTATTCCACACATTGGACCACAGTATCCATCGATGCTCGCCATCAAACTGTTGCTCTAGTGGTGAGTTCAAGCACAGCTTTCCTCACACCGGTTCCGTCCGGTAGTCTCTGGCAATTCTGTCTACAATATTTCAACCTCAGTGTATCAGTGCCTATTCCAGTCCCCTGTTTACCATCTACTGTGCAGTACTTGTTGTTCCTCTTTGCAGTGGTTAGCTGTGGCCACAAACTTTCCAAATCTGGATTCTAGTAAAGGACTTTGATCTTGTTCTACATAGCCACAGTCTCAATTACCAATTGCATACTCAGGAACTGTACTGCATTTTTATCCTGCACTCACTGTTGACGCTATCTCTTTGCCAAGAGCTATACTGTGTGTTCAATAAACTGTTTATAATTTTACTCTGTTGTTGTGGTCACACCTTCGGGCTCATGGTGCTGTAATCATACTGCATGTCTAGGAATCTAATCTCCCCTCCAAGTTCCACCTACACGCCAGCCCCTACAACTGAGGCTTCCCTCAGTCAGCCTCAGCCCTCAGTTGTGACAGAGGTCGACCAAAATCCAAGAAACCTGCTGATGCGGGTTCCCAGAAACAGAAGCCTGCTTCAGGTACGCCAAAGTGCTCAGACTGACGGTGGGCCGAATAGCCCGTAGGTAGGGCCGGTGGGGTCGAGACTCAGATATTTCAGTCACGTCTGGGTGTCGGCCGACCTGGATCCCAGGGTACAAGATATTGTGTCCCAGGGGTACCGGCTGGAATTTCAAGATCTCCCTCCTCACCGGTTCTTCAAATCAGACTTGCTGGCTTTGCCGGCAGACAGGGCTACCCTACAGGGAGCCGTCCAGAAGTTAGTGGAGAAACAGGTTATTGTACCAGTTCCTCCCCAGATGCAAACCAAAGGTTACTATTCGAACCTTTTCGTGGTACCGAAACCGGATGGTTCGGTCAGGCCCGTTCTGAACTTAAAATCACTAAACCCCTTTCTGAGGGAATTCAAGTTCAAAATGGAGTCTCTAACTGCGGTGTTATCAGGTCTGGAGGGGGGGAATTCCTGGTATCCCTGGATATCAAGGATGCGTACCTCCACATTCCGATTTGGCAGCCGCATCAAGCTTATCTCCGATTCGCACTGTTGGACTGTCATTTTCAATTCCAGGCCCTGCCGTTCGGCCTCTCCACAGCACCGAGGGTTTTCACCAAGGTGATGGTAGAAATGATGGGTCTCCTCCACAGATAGGGGGTGAACATAATACATATCTGGACGATCTGCTGATAAAGGCTTCGTCCCGGGAGAAGCTGTTCCAGTCCATAGCACTCACGACCCAGCTTCTCAAGGAACATGGGGTTGGATTCTGAATCTTCCAAAATCACATTTGTAACCAACCAGGAGGTTGTCATATCTGGGAATGATCCTCGACACGGAAGTGCAGAGGGTGTTTCTTCCAGAGGAAAAAGCGTTGGTGATACAAACAATGATCCGGGATGTCCTGAAGCCAGCCCGGGTGTCAGTTCATCAGTGCATTCGCCTTCTGGGGAAGATGGTGGCCTCTTACGAGGCTCTGCAGTATGGGAGGTTTCATGCTCGGTCCTTCCAACTGGATCTCCTGGACAAATGGTCGGGATCTCATCTACACATGCACCAGAGAATACGTCTGTCGCCAAAGGCCAGGATCTCACTCCTCTGGTGGCTGCAATTACCACACCTTCTGGAGGGCCACCGGTTCGGGATTCAGGACTGGATCTTTCTAACCACGGATGAAAGTCCCCGGGGCTGGGGCGCAGTCACTTATCGGGAAACCTTCCAAGGAAGGTGGTCAAGTCTGGAAGCCGGCCTGCCGATAAACATTCTGGAATTAAGAGCCTTCTACAACGGGCTTCTCCAAGCGGCCCATCTTCTGTGAAATTGTGCCATTCAACTGCAGTCGGACAATGTAATGACAGTGGCTTACATAAACCGACAGGGCGGAACGAAGAGCAGAGCTGCAATGTCAGAGGTAACAAGAATCATCCTCTGGGCAGAAAGACACGCGTTGGTGCTGTCATTCCGGGAGTAGACAACTGTGAAGCGGACTTCCTCAGCAGACACGATATCCATCCAGGAGAGTGGGGCTTCCATCCGGAGGTGTTCACCTAGGTGACAAATCTTTGGGGTGTACCTCAAATAGAGATGATGGCCTCTCGTCTCAACAAGAAGCTTTGGCGGTATTGTTCCAGGTCGAGGGACCCACAATCTGTGGCGGTGTATGCCCTAGTGACTCCATGGGTGTTCCAGTCGGTGACGGTGTACGTGTTTCCTCCACTTCCACTCATTCCAAGGGTTCTAAAACTCATAAGGAGAACAAGAGTTCAGACGATCCTCATTGCTCCGGACTGGCCAAGAAGGACTTGGTACGCGGATCTTCTGGATCTACTGCTGGAAGAGTCGAGGCCTCTTCCTCTTTGGGAGGACCTGCTATAGTAGGGGCTGTTCGCTTATCAAGACTTACCGTGGCTACGTTTGACGGCATGGAGGTTGAACGCCAGTGTCACTGACCTAGGTTGGGGGTGTTGTGAACTCGGGGGTTCTCCCGATGGTAGGGGAGAGGAACCACAGTTAGGTCGGAACAGGGATGGCTTGATATAGGTCTTCCTCATACAGGACTCTGACAGTAAAGCTTGGTGAAAATATTAAAGAACTTTATTGCAGGAAGGGAGCAACACAATCTCACATAGCAGAGAAGGAACGTATGGGGGGAATGTCCTGGCCTATAGGAGGACTTGTAAGTAATGTTAAAGATTCCAGGAAAATAAGTATTTGTGAGTGTTGGTACAAGATAATAGTGACTGAAGAACTTGTGAGTGATGTTTTTAAAAATACTGATGATTTGAAGAACTGGTGACCAAAGATACTGATGATTTATAGAACTTGAGAGCGGTGGTTAAAGACACTGATGATTTGTATGACTTGAGAGCGGTGATTAAAGACACTGTAGAACTTGAGAACGGTGGTTAAAGACACTGATGATTTGTATGACTTGAGAGCGATGATTAAAGACACTGTAGAACTTGGGAGCGGTGGTTAAAGACACTGGTAACTTGCAAAACTTGGGAGCGGTGATTAAAGACACTGGTAACTTGCAAAACTTGGGAGCGGTGGATAAAGACACTGGTAACTTGCAAAACTTGGGAGCGGTGGTTAAAGACACTGATGACTTGTAGAATTTGAGAACGGTGTTTAAAGACACTGATGACTTGTAGAACTTGAGAGCGGCGTTTAGCCCGCAACCCACGCTGACTCCAAGAAGCACTGGTGACTGGATTGCAGAGGAACACACCAGCCGCTGTATACGCTGGAACTGTGCAGCAACTGGCACCTGGAAGTGCCGGAGACACTGGGGTACGACTGCAGAGAGATTTGCCGGGAACAAGAGCACTGGCATCCACTTCAAGGGAAAAGACGATACTCAGGCGCAGAGGCTCTGCCCGGCGTCTGCCTTTGAATCTCCCACCTCCGCTGAATTGGCGGAACAGTCTGATGACGTCACCTGATCCCCGCCCACGTGATGCCGGGTGTCATGGCGGCGCCCCTGCCCCAGGGAACCGCCGGGAGCCACGCCAGCCAGACGCCGGAGCCCGTGGACCATCGAAGGCGGAGGCCGCAACACAGACCAGCAGGCACGCAGGGGTAAGCGCGGTGAACGCCGCCTATGGCGTGTGACAGTACCCCCTCCTCCAGGAGTGGCCCCCGGACACTTTCCAGGTTTTATTGGATGTCTGGAATGGAAAATCCGCACCAGTCGGGGAGCCATAACTTCAGTAGCCTTGACCCAGCTCCTCTCCTCGGGGCCAAAACCTTTCCACTCCACCAAATACTGTAGATTATTGTGAAGATAACGAGAGTCAAGAATAGCTTTGATTTCAAAGTCTGTTCCAGCTTCAGACTCTGCAGAGGTTGGCCTCGGGGACTTTAAATGGAACCGGTTTAAAATAAGAGGGCGACGGAGAGAGACATGAAAGGAGTTTGGTATCCGGAGGTGGGAAGGCAATCCCAATTTGCAGACAACCGGGTTCAGGACTTGTAACACGGGGTAAGGACCAATAAACTTTGGGGCGAACTTCATAGTGGGCACCCTTAACTGGAGGTTGCGGGTGGAAAGCCATACCCTGTCACCAACCTTGTATTGGGGAGCTGCTCGTCGCTTCCTATCCGCAAAGAACTTATAGCGGCCGGAGACTCTCTTGAGATTAGCAGGAACTCGACTCCAAATTTGGCTGAAGTGCCGAAGAGTAGAGGCTGCAGCAGGAACATCCTCCGGAGGACAAATGGGTAATTCAGGAACTTGAGGATGGAACCCATAATTAATGAAAAATGGGGACTCACCAGTCGAAGAGTGGTACAGATGATTATGGGCAAACTCGGCCCATGGCAACAGTTCCACCCAATCATCTTGCGAGGGAGAAAGATAAACACGGAGAAAAGTCTCTAAATCTTGATTGACGCGTTCAGTTTGCCCATTGGTTTGTGGATGGTAAGCGGATGAAAACTTGAGTTTTATTTGTAAGGCCGTACAGAGAGCTCTCCAGAATCTTGCAGTGAATTGTACCCCCCGGTCAGAGACGATTTCCTGAGGTAAGCCGTGCAGGCGGAAATGTTCTCGGATAAATAACAAAGCCAACTTAGGAGCTGATGGTAACCCGGTCAAAGGTACAAAATGTGCCATCTTAGAGAAACGGTCGATAATTACCCAGACAGTATTGTGACCTTTGGAGAGGGGCAATTCGGTAACAAAGTCCATAGAGATATGGGTCCAAGGCCTCTGAGGAATGGACAGTGGATGCAACAACCCCGCAGGAGGCAAATGAAGAATTTTGTGCTGAGCACACTGAGGACATGAGTTGACATAATCTTGAATATCCTTCTTCATAGTGTCCCACCAGTAAGACCTTCGTAGAAACTCCCACATCTTTTGAAATCCAGGATGACCGGAAAACTTGGAAATATGAGTCCACTGCAACAACCTTGGTCGAAATTTAGCTGGCACAGACATTCTCCCAGGAGTAGGACCCAGAGCGGTGGGAGCCGCTGACATAGAAACTGGACTGAGAGTCAAAGCCTTCTCAACGGAATTCTCCTCATCCGAAGCTGTTAAGGAACGGGATAAAGCATCAGCCTTGGTGTTAAAAGTCCCAGCCCAGTACTTAATAACAAACGAAAACCGAGTAAAAAGAAGAGCGCCCATCTAGCTTGACGGGGATTCAAGCACTGGGCCGTCTTGAGGTACAGCAAATTCTTATGATCAGTGAAAATTGTAATTAGGTGTTCAGCACCTTCCAAAAGATATCTCCATTCCCCCAAGGCAGATTTTATTGCCAAAAGCTCTTTGTCTCCAATGGTGTAATTCTGTTCCGCAGGAGAGAATTTGCGAGAATGGAAACCACATGGATGTAACTTCCCATCTGGAGCGTACTGCGAAAGCACGGCACCTTTGCCTACCGTGGAAGCATCAACCTCCAAAAAGAATGGTTTTGAAAAATTTGGTTGTTGAAGTACTGGAGCGGACATAAAGGCTGCCTTTAACTGAGCGAACGCTGCTACAGCTTCGGAGGACCAATGACTTGGGTCAGAACCCTTCTTGGTTAGGGCAGTAATAGGTGCCACGATGGTAGAGAATCCCTTTATGAATTTCCGGTAGTAATTTGCAAAACCCAGAAATCGTTGTACCGCTTTCAAGGAAAGAGGCTGAGTCCAGTCCCGGATGGCAGTGAGTTTCTCTGGATCCATACGAAGCTCCGTGCCCGAAATGATGTAAGCAAGAAATGGAATAGAAGGAACCTCAAAAGTAGTGATGAGCGGGTTCGGTTCCTCGGAAACCGAACCCCCCGAACTTCACCCATTTTACACGGGTCCGAGGCATACTCGGATTCTCCCGTATGGCTCGGTTAACCCGAGCGCGCCCGAACATCATCATCCCGCTGTCGGATTCTCGCGAGATTCGGATTCTATATAAGCAGCCGCGCGTCGCCGCCATTTTCACTCGTGCATTGGAAATGTTAGGGAGAGGACGTGGCTGGCGTCCTCTCCGTTTATTAATCTTGAATTCTTGATGCAAAAATATTTGTGCTTATTGCTTAATTGTGGGGACTGGGGAGCAGCTGTATTATATAGGAGGAGTACAGTGCAGAGTTTTGCTGACAGTGACCACCAGTATACGTTGTCTGCCTGAAAAACACTCCATATCTGTGCTCAGTGTGCTGCATATATCTGTGCTCACACTGCTTTATTGTGGGGACTGGGGACCACCAGTATATTATATAGGAGGAGTACAGTGCAGAGTTTTGCTGACAGTGACCACCAGTATGCGTTGTCTGCCTGAAAAACACTCCATATCTGTGCTCAGTGTGCTGCATATATCTGTGCTCACACTGCTTAATTGTGGGGACTGGGGAGCAGCTGTATTATATAGCATACCCGCCAACATTTTACATACAAAAATCGGTACAAATTAGAAAAGGGGGCGTGTCCACGGGTAGAGGGGGCGTGGTCACACCCCTTTTCCTATACTTTTAATGGAAGTTTGGCGAGCCAAAAATAGGTACAGACCATAAAAAAAGGTACTGTACCTATTAAAAAGGTACAGTTGGAGGGTATGATATAGGAGGAGTACAGTGCAGAGTTTTGCTGACAGTGACCACCAGTATACGTTGTCTGCCTGAAAAACACTCCATATCTGTGCTCAGTGTGCTGCATAGATCTGTGCTCACACTGCTTTATTGTGGGGACTGGGGACCACCAGTATATTATATAGAAGGAGTACAGTGCAGAGTTTTGCTGACAGTGACCACCAGTATACGTTGTCTGCCTGAAAAACACTCCATATCTGTGCTCAGTGTGCTGCATATATCTGTGCTCACACTGCTTTATTGTGGGGACTGGGGACCAGCAGTATTATATAGGAGTACAGTGCAGAGTTTTGCTGACAGTGACCACCAGTATACGTTGTCTGCCTGAAAAACACTCCATATCTGTGCTCAGTGTGCTGCATATATCTGTGCTCACACTGCTTTATTGTGGGGACTGGGGACCAGCAGTATATTATATAGGAGGAGTACAGTGCAGAGTTTTGCTGACCAGTGACCACCAGTATACGTTGTCTGCCTGAAAAACACTCCATATCTGTGCTCAGTGTGCTGCATATATCTGTGCTCACACTGCTTTATTGTGGGGACTGGGGACCAGCAGTATTATATAGGAGGAGTACAGTGCAGAGTTTTGCTGACAGTGACCACCAGTATATATAGCAGTACGGTACGGAAGGCCACTGCTCTACCTACCTCTGTGTCGTCAAGTATACTATCCATCTAGATTCTATACCTGTGGTGCATTTTAGTTTTGCAGTTTGCTGACAGTGACCACCAGTATATATATAGCAGTACGGTATGGAAGGCCACTGCTCTACCTACCTCTGTGACGTCAAGTATACTATCCATCTAGATTCTATACATGAATGAATTGTATAGGTTGCTGTGCTGTGAAAGCTGCTCAGGTTATTGGGGGTACAGAATTGAAATTATTTTGGACCAAGCGCTGTGTGTGCTAGTGAGTAGTGTTCTGTGTCAATAAATTGATAATAATTGATAATAATATTAATAATAATAAAAATAATAATAAATATGCAACAACCTTGGTCGAAATTTAGCTGGCACAGACATTCTCCCAGGAGTAGGACCCAGAGCGGTGGGAGCCGCTGACATAGAAACTGGACTGAGAATCAAAGCCTTCTCAACGGAATTCTCCTCATCCGAAGCTGTTAAGGAACGGGATAAAGCATCAGCCTTGGTGTTAAAAGTCCCAGCCCAGTACTTAATAACAAACGAAAACCGAGTAAAAAGAAGAGCGCCCATCTAGCTTGACGGGGATTCAAGCACTGGGCCGTCTTGAGGTACAGCAAATTCTTATGATCAGTGAAAATTGTAATTAGGTGTTCAGCACCTTCCAAAAGATATCTCCATTCCCCCAAGGCAGATTTTATTGCCAAAAGCTCTTTGTCTCCAATGGTGTAATTCTGTTCCGCAGGAGAGAATTTGCGAGAATGGAAACCACATGGATGTAACTTCCCATCTGGAGCGTACTGCGAAAGCACGGCACCATTGCCTACCGTGGAAGCATCAACCTCCAAAAAGAATGGTTTTGAAAAATTTGGTTGTTGAAGTACTGGAGCGGACATAAAGGCTGCCTTTAACTGAGCGAATGCTGCTACAGCTTCGGAGGACCAATGACTTGGGTCAGAACCCTTCTTGGTTAGGGCAGTAATAGGTGATTATTGATAATAATATTAATAATAATAAAAATAATAATAAATATTAAATATAAAAATAAACTGAAATAAAATAAAATGAGTAAGGAAAAGAGAAAAGGGGGAGGGGTTAGGAATAAATGCAATGTTTACAGCTCCTCTATGGATATATGGAGCTAGGAGACACTTGCTCAGCAGGGAAGAAAATACAGTCTCTTAAATTGAAACTATCCCTATCTTACCCTGTTTTCCTTCTTAAGTGCAGACATGACCGGGTGTTGCTTCCGGTAATTCCAATGTTCTTTGTTGGAGGTATAGACGGGTAAGGTGGCTTCTTCTATGTATTTAGTTGTGGCTATGGCTGTTTCCCTGATCTCTCCCCCGCTGGCCGCACTTTAGCCGCTATTCTGCCCAAATCGTCACGACCGGAAGTTCGGATCTTCACTTCCGGTTGTTCGTGTGCTGGCGGCGGTAGCGGTTTTAGCGTCTTTTGTGTTAGCTCCTTTTCTGTTCCAACGCGTTTCAAATCCAATTTGGATTCTTTCTCAAGGAAGTGATGCAATTTCTATCGTTGTGTTTCTTTTTATAGGATAACTTTATTAAAAAACAGGAAGTGACCGGAACCGGAAATGGGGTTACCGGCGGCATCCTCATGGTAAAAAAGGGAATATATACCATAATATTCCCAAAGTTTAAAATCAATTGCATTTATGGAAAAAGGAAGAAGTGGGGGATTGGAGGAAGATAAAGATAAAGAAATGGGGGATTGGAGGAAGATAAAGAAAAAGAAAAACAAACAAATAAAAACAAAATAATAAAATGATGAAATAAAAATAAGTAAAAATAATAATCAAAAATGAAAAATAATAAAAAATAATAAAATAATAAATACGTAAAAAATAATAATAATAAAATGAAAATGAATAAAAAAATGAATAAAAAAGTGTATGGTGATAATACATTATAAAAAAACATTCAACTCTATGTCGATGTTTAGACCGTGTGGTTCTAGAGTCTTCATTTTGTATATCCACTCTGTTTCTTTTTTCTTTAGTGTTTTTACGATATCCTCTCCAATGGGGTTCAACGTTTTGGATCCCAATGAATTTTAACCCAGCCGGATCTTGATTGTGTTTTGTGAGGAAGTGGGCTGACACACTATGTGTTTTTAAACCTCTTTTTATGTTGTAGACATGTTCTGCTATCCTTGGTCTCAATTTTCGTTTGGTTTGTCCCACGTATTGTTTGCCGCAAGTACATTCCAAAATATAGATGACCCCTTCTGTGTGGCAAGTTACTTGATCTCTGGATGTGAATACTTCATTTGTTATGTTTGAATGAAAAATAATTGTCGGTTTTGTAGACGTTTGTTGGTTCCTACACCCAGCACAAGTTGTGCAGTGGTGGAATCCTTTACTTTTTTTGTGATTCTTTGGTTCTTGTGGAATCGGTAGAAAGCTTTGAATCAGTTGTTTTAAATTATTAGCTTTTTTATAGACTGCTTTTGGTTTGTTTTGAATAGATTCCTTAAGATCTTCATCGAGGGAAAGAATGTGCCAATGTTTTTCTAGAATTTTTTCAACATCCTTATAATTACTGTTAAACTGTGTTATGAATGTTACGGGTAGTTCTTTTTTGTCTTTATGTTTGAAATTTAATAATTCTTTTCTTTCAAGAATTTTAACTTTTTCCAATTGTTGTGTCAAATGGATTTCTTTGTATCCTTTTTGGAGAAATTTGTTCTTCATTTCATGTGCCTGCTGTTCAAATATTTTCTCATCAGTGCAATTCCTCTTTAGTCGACGGAATTGTCCTCCTGGGATGTTTTCTATCCATTGTCTATGGTGGTTACTGTTATGTGAAAGCATGTTGTTTCCATTTACTTTTTTGAAGTGAGTTCTTGTGAGAATTTTATTTACTTCAATGTAGATTTCTAAATCTAGAAAGATTACTGTATTTTTACTGTGTGTAGTAGTGAATTCAAGATTCATGTTATTGTTGTTGATGTATTCTTTGAATTGTAGTAATTCATCTTGGGTTCCTTTCCAAATAAAGAACACGTCGTCTATGTAACGATGCCAACTAACGATGTTTGATAAGAAGGGGTTATGGTCCCAGATGTTCAGGTCTTCCCAATATGAGACGAAAAGGTTCGCATAACTTGGAGCAAATGATGTTCCCATGGCTGTCCCGCATTGTTGCAGGAAAAAATCGCCATCGTACCAAAAATAGTTGTTATGAAGAATGTACTCAATACTGTCCATAATAAAATTGATTTGAGTGTTGGTAATGGTCGTTTGTGTACAAAGAAAATGGCGGGTTGCTTCACATCCTGCTTGATGGTTAATTACAGTGTACAGAGATTTGATATCGCTTGTGCATAGTATGTATCCCTCCTGCCATTTGATGTTGTTAAGAACTTGCAGTATACTTGTGGTATCTTTAAGAAAACTTTTTTGTTTTCCTACAATGTCCTGAAGAAAATAATCAATATATTTTGATAAGTTTGAGGAAATTGAACAGATACCGGATACGATGGGTCTCCCTGGCGGTCTTTCCAGGTTTTTGTGGATTTTTGGGAGACAATAAAAGGTTGGGATTTTTGGATCCTTAATACAGATGTAATCGTATTCTTTCTTGTTGATGACTCCTAATTCTAGACCTTCTTCCATTTGTTCTATTAGTTTTGCTGAAAATTCATGTTGGATCTTTAGTTCATTTCTTGTATGTAACTGTGTCTGAAAGTAGCCTTTCTGCTTCTTGTTTGTAGGTGTCCAGATCTAGAATGACCACTCCTCCCCCTTTGTCTGCCGGTTTTATGACGATGGTGTTGTCTTCCTTCAGACTTTTCAGGGCATTCCTTTCTTCTTTTGTGAAGTTGAATCCTTGCTTTGGTCTTGTTGATAAGTTTTCTATTTCCTTCTCCACTAAATTTTGAAATGTAGTAATGTGAGGACCCTTTATATGGTTGGGAAAGAAGGTTGATGAAGGCTTCAAGTCTGTATGTTGAAACTCAGTATTCGCTGTTTGTGTTCTTTTTGGAATTTGTTCTTAATTTTTTGCGAAGAATTTTTTTATACACAGTTTTCTTACGAACTTTTGTGTATCAATGAAGAGGTTGAATTTGTTAATGCCTGAATGTGGGGCAAATTTGAGACCCTTTCGTAAGACTATCTCCTCATCAATTGTTAGTACTCTTTTGCTGAGGTTGAATATGGTCTCTGAGGTCGGTGTCATATCTGTTGTTACTTTCTTTGTGATCTTCTTTCTCTTTCCTCCTCTTGTGCCTCTTTTCCTGAATTGACGTTTCTCCTCTTTTTCGTTGCCGATAGTACATAATCTGGTGGTTTCTCTGTGCCCCAAACTGTGTCTAAAAAATCTTGGTCATCATCTTCTTCACTTGTTGAATCATGTGCAAGATGTCTTTTTTTCTGTCTATTTCTTCCCTTATCATCTTCTTTTCTCTCGATTTTCTTTATTAATTCGTCGAGATCTTTAGTTTCATCTCTTCTTGCTTGTTCGACTCCATTGTTGTATGATTGTCTTATTAGTTGATACGGATTATTCGGGCGATGATTGAAGTTTTGTTCTCTTTCCCATGTTGGCCTTGTCCGTGTTTTTTGAAATTGTGTTCTTTTTGGAGTATAGGGTCTTCGTGGTTGTGGTCTAGGTGCCTGTTGCTCCCTATAACTTGGTTTCTTCTGTTTCCAGTTCTTTATCGGCTGTTTGTAAACTTGTCTTTTGATGTTTTGTTGATATTGGTAATGTTTCTTTTCTTCTTGATCTCTTTTATGCTTCTTTTGTTTTTGTATTATGATATTATCTTCCAATTTCTCCATTTTCTTGTGGGTTAGATTCATTAGGGTGACGTAGTCTTCCATTGTGTGGAGGGGTTCAAACTTTTTTTCAATTTCTGTAATAGAATCTGTGATGTTTTTTAGAGATATTTTACGTTCTTCTATAATTACATTCATTAATTGTTTTGAACAATTATCGAGGATATCATTCCATTTGCTATAGAAATTTGAATCTGCTGGGTCAAATGTACATTGTTTCTGTATGCGTAATCCTTTGGGGATCATTTCTTGTTCCATATATTTTGTTAGGGTGGTTAATTCCCACCACTGTTTAATCTCCTTTGAGTAAAGTTTTTCCAATTTTAGGAATTGGCTACAGAAGCGTTCATCTTCTACCCTTGTTTCTGCTATTGGCAAGATATTGGTTATGGAGAAGATTTCATCCAAATTCTGACGCCTCTGATTATATGTTTTGTATGCCATGTTAATTGTAGCTGCAGCTGCTATATATTGGGTTTTACAAGAATTTTCTTCAGGACATTGTAGGAAAACAAAAAAGTTTTCTTAAAGATACCACAAGTATACTGCAAGTTCTTAACAACATCAAATGGCAGGAGGGATACATACTATGCACAAGTTATATCAATTTTCTGTACACTGTAATTAACCATCAAGCAGGATGTGAAGCAACCCGCCATTTTCTTTGTACACAAACGACCATTACCAACACTCAAATCAATTTTATTATGGACAGTATTGAGTACATTCTTCATAACAACTATTTTTGGTACGATGGCGATTTTTTCCTGCAACAATGCGGGACAGCCATGGGAACATCATTTGCTCCAAGTTATGCGAACCTTTTCGTCTCATATTGGGAAGACCTGAACATCTGGGACCATAACCCCTTCTTATCAAACATCGTTAGTTGGCATCGTTACATAGACGACGTGTTCTTTATTTGGAAAGGAACCCAAGATGAATTACTACAATTCAAAGAATACATCAACAACAATAACATGAATCTTGAATTCACTACTACACACAGTAAAAATACAGTAATCTTTCTAGATTTAGAAATCTACATTGAAGTAAATAAAATTCTCACAAGAACTCACTTCAAAAAAGTAAATGGAAACAACATGCTTTCACATAACAGTAACCACCATAGACAATGGATAGAAAACATCCCAGGAGGACAATTCCGTCGACTAAAGAGGTATTGCACTGATGAGAAAATATTTGAACAGCAGGCACATGAAATGAAGAACAAATTTCTCCAAAAAGGATACAAAGAAATCCATTTGACACAACAATTGGAAAAAGTTAAAATTCTTGAAAGAAAAGAATTATTAAATTTCAAACATAAAGACAAAAAAGAACTGCCCGTAACATTCATAACACAGTTTAACAGTAATTATAAGGATGTTGAAAAAATTCTAGAAAAACAATGGCACATTCTTTCCCTCGATGAAGATCTTAAGGAATCTATTCAAAACAAACCAAAAGTAGTCTATAAAAAAGCTAATAATTTAAAACAACAACTGACTCAAAGCTTTCTACCGATTCCACAAGAACCAAAGAATCACAAAAAAGTAAAGGATTCCACCACTGCACAACTTGTGCTGGGTGTAGGAACCAACAAACGTCTACAAAACCGACAATTATTTTTCATTCAAACATAACAAAAGAAGAATTCACAATCAGAGATCAAGTAACTTGCCACACAGAAGGGGTCATCTATATTTTGGAATGTACTTGCGGCAAACAATACGTGGGACAAACCAAACGAAAATTGAGACCAAGGATAGCAGAACATGTCTACAACATAAAAAGAGGTTTAAAAACACATAGTGTGTCAGCCCACTTCCTCACAAAACACAATCAAGATCCGGCTGGGTTAAAATTCATTGGGATCCAAAACGTTGAACCCCATTGGAGAGGAGAGGATATCGTAAAAACACTAAAGAAAAAAGAAACAGAGTGGATATACAAAATGAAGACACTAGAACCACACGGTCTAAACATCGACGTAGAGTTGAATGTTTTTTTATAATGTATTATCACCATACACTTTTTTATTCATTTTTTTATTAATTTTCATGTTATTTTATTATTTTTTACGTATTTATTATTTTTTTATTCTTTTTCATTTTTGATTATTATTTTTACTTATTTTTATTTCATCATTTTATTATTTTGTTTTTATTTGTTTGTTTTTCTTTTTCTTTATCTTCCTCCAATCCCCCACTTCTTCCTTTTTCCATAAATGCAATTGATTTTAAACTTTGGGAATATTATGGTATATATTCTCTTTTTTACCATGAGGATGCCGCCGGTAACCCCATTTCCGGTTCCGGTCACTTCCTGTTTTTTAATAAAGTTATCCTATAAAAAGAAACACAACGATAGAAATTGCATCACTTCCTTGAGAAAGAATCCAAATTGGATTTGAAACGCGTTGGAACAGAAAAGGAGCTAACACAAAAGACGCTAAAACCGCTACCGCCGCCAGCACACGAACAACCGGAAGTGAAGATCCGAACTTCCGGTCGTGACGATTCGGGCAGAATAGCGGCTAAAGTGCGGCCAGCGGGGGAGAGATCAGGGAAACAGCCATAGCCACAACTAAATACATAGAAGAAGCCACCTTACCCGTCTATATCTCCAACAAAGAACATTGGAATTACCGGAATCAACACCCGGTCATGTCTGCACTTAAGAAGGAAAACAGGGTAAGATAGGGATAGTTTCAATTTAAGAGACTGTATTTTCTTCCCTGCTGAGCAAGTGTCTTCTAGCTACATATATCCATAGAGGAGCTGTAAACATTGCATTTATTCCTAACCCCTCCCCCTTTTCTCTTTTCCTTACTCATTTTATTTTATTTCAGTTTATTTTTATATTTAATATTTATTATTATTTTTATTATTGTTTTATTTTTATTAATATTATTATCAATTATTATCAATTTATTGACACAGAACACTACTCACTAGCACACACAGCGCTCGGTCCAAAATAATTAGATTCTATACCTGTGGTGCATTTTAGTTTTGCAGTTTGCTGACAGTGACCACCAGTATATATAGCAGTACGGTACGGAAGGCCACTGCTCTACCTACCTCTGTGTCGTCAAGTATACTATCCATCCATACCTGTGGTGCATTTCAGTTGTGCGCAGTATATATAGTAGTAGGCCATTGCTATTGATACTGGCATATAATTCCACACATTAAAAAACGGAGAACAAAAATGTGGAGGTTAAAATAGGGAAAGATCAAGATCCACTTCCACCTCGTGCTGAAGCTGCTGCCACTAGTCATGGCCGAGACGATGAAATGCCATCAACGTCGTCTGCCAAGTTCAGTAAAATGACCCAAAAATCAAAATTGAAAGCGTCTGATGAGAAGCGTAAACTTGCCAATATGCCATTTACGACATGGAGTGGCAAGGAACGGCTGAGGCCCTGGCCTATGTTCATGGCTAGTGGTTCAGATTCACATGAGGATGGAAGCACTCATCCTCTCACTAGAAAAATGAAAAGACTTAAGCTGGCAAAAGCACAGCAAAGAACTGTGCGTTCTTCTAAATCACAAATCCCCAAGGAGAGTCCAATTGTGTCGGTTGCGATGCCTGACCTTATCAACACTGGACGGGAAGAGCTTGCGCCTTCCACCATGTGCACGCCCCCTGCAAGTGCTGGAAGGAGCACCCGCAGTCCAGTTCCTGATAGTCAAATTGAAGATGTCACTGTTGAAGTACACCAGGATGAGGATATGGGTGTTGCTGGCGCTGGGGAGGAAATTGACAAGGAGGATTCTGATGGTGAGGTGGTTTGTTTAAGTCAGGCACCTGGGGAGACACCTGTTGTCCGTGGGACGAATATGGCCATTGACATGCCTGGTCAAAATACAAAAAAAATCTCCTCTTCGGTGTGGAATTATTTCAACACAAATGCGGACAACAGGTGTCAAGCCGTGTGTTGCCTTTGTCAAGCTGTAATAAGTAGGGGTAAGGACGTTAACCACCTAGGAACATCCTCCCTTATACGTCACCTGATCCGCATTCATCAGAAGTCAGTGACAAGTTCAAAAACTTTGGATGATAGCGGAAGCAGTCCACTGACCACTAAATCCCTTCCTCTTGTAACCAAGCTCCTGCAAACCACACCACCAACTCCCTCAGTGTCAATTTCCACCTAACACAGGAAAGCCAATAGTCCTGCAGGCCATGTCACTGGCAAGTCTGATGAGTCCTCTCCTGCCTGGGATTCCTCCGATGCATCCTTGAGTGTAACGCCTACTGCTGCTGGCGCTGCTGTTATTGCTGCTGGGAGTCGATCGGCATCCCAGAGGAGAAGTCTGAAGACCACTTGTACTACTTCCAGTAAGCAATTGACTGTCCAACAGTCCTTTGCGAGGAAGATGAAATATCACAGCAGTCATCCTGCTGCAAAGCGGATAACTCAGGTCTTGTCAGCCTGGGTGGTGAGAAACGTGGTTCCGGTATCCACCGTTAATTCACAAGCAACTAGAGACTTGATTGAGGTACTGTGTCCCCGGTACCAAATACCATCTAGGTTCCATTTCTCTAGGCAGGCGATACCGAAAATGTACACAGACCTCAGAAAAAGAGTCACCAGTGTCTTAAAAAATGCAGTTGTACCCAATGTCCACTTAACCACGGACATGTGTACAAGTGGAGCAGGGCAGACTCAGGACTATATGACTGTGACAGCCCACTGGGTAGATGTATTGCCTCCCGCAGCAAGAACAGCAGCGGCGGCACCAGTAGCAGCATCTCGCAAACGCCAACTCGTTCCTAGGCAGGCTACGCTTTGTATCACCGCTTTCCATAAGAGGCACACAGCTGACACCCTCTTACGGAAACTGAGGAACATCATCGCCGAATGGCTTACCCCAATTGGACTCTCCTGGGGATTTGTGACATTGGACAATGCCAACAATATTGTGCGTGCATTACATCTGGGCAAATTCCAGCACGTCCCATGTTTTGCACATACATTGAATTTGGTGCTGCAGAATTATTTAAAAAACGACAGGGGCATGCAAGAGATGCTGTCGGTGGCCCGAAGAATTGCGGGCCACTTTCGGCATTCAGCCACCGCGTGCCGAAGACTGGAGCACCAGCAAACAGTCCTGAACCTGCCCTGCCATCATCTGAAGCAAGAGGTGGTAACGAGGTGGAATTCAACCCTCTATATGCTTCAGAGGATGGAGGAGCAGCAAAAGGCCATTCAAGCCCATACATCTGCCCACGATATAGGCAAAGGAGGGGGAATGCACCTGACTCAAGCGCAGTGGAGAATGATTTCAACGTTGTGCATGGTTCTGCAACCCTTTGAACTTGCCACACGTAAAGTCAGTTCAGACACTGCCAGCCTGAGTCAGGTCATTCCCCTCATCAGGCTTTTGCAGAAGAAGCTGGAGACATTGAAGGAGGAGCTAAAACAGAGCGTTTCCGCTAGGCATGTGGGACTTGTGGATGGAGCCCTTAATTCGCTTAACCAGGATTCACGGGTGGTCAATCTGTTGAAATCAGAGCACTACATTTTGGCCACCGTGCTCGATCCTAGATTTAAAACCTACGTTGTATCTCTCTTTCTGGCAGACACAAGTCTGCAGAGGTTCAAAGACCTGCTGGTGAGAAAAATGTCAAGTCAAGCGGAACGTGACCCGTCAACAGCTCCTACTTCACATTCTCCCGCAACTGGAGGTGCGAGGAAAAGGCTAAGAATTATGAGCCCACCCGCTGGCGGTGATGCAGGGCAGTCTGGAGCGAGTGCTGACATCTGGTCTGGACTGAAGGACCTGCCAACGATTACTGACATGTCGTCTACTGTCACTGCATATGATTCTTTCACCATTGAAAGAATGGTGGAGGATTATATGAGTGACCGCATCCAAGTAGGCACGTCAGACAGTCCGTACTTATACTGGCAGGAAAAAGAGGCAATTTGGAGGCCCTTGCACAAACTGGCTTTATTCTACCTAAGTTGCCCTCCCTCCAGTGTGTACTCCGAAAGAGTGTTTAGTGCAGCCGCTCACCTTGTCAGCAATCGGCGTACGAGGTTACTTCCAGAAAATGTGGAGAAGATGATGTTCATCAAAATGAATTATAATCAATTCTTCCGTGGAGACATTCACCAGCAATTGCCTCCAGAAAGTACACAGGGACCTGAGATGGTGGATTCCAGTGGGGACGAATTAATGATCTGTGAGGAGGGGGATGTACACAGTGAAAGGGGTGAGGAATCGGAGGATGATGATGAGGTGGACATCTTGCCTCTGTAGAGCCAGTTTGTGCAAGGAGAGATTGATTGCTTCTTTTTTGGTGGGGGCCCAAACCAACCAGTCATTTCAGTCACAGTCGTGTGGCAGACCCTGTCGCTGAAATGATGGGTTCGTTAAAGTGTGCATGTCCTGTTTATACAACATAAGGGTGGGTGGGAGGGCCCAAGGACAATTCCATCTTGCACCTCTTTTTTCTTTCATTTTTCTTTGCATCATGTGCTGTTTGGGGACAATTTTTTTGAAGTGCCATCCTGCCTGACACTGCAGTGCCACTCCTAGATGGGCCAGCTGTTTGTGTCGGCCACTTGTGTCGCTTAGCTTAGTCACACAGCGACCTTGGTGCGCCTCTTTTTTTCTTTGCATCATGTGCTGTTTGGGGACAATTTTTTTGAAGTGCCATCCTGCCTGACACTGTAGTGCCACTCCTAGATGGGCCAGGTGTTTGTGTCGGCCACTTGTGTCGCTTAGCTTAGCCATCCAGCGACCTAGGTGCAAATTTTAGGACTAAAAATAATATTGTGAGGTGTGAGGTGTTCAGAATAGACTGAAAATGAGTGGAAATTATGGTTATTGAGGTTAATAATACTATGGGATCAAAATGACCCCCAAATTCTATGATTTAAGCTGTTTTTGAGGGTTTTATGTAAAAAAACACCCGAATCCAAAACACACCCGAATCCGACAAAAAATTTTCAGGGAGGTTTTGCCAAAACGCGCCCGAATCCAAAACACGGCCGCGGAACCGAATCCAAAACCAAAACACAAAACCCGAAAAATGTCCGGTGCACATCACTACTCAAAAGTACATTTGGAAATCTTGCCATAAAGATGATTCTCTCGCAATCGAAGAAGTACCTCTTTGAACTGTATTCTGTGCTCTGTGAGATTTTTAGAAAATATCAGAATGTCATCCAAATATACCACTACACTTAGGTATAGCATATCCCGAAAGACTTCGTTAATGAATCCCTGGAAGACGGCAGGGGCGTTGCTGAGGCCAAATGGCATTACCAGATACTCGTAATGCACATCACTGGTATTGAAGGCCGTCTTCCATTCGTCCCCCTGTCGGATACGTATCGAATTATAAGCTCCCCTTAAATCAAGCTTGGTGAAAACTCGGGCTCCGCGAACTCTATCAAAAAGCTCCGTAATGAGCGGCAAAGGATACTTATTCTTGATGGTGACATAATTTAGACCACGATAGTCAATACATGGTCTCAGCCCTCCGTCCTTCTTCTTCACAAAAAAGAAACCCGCCCCCGCCGTGGAGGTAGAGGAGCGGATGAATCCTTTCTGCAGATTAGACTTGATATAGTCCGACATAGCTTGGGTCTCGGGCAATGATAAGGGATAAGTGCGACCCCGAGGTGGCATTTTCCCCGGAATGAGCTCAATGGGGCAGTCCCAGGGTCTATGCGGTGGTAGCTGATCGGCCGCTTGCTCCGAGAACACGTCAGAAAACTCCCGATAGGCCTCCGGAATGAGCCCTTCATCTGACTTGGAAGATACACGGAGCGGATAGACAGGGGTGAGACAATTTGAATGACAAAAAGAACTCCAAGATGTTATTTGTGTCGAACTCCAGTCGATGTGAGGGTTGTGAAGTTTAAGCCAAGGAAGGCCAAGAACCAGATCGTGGGGCATCTCCCGAATCACTAGGAACTCCAGGTGTTCTTGATGCAGTTTGATTGGTACTGTACAACTTGAAATCAGACCGTTAGAAATTTGGGTACCATTGATAGCAGTCAACGTAATAGGTCGTTCGACCGACCGTAGCTGAAAACCCAGATCCTGGGCACAGGAAAGGGAAATAAAATTCCCTGCAGCCCCTGAGTCCAGCAGAGCCTTAATGGGTTTGGCTATTGACTCAGAGAACAGAGACACGGAGAGTAAACAGTCCACTGGCGGAGAAGGTTTAGAAGAAACTCCTAGCTCGACTCCTCCGGAACAAGCTAGGACTGCCTGTTTCCCGGGCGAGACTTGCAAAACTTGAGAAAGTGATCCGCGGCTCCACAGTAGAGGCAGAGTCTACCCTCACAACGATGCTGACGTTCTTCTGGGGACAGCCAAGGTCAATTAATCTGTATGGGTTCATCAGGACTTGGAATAACCGTTTGCTTAGATGGAAGAGATCGGACCCTTGATCGATCTGACCGACTACGTTCGCCACCTCGTTCCTGCATGCGAAGATCCACCTTTACACAGACTGAGATCAACTGTTCTAAAGAATCCGGCAAATCTCTAGTGACCAACTCGTCCTTTAGACGATCGGAGAGCCCGTTCCAAAAGGCAGCCCGAAGGGCATCAGTATTCCAGCGCATTTTCTGAGGCTATGGTCTGAAAATTAATCACATACTGTCCCACTAAACGAGAGCCTTGTCGGACACGAAGCAAGTCTGCAGAGGCAGTGGTCGTCCTGCCGGGCTCATCAAAGATCCTCCGGAATGACGTAATGAAATTGGTGTAACTAGAAACCAATGGATCAGATCGCTCCCATAACGGAGACACCCAATCCAACGCTGAACCCTCGAGCAAAGAAATAATGTATGCCACCTTGGACCGATCAGTAGGGAAGTTATGAAAATCAAGTCCTGGATGGTACTTGCCTCTGGACTCCGATCCCCCGGGTCCATGAGGCCTGAGTATACGGTCACTGACCTAGGTTGGGGGTGTTGTGAACTCGGGGGTTCTCCCGATGGTAGGGGAGAGGAACCACAGTTAGGTCGGAACAGGGATTGCTTGATATAGGTCTTCCTCACACAGGACTCTGGCAGTAAAGCTTGGTGAAAATATTAAAGAACTTTATTGCAGGAAGGGAGCAACACAATGTCACATAGCAGAGAAGGAACGTATGGGGGGAATGTCCAGGCCTATAGGAGAACTTGTAAGCAATGTTAAAGATTCCAGGAAAAGAAGTACTTGTGAGTGTTGGTACAAGATAATAGTGACTGAAGAACTTGTGAGTGATGTTTTTAAAGATACTGAAGATTTGAAGATCTGGTGAACGGTGGTTAAAGACTGTGATGATTTGAAACACTTGTGAGTGGTGGTTAAAGACACTGATGATTTGTATGACTTGAGAGCGGTGACCAAAGATACTGATGATTTATAGAACTTGAGAGCGGTGGTTAAAGACACTGATGATTTGTATGACTTGAGAGCGGTGATTAAAGACACTGTAGAACTTGAGAACGGTGGTTAAAGACACTGATGATTTGTATGACTTGAGAGCGATGATTGAAGACACTGTAGAACTTGGGAGCGGTGGTTAAAGACACTGGTACTTGCAAAACTTGGGAGCGGTGGTTAAAGACACTGGTAACTTGCAAAACTTGGGAGCGGTGGTTAAAGACACTGATGACTTGTAGAATTTGAGAACGGTGTTTAAAGACACTGATGACTTGTAGAACTTGAGACTTGAGGGCGGCGTTTAGCCCGCAGCCCACGCTGACTCCAAGAAGCACTGGTGACTGGATTGCAGAGGAACACACCAGCCGCTGTATACGCTGGAACTGTGCAGCAACTGGCACCTGGAAGTGCCGGAGACACTGGGGTACGACTGCAGAGAGATTCGCCGGGAACAAGAGCACTGGCATCCACTTCAGGGGAAAAGACGATACTCAGGCACCGAGGCTCTGCCCGGCGTCTGCCTTTGAATCTCCCGCCTCCGCTGGATTGGCGGAACAGTCTGATGACGTCACCTGCTCCCCGCCCACGTGATGCCGGGTGTCATGGCGGCGCCCCTGCCCCGGGAAACCGCCGGGAGCCGCGCCAGCCAGACGCCGCAGCCCGTGGACCATCGAAGGCCGCAACAAAGACCAGCAGGCACGCAGGGGTAAGCGCGGTGAACGCCGCCTATGGCGTGTGACAGCCAGATATTAGCTTGGAAGGGCATTCCAAACAAGGTTATTCCTACCCTGATACAGGCTAGGAAAGGAGTAACGTCAAAGCATTACCATCGCATTTGGAAAAAGTATGTGTCTTGGTGTGAATCCAAGAAGTTTCCTCCGGTGGAGTTTAAACTTGGACAATTTCTCCTCTTCCTCCAAGCAGGTGTGGATATGGGCCTGAGATTAGGTTCCGTAAAGGTCCAGATTTCGGCCCTATCCCTTTTCTTCCAGAAACAGTTGGCTGCCCTCCATGAGGTTCAGACCTTTTTGAAAGGAGCTCTGCACATCCAGCCTCCCTTTGTGCCACCTACGGCGCCCTGGGATCTTAACATGGTGTTGCAGTTCCTCCAGTCGGACTGGTTTGAGCCTCTATAGAAGGTTGAGGTCATGTTTCTCACGTGGAAGGCTGTCACTTTGTTGGCCTTGGCTTCTGCTAGACGTGTGTCGGAGTTGGGGGCTTTGTCATGTAAAAGCCCCTACTTGATCTTCCATGAAGATAGAGCTGAGCTCTGGACATGTCCGCAGTTCCTTTCGAAGGTTGTGTCGGCATTTCATATCAACCAACTTATTGTGGTGCCAGTTTCTTCTGACTCCTCAGTTTCATCAAAGTCCTTGGATGTTGTAAGGGCTCTGAAAATCTATGTGAACTATGAGGACTGCTTGTCACAGAAAATCGGACTCTCTGTTTGTCCTGTATGATCCCAAGATACTTGGGTGTCCTGCTTCTAAGCAGACAATCTCTCGCTGGATCAGGTTCACTATCCAGCATGCGTATTCTACGGCAGGATTGCTGTGTCCTACATCTGTTAAGGCCCACTCTACTCGTAAGGTGGGTTCTTCCTGGGCAGCTGCCGAGCGGCTACTTGGTCTGGGGCGAACACGTTTGCAAAGTTCTACAGGTTCGATACTTTGGCCTCTGAGGACCTCAAGTTTGGTCAGTTGGTTCTGCAGGAGCCTCTGCGCTCTCCCTCCCATTCTGGGAGCTTTGGTACATCCCCATGGTACTAATGTGGACCCCAGCATCCTCTAGGACATAAGAGAAAATAGGATTTTTATTACCTACCGGTAAATCCATTTCTCGTAGTCCGTAGAGGATGCTGGGCGCCCGCCCAGCGCGCCGTGATCCTGCAGTGGTTACTTAGTTCAGTACTGCTTAGTTCTTGGTTAAGTACTGTTTTGTTACTTGATAAGTAATCTTGTTCAGCCGTTGCTGATGTTTTAAGCTAGTTAGCTTGGTTTGCCTTGTGTGTGAGCTGGTGTGAATCTCGCCACTATCTGTGTAAAATCCTTCTCTCGAAGATGTCCGTCTCCTCAGGCACAGTTTTTAGACTGAGCCTGGTAGGAGGGGCATAGAGGGAGGAGCCATCCCACACTCTCAAATTCTTAAAGTGCCAATGGCTCCTAGTGGATCCGTCTATACCCCATGGTACTAATGTGGACCCCAGCATCCTCTACAGACTACGAGAAAAGGATTTACAGGTAGGTAATTAAAACCCTGTTTTCTCGCGGCCAGTTATATGGAACCATGTGTAAGAGTAATACACAATATATATCTCCTAACTTTGTAACTGTTTGGGGCTCATTTATATTTGAATGCAAGTCCGTTTTAGGGCACGCCTCTTAGATAGACCACTACATGGATTTCTCAAACTTTCTGTAAAAAAGTTCTTACAGGCCCTTATGTTACCTTACAGATTCCTCCTTCCAATTCAAAATGACTCCCTTGTTCTATAAACTCTGTTATTAATAACAAATAAAATAAAAACCTGCATGAACTAAATTAATACTTTTGATAGACTTTATTTGGATGTCTATCGTGTGCCTCTGTGTCTTTTCTCCTCAAAGTTATACTGTATGAGTACACCGCATTCAATACCCGGCTCCTGTTTACCATGTACGTCGCTGGCATTCTTCTCTTGCCAGAGTGTCTGTATAGTGGGTAATTCTACAAGGTATTCCTAATTACATCTCACTCTGCCAGCAGTACGGAGCCAGATTGTTAAATCAGGTACAGTACTCACTACCCAATTATTGGGATGATAATTAAATAGTGTGTTTGCAGTAGCGTCAGCTGGAAAACAGCTTCAAATGCTCTTGCATCGATTGGGAGGTAGGGATCTGGTAAGCTGCACACGCTATCTTGTTTCCAATCTTCCGATACCATTAAAGAAATCTGAAAAAAGTACAGACAGTGAGAAAGTGTGTATAGGTGCACCGATCAAGAATCACTCCGTCAGATTATAGCGTTTATATAATTTGCGCACACTATCGGATAGTGTGTACCCAGCTTTAGGCTCACAACTTAGCTCTAGCGTATCTCGCTCCTGTCCGTGTCTGTTTCCTGACTCTCCAATATGATCTTTGGCTTGTTTCAGAACATCCATTGCACAATTCCTGGCTAGTCCATGTACAAGAATTTGGCTTGTAGGCTACTCTTCAGTGCTTGTATACCTCCGGCCTTTTACGATAGAACCTTGGATGTAGGGCCACAGCCTGCATACTGGTCACAGCAAACTACAAACCACCCTGCAGTGGTCCCTGGGAAACACTACCAGTGAGTCAGACTTACCAATACAAGAAGCTGATAGTTTCAAGAATCCAGAGTTCCCATAGAAACTAGGGATGTGCACTTGAAATTTTTCGGGTTTTGTGTTTTGGTTTTGGGTTCGGTTCCGCGGCCGTGTTTTGGGTTCGACCGCGTTTTGGCAAAACCTCACCGAATTTTTTTTGTCGGATTCGGGTGTGTTTTGGATTCGGGTGTTTTTTTCAAAAAACCCTAAAAAACAGCTTAAATCATAGAATTTGGGGGTCATTTTGATCCCAAAGTATTTTTAACCTCAAAAAATAAGAATTTACTTACCGATAATTCTATTTCTCGTAGTCCGTAGTGGATGCTGGGTTCTCCGTAAGGACCATGGGGAATAGCGGCTCCGCAGGAGTCTGGGCACATCTAAAGAAAGCTTTAGGATCACCTGGTGTGCACTGGCTCCTCCCCCTATGACCCTCCTCCAAGCCTCAGTTAGGATACTGTGCCCGGACGAGCGTACACAATAAGGAAGGATTTTGAATCCCGGGTAAGACTCATACCAGCCACACCAATCACACTGTACAACTTGTGATCTGAACCCAGTTAACAACATGATAATAGAGGAGCCTCTAGAAAAGATGGCTCACTACAGCAATAACCCGAATTTTTTGGTAACAATAATTATGTACCAGTATTGCAGACAATCCGCCCTTGGGATGGGCGCCCAGCATCCACTACGGACTACGAGAAATAGAATTATCGGTAAGTAAATTCTTATTTTCTCTGACGTCCTAGTGGATGCTGGGAACTCCGTAAGGACCATGGGGATTATACCAAAGCTCCCAAACGGGCGGGAGAGTGCGGATGACTCTGCAGCACCCAATGAGAGAACTCCCGGTCCTCCGCAGCCAGGGTATCAAATTTGTAGAATTTTACAAACGTATTTGCTCCTGACCAAGTAGCTGCTCGGCAAAGTTGTAAAGCCGAGACCCCTCGGGCAGCCGCCCAAGATGAGCCCACCTTCCTTGTGGAGTGGGAATTTACAGATTTTTGGCTGTGGCAGGCCTGCCACAGAATGTGCAAGCTGAATTGTACTACAAATCCAACGAGCAATAGTCTGCTTAGAAGCAGGAGCACCCAGCTAGTTGGGTGCATACAGGATAAACAGCGAGTCAGATTTCCTGACTCCAGCCGTCCTGGAAACATATATTTTCCGGGTCCTGACAACGTCTAGCAACTTGGAGTCCTCCAAGTCCCTAGTAGCCGCAGGCACCACAATAGGTTTGGTTCAGGTGAACGCTGAAACCACCTTAGGGAGAAACTGAGGACGAGTCCTCAATTCCGCCCTGTCCGAATGGAAAATCAGATAAGGGCTTTTACAGGATAAAGCCACCAATTCTGACACGCGCCTGGCCCAGGCCAGAGCCAACAGCATGACCACTTTTTCTGTGAGATATTTTAACTCCACAGATTTAAGTGGGTCAAACCAATGTGACTTTTGGAACCCAAAAACCACCTTGAGATCCCAAAGTGCCACTGAAGGCACAAAAGGAGGCTGTATATGCAGTACCCCTTTAACAAACGTCTGAACTTCAGGGACTGAAGCTAGTTCTTTTTTGGAAGAAAATCGACAGAGCCGAAATTTGAACCTTAATGGACCCCAATTTCAGGCCCATAGATACTCCTGTTTTCAGGAAATGTAGGAATCGACCCAGTTGAATTTCCTCCGTCGAGCCTTACTGGCCTCGCACCACGCAACATATTTTCGTCAAATGCGGTGATAATATTTTGCGGTTACATCCTTCCCGGCCTTGATCAGGATAGGGATGACTTCATCCGGAATGCCTTTTTCCTTCAGGATCCGGCGTTCAACCGCCATGCCGTCAACGCAGCCGCGGCAAGTCTTGGAACAGACAAGGTCCCCGCTGAAGCAGGTCCCTTCTTAGAGGTAGAGGCCACGGATCCTCCGTGAGCATCTCTTGAAGTTCCGGTTACCAAGTCCTTCTTGGCCAATCCGGAGCCACTAATATAGTGCTTACTCCTCTCCATCTTATCAATCTCAGTACCTTGGGTATGAGAGGCAGAGGAGGGAACCCATACACTGATTGGTACACCCACGGTGTTACCAGAGCATCTACAGCTATTGCCTGAGGGTCCCTTGACCTGGCGCAATACCTGTCGAGTTTTTCCCAACGGTTTATAATCATGTGGAAGACTTCTGGGTGAAGTCCCTACTCTCCCGGGTGGAGGTCGTGCTGAGGAAATCTGCTTCCCAGTTGTCCACTTCCGGAATGAAAACTGCTGACAGTGCTATCATATGGTTTTTCGCCCAGCGAAGAATCCTTGCAGCTTCTGCCATTGCCCTCCTGCTTCTTGTGGCACCCTGTCTGTTTACGTGGGTGACTGCCGTAATGTTGTCCGACTGGATCAACACCGGCTGACCTTGAAGCAGAGGTCTTGCTAAGCTTAGAGCATTGTAAATGTCCCTTAGCTTCAGGATATTTATGTGAAGTGATGTCTCCAGGCTTGACCATAAGCCCTGGATATTCCTTCCCTGTGTGACTGCTCCCCAGCCTCGCAGGCTGGCATCCGTGGTCACCAGGACCCAGTCCTGAATGCCGAATCTGCGGCCCTCTAGAAGATGAGCACTCTGCAACCACCACAGGAGGGATACCCTTGTCCCTGGTGATAGGGTTATCCGCTGATGCATCTGAAGATGCGACCCGGACCATTTGTCCAGTAGGTTCCACTGGAAAGTCTTGCGTGGAATCTGCCGAATGGGATTGCTTCGTAGGAAGCCACCATTTTTACCTAGAACCCTTGTGCATTGATGCACTGAGACTTGGTTCGGTTTTAGGAGGTTCCTGACTAGCTCGGATAACTCCCTGGCTTTCTCCTCCGGGAGAAACACCTTCTTTCTGGACTGTGTCCAGGATCATCCCTAGGAACAGAAGACAAGTCGTCGGAACCAGCTGCGATTTTGGAATATTGAGAATCCAATCGTGCTGCCGCAACACTACCTGAGATAGTGCTACACCGATCTCCAACTGTTCCCTGGATCTTACCCTTATCAGGGAATCGTCCAAGTAAAGGATAACTAAAATTCCCTTCCTTCGAAGGAATATCATCATTTCGGTCATTACTTCAGTAAAGACCCGGGGTGCCGTGGACCATCCCTACGGCAGCGTCTGAACTGATAGTGACAGTTCTGTACCATAACCTGAGATACCCTTGGTGAGAAGGGTAAATTTTGACATGAAGGTAAGCATCCTTGATGTCCCGAGACATCATGTAGTCCCCTTCTTCCAGGTTTGCAATCACTGCTCTGAGTGACTCAATTTTGAATTTGAACCTCTGTATGTAAGTGTTCAAAGATTTTAGATTTTAGATTTTAAAATCGGTCTCACCGAGCCGTCTGGCTTCGGTACCACAATAGTGTGGAATAATACCCCGTTCCCTGTTGCAGGAGGGGTACCTTAATTATCACCTGCTGGAAATACAGCTTGTGAATGGCTTCCAAAACTGCCTCCCTGTCAGCGGGAGACGTCTGTAAAACAGACTTTTGGAAACGGCGAGGGGAATACGTCTCGAATTCCAATTTGTACCCCTGAAAATATTACCTGAAGGATCCAGGGGTCTACTTGCGAGTGAGCCCACTGCGCACTGAAATTCATTGAGAACGGGCCCCCACCGTGCCTGAACTTGTAAAGCCCTAGCGTCATACTGAGGGCTTGGCAGAGGCAGAAAAGGGTTTCTGTACCTGGGAACTGGCTGATCTCTGCAGCCATTTTCCTCTCCCTCTGTCACGTGCAGAAAAGAGGAACCCTTTTGTCCGCTTGCCAACCAGGACTGCGCCTGATAATACGGCGTCTTATTTTGAGAGGCGACCAGGGGTACATCCCCTTTTTTTAAGGCAATACTTCCAAATGCCGTTTGGAATCCGCATCACCTGACCACTTTACTGGTAGAATTGGACAACGCACTTATACTTGATGCCAGTCGGCAAATATTCCGCTGTGCATCATGCATATATAGAAATGCATCTTTTAATTGCTCTATAGGCAATAATATACTGTCCTTATCTAGGATATCAATATTTCCAGTCAGGGAATCCGACCACGCCAACCCAGCACTGCACATCCAGGCTGAGGCGATTGCTGGTCGCAGTATAACACCAGTATGTGTGTAAATAAATTTTAGGATACCCTCCTGCTTTCTATCAGCAGGATCCTTAAGGGCGGCCATCTCAGGAGAGGATAGAGCCCTTGTTCTTACAAGCGTGTGAGCGCCTTATCCCCCCTAGGGGGTGTTTCCCAACGCACCCTAACCTCTGGCGGGAAAAGGTATACTGCCAATAACTTTTTAGAAATTATCAATTGTTATAGGGGGGAAACCCACGCATCATCACACACCTCATTTTATTTCTCAGATTCAGGAAAACTACAGGAAGTTTTTCCTCACCAAACATAATACCCCTTTTTTGGTGGTATTCATATTATCAGAAAAGTGTAAACATTTTCCATTGCCTCAATCATGCAATGTGTGGCCCTATTGGAAATCACGGTTGTCTCTTCACCGTCGACACAGGAGTCAGTATCCGTGTCGGCGTCTGTATCTGAGGTAACGGGCGCTTTAGAGCCCCTGTATGAGACGTCTGGACATGCACAAGCTGAGTAGCCGGCTGTCTCATGTCAACCACTGTCTTTAATACAAAGTTGACACTGTCACGCAATTTCAACAGTACATCCACTCAGGTGTCGACCCCCTAGGGGGTGACAACACTATTACAGACACTCTACTCCGTCTCCACATCATTTTTCTCCTCATACATGTCGACACAAACGTACCGACACACAGCACACACACAGGGAATGCTCTGATAGAGGACAGGACCCCACTAGCCCTTTGGGGAGACAGAGGGAGAGTTTGCCAGCACACACCAGAGCGCTATATATATACAGGGATAACCTTATATAAGTGTTTTTCCCTTTATAGCTGCTGTATTGTTTATACTGCGCCTAATTTGTGCCCCCCTCTCTTTTTTAACCCCTTTCTGTAGTGTAGTGACTGCAGGGGAGAGCCAGGGAGCTTCCCTCCAACTGAGCTGTGAGGGAAAATGGCGCCAGTGTGCTGAGGAGATAGGCTCCGCCCCTTTCTCGGCGTCCTTATCATCCGTTTTTCTGTATGTTTTGGCAGGGGTTAAATGCATCCATATAGCCCAGGAGTTATATGTGATGCATTTATTTTAGCCATATAAGGTTTTTATCGATTTATTGCGTCTCAGGGCGCTGCCCCCCCAGCGCCCTGCACCCTCAGTGACCGGAGTGTGAAGTGTGCTGAGAGCAATGGCGCACAGCTGCGGTGCTGTGCGCTACCTTATCTGAAGACAGGATCGTCTTCTGCCGCCGATTTTCCGGACCTCTTCGCTCTTCTGGCTCTGTAAGGGGGCCGGCGGCGCGGCTCCGGGACCCATCCAGGCTGAACCTGTGATCGTCCCTCTGGAGCTAATGTCCAGTAGCCAAGAAGCCCAATCCACTCTGCACGCAGGTGAGTTCGCTTCTTCTCCCCTTAGTCCCTCGATGCAGTGAGCCTGTTGCCAGCAGGTCTCACTGAAAATAATAAACCTAAACTAAAACTTTCACAAAGAGCTCAGGAGAGCCCCTAGTGTGCACCCTTCTCGTTCGGGCACAGAGATCTAACTGAGGCTTGGAGGAGGGTCATAGGGGGAGGAGCCAGTGCACACCAGGTGATCCTAAAGCTTTCTTTAGATGTGCCCAGACTCCTGCGGAGCCGCTATTCCCCATGGTCCTTACGGAGTTCCCAGCATCCACTAGGACGTCAGAGAAACCATAATTTCCACTCATTTTCAGTCTATTCTGAATACCTCACACCTCACAATATTATTTTTAGTCCTAAAATTTGCACCGAGGTCGCTGGATGACTAAGCTAAGCGACCCTAGTGGCCGACACAAACACCTGGCCCATCTAGGAGTGGCACTGCAGTGTCACGCAGGATGGCCCTTCCAAAAAACACTCCCCAAACAGCACATGACGCAAAGAAGAAAAAAAGAGGCGCAATGAGGTAGCTGTGTGAGTAAGCTAAGCGACCCTAGTGGCCGACACAAACACCTGGCCCATCTAGGAGTGGCACTGCAGTGTCACGCAGGATGGCCCTTCCAAAAAACACTCCCCAAACAGCACATGACGCAAAGAAGAAAAAAAGAGGCGCAATGAGGTAGCTGTGTGAGTAAGATAAGCGACCCTAGTGGCCGACACAAACACCTGGCCCATCTAGGAGTGGCACTGCAGTGTCACGCAGGATGGCCCTTCCAAAAAACACTCCCCAAACAACACATGACGCAAAGAAGAAAAAAAGAGGCGCAATGAGGTAGCTGTGTGAGTAAGCTAAGCGACCCTAGTGGCCGACACAAACACCTGGCCCATCTAGGAGTGGCACTGCAGTGTCATGCAGGATGGCCCTTCCAAAAAACACTCCCCAAACAGCACATGACGCAAAGAAGAAAAAAAGGCGCAATGAGGTAGCTGTGTGAGTAAGCTAAGCGACCCTAGTGGCCGACACAAACACCTGGCCCATCTAGGAGTGGCACTGCAGTGTCACGCAGGATGGCCCTTCCAAAAAACACTCCCCAAACAGCACATGACGCAAATAAAAATGAAAGAAAAAAGAGGTGCAAGATGGAATTGTCCTTGGGCCCTCCCACCCACCCTTATGTTGTATAAACAGGACATGCACACTTTAACCAACCCATCATTTCAGTGACAGGGTCTGCCACACGACTGTGACTGAAATGATGGGTTGGTTTGGACCCCCACCGAAAAAGAAGCAATTAATCTCTCCTTGCACAAACTGGCTCTACAGAGGCAAGATGTCCACCTCATCATCATCCTCCGATATATCACCGTGTACATCCCGCTCCTCACAGATTATCAATTCGTCCCCACTGGAATCCACCATCTCAGCTCCCTGTGTACTTTGTGGAGGCAATTGCTGCTGGTCAATGTCTCCACGGAGGAATTGATTATAATTCATTTTAATGAACATCATCTTCTCCACATTTTCTGGAAGTAACCTCGTACGCAGATTGCTGACAAGGTGAGCGGCGGCACTAAACACTCTTTCGGAGTACACACTTGTGGGAGGGCAACTTAGGTAGAATAAAGCCAGTTTGTGCAAGGGCCTCCAAATTGCCTCTTTTTCCTGCCAGTATAAGTACGGACTGTCTGACATGCCTACTTGGATGCGGTCACTCATATAATCCTCCACCATTCTTTAAATGGTGAGAGAATCATATGCAGTGACAGTAGACGACATGTCCGTAATCGTTGTCAGGTCCTTCAGTCCGGACCAGATGTCAGCATCAGCAGTCGCTCCAGACTGCCCTGCATCACCGCCAGCGGGTGGGCTCGGAATTCTGATCCTTTTCCTCGCACCCCCAGTTGCGGGAGAATGTGAAGGAGGAGATGTTGACGGGTCGCGTTCCGCTTGACTTGACAATTTTGTCACCAGCAGGTCTTTGAACCCCAGCAGACTTGTGTCTGCCGGAAAGAGAGATCCAAGGTAGGTTTTAAATCTAGGATCGAGCACGGTGGCCAAAATGTAGTGCTCTGATTTCAACAGATTGACCACCCGTGAATCCTTGTTAAGCGAATTAAGGGCTCCATCCACAAGTCCCACATGCCTAGCGGAATCGCTCCCTTTTAGCTCCTCCTTCAATGCCTCCAGCTTCTTCTGCAAAAGCCTGATGATGGGAATGACCTGACTCAGGCTGGCAGTGTCTGAACTGACTTCACGTGTGGCAAGTTCAAAAGGTTGCAGAACCTTGCACAACGTTGAAATCATTCTCCACTGCGCTTGAGACAGGTACATTCCACCTCCTATATCGTGCTCAATTGTATAGGCTTGAATGGCCTTTTGCTGCTCCTCCAACCTCTGAAGCATATAGAGGGTTGAATTCCACCTCGTTACCACTTCTTGCTTCAGATGATGGCAGGGCAGGTTCAGGCGTTTTTGGTGGTGCTCCAGTCTTCTGTACGTGGTGCCTGTACGCCGAAAGTGTCCCGCAATTCTTCTGGCCACCGACAGCATCTCTTGCACGCCCCTGTCGTTTTTTAAAAAATTCTGCACCACCAAATTCAATGTATGTGCAAAACATGGGACGTGCTGGAATTTGCCCATATTTAATGCACACACAATATTGCTGGCGTTGTCCGATGCCACAAATCCACAGGAGAGTCCAATTGGGGTAAGCCATTCCGCGATGATCTTCCTCAGTTGCCGTAAGAGGTTTTCAGCTGTGTGCGTATTCTGGAAACCGGTGATACAAAGCGTAGCCTGCCTAGGAAAGAGTTGGCGTTTGCGAGATGCTGCTACTGGTGCCGCCGCTGCTGTTCTTGCGGCGGGAGTCCATACATCTACCCAGTGGGCTGTCACAGTCATATAGTCCTGACCCTGCCCTGCTCCACTTGTCCACATGTCCGTGGTTAAGTGGACATTGGGTACAACTGCATTTTTTAGGACACTGGTGAGTCTTTTTCTGACGTCCGTGTACATTCTCGGTATCGCCTGCCTAGAGAAGTGGAACCTAGATGGTATTTGGTAACGGGGGCACACTGCCTCAATAAATTGTCTAGTTCCCTGTGAACTAACGGCGGATACCGGACGCACGTCTAACACCAACATAGTTGTCAAGGCCTCAGTTATTCGCTTTGCAACAGGATGACTGCTGTGATATTTCATCTTCCTCGCAAAGGACTGTTGGACAGTCAATTGCTTGGTGGAAGTAGTAAAAGTGGGCTTACGACTTCCCCTCTGGGATGACCATCGACTCCCAGCAGCAACAACAGCAGCGCCAGCAGCAGTAGGCGTTACACGCAAGGATGCATCGGAGGAATCCCAGGCAGGAGAGGACTCGTCAGAATTGCCAGTGACATGGCATGCAGGACTATTGGCATTCCTGGGGAAGGAGGAAATTGACACTGAGGGAGTTGGTGGGGTGGTTTGCGTGAGCTTGGTTACAAGAGGAAGGGATTTACTGGTCAGTGGACTGCTTCCGCTGTCGCCCAAAGTTTTTGAACTTGTCACTGACTTATTATGAATGCGCTGCAGGTGACGTATAAGGGAGGATGTTCCGAGGTGGTTAACGTCCTTACCCCTACTTATTACAGCTTGACAAAGGCAACACACGGCTTGACAAATGTTGTCCGCATTTCTGGTGAAATACTTCCACACCGAAGAGCTGATTTTTTTGGTATTTTCACCAGGCATGTCAACGGCCCTATTCCTCCCACGGACAACAGGTGTCTCCCCGGGTGCCTGACTTAAACAAACCACCTCACCATCAGAATCCTCCTTGTCAATTTCCTCCCCAGCGCCAGCAACACCCATATCCTCCTCATCCTGGTGTACTTCAACACTGACATCTTCAATCTGACTATCAGGAACTGGACTGCGGGTGCTCCTTCCAGCACTTGCAGGGGGCGTGCAAATGGTGGAAGGCGCATGCTCTTCACGTCCAGTGTTGGGAAGGTCAGGCATCGCAACCGACACAATTGGACTCTCCTTGTGGATTTGGGATTTCGAAGAACGCACAGTTCTTTGCAGTGCTTTTGCCAGCTTGAGTCTTTTCAGTTTTCTAGCGAGAGGCTGAGTGCTTCCATCCTCATGTGAAGCTGAACCACTAGCCATGAACATAGGCCAGGGCCTCAGCCGTTCCTTGCCACTCCGTGTGGTAAATGGCATATTGGCAAGTTTACGCTTCTCCTCCGACAATTTTATTTTAGATTTTGGAGTCCTTTTTTTACTGATATTTGGTGTTTTGGATTTGACATGCTCTGTACTATGACATTGGGCATCGGCCTTGGCAGACGACGTTGCTGGCATTTCATCGTCTCGGCCATGACTAGTGGCAGCAGCTTCAGCACGAGGTGGAAGTGGATCTTGATCTTTCCCTAATTTTGGAACCTCAACATTTTTGTTCTCCATATTTTAATAGGCACAACTAAAAGGCACCTCAGGTAAACAATGGAGATGGATGGATACTAGTATACTTATGGATGGACGAGCGACTGCCGACACAGAGGTAGCTACAGCCGTGGACTACCGTACTGTGTCTGCTGCTAATATAGACTGGATGATAATGAGATGAAATCAATATATATATATATAATATCACTAGTACTGCAGCCGGACAGGTATATATATTTATTATGTAATGACTGATGATGGACCAGCTGGACACTGTCAGCTCAGCAGCACCGCAGACTGCTACAGTAAGCTACTATAGTAGTATGTATAAAGAAGAAAGAAAAAAAAAACCACAGGTAGGTGGTATACAATTATGGATGGACGAGCGACTGCCGACACAGAGGTAGCTACAGCCGTGGACTACCGTACTGTGTCTGCTACTAATATAGACTGGATGATAATGAGATGAAATCAATATATATTATATCACACTAGTACTGCAGCCGGACAGGTATATATATTTATTATGTAATGACTGATGACGGACCTGCTGGACACTGTCAGCTCAGCAGCACCGCAGACTGCTACAGTAAGCTACTATAGTAGTATATATAAAGAAGAAAGAAAAAAAAAACCACGGGTAGGTGGTATACAATTATGGATGGACGAGCGACTGCCGACACAGAGGTAGCTACAGCCGTGGACTACCGTACTGTGTCTGCTACTAATATAGACTGGATGATAATGAGATGAAATCAATATATATTATATCACACTAGTACTGCAGCCGGACAGGTAGATATATTTATTATGTAATGACTGATGACGGACCTGCTGGACACTGTCAGCTCAGCAGCACCGCAGACTGCTACAGTAAGCTACTATAGTAGTATGTATAAAGAAGAAAGAAAAAAAAAACCACGGGTAGGTGGTATACAATTATGGATGGACGAGCGACTGCCGACACAGAGGTAGCTACAGCCGTGGACTACCGTACTGTGTCTGCTGCTAATATAGACTGGATGATAAGGAGATGAAATCAATATATATATATATATATAATATCACTAGTACTGCAGCCAGACAGGTATATATATTTATTATGTAATGACTGATGACGGACCTGCTGGACACTGTCAGCTCAGCAGCACCGCAGACTGCTACAGTAAGCTACTATAGTAGTATATATAAAGAAGAAAGAAAAAAAAAACCACGGGTAGGTGGTATACAATTATGGATGGACGAGCGACTGCCGACACAGAGGTAGCTACAGCCGTGGACTACCGTACTGTGTCTGCTGCTAATATAGACTGGATGATAAGGAGATGAAATCAATATATATATATATATATATAATATCACTAGTACTGCAGCCGGACAGGTATATATATTTATTATGTAATGACTGATGACGGACCTGCTGGACACTGTCAGCTCAGCAGCACCGCAGACTGCTACAGTAAGCTACTATAGTAGTATATATAAAGAAGAAAGAAAAAAAAAACCACGGGTAGGTGGTATACAATTATGGATGGACGAGCGACTGCCGACACAGAGGTAGCTACAGCCGTGGACTACCGTACTGTGTCTGCTACTAATATAGACTGGATGATAATGAGATGAAATCAATATATATTATATCACACTAGTACTGCAGCCGGACAGGTAGATATATTTATTATGTAATGACTGATGACGGACCTGCTGGACACTGTCAGCTCAGCAGCACCGCAGACTGCTACAGTAAGCTACTATAGTAGTATGTATAAAGAAGAAAGAAAAAAAAAACCACGGGTAGGTGGTATACAATTATGGATGGACGAGCGACTGCCGACACAGAGGTAGCTACAGCCGTGGACTACCGTACTGTGTCTGCTGCTAATATAGACTGGATGATAAGGAGATGAAATCAATATATATATATATATATATATAATATCACACTAGTACTGCAGCCGGACAGGTATATATATTTATTATGTAATGACTGATGACGGACCTGCTGGACACTGTCAGCTCAGCAGCACCGCAGACTGCTACAGTAAGCTACTATAGTAGTATATATAAAGAAGAAAGAAAAAAAAAACCACGGGTAGGTGGTATACAATTATGGATGGACGAGCGACTGCCGACACAGAGGTAGCTACAGCCGTGGACTACCGTACTGTGTCTGCTGCTAATATAGACTGGATGATAAGGAGATGAAATCAATATATATATATATATATATAATATCACTAGTACTGCAGCCGGACAGGTATATATATTTATTATGTAATGACTGATGACGGACCTGCTGGACACTGTCAGCTCAGCAGCACCGCAGACTGCTACAGTAAGCTACTATAGTAGTATGTATAAAGAAGAAAGAAAAAAAAAACCACGGGTAGGTGGTATACAATTATGGATGGACGAGCGACTGCCGACACAGAGGTAGCTACAGCCGTGGACTACCGTACTGTGTCTGCTGCTAATATAGCCTGGATGATAAGGAGATGAAATCAATATATATATATATATATATATATAATATCACTAGTACTGCAGCCGGACAGGTATATATATTTATTATGTAATGACTGATGACGGACCTGCTGGACACTGTCAGCTCAGCAGCACCGCAGACTGCTACAGTAAGCTACTATAGTAGTATGTATAAAGAAGAAAGAAAAAGAAAAACCACGTGTAGGTGGTATACAATTATGAATGGACGAGCGACTGCCGACACAGAGGTAGCTACAGCCGTGGACTACCGTACTGTGTCTGCTGTTAATATAGACTGGATGATAAGGAGATGAAATCAATATATATATATATATATATATATATATATATATAATATCACTAGTACTGCAGCCGGACAGGTATATATATTTATTATGTAATGACTGATGACGAACCTGCTGGACACTGTCAGCTCAGCAGCACCGCAGACTGCTACAGTAAGCTACTATAGTAGTATGTATAAAGAAGAAAGAAAAAAAAAAACCACGGGTAGGTGGTATACAATTATGGATGGACGAGCGACTGCCGACACAGAGGTAGCTACAGCCGTGGACTACCGTACTGTGTCTGCTGCTAATATAAACTGGATGATAAGGAGATGAAATCAATATATATATATATATATATATAATATCACTAGTACTGCAGCCGGACAGGTATATATATTTATTATGTAATGACTGATGACGGACCTGCTGGACACTGTCAGCTCAGCAGCACCGCAGACTGCTACAGTAAGCTACTATAGTAGTATGTATAAAGAAGAAAGAAAGAAAAAAAAACCACGGGTAGGTGGTATACAATTATGGATGGACGAGCGACTGCCGACACAGAGGTAGCTACAGCCGTGGACTACCGTACTGTGTCTGCTGCTAATATAGACTGGATGATAAGGAGATGAAATCAATATATATATATATATATATATATATATATATAATATCACTAGTACTGCAGCCGGACAGGTATATATATTTATTATGTAATGACTGATGACGGACCTGCTGGACACTGTCAGCTCAGCAGCACCGCAGACTGCTACAGTAAGCTACTATAGTAGTATGTATAAAGAAGAAAGAAAAAAAAAACCACGGGTAGGTGGTATACAATTATGGATGGACGAGTGACTGCCGACACAGAGGTAGCTACAGCCGTGGACTACCGTACTGTGTCTGCTGCTAATATAGACTGGATGATAATGAGATGAAATCAATATATATATATATATAATATCACTAGTACTGCAGCCGGACAGGTATATATATTTATTATGTAATGACTGATGACGGACCTGCTGGACACAGTCAGCTCAGCAGCACCGCAGACTGCTACAGTAAGCTACTATAGTAGTATGTATAAAGAAGAAAGAAAAGAAAAAAACCACGGGTAGGTGGTATACAATATTATATATATATTATATACAATTATATATATATATATATATATATATATATATATATATTAAACTGGTGGTGACTGGTGGTCAGGTCACTGGTCACACTATCAGCAACTTGCAAGTAGTACTCCTAAGCAGACAATCACAATATATATTATACTGGTGGTCAGTGTGGTCACAATGGCAGTGTGGCACTCTGGCAGCAAAAGTGTGCACTGTACGTTATATGTACTCCTGAGTCCTGCTCTCAGACTCTAACTGCTCCCCACTGTCAGTGTCTCCCCCACAAGTCAGATAATATACAGTCACACTATCTATCACTTCAGCAAGTAACTAGTACTCCTCCTAATGCTCCCCAAAATTACTACTGTGTCTCTCTCTACTGTCTCACTCTCTTCTCTATAAACGGAGAGGACGCCAGCCACGTCCTCTCCCTATGAATCTCAATGCACGTGTGAAAATGGCGGCGACGCGCGGCTCCTTATATAGAATCCGAGTCTCGCGATAGAATCCGAGCCTCGCGAGAATCCGACAGCGGGATGATGACGTTCGGGCGCGCTCGGGTTAACCGAGCAAGGCGGGAAGATCCGAGTCGCTCGGCCCCGTGTAAAAAAACATGAAGTTCGGGCGGGTTCGGATTCCGAGGAACCGAACCCGCTCATCCCTAATAGAAACTAGAGATGAGCGCCTGAAATTTTTTGGGTTTTGTGTTTTGGTTTTGGGTTCGGTTCCGCGGCCGTGTTTTGGGTTCGAACGCGTTTTGGCAAAACCTCACCGAATTATTTTTGTCGGATTCGGGTGTGTTTTGGATTCGGGTGTTTTTTTCCAAAAACACTAAAAAACAGCTTAAATCATAGAATTTGGGGGTCATTTTGATCCCAAAGTATTATTAACCTCAAAAACCATAATTTACACTCATTTTCAGTCTATTCTGAATACCTCACACCTCACAATATTATTTTTAGTCCTAAAATTTGCACCGAGGTCGCTGTGTGAGTAAGATAAGCGACCCTAGTGGCCGACACAAACACCGGGCCCATCTAGGAGTGGCACTGCAGTGTCACGCAGGATGTCCCTTCCAAAAAACCCTCCCCAAACAGCACATGACGCAAAGAAAAAAAGAGGCGCAATGAGGTAGCTGTGTGAGTAAGATTAGCGACCCTAGTGGCCGACACAAACACCGGGCCCATCTAGGAGTGGCACTGCAGTGTCACGTAGGATGTCCCTTCCAAAAAACCCTCCCCAAACAGCACATGACGCAAAGAAAAAAAGAGGCGCAATGAGGTAGCTGTGTGAGTAAGATTAGCGACCGTAGTGGCCGACACAAACACCGGGCCCATTTAGGAGTGGCACTGCAGTGTCACGTAGGATGTCCCTTCCAAAAAACCCTCCCCAAACAGCACATGACGCAAAGAAAAAGAGATAGTATACTCGTAACTAGTATGTATGTATAAAGAAAGAAAAAAAAACCACGGTTAGGTGGTATATACAATTATGGACGGGCTGCCGAGTGCCGACACAGAGGTAGCCACAGCCGTGAACTACCGCACTGTACTGTGTCTGCTGCTAATATATAGACTGGTTGATAAAGAGATAGTATACTCGTAACTAGTATGTATGTATAAAGAAAGAAAAAAAAACCACGGTTAGGTGGTATATACAATTATGGACGGGCTGCCGAGTGCCGACACAGAGGTAGCCACAGCCGTGAACTACCGCACTGTACTGTGTCTGCTGCTAATATATAGACTGGTTGATAAAGAGATAGTATACTCGTAACTAGTATGTATGTATAAAGAAAGAAAAAAAAACCACGGTTAGGTGGTATATACAATTATGGACGGGCTGCCGAGTGCCGACACAGAGGTAGCCACAGCCGTGAACTACCGCACTGTACTGTGTCTGCTGCTAATATATAGACTGGTTGATAAAGAGATAGTATACTCGTAACTAGTATGTATGTATAAAGAAAGAAAAAAAAACCACGGTTAGGTCACTGGTATATACAATTATGGACGGGCTGCGGAGTGCCGACACAGAGGTAGCCACAGCCGTGAACTACCGCACTGTACTGTGTCTGCTGCTAATATATAGACTGGTTGATAAAGAGATAGTATACTCGTAACTAGTATGTATGTATAAAGAAAGAAAAAAAAACCACGGTTAGGTGGTATATACAATTATGGACGGGCTGCCGAGTGCCGACACAGAGGTAGCCACAGCCGTGAACTACCGCACTGTACTGTGTCTGCTGCTAATATATAGACTGGTTGATAAAGAGATAGTATACTCGTAACTAGTATGTATGTATAAAGAAAGAAAAAAAAACCACGGTTAGGTCACTGGTATATACAATTATGGACGGGCTGCCGAGTGCCGACACAGAGGTAGCCACAGCCGTGAACTACCGCACTGTACTGTGTCTGCTGCTAATATATAGACTGGTTGATAAAGAGATAGTATACTCGTAACTAGTATGTATGTATAAAGAAAGAAAAAAAAACCACGGTTAGGTCACTGGTATATACAATTATGGACGGGCTGCCGAGTGCCGACACAGAGGTAGCCACAGCCGTGAACTACCGCACTGTACTGTGTCTGCTGCTAATATATAGACTGGTTGATAAAGAGATAGTATACTCGTAACTAGTATGTATGTATAAAGAAAGAAAAAAAAACCACGGTTAGGTCACTGGTATATACAATTATGGACGGGCTGCCGAGTGCCGACACAGAGGTAGCCACAGCCGTGAACTACCGCACTGTACTGTGTCTGCTGCTAATATAGACTGGTTGATAAAGAGATAGTATACTACTAATATTATATACTGGTGGTCAGGTCACTGGTCACTAGTCACACTGGCAGTGGCACTCCTGCAGCAAAAGTGTGCACTGTTTAATTTTAATATAATATTATGTACTCCTGGCTCCTGCTATAACCTATAACTGGCACTGCAGTAGTGCTCCCCAGTCTCCCCCACAATTATAAGCTGTGTGAGCTGAGCAGTCAGACAGATATATAATATATATAGATGATGCAGCACACTGGCCTGAGCCTGAGCAGTGCACACAGATATGGTATGTATGTGACTGAGTCACTGTGTGCTGTGTATCGCTTTTTTCAGGCAGAGAACGGATTATAAATAAAAGTGGTGGTCACTGGTCACTATCAGCAAAACTCTGCACTGTACACTACTGAGTACTCCTAATGCTCCCCAAAATTAGTAAATCAAGTGTCTAAACGGAGAGGACGCCAGCCACGTCCTCTCCCTATCAATCTCAATGCACGTGTGAAAATGGCGGCGACGCGCGGCTCCTTATATAGAATCCGAGTCTCGCGATAGAATCCGAGCCTCGCGAGAATCCGACAGCGTCATGATGACGTTCGGGCGCGCTCGGGTTAACCGAGCAAGGCGGGAAGATCCGAGTCGCTCGGACTCGTGAAAAAAAACATGAAGTTCTGGCGGGTTCGGATTCAGAGAAACCGAACCCGCTCATCTCTAATAGAAACATGACTTGTACATACTCAGTTCTTCAAGTCTTTCCTGGTATTTGTTACGCAGCCCGTAATATTAGTATTATGTACAACAAAGCATTGTACAGTAAAAGTGTTAGAAGCTGTTCTATAAAAATATTCTATGTTATTCACGTCTTTTTGGAGATCCATGTTCACTCAACACCAAAGGCAGCATTAGGTGATGGCTGAATGTACCTGGTACCTCTATAGGTCTAGAATCACTTAGATTATAGATATATGTGTGTGGGTGTTTGTGTGCATTATTATTATTTATTATTATTATCCTTTATTTATATGGCGCCACAAGGGTTCCGCAGCGCCCGATTACAGAGTACAAATGCACATAAAAAATAGGAAAACAGTGACTTACAGTTGAATACAATATAGGACAAGTACAGGGCAGCTAAGCATAACTACACCAGTAAACATAGAGATAAGTTCCAGGTGGTCAAAAAACTGTGGGATCTGGGCGGTTGAGGATTATTAAAGTAAGAAAAGTATAAGCACATGAGGGAAGAGGGCCCTACTCGTGAGAGCTTACATTCTAAGGGGAGGGGTAGACAGACAGGGATGACACAGATGGGGTACATAGAGTGCATGTGCGTGCATGCGTGCGTGCGTGCGTGCGTGCGTGCGTGTGTTTGTGTGAATACAGACAAGATCCCAGAACTAAAAGTAAACAATAGCCAAGAGGTTCACTGCCCAGAGAGTCAACGCATCACTAAAGGTACTATAGTCTTGATTCCCTGAGTCACACTGTTCACCCCACCCAGGGCTGTTTGTAGCCAATTTGGCTCCCAGTGCGAGATTTAAAAATGCGCCCCCATGACATAAAAAAATGTGCCCCCCCCCCCCCACACACACACCTAGATGAAAGAAAAAAAAAACTTGCGCGTGCACCCGGCAAGGGGGCGTGGCCTCATCTAAATGGGTGTGGCCTCCTTTAAATGGGCATGGCCTCATCTGAAAAGACTACCTCACAATCCAGTTTTTGACCCTGCTCCAACAGATCACCACCACCACAGGAAAAAAAATTCTACCATATTAAGCCCCACACAGTAATGGCCCCTGCACCATATTATGCCACACACCGCAATGCCCTTGATACATTAAATCCCCACACTACGGCAGGCAAGAGTCCCCATTTCACACATTACGGCAGGTGTCCCCATTTTACACATTGAGAGAGAGAGAGAATACTTACAGAGGCGATTACTGCTCTTCGGCCCGCCTCACCAGTCGCTCCTTGCGCCGGCCTTTCCCTCTTCCTAACTTGGATCCCCCTCTGTACTCCGCTCGGGGGGGAGTTTCGCGGAGTGACGGGGTTGCGTTGTGACGTAACGACGCAACCGCGTCATTCCGTGAAACTCCGCCCCCCCGAGCGGGTTACTCGGGGAGAAATAGGAGGGGAAAGCAGGGAGCCACAGTTAGTGCCGCGGCGGGCGCCCAGTGCGGTTGCACTGCTCGCCTGCCCCAAGAAACGGCCCTGACCCCACCAGCCAGACAAGGACCAAGTCTGATTTCCTCCTGCTTTTGCCTGGTACATAAGGTAACAAGATCTGCAGAGACTTGAAAATTGGATCACTGGAACATCTTAGGGCCCAATTCAGACCTGATCGCTGCTGTGCATTTTCGCACAGCGGGCGATTATCGATTGACTGCGCATGCACCGTGATGCACACGCGCGTCACAAAAAGGCGACAAGCTGGTGTGAAGCTGATTGACAGGAAGAGGCCGTTTGTGGAGTGGTAACTGACCATTTTCTGGGAGTGTCTGGAAAAATGCAGGCGTTCCCAAGCATTTCCTGGGAGGGTGTGTGACGTCAGCTCTGGACCCGATCAGCCTGATTTCTTCGCACTGTAGGAGTAAGTCCTGGGCTGCACACAGATTGCATACACTGGAAAAACCATTAGATGGTGAGTGAGTTGCGAATGGATTTGCAGCTGTCTGAGGAACATTTTTGCATGGCGTATACATGCGATCGCACTGTTCGCACACTTGCATGGGGCGAATTTACACTGCCCCTTGGTCGGCGACTATCTAATTGCAGGACAACAAAATTAGCAGCACAGTGATCAGGTCTGAATTATAGGCCCTTAGATCAGTCCAACGGGAACCGTGACCCATTGTCATTACTGTCACAAAGTAGATCCTAACTGATAGGAGAGGCCCCCTTTTGACATTGGGCATGTACTCACACTGGTGGGACTTCAGCAGGACAGGATTCAGGGTTGCCAGCTGGATTGGATACCTACATGCTGGAGGGTGGCTAACTAGCATAACTCAGGACCTCAGATTGCAGCAGGCACCCTGCTTTGGAAAATCTGTCTGGTTTTTGCTGGAGAATAAAAGGGCACCGCTGTTATATGTCTGACTGCCAGCGGAGCATTTACCACAGCTTCTCTGAGAGCCGCAAGCCAGCTGGGTGCCAAGCACCTATCACAAGTAATAGTAGCTCATACAGGGGATCTGATGGGAAACTGGCATTACATAAATGACGCATCTGGTAACAACTAATAAAGCTACAAGCATTACATTTGAAATATTCCAGAATACGGCAAAGCCACTACTTTATTGCTTTTCACTGCTTCTTGGCTGCAGTGCTTGCTGGCTTTCACATGATCTGATCATCTGATTCTACCACTACAAGCCACTTCCTCTGTTGTTGTTACATCACCAGTCAATGTGTATTTTGTTCTCAGACTTTGGGGGTCATTCCGAGTTGATCACTAGCTGCATTCGTTCGCTGTGCAGCGATGAGGCAAAAAAACGGCACTTCTGCGCATGCGTATGCGGCGCAATGTGCACGCGCGACGTACTATTACAATGGCCAATGTAGTTTCACACAGAGTCTAGCGAAGCTTTTCAGTCGCACTGCTGACCGCAGAGTGATTGATCTGGGTGGCAACTGACCGTTTTCAGGGAGTGTTCGTAAAAGCGCAGGCGTGCCGGGAAAAACACAGGCATGGCTGGGCGAACGCAGGGCGTGTTTGTGAAGTCAAAACAGGAACTGAATAGTCTGAAGTGATCGCAAGCGCTGATTAGGTTTTGAGCTACTCAGAAACTGCACAAAAAAACTTTGTAGCCGCTCTGCGATCCTTTCGTTCGCACTTCTGCTAAGCTAAAATACACTCCCAGTGGGCGGCGGCATAGCGTTTGTGCGGCTGCTAAAAACTGCTTGCGAGCAAACAACTCATAATGACCACCTATGTGCAGTCTTCTGGTAGCCAGCCCTTCTTCTCAGCTTATACCAATGACTGCATTACCATCTTCTCTCCTTTATCCTTTGAACTATCTGTGTCAAATACAAGAAGTTTCTGAAGTAAGTTATTGTGGGATACAGTATGAATAAGCTGAACCAACTAGCTGATCTATCATTTTACATAAGGTGGGTACACACTAGGCGATGTGCTCGGTGAGCGACATTGTCTAGTGTGTCCTCCTCCCGGGCCGGTCCGCCCGACGGCGGGCATACACAATGTGCACTATCACTAGTGATATCGCACAGTGACGTCATGCCGCGGCCGGCTGGAGCATGCAGCTTTGGTTGATGACTACAAATTGAGCTGCGTGAATAGTCTAGACGCGGTGCCGCGCATCGTTGGTAATTTACAGCGTACACACTAGTTGATATAGTAAACAGCATCGCTCAGGAAAGTTCAAAATGAGCGACGTCATTTACTTTATCGACTAGTGTGTACGGGCCCTTACTCTCAACTAAAACCCAGTAGATTTATTTGACATCATCTCCAAGCAGCAATGTCATTGCTGTCCTGGATCTTATAAATCCTTGGGACTATTTATTAAGCATTTAAAGCTGCTGATTCTGCTGTTTTGTCTATTGAATAACATAGTAATAGTGTTGAATTGCATTTAATATTTTTATTCTTGATTCAAGTTGCGTGGGCAAAACCACAGAGGCCTTATTCAGAGGTAGACACAGACATGACAATGGCCCTCATTCCGAGTTGTTCGCTCGTTGCTGTTTTTCGCAACGGAGCGATTAGGTGGAAAATGCGCATGCGCATGGTACGCAGCACGCATGCGTTAAGTAATTTAACACAAAACTTTGGAGATTTACACAAGCTCGAGCGACGTTTTCTCATCGCTCGAGTGATCGTAGAGTGATTGACAGGAAGTGGGTGTTTCTGGGCGAAAACAGGCCGTTTTCAGGGAGTGTGCTAAAAAACGCAGGTGTGCCAGGTAAAAACGCAGGAGTGGCTGGAAAAACGGGGGAGTGGCTGGCCGAACGCAGGGCGTGTTTGTGACGTCAAACCAGGAACTAAACGGACCGAGGTGATCGCAGACTAGGAGTAGGTCTGAAGCTACTCAGAAACTGCAAGGAATTATTTATTCGCAATTCTGCTAACCTTTCATTTGCTATTCTGCTAAGCTAAGATACACTCCCAGAGGGCGGCGGCCTAGCATTTGCAATGCTGCTAAAAGCAGCTAGCGAGCGAACAACTCGGAATGAGGGCCAATGTCTTTTATGAAAATGCTGCTACGAAGACCTTCCCTGGGGGGCAGGGGCGGATTGGGAACTAAAAGTGGCCCTGGAAACATTTCTAGAAGTGGCCCCATGTGGGCGACACCTAATCAATGGTAGGTGGAGCCAACACCAAAGTAGGCGGGATCAGTACACAGGGCCATAAATATGGGGTGCGAGCAGTCCCGTCGCGAAAGGGCCCTGGGGGCAGCACCGTTACTGTGCCTTGGATGTACAGTATTTAGAATTTAAATTTTTTTTGCCATGTGCCTCCAGATCTGCAATGCACTGTAACTGTATGTCTTCTAAAAATGTAAGATCCTATACAGGAAATTAAAATTTTGTACTCATTTGTGATTTTCTTTAAGTAAACTAGGAGAATCCCATTAAGTTTATACAAAAATACTCTTGCTCTGCACCAATGACCTGTAATTCGCTGTGCTGTAATGAATAGTATATCCTATACTGTAACCCATATTTTGCAGCTTCAGGGTGAAAGTTTTCTTTGGCGCTACACCCCCACACAACCAAAACATTGACAGGGCGCACCAAAGGTCACAGAATAGTTCCAATTCACATTATACCGCACAGCAGCATCTGTTACTCACATTACACCGCACAGCAGCATCACATTATTCACATTACAGTGCACAGAAGCATCACATTACACCGCCCAACAGCATCCGTTACTGTCTATACACCGTGAGTGGGAGAGGGGGGTGCCGTGGGTGGGGGAAGGGGGGTGCCACAAGTGGGAGAAAGGGGTGCCACGGGTGGGGGGGTGCCGAGGGTGGGGGAAGGGAGGTGCCATGGGTCAGGGAAGGGCGGTGCTGTGGGTGGGGGGAAGGAGTGCCATGGGGCGGAATGCCGCAGGTGGAGGAGGGTGGGTGCTGTGGGTGAGGGAGAGAGCAGATGGGGAGTTGGAGTGTGTGAGAAGGGGTCGGGGTGTAGCAGAGAGTGGGAAGGCAGAGAGAGCAGGAGGAGAGATATCACTCACCGTGTAGGTATGTGTATATACATAAAATCTGGAACACCTCCTCCTCATCCTGTAAAAATCTTGCAGTTTGCCTCTGATCTCCACCATGTACCACTGGCACTGCGACAGCATGACAGTCTTTAAAAAAAAAAAAGTCCTGCCAGCTGCAGTGCCTGGTACGTGATGAAGATCTCTTTGACTGCAGTTTCTCCCGGCCGCTTCGCTTCCTCCCTCCCTATAAAGGCTGGCATGACATTCTGGTGGTGGCCAGGGAGCGCAGTGCAGGCTGATGTCAGAGTATGCTCATACTCACATCTCCTGCTGGACTCACACCCGCCGCGGCCACCAGGGCTTAAAGTGGTCCTGGAGAGGTTGTGGAACTCATTTCCCCTGCCACCTTCCTCCCCCCTTCTCCTCAAGAGGAGCCAGGGCTGGTGGTAGTGTGTTTGGCAAATTTGTGCCCTATCTCCCATACTCCAAGTGCGCACCGCAAGAAGGGGGTGTGGTCTCACAAGTAAGGGGCGTGGCCACACAATAGTACCCCCCGATTCAAATGACACCACAGAGGGCGGACTGTAACAGGTAGGGGATGGAGTGTGGGCTGTGGCAAGATAAATGTAATAAAATAAAGCCAGGGCGCAGCAAGTTAACTGTAATGCATGAGTATTTATTTTATGTCAATTAGAGATTAAAAGCAAATACATTGACGGGGTACACGCATTAAACAAATACAACAGAGATATATTAGGAGGAGGACTGACCAGTTCCTTTGTAAAAAAAATAAAAAAAAATTTATATATATATATATATATATATATATATATATATCACTAGGTTGTAATAGTATATCCCAAATAAAGAAAACTGATAGTATTAAAAATATAATAGACACAATAAAAAATAATAATACAAAATTTAAAAAAAAAAAGAAATATAGAATGAGAAAAAATATTAATAAAAATTAGAAAAAATTGAAATGTAAATAAAATAAAGACATCTAATGATTTTTCCAGTCTGCGCAGTCTGTGCATAGCCCAGGACTTACTTCTACAATGCAATACAAACACGCTGATCGGGCCGGAGCTGACGTCACACCCACCCTGAAAACGCTTGGGCACGCCTCCCCACATTCCAGCTTCCTTGAAGAACATGGTGTGAAGGGTTAATAAGCAAGGTATCTTTTCTGCCCTGATCCCAATATTTATGAGAGCACTTACTTATTCCCAGCAGGGGCTCTCAGAGCTGAAGTCCGTGATGCATCGTGTGGCGAGCGGATTCCTTCTCCTAGACCCGACTGTAGTACTGGAGCTGTCTTGCGTTTTCCCCCATCAGCCCAATGAATCCACACAGATGCCTGTGTGATTGAGGGCTGTGGCAACAAGGGGACAGAAGGCAGACTGTGACAAGTATTATTATTATTATTACCAGTTATTTATATAGCGCTCACAGATTCCGCAGCGCTTTACAGCAAATACAGTATTTGGTCATTCACATCAGTCCCTGCCCCAGTGGAGCTTACAAACACATTCACGCTAGGGTTAATTTTGTTGGGATCGAATCCAATTAACCTACCAGTATATTTTGTGGGAGGATACCGGAGTTCCCGGAGGAAACCCACGCAAGTACGGGGAGAACATACAAACTCCGCACAGTTAGGGACTTGGTGGGAATTGAACCCATGACCTCAGTGTTGTGAGGCAGTAATGCTAACCATTACACCATCCGTACTGCCCATAAGTAGGGGAGAGAGAGCGGGCTGTGACAGCTAATGAACAGAGGGCGGACAGTGATAGCTAGGGGACAGAGGGTGGACTGTGACAGTAAGGGGGCACAGGGCAGGCTGTGACAGCTATGGGGCAGACGGCGGGCTGTGACGGGATAGAGCATGGGCTGTGACAGCTAGGGGATAGAGTGTGGGCTGTGGCAGCTAGTGGGCGGACTGTGACAGATAAAGTACAGGGGTCTCAGAGTCTATCCGACAACACAGCAGGCCGTGTGGTAGGGAAGGGGAGGAAAACAGATGGGAGGGGCGTTGCGGGTGCATTTATGAACAAGAGGAAAAGAAACAGAAGGACAAAGGGCTGGGCAACTGGTGGGGGGAGGTTTCTCACCCTTAGTGACTGTACTGGCTGGCGCAGCTTGCAGCGAGGGTCACGGTGCACGCTGGCGGTGCACACCTCACTCTGGCGCCTCCTTACTTAGCCGCATACACGGCATAATAGTCAGGTCGGCACTGCGAGTCACGTGGCCGCAGTGCTAGGAGGCCGAAGTAAATGTAGGGAGGCCAGAGTGTAGTGTTGCCAGGCAGGGTGAGCTTAAATTTTTTGGTAAGCGAATGTACATTTTGGCACCCCTTGATGGGACAAACTTTGTAATGAGACATATACCCCCAATATATTGGCTTCTATAGCGGAATAAAAAACCCACACACATTGTCCCTCGCAGTGGAAAAAAAAGAAAAATCCCTAAGGGAAAAAAGTAAAATGCAGTGGCCCCCGCAAAATACATTGTACAACACAGAAAAAAAAAAAACCATACTGTATTGTTCATTGCAGAAATAAAACACATTGGGGGTCATTCCGACCCGATCGCTGCTGTGTGTTTTCGCACAGCAGCCGATCGAGTCAGAACTGCGCATGCGCCTAGCGAACGTCTCTTCCTGATCGGCAGGCAGAGGCATTCGCTGGGCGGGAGGGGGCGGCACGGCGGTGTTTGGCCACCATTTTAGGGGCACGGTCAGGCCAATGCAGGCGTGGCCGGACCAAGCGGGGGGCGGCCTGTAGCAGCTGCGTGACGTCACACACAGCCGCTGCGATCCTGTTAGCGATGGAGTAACCCCCGGCCAGCCGCAAAAGCTGCGCTGGCCGGGAGTTACTCTTCAAGTGCAAAAGCATTGCCGCTGGGCGATGCTTTTGCACTTGTGCAGGGGAGGCCGGCCTGACATGCGGGGCGACTAGCCCTGTACAGGGCGTCCCCACGCATGTCTGTGTCAGTGATCGTATCGGTGCTAAATTTAGCACAGCTACGATCAACTTGTAATGACCTCCATTGTCCCTCACATAAAAAAATAAATAAAGCACATTGTCCCACACAGGAAATTAAAAAAACACATTTAATTATTGCTCAAGCCCCGCAGAGAACACTTACCTGAGCTCCCACTCTGTCAGCTGCAGGTGGCACTGGCAACCCTTTGGGAGTTGTCCCTTGAGCCGGCCCTGCGTATATGACAGTGGACAGGCTGTGACAGGCAGGAAGCAGGGGGCAGGATTTGTAAGGAATGGGGCAGAAGGCAGACTGTAACAGGTAGGGGATCAGAGGGCAGGCTTTGACAGGTAGGGAGGGGTCAGAGGGCAGGCTGCAACATTTAGGGAGACAGAGGACAGGCTGTAATATATTATATTGTGTGGGCTATAGGGTGTAGGCTGCTTGAATCTCCCTTACAGCAAAGCAGGCTCTATGGCAGGTGGGTGGGGGTCAGTGGGAACAAGGACGGTCCACAACGGGGGTAAGCATTTGGGTACTTAGAGGGGAGAGAGAAGGTCAAGGGCGGGAGAGCCGAGGGGGAAGAAGAGGGGAGGAGCATGAGTGGTTGGAGGAGTGAAGGGCACAGGCTGCAGGGCTGGTCTCAGAGGAGGGGCCAGTCCAGCCACAAAATGTCAGAGCTAGGTGAACGGGGGAGGGAGGACCCGAAGGAAGGCAGAAAAGAGCTTGGGGAGGGAAGAGGCTGTGGGGATCACCATCCGGACACTGCTACATCACGTGACTGGCGCCGCTGTGTAACATTTGCACCCCCTCACTATCCCTTCCCGCTATAGCGACAGTTGCGGTCACTAATTGGCTGATGGCGAGCGGGCAGGAGAAATTTCATACTGTCGTTGGTGCGTACTTCGCGAAAGGGAATGGCCGGCCCTGGTGGTGGGTGGAGGCAGAGCAGCCAGAGAGTCCCATTCTCCTGGTTGTATAGTGCTGCTGTGCTGTGACCTGCTAAGGTGGGCGCACCGCACTACATTGACCCAGCCGGCGGATGACGCGTGGGGGGCAGGGCCACCTATGACAGGCGGCCCTGCACACCGATCGGCTCACCGGGGATCTTCCCGGTAGGCACAATGGCCAATCCGGCCCTGCTGGGGGGTGATTCTGAGTTGTTCGCTCGCTAGCTGCTTTTAGCAGCATTGCACACGCTAAGCCGCCGCCCTCTTGGAGTGTATCTTAGCTTAGCAGAATTGCGAACGAAAGATTAGCAGAATTGCGAATAGAAATTTTTTAGCAGTTTCTGAGTAGCTCCAGACCTACTCACAGATTGCGATCAGCTCAGGCTGTTTCGTTCCTGGTTTGACGTCACACACACGCCCAGCGTTCGGCCAGCCACTCCCCCGTTTCTCCAGACACTCCCGCGTTTTTTCCTGACACGCCTGCGTTTTTCCGCACACTCCCAAAAAACTGCCAGTTTCCGCCCTGCACCTCTCTTCTGTCCTCTTCACCCCCCTCTCTCTCCCTCCATCTCTACCTCACGCTCTCCTGCTCCCTAATATAATTCCTCTTCTATCCCTCTCTCTCCGTCACCCCTCTCCATCTCCCCTCTCTGCCTCTCTCTCCATCTCTGCCCCTTTCTATCTGTCTTCTCCGGGGCCGGATTAACGATGGGGCAGGTGGAGCTGCAGCTCCAGGACCTCCCATGATAATAGGCCCACAGGCTCCCCTGGAGATTGAGAGTATGGACAGGAAAAAATTGTTTTTCTCTAACGTCCTAAGTGGATGCTGGGGACTCCGTAAGGACCATGGGGAATAGCGGCTCCGCAGGAGACTGGGCACATCTAAAGAAAGCTTTAGGACTATCTGGTGTGCACTGGCTCCTCCCCCTATGACCCTCCTCCAAGCCTCAGTTAGATCTCTGTGCCCGAACGAGAAGGGTGCACACTAGGGGCTCTCCTGAGCTTCTTAGTGAAAGTTTTAGTTTAGGTTTTTTATTTTCAGTGAGACCTGCTGGCAACAGGCTCACTGCATCGAGGGACTAAGGGGAGAAGAAGCGAACTCACCTACGTGCAGAGTGGATTGGGCTTCTTAGGCTACTGGACATTAGCTCCAGAGGGACGATCACAGGCCCAGCTTGGATGGGTCCCAGAGCCGCGCCGCCGGCCCCCTTACAGAGCCAGAAGGCAGAAGAGGTCCGTAAAATCGGCGGCAGAAGACGTCCTGTCTTCAACAAGGTAGCGCACAGCACTGCAGCTGTGCGCCATTGCTCTCAGCACACTTCACACTCCGGTCACTGAGGGTGCAGGGCGCTGGGGGGGGGGCGCCCTGAGACGCAATAACAAAACACCTTGGATGGCAAAAAATGCATCACATATAGCTCCTGGGCTATATGGATGCATTTAACCCCTGCCAGAATATACAGAAAAACGGGAAGATAAGGCCGCCGATAAGGGGGCGGAGCCTATCTCCTCAGCACACTGGCGCCATTTTCCCTCACAGCTCCGTTGGAGGGAAGCTCCCTGGCTCTCCCCTGCAGTCACTACACTACAGAAAGGGTTAAAAAAAGAGAGGGGGGCACAAATTAGGCGCAGTATTAACTATACAGCAGCTATAAGGGGAAAAACACTTATATAAGGTTATCCCTGTATATATATAGCGCTCTGGTGTGTGCTGGCAAACTCTCCCTCTGTCTCCTCAAAGGGCTAGTGGGGTCCTGTCCTCTATCGGAGCATTCCCTGTGTGTGTGCTGTATGTCGGTACTTTTGTGTCGACATGTATGAGGAGAAAAATGATGTGGAGACGGAGCAGATTGCCTGTAATAGTGATGTCACCCCCTAGGGGGTCGACACCTGAGTGGATGAACTGTTGGAAGAAATTACGTGACAGTGTCAGCTCTGTATAAAAGACAGTGGTTGACATGAGACAGCCGGCTACTCAGCTTGTGCCTGTCCAGACGTCTCATAGGCCGTCAGGGGCTATAAAGCGCCCGTTACCTCAGATGGCAGATATAGACGCCGACACGGATACTGACTCCAGTGTCGACGGTGAAGAGACAAATGTGACTTCCAGTAGGGCCACACGTTACATGATTGAGGCAATGAAAAATGTTTTACACATTTCTGATAATACGAGTACCACCAAAAAGGGGTATTATGTTCGGTGAGGAAAAACTACCTGTAGTTTTCCTGAATCTGAGAAATTAAATGAGGTGTGTGATGATGCGTGGGTTTCCCCCGATAACAACTGATAATGTCTAAAATGTTATTGGCATTATATCCTTTCCCGCCAGAGGTTAGGGTGCGTTGGGAAACACCCCCTAGGGTGGATAAACGCTCACACGCTTGTAAGGGCTCTAACCTCTCCTGAGATGGCCGCCCTTAAGGATCCTGCTGATAGAAAGCAGGAGAGTATCCTAAAATGTATTTACACACATACTGGTGTTATACTGCGACCAGCAATCGCCTCAGCCTGGATGTGCAGTGCTGGGTCGGCGTGGTCGGATTCCCTGACTGAAAATATTGATACCCTAGATAGGGACAGTATATTTTTGCCTATAGAGCATTTGAAAGATGCATTTCTATATATGCGTGATGCACAGTGGAATATTTGCCGACTGGCATCAAGAGTAAGTGCGTTGTCCATTTCTACCAGTAGAGGGTTATGGACACGTCAGTGGTCAGGTGATGCGTATTCCAAATGGCATTGGAAGTATTGCTTTATTAAGGGGAGGAGTTATTTGGGGTCGGTCTTTTAGACCTGGTGGCCACGGCAACAGCTGGGAAATCCACGTTTGTACCCCAGGTCGCCTCTCAACATGAGAAGACGCCGTATTATCAGGCGCAGTCTTTTCGTGGACAAGCGGGCAAAAGGTTCCTCTTTTCTGCCCCGTGACAGAGGGAGAGGAAAAAGGCTGCAGAAATCAGCCAGTTCCCAGGAACAGAAACCCTCTCCCGCCTCTGCCAAGCCCTCAGTATACGCTGGGGCTTTACAAGCAGAATCAGGCACGGTGGGGGGCCCGTCTCAATGAATTTCAGCGCGCAGTGGGCTCACTCGCAAGTAGACCCCTGGATCCTTCAGGTGATATCTCAGGGGTACAAATTAGAATTCGAGACGTCTCCCCCTCGCCGTTTCCTAAAGTCGGCTTTACCGATGTCTCCTTCTGACAGGGAGACAATTTTGGAAGCCATTCACAAGCTGTATTCCCAGCAGGTGATAATCAAGATACCCCTCCTGCAACAGGGAACAGGGTATTATTCCACACTGTGGTGGTACCGAAGCCGGACGGCTCGGTGAGACCGATTCTAAATCTAAAATCTTTGAACACTTACATACAGAGGTTCAAATTCAAGATTGAGTCACTCAGAGCAGTGATTGCGAACCTGGAAGAAGGGGACTACATGATGTCTCGGGACATCAAGGATGCTTACCTTCATGTCCAAATTTACCCTTCTCACCAAGGGTACCTCAGGTTTATGGTACAGAACTGTCACTATCAGTTCAGACGCTGCCGTATGGATGGTCCACGGCACCCCGGGTCTTTACCAAGGTAATGGCCGAAATGATGATATTCCTTCGAAGGAAGGGAATTTTAGTTATCCCTTACTTGGACAATTCCCTGATAAGGGTAAGATCCAGGGAACAGTTGGAGGTCGGTGTAGCACTATCTCAGGTAGTGTTGCGGCAGCACGATTGGATTCTCAATATTCCAAAATCGCAGCTGGTTCCGACGACTTGTCTTCTGTTCCTAGGGATGATCCTGGACACAGTCCAGAAAAAGGTGTTTCTCCCGGAGGAGAAAGCCAGGGAGTTATCCGAGCTAGTCAGGAACCTCCTAAAACCGAACAGTGCATCAATGCACAAGGGTTCTGGGTAAAATGGTGGCTTCCTACGAAGCAATCCCATTCGGCAGATTCCACGCAAGAACTTTCCAGTGGGACCTGCTGGACAAATGGTCCGGGTCGCATCTTCAGATGCATCAGCGGATAACCCTGTCCCCAAGGACAAGGGTGTCCCTCCTGTGGTGGTTGCAGAGTGCTCATCTTCTAGAGGGCCGCAGATTCGGCATTCAGGACTGGGTCCTGGTGACCACGGATGCCAGCCTGCGAGGCTGGGGAGCAGTCACACAGGGAAGGAATATCCAGGGCTTAGGGTCAAGCCTGGAGACATCACTTCACATAAATATCCTGAAGCTAAGGGACATTTACAATGCTCTAAGCTTAGCAAGACCTCTGCTTCAAGGTCAGCCGGTGTTGATCCAGTCGGACAACATAACGGCAGTCACCCACGTAAACAGACAGGGTGGCACAAGAAGCAGGAGGGCAATGGCAGAAGCTGCAAGGATTCTTCGCTGGGCGGAAAATCATGTGATAGCACTGTCGGCAGTATTCATTCCGGGAGTGGACAACTGGGAAGCAGACTTCCTCAGCACGACCTCCACCCGGGAGAGTGGGGACTTCACCCAGAAGTCTTCCACATGATTATAAACCGTTGGGAAAAACTCGACAGGTATTGCGCCAGGTCCAGGGACCCTCAGGCAATAGCTGTAGACGCTCTGGTAACACCGTGGGTGTACCAGTCAGGGTATGTGTTCCCTCCTCTGCATCTCATACCCAAGGTACTGAGATTGATAAGATGGAGAGGAGTAAGCACTATATTCGTGGCTCCGGATTGGCCAAGAAGGACTTGGTAACCGGAACTTCAAGAGATGCTCACGGAGGATCCGGGGCCTCTACCTCTAAGAAGGGACCTGCTCCAGCAAGGACCCTGTCTGTTCCAAGACTTACCGCGGCTGCGTTTGACGGCATGGCGGTTGAACGCCGGATCCTGAAGGAAAAAAGGCATTCCGGATGAAGTCATCCCTATCCTGATCAAAGCCAGGAAGGATGTAACCGCAAAAACATTATCACCGCAATTGGCGAAAATATGTTGCGTGGTGCGAGGCCAGTAAGGCCCGACGGAGGAAATTCAACTGGGTCGATTCCTACATTTCCTGCAAACAGGAGTGTCTATGGGCCTGAAATTAGGGTCCATTAAGGTTCAAATTTCGGCCCTGTCAATTTTCTTCCAAAAAGAACTAGCTTCAGTCCCTGAAGTTCAGACGTTTGTAAAAGGGGTACTGCATATACAGCCTCCTTTTGTGCCTCCAGTGGCACTTTGGGATCTCAATGTAGTTTTGGGTTCCAAAAGTCACATTGGTTTGAACCACTTAAATCTGTGGAGTTAAAATATCTCACATGGAAAGTGGTCATGCTGTTGGCCCTGGCCTGGGCCAGGCGCGTGTCAGAATTGGCGGCTTTATCCTAAAAAAGCCCTTATCTGATTTTCCATTCGGACAGGGCGGAATTGAGGACTCGTCCTCAGTTTCTCCCTAAGGTGGTTTCAGCGTTTCACCTGAACCAACCTATTTGTGGTGCCTGCGGCTACTAGGGACTTGGAGGACTCCAAGTTGCTAGACGTTGTCAGGGCCCTGAAAATATATGTTTCCAGGACGGCTGGAGTCAGGAAATCTGACTCGCTGTTTATCCTGTATGCACCCAACAAGCTGGGTGCTCCTGCTTCTAAGCAGACTATTGCTCGTTGGATTTGTAGTACAATTCAGCTTGCACATTCTGTGGCAGGCCTGCCACAGCCAAAAATCTGTAAATTCCCACTCCACAAGGAAGGTGGGCTCATCTTGGGCGGCTGCCCGAGGGGTCTCGGCTTTACAACTTTGCCGAGCAGCTACTTGGTCAGGAGCAAATACGTTTGTAAAATTCTACAAAATTGATATCCTGGCTGAGGAGGACCTGGAGTTCTCTCATTTGGTGCTGCAGAGTCATCCGCACTCTCCCCCAGCATCCACTTAGGACGTTAGAGAAAATAAGAATTTACTTACCGATAATTCTATTTCTCATAGTCCGTAGTGGATGCTGGGCGCCCATCCCAAGTGCGGATTGTCTGCAATACTGGTACATAGTTATTGTTACCAAAAAATCGGGTTATTGCTGTAGTGAGCCATCTTTTCTAGAGGCTCCTCTGTTATCATGCTGTTAACTGGGTTCAGATCACAAGTTGTACGGTGTGATTGGTGTGGCTGGTATGAGTCTTACCCGGGATTCAAAATCCTTCCTCATTGTGTACGCTCGTCCGGGCACAGTATCCTAACTGAGGCTTGGAGGAGGGTCATAGGGGGAGGAGCCAGTGCACACCAGATAGTCCTAAAGCTTTCTTTAGATGTGCCCAGTCTCCTGCGGAGCCGCTATTCCCCATGGTCCTTACGGAGTCCCCAGCATCCACTACGGACTATGAGAAATAGAATTATCGGTAAGTAAATTCTTATTTTATTCCTGTCACAAGCTGCCGAAAACTGTCTGAGGCTCCGTCCATTTACACTACAGGCCACGCCCCCTGGTCTGACTCTCCTTCTGCACTGACCAGCGGGGCGAAGTTAATCAGTTGCACTGTGTCAGAGGCAGTGGCGGGCTGAGCATGGGGTTCAGAGTGCCATCCCCCCCCCCCCCGTCCCCCCGGACCAATACAGTTTTGACAGGCAGCCTGTGGCCATGCACTACCCACACATTGCTGGCACCAAGGAAGTAGTCACAGGCAGGGCCGTAAGGAGGGTGCTGCAGCTGGTGTGCACCCCGTTGGTGTATCCTGCCGCGCACCCCAACAATCATGATCCCTAATGCCAGGCACCCACTGCCGATGCATGTTACGCTAGTGGTGCGCCCAGCCTTCTCTCCACACCCACATACATTCCCAGCTCTGCCCCCTTGAAGCATGGGGTCCGTGGGAATCATCTACGCTACCTCTATCTCCGTGTTACACTACAGTGCTTTACCCTCCTCCTGAACCGCACACATAGTAGCTGCAGGACCTCGCTCACCCCGCATGCTGTTTGCTCTCTCCCTGACTGCAGATACTCTTCCCCAGCTCAGCAGACCGACTGCATCTTAGGATATGTGCCAGCTAGGGGGTTATGAGACTGTTTGAATAGCGGGTCACTGGTATCTGGTATAGCCGGTTACTGGTGCCTGAGTGCTGAGCTGCAGTGCTGGAGAGTCATTATTGGCACATAGACCCATGTCTAATTACCCCAATCCCAATTCAGAGGTCTGCATTAGAGGTGAGGAGCATTAGATTGAGGTTTGCATTGGGGTGGAGGTCATTAGAGTATAGTCTGTATGAGAGGTTAAGGTCATTAGATAGATGTTTGTATTAGGTTGGAGGTGATTAGACAGTGGTCTACATTAGAGGAGGGGGGGGGGTCATTAGTTATGGCTCTACATAAAGAGTGACAGTCATTAGATGTTATACATTAGGGTTGGGGGGTAATTAGACAAGGGCCTGCATTAGGGTTGAGGGGCGGAAACACTCACAGATGTGTTCCTGATCATCTTAAACAAAATTTGCAGCAACAGCAACTGGTTTTCTGCAAATATTGTGCCCGCAAATATGTCCAAATTCACACTAATGACCCGTTCATGGGTAGGATGAGCAGTGACCCATCTGTATAGATCTATATCTATATATATATTAGAGATGAGCGGGTTCGGTTTTACTCGGATTTACTCGGATTTACCCGAATCTCCTTATTGGCTCACAAACGTCATGTGTTTTGGTAAGCCAATAAGAAAAATCCAGAAAAAAAGAACTTGCGATAATTCTGGCGTTAAGAACCGAGTAAATCCGAACCCGCTCATCTCTAAGATAGATAGATAGATAGATAGATAGATAGATAGATAGATAGATAGATAGATAGACAGGAATAGGCAGTACTCACAGACTTTTGCATAAACAAGAACAGAGATCACTCCATCTTGTGTAGTCTTAACGTTTCGGTTTTAATTAACCGTTATCAAAAGTACTTTGAGTGCCGCCTATTCGTGTTTATCTACATTGCCGCAGCGCTGTGGAGGGCACCCGGCGAGCTGACATGTGTATTTGTGAGTGCCGAACATCCAGGCCATATTTATATGTGACGTGATACAGTAGGCCCATCAAAAATTTCAGTTCCAGGCCCCATGGACCTTAATCTGGCACTGGTCTTCCCCTCCCTCTCTCCATCTCCATCCCTCTCTATCTCCATCTCCGACCCCCCGCTCTCTCCCTACGTCTCTCTCTTTGTTCCCCTGCGCTTCTCTTCCTTTCTCTTCACCTCTCTCGCCCCTTCTCTCCATCTTTCCCCTCTCTCTCCATCTCCCCCTCTCAGTCTCTCTCTCCGTCTTTGCTCCTCTCTCTCCGCCCCCCTTCTGTCTCTCTCTGTATCTCTCTCTGTCTCCCTCTCTCTGTATCCTCTCCTCTCTCTCCCTCCATCTCCTGTTTCTCTCTCTCTCTGTTCCACTGCACCTCTTCCTTCCTCTTTACCCCTCTATCTCTATTCCCCCGTCTCTCTCTCCCTCCCTCCCTCCCTCCCTCCCTCTCACTATCTCTCCTCTTCCCAAACATAATTCTTCTTCTATCCCTTTAGTAAACGGTTACAGGGGTGATATTCATGTGACCGGCAGTTGGGAGACTGATGGTCACATGACCTCCACCAAAATCCCGCCCCCTCACTATCCCGATGGTCGGCATGCCGACCAACAGGGACTATTTCCACTCGTGGGTGTCCACGACACCCATAGAGTGGGAATAGAACCCGTGGTGACCGCAGGTCACCGCCGAGCCCGCAAGAGGCTTGCCACACTCGCCCCTCCCCGCCGGGATCCCGGCATCGGTATGCTGACCGGCGATATCCTGACCGCCTGGCAGCCATACTACACCCTCTTACACTACAGTAGCATTGTCTTTCCTCAGCTCTCATGTTAAAGCCGCTTGTTTGTTTTTTTCTGCCTATCTCCCCCACTGACACTTTCCCTTCATGTCCCAGTGAGCCTTTCAACCCAGTTTACTCCCTTTAATCCTTCCTACAGAGACCTCTCATACCCTCTGCTTCTCCTCTTCACCTTCTCCCAGTCACCCTATCCCTGTCACTCTCTCCATCTTCCAATGCCTCACCCTAGCACCCACTGCTTCTCCCTCTCACCCTTTCCTGTCACCCATTGCCTCTCCCTTTCACCAACTCTCCATCCACCTGTCGTCCTCTGCCTCATTCCCATCATCCTCTGCCTCATCCCCGTCACCCTTTACCTCACCCACTGTCTTGTGGCATATTGTGAACTTGGAGTGGGATGGAGAAGGGGGGCCCAAAGTATAGTTTTGCACCTGGGCCCACCACTCACAAGTTCCGCCACTGGTGGGTTATATTGTTTCTGTGCAGAGTAAATACTGGCTGCTTTATTTTTACACTGCAATTTAGATTTCAGTTTGAACACACCCCACCCAAATCTAACTCTCTCTGCACATGTTATAGCTGCCCCCCCTGCAGTGCACAGTGCACATTGGGGGTCATTCCGAGTTGATCGCTAGCTGCCGTTGTTCGCAGCGCAGCAATCAGGGTAAAAATCTGCATTTCTGTGCATGCGTATGGGCCGCAGTACGCACGCGCGACGTACTTTCACACAAAACTATGCAGTTTTACACAAGGCCGAGCGACGCTTTTCTGTTGCACTGCTGATCGGTGAGTGATTGACAGGAAGTGGGTGTTTCTGGGAGGTAACTGACCGTTTTCCGGGAGTGTGCTAAAAAAACGCAGGCGTGTCAGGTGAAAACGCAGGCGTGCCTGGGGAAACGGGGGAGTGGCTGGCTGAACGCAGGGCATGTTTGTGACGTCAAAACAGGAACTAAACAGACTGAAGTGATTGCAAGGAAGGAGTAGGTCTGCAGCTGCTCAGAAACTGCATGAAAAAATTTCAGCACTGTTCTGCTAACCTTTCGGTCGCACTTCTGCTAAGCTAGGATACACTTCCAGAGGGCGGCGGCTTAGCGTTTGCACTGCTGCTAAAAGCAGCTAGGGAGCGATCAACTCGGAATGAGGGCCATTGTTGCCCAACTGCTAACAAATTTGCTGCTGCAATCAACTCCAAGAACCACAATGAAGAGGTTTCTCACTGTGATTCACTGACTTCACGACATTCTGTGCTGCTGCCTGCTGCAGTTGCGCCCCCTCCCCCTTCCCCGTGTAGTGCTGCCTCATGCATAAGTAGTGATTGGCGGAGTGTCATGTCACCACGCTGCTCATTACATAGGCGCAAACTGGGCTGGGGCAGAAAACCGTGTGGAGACAGGAGCGGACTCAGCAGGGGGAAATGTTTCAGCTGGTGGCCCGCTGCACACCTTCCCGCCTCCACGCAAGCTCCTAGGAGAGGAGAGTTTGTTCTTTTTCAGGTATTAATTTCTGTTGCCTGGCTGACAGCCAGGACTCAGGAGTCACTCTAGACAGTAATTTCTTGGTATTATAAGCCAGCCAACAGGGACATGTTTAAAATTAATATTCAATTCAATATGGTGCTCTCTCCCAATCTCCCCCTGTGTGCCTGTCACGTACTTTCTCCATATCTCCCCCTGTGTGTCCCTCACCTGCTCTCTCCCTAGCTCTCTGCCTATCTCTCCCCCTGTGTGCCTCTCCTGCTCTCTTCATATCTCCCCCCTTGGGTGCCTCTCACCTGCTCTCTCCCTATCTCTCCCCCTGTGTACCTCTCCTGCTCTCTTCATATCTCCCCCCTTGGGTGCCTCTCACCTGCTCTCTCCCTATCTCTCCCCCTGTGTGCTTCTCACCTGCTCTCACCCTAGCTCTCCCCCTGTGTGCCTCTCACGTGTTCTCTCCCTATCTCTCCTCCTGTGTGCTTCTCACCTGCTCTCACCCTAGCTCTCCCCCTGTGTGCCTCTCACATGTTCTCTCCCTATCTCTCCCCCTGTGTGTCTCTCACCTGCTCTCTCCCTATCTTGCCACTGTGTGCCTCTCACCTGCTCTCTCCCTATCTCCCCCCTGTGTGCCTCTCACCTGCTCTCTCCCTATCTCTCCCCCTGTGTGCTTCTCACCTGCTCTCACCCTATCTCTCCCCCTGTGTGCCTCTCACGTATTCTCTCCCTTTCTCCCAATTTGTGCCTCTCACCTGCTCTCTCCCTATCTCTCCCCCTGTGTGCTTCTCACCTGCTCTCACCCTATCTCTTCCCCTGTGTGCCTCTCACGTGTTCTCTCCCTATCTCCCCACATTTGCCTCTCACCTGCTCTCTCCCTATCTCTCCTTCTGTGTGTCTCTCATCTGCTCTCTCCCTATCTCTCCCCCTGTGTGCTTCTCACCTGCTCTCTCCCTATCTCTCCCCCTGTGTGCCTCTCCTGCTCTCTCCCTATCTCTCCCCCTGTGTGCTTCTCACCTGCTCTCTCCCTATCTCTCCCCCTGTGTGCCTCTCCTGCTCTCTCCCTATCTCTCCCCCTGTGTGCTTCTCACCTGCTCTCTCCCTATCTCTCCCCCTGTGTGCCTCTCCTGCTCTCTCCCTATCTCTCCCCCTGTGTGTCTCTCACCTGCTCTCTCCCTATCTCTCACCCTGTGTGCCTCTAACATGTTCTCTCCCTATCCCACCCCTTGTGTGCATCTGACCTGGTCTTGTCCTATCTCTTTTCCTGCGTGCCTTTGACCTGCACTATCCCTAGCTCTCTCCCTGTGTGCCTCTCTCCCTAGCTTTCTCCCTGTGTGCCTCTCCCCTGCTCTCTCCCTGTGTGCCTCTCACCTGCTCTCTCCCTATCTCTCCCCCAGTGTAAATGTCACCTGTTCTCTCCCTATCTCTCTCCCTGTTTGCCTCTTACCTGCTCTCTTCCTAGCTCTCCCCCTGTGTGCCTTTCACCTGCTCTCTCCCTAGCTCTTCCCAAGTGGCGTATGCATACCTCCCAACATGACCCTCTCCAGGAGGGACAGAATGCTCAGCTTCTGGACTTTTTACTTAATGTATGATTGCTGGCACCTGTTTTGAACAGGTTAATGGATAAGAAATGTGTTTCACCTCAGGTGATGGCAATCATACAGTAAGAGGGAAGTCCAGGAGCAGAGCATTCTGTCCCTCCTGGAGAGGGTCATGTTGGGAGGTATAGGTATGAGATTACTGTGTGCGATGTGTTATATTGGGTTTATTAGATAACTTTGAAATTGGGATGTTATATTTGGAGCAGAGACTACCAGCGCAGCCTAGTTTGACACCGACTGCCTGCTTCTGCCACAGGTTACCACTTTAACAGTGCTGGGCCTGGGTGGAAATTCCCAGGGCCCTATCCCACTGGGACTCCTTCCACTGCCAATGCTATAGTTGGCTGCTAGCTACATTACCTACCCAGTCACCCACTATCTCCCCCAATCACCCACTATCTCCTTGTACCCTTGGGGTTACTATTGTGAGGTCACACCCCTTTTTGCCTTCGTCGGTTAAAAAGTTTATCTGATGAAGGGCGCCAATATCTACATATTCGTTTACCCAAAAAATTAACCTCGGGCCGGCCCTGCCTGAGGCCTAACCCTTACTGTTCCCTTTGGTTGTCTAACCCTAACATCCTCTCTCTACCCCCCACAGCAGATTAACCCTCTCCTCCCGCAGCCTAACCCTCATACTGTACTTATTACTTCAAATTGCATTTTCACCTGTTGGGATCTTTCTGCCGGAATTCTGATGGTCGGAATTGTGACTATCAGGATGTCGCCTGCATTCCACCTTAAGCCATTCATGCATTTTTGTCACCTCGCTTAGACTACTGTCATACCCTATATGACAAGGACCCAAAGTACCTGAAGCAGCTTCTGATCCCTTATTGCCCCTCTTGCTTACTGCCATCTATAGATGAAGGACTATTAGTAGTACCTAGAATCTCCCTGATGTCATCTGGGGGTCAAACTTTTAGCTTTGCACCTCCATCTCTATGGAACTCGCTTCCCCACACAATTCAAGAAGCTCTCAAAAAGCCAAGACTTTACTATTTACTTAAGTATTTCACTAACGTCCCTTTAGTTCCTAAAAAGACACAAATCAAATTCCTATTTCTCTTTTCTGTTAAACTTATTTTGTATCTTGTGTTCTTAAATGCAAATGTAAAAAAAGTTGAGTCACATTGCATACTTTTATTAATAAGGAAGAGGGACGCCTGCCTGGCGAAACCGCACCTGCCTGAAAAGTGGCATGACTTCAGATGAAAGGGGGCGTGGCTTCACAGTAATGACGCGATCGCAAACCACGCCCCTCATATTCTGACACTGTGGGGCCAGTGCTCTGTGAGCTGTTGGCCATGCCCCCAGTCCCTCTGTCTCCGTGAATAGATGCTGTGCACATGCGCACAGCGTCTATTCACCACTGCTCTACAGCAGAGCAGCAAATGACAGGGAGCCTTCCAACTGCCCCCACCCCTACCGCGGGACACTGAAGCCTGTGGGTGGGGCAGCAGGACAGTCCTGCGAAAATTGGGACAGTTGGGAGGTATGCTATTGGGACATAAGTGCTATATGAATAGCATTACTATTAATATTATTATTATTTTTATGAATAATGTTGATATTCTGACAATGTTGACATGTCTGTTGACATTTTAACAATGTCTACATCATAACTGTCGACAGTGTAACACACCCGCCAACATCATTAAAGAAAAATCGGTACAAATTCGAAAAAGCGGCATGGTCATGGGTAAAGGGGGAGTGACCACGCAGCACTGCCATAGGAATCTATAGGACAAGGGAGATATTGAAAATTGGTACATAGCCCTTTTTGGCTGGTACAGACCATAAAAAAATGGTACTGTACCAGCCAAAAAGGTACAGTTGAAAGGTATGGTTTAACATACCACCCAACATTTATGATACTGGAAGCAGGACCGATTTTGAAAAGGGGGCATGGTCTATTAAAAATTAGGTGTGGCTTCGCTGGAGTGCCGTGATTGCTAGCCACGCCCCCATTTTTGGCACTGAGGGGGCATGCCCAGCACTCTGTGTGCTGCTGGCATGCCCTCTTACCCTCTGTCTTCAGTGAAAAGCAGAGCAGCAAGTGACAGGAGCAGAGGCATAACTAGGGTTTTCAGAGCCACGAGGAAAGAGAGATGAGGGGCGGAAGTGCTTCACCCGTCTCCATGGAAACCGTTATCAGAGAGAGCTTTAAAAGCAGGATAGATGGTGCACTCCGTTATCCTGACGAAGCCTGCGAGACAGGCGAAACTAGTTGATACTAGAGCACCACACCACGTCTGCCGGCGGACATCTTATGCTTTGCTCTTCTCTGATATCCACGGATTACAAGTAATTTGTGGTGATTCCCAACTTGTAAAAATGACTTCCATTGCATAATTCAGGAAAGTTCTTGAAGTAAATATGGTTTTCATAAGTTCCAGTTGGTAGGGGGAAAAAAAGGATACTATAGGAAACCCCTGGGACATATCAAACTGCATGTATAAAGGATCCAATTATCCTCTAAGGTGGAAAGACCCCCCAATATATGTTATATGTTGTTTTGTGTGTATGTAGTATACCGGTATTAGGAATCACATTCTTTGAGATATTAATTATGTGTAACTGTGTCTATATATATTTTTTTTAAATAAAATCATTTTCCAAAAAAATGTATGCTCAATAATTTGAACAGAGGTAGCAATATCTGATACTTTAGTGCTTGGAGCTCTTTTTTGGTTTCTTAACGTACTATTGGGGAAAGTGGATCCCCTTCACACTCCTATAGCAGCTTGGTTTATCAGACAGCGACAAGCGCAGTCCTTTCAATTCTGTGTTTCCAAGGCAAGATGAAGAGTGGCGGCCCCCCCCCAAATAAATAGAAAAATAAATGAAACAAAAAACCCAAGAAAAAGTATGTGTGCGCCTTTAAATGGGCGTGGCCATGCATCACAAGGGGTGTGGTCACATACCAGAAGATGCGTGGCCTCTGAAAATGGGGTGTGCCAACATGACTATCACCTACACCCTGCGTCGTCTCTCAGCACACTATCATCTCCCCCTTGTGTCGTCTCTCAGCACACTATCACCTCCCCCTTGTGTCGTCTCTTAGCACACTATCGTTCAATTTTTGCACATTACGGCACTAGAGTCCCCTTTTTACACAGTACCCAGACAGAGTCCCCTTTTTACACAGTACCCAGACAGAGTCCCATTTTTACACAGTACACAGGCAGAGTCCCCTTTTTACACAGTAAGCAGGCAGAGTCCCCTTTTACACAGTACACACAGTGCCAGATGCACATTACCCCACATGCCAGATACACATTGCCCCACAGTTTCAGATGCATATTACCTCCACAGTGCAGATACACATTTACCCACTGTGCCAGTTACACATTGCCTTACAGTGCCAGATACATATTACCCCACAGTGTCAAATGCATATTACCCCACAGTGCCAAATGCATATTACCCCACAGTGCCAGATGCATATTACCCCACTGTGCCAGATACACTTTGCCCCACAGTGCTAGATGCATATTACCCCACAGTGCCAGATGCATATTACCCCACAGTGCCAGATACACATTACCCCAGTGCAAGATACACATTGCCACACAGTGCCAGATACATATTACCCCACAGTGCCAAATACACATTGCCACACAGTGCCAGATACACATTGTCCCACAGTGCCAGATACACATTGCCCCACAGTGCCAGATACACATTGCCCCACAGTGCCAGATACATATTACCCCACAGAGATACACATTGCCCCACATTGCCAGATACACATTGCCCCACAGAGATACACATTGCCCCACATTGCCAGATACACATTGCCCCACAGAGATACACATTGCCAGATACACATTGCTCCACAGAGATACACATTGCCAGATAGACACCCGCCCCACTCTCCCCCCACTCACCACTCTCAAAGCTGGCGCCACTGATATCTGCAATGTGAGGGAGGGAAGGAGAGCGCAGCTCCTCTCCTGACCCTCAATGCACCATGATTAAGTCCGGGTACCTTGGCACCGGTTCGTCAGGCAATCAGAGCTCGCGGACCGGCAGCCAATCAGGAGCCGGTCCGCGAGCTCTGATTGGCTAACAAACCACACCAAGGAGACTCGCCCCGCCGCCGAAGACCAGACACAGCACATTGAGGGGCAGGAGAGGCGCTGCGCTCTCCTCCCCTCACATAGCAGGGGGACGGCACACGGGGAAGAGCTACCATAGCGCGGGCAAGTGGGCATGATGCCCTGGCCGCCGGCGGCGCACCCCTCTGCTGGACCTGCCAAGGCGCCCAGGGCACGTGCCCTGCTCGACCCCCCTTAGTTACGCCCCTGGACAGGAGCCTCCCAACTACCCCCCTCCCCACCGCGGGACACAGTGGCCCGCTGGCGGGACAGCGGGACAGTCCCCAAAAAAGCGGGACTGTTCCGCGAAAATCAGGACAGTTTGAGGAATGGTGTAATGACAACATCCCTTGTGATGATCCACTAACTTGTTACTTGAGAGATGCCCCACATGCATTTTGCTGAGGTAAAAAGTTATATAATCTTTCTGTCCCACCTTTGCTTTCACAGAAAAAGCTTTGAAAATGTTACCCAGCAGTAGTGGGAACGTTTTGGCCCCTAGGAATGTGTAGGTTGTAGAGCTGTTTTTCATGCAGCCCCTAAAACACTCCTGTTACATCATACTTGCCTACTTTTGAAAAAGTATTTCAGGGAGATTGTGAAATTAACACCTATAAGCGCGGACATGTACTGCTGCATCTGAGAGGTGTGTTATGAAAATGACTTACTTCAAAACGTAAATGAGCCCCAAAGTTAGTATACTGTATACACATATACTGTAACTGGCCATGAGAAACCTTATTTAAAATGAATGTAGCCATAGTGATCATTGTGCCTTATAACCAATACAGGGAAATGGCGCTGATGATCCCATTTGCATGTATATATCTCTAATTTATCGTTTTCCCAAGAATGTAACAGCTATATAATGGGGGTAAGGTAAAATCAGGGAGATTGCTGGTCTATTCAGGGAGTGAGGGAGATTGCTGCTATTTCAGGGAGTCTCCTGCAGAATGAGGGAGGGTAGGCAACTCTGTGTTACATACTGTAGCAGATGGCAATTTTCTATGAATATCAAATATCACTTTGCAGAATCTACTTATACTCATTTCATTAACTAAACTGTGTGCAAAATGTAAAACATTTTAAACAGAATTTAGACCTTTTTGTTTAAAAATTCTAGATTGCTGGCTTTTTTCACAGGACTATGGTATAGAATAGAGGTGCGACAATTTCATCCTTCTATGCAGCTTTTCAAAGATATTTAATAAAAACAAACAAGTTTGAATATATATTTCTATGTGTATGCATCCCATATCTGCAGACACAGACAGACAGACAGACAGACAGATGCCAGATAGACAGAAAGATAGTTAGATAGATAGACAGACAGACAGACAGAGTTGTGACATCAACTGTAAAACATGGAGAAGGAAACATTATGGTCTGGGGCTCTTCTGCTAGAGTCGGCAACCACTCTGATTAATACATAAAAACTGCCGAAAATGCCTGGTTACAAAAAAGTTGTCTAGTAACTAAAGCTGGGTACACACTGGAGCGATATCACTCCAAAAAGCCGTTTTGGAGCAACAGATTGCTTACATCACTCACTGTATATCTAGAATTGCATATTCCCACTGCCGTATGCTACAGATGCTTGGTTTGATGTGCTGGTGGTAGCTGAGAGCTGCAGCTGCTACCACCAGGTAAGGAGGGGGGACTTGGGCCCCCCCTGAGCCCGTCCATCAGGCCTGGGCCCAGGTAAATGGTACCTGCTCCCCCATCCCCCTTGGCACCACTGCTCCCACTACTGATGATGCACAATAAATGACTATTTTTTACAAAGTGTTGGGACATAGTGCTTAGCTCCACCCCCAGGCTCCCGTTAGCCCACAGTTTACTGAATTGTAAAGCCAGGGTGACCATTGGTGGGTGAAACCATTGGTGGGTAACCCACCACAAGCCATCTCTAACACAAAATACTATGCTATAAAAACCTTGATCCAAAGAAAGAGCTTCTCAAAAGGGTCACACTCCACAAAATAGAGACTTTAAACAAATTTGGGATGGACATATAATCAGGATGGTTAGTGACCATTGATGTTTTTGTTGGGATGTTAGTGTTTTTATCATTCGATGGTGCCATTCCGATGTTTGCCACCATTGAATGATAACAATTTGATGGTGTTCCGATGGAAGCAGATTGCTTGCTGTGATTGGCTCTCTGATACTGTGAGAACCAATCCGCGCACAGCCCTTGCCCCTGCAACAACAACGATGCAGATTGCGATGACCTTGAATGTGTCATTCTCCTCCATGTCCGTGGCATCACTCATTTAACTGACGCAATTGCTGTGTCCAGTGCCGCACCTGCTCTGCCTACTCTTGTAACAGCATGTCTCTGTCCTGGGTACCTCCCTCAGTCCCCCCCATTAAACAACATTGCAGCATACTACGCATTCACGAACATCACAATGGATTGCCTTCCAATGCTTTTAATGTGACTGTTAACTACCATAGCATCAGAACATTCGATTGCAGAAGCCCAGCCACCATTCAATGATATGTCCATCCCTAAAACAAATATAATGACCATTTTTAATTGATAACTTTATATTAACTATACTGGAAAAGAGTGCAAACATTACATCATTTACAATCATAAGCCATAAAGGATACAATAATTTGCCCATGCAAATTATTTTGTGTCACGCTCGGCATAAGTTGGGGTTCCGACAACCGAGTTTTGACTGAAGGGACAGCTACCTGTGAGGAGAGTAAACGAGGTGGCTGAATGTAATTCCTCCTCATGGGGTGGAGGCCAAACTAAGTGTCAACGTTGGCCGGAGGGCGTAAAGAAAAAGAAGGACTCCGTAGGAAGATAACTGTAGTTTTAATGAATAATCAGGCTGTACACGAATATTGGAGAAATAGAAAAAACTGGAAGAATTAGAGTCTATGGTTAAATGACTTGTAGAGTGAAGCTGAAGAACTCCGGTAAAGAAGAACTGAAGACTGTGTTTTATGATTAAAAGACGAGGCTGAAGTGCTTGGACTTTGAAGAAATGAAGACGTGGTTTGTAATTGAAAGGAGAGGCTGAAGAACTTGGACTTTGAAGAAATGAAGACTGTGGTTTGTGATTGAAAGACGAGGCTGAAAAACTTGGACTTTGAAGAAATGAAGACGTCTGCGGGAACCGCCGTTAGCACCTGGAGCTCCTCTACGACCTGGGACCCCGTGAGCACTTCCACGAGTGGCAACATACTTAGACAGCAGGACTGCAGCAGTGTTTAGGTAACCGGTAGATGAGAGCAACTAGGACCAGAGAACCAGAAGTAACCAGGGAGCACAGAGCTGGAGAACCTTTCACAAGGAGGTAACTTGAAGCACTGGCACTCTCCCTCTGAGCCAGACCCCTTTTGTAATGGGAGAACACGCAGGATTGGCTGGACACACATTGGGAACTTCATTGGTAATACTCTGGTCTCCAACATGGCTGCCCCAGCACAGGAGACATACCTAGCTGTTAGCACACAGCTTTAGCAAGCTTCTGTCTCTGACACACTAGACTGTGTCACCACTAGAGGACCTTACCGCGGCGATCCCCGCCGCAGCGCCCGGCTCTCCAGACCCTCGGCCCTCGGCAGCCGCACATTTGTCCAGGAGGACCCGCCGCCAGCAGCTCCCTGTCGCCGCAGCCGCGCCAACCAGCAGGACGGTAACCCGCCGGAGCTCCGGAGCCTGACAATTTTTACCTATAATGCAATATAACAGTATCCTGATTTGTTCTTTTTTCCAGCATACTGTATGTAATATATAGGAATCAATAAATACTGATTTGAATATAGCCTTTATTATAAATGGGAAAATATAAATATATAAAAATTGTGTAGTCTCCATAATCCTTATTGTTTAATTTAATTGACATAAAAGAAGGCTGAGATTCAGTAGCAAATTGGTGGAGAGAAACTGGAGAACAGTGGAGGGTGAATGGCAGGCTAACTCAGAGGCGTCACCAGGTGTGGTGACCCCTGGTGCGCACTCTGCACTGCTACCCCTCCTCCCGGTGTCCCATCCATGGGCTGGGCCCCATGGGACCCACTGGGCCCTAGACAAGTGCCTAGGTTGCATAGTGGTAAATCCATCTCTGGAAGAATCCATCTATCTATATCAATTCAAATTAAAAAATAAAAAGTGCGCTCAAATCAGTCCCTTACAAGTCCTTTTCTGGAATAGTCTTCCTTGTAAATGATTACTGCTTTAAAAAAAAACGGACAGACCCACAGAAAAGTCCTGCACCTCGGAGGCTATTACATTTAGCCGCTGGTCTGCTTGCACTCAGACCTTCTTAATCAGGTCAGCGTCTTCCTCCTTCTCACTTCCCGAATCCACTTGTCGGGTAACAAAATTTCTAGAATTCAAAGGAACAAAGGATGCAGCGGTGCCCAACCCTTGGCTCTCGGGTTGCATGCGGCTCTTTCTCCGTCCGTATGCAGCTCGCCTCTCTGCTCCGGGTGGTTCCGCCGCCCACTGCCCGCCCGGCACACTGCTAGTGCAGCAGCATTTATAAGGGCGCCGGCCCGTGAGCCAATCAGAGCTTGCGGACCGGCAGCTGCAGCTACTGATTGGCTGCCGGACCACGAGCTTTGATTGGCTCACGAACCGGCACCTGATTCACACACACTGACTGCCTCCGGAGACTGAGGGACAGGAGAGGTGCGCACTGTGCTCTTCTTCCCTCAAACAACAAAGGCACAGCCCATCAGCAGCGTGGTGCTGGGGGGCATATCTGGCATTGTGGGGGTATATATATGTGAATCTGGCACTGTATGGGCATATATGTTTCTGGCACTGTGTGGGCATATGTGTACCTGGCACTATGGGCATATTTATATCTGGCACTGTGTAGGCATATATTTAACTGGCACTGTGTTTGCATATGTGTATCTGGCACTGTGGGGAGATATCTGGCACTGTGGAGGCATATGTGTACCTGGCTTTATGGGGCATATGTGTACCAGGGACGTGCGGTGAGCTAAATGGCTCAGGAAGCACTAGCTAGCCCCAGAGCCAGATTTACATGCAATATATAAGCTAAACGGTACATCTGGGCATTATACACAGGTGCAGTAGTATAAACTCCTGGAAGTTTGGTGAGTTTTGATCAGAGATGTGCGGAAAAGATAGACGCCTCACCTGCCATAGACTTTTTACTCCAGAGTTTTGGCTATAAAAATGATTAGAATAATGCAAAGAAGATATTTCAAACAAATTTTTTTTTTCCATCTACTTTATACAGTCAAAACTCTGGCACAAACGTTAATATGACAGAAAAGGCTCTGCCTCACCTGCCTCACCCCACCGCACGTCACTGATGTGTACCTGGAACTGAGGGGGCATATTTGTATTTGGCACTGTGGGCATATGCATGTCTGGTACTGTCGGGTATATGTGTATCCGGCACTGTGGGGGCATATATGTATCTGGCACTGTGGGGGCACATGTGTATCTGGCACTTGGGGCATATGTGTAACTGGCACTGTGGGCCACATATGTATCTGTCACTGCACTACTGGGGGCATATGTGTTTATATATATATATATATATAGATACACAGGGGGGTGGGGGATATAGCGACCAACGGTGTCTTAAATTAATTCAATAAAAGTGGATCTACAAGTATATAAAAACTGACCAGATCAAATAAATCTGAAAAATGGGAATTTATTTATACAATAAAACAGACAATGATTACACAACTATACTAAAAAATTATTAAAATTTGAACAGCAATTCTTCTTAAAAAATGGGATAAAAACAATAAACACAATGCAATATAGTACCAGTTAAAATGTATGTTAAAATATGTAAAACAATTTTAACTTAACTTGGTATGAGGTCACTGCCAGGTAGCCCAACGCGTTTCGTCATTCAGACTTGATGAAGTCTGAATGACGAAACGCGTTGGGCTACCTGGCAGTGACCTCATACCAAGTTAAGTTAAAATTGTTTTACATATTTTAACATACATTTTAACTGGTACTATATTGCATTGTGTTTATTGTTTTTATCCCATTTTTTAAGAAGAATTGCTGTTCAAATTTTAATAATTTTTTAGTATAGTTGTGTAATCATTGTCTGTTTTATTGTATAAATAAATTCCCATTTTTCAGATTTATTTGATCTGGTCAGTTTTTATATACTTGTAGATCCACTTTTATTGAATTAATTTAAGACACCGTTGGTCGCTATATCCCCCACCCCCCTGTGTGTGTTTTTTCCGTTGCTTCAGGGAACCACCATCCCTGTGTTTTGGGGGACAGCTGACGCCCTGTATTAACCCTTAGGGAGTGTCATTTATCTCAACTACACGTGGTTCTTAGTTTATTGGTGTTGTACACAAGTGGCGCAATAATCTCCCCCCTATTTTTATATATATATATATATATATATATATATATACATATTTTAATTTCCTGTCTTCTGTAATGGTCCTATAAAAAGACCCTTGCACTTCAACTGAATCACCATTTTTTTATTTAAAATCTATATATATCTAATTTGGAATGCATAGGAAAACCCGGCGGTTGGGATGCTGGCGATCATATGACCAAATGTGGCATCCCGACTGTGAAGATTCTGATATTGGAGGGGGTAAGTATTTCTACCTACATCCACAGAAGATCTGTGGTTAGTTCTCCAAGATGTTTGGAACAACTTTCCTTCTGAGTTTCTTCAAAACCTGTGTGCAAGTGCACCTAGAAGAATTTATGCTGATCTGAAATCAAAGGGTGAGATCACACCAAATAATAATAATATTTAGATTTCTCTTCTGCTCAATCATTTTAAGACTCTGTGATAGTGTAGGACCTGCATGAAGGTGGGGTACCTTGACGATCGGTTTGCAGGCTTCCGTGCTTTGCCCAATCCACTAACTAAACCCCCATCATTTATTTATTGAAGTGTTGAGGATAAGTGAGCTTACTTTGGTGAGTGCTGGGTTTTCTGTTTGTTTGTTTGTTTGTTTGTGTATATATATATATATATCCCACCTACTTGCTAATCCTGCAGTTGCCTCTGCAGAAGGGTGAAAGCAAACTGCAAGTGGGGTTTAGCAGTTATGGGGTCTATTCATGTACATTTTGTCAAAGCTCCACCCCTTTTCCTGAGGCCCCGCCCGCTTTATGATGTGCAGGACCCAAGATTCCTGCTTCACAGATCTTCAAAGTTGTGAGGTATGATATGGGGTAGTGAGATGCACACTAATCAGGGGCACCACTGGGGAAATCTGAGGTTACTTCTCTGAATGGGAGGAAGCAGTGATAAAGAGCTTTTCACTGCTACATGAATATACCTCTACAGTATTCTGTTAAAGGTGGCTACTTTGAGGAGTCAAAATGTACAATAAATATTTTGAGACAAACATTATTCTGTTTTCTTTTTTTATCTCTAATTGTTTATTTGTTCTACGCTTTCATTGAGATATTAAACTGTCAATTTCAATAAAAACTGGAAAAACATGGGTGTTGTAAAACTTTTGCCCAGTGGTGTCTGTGATATTCTTCATTCTTACTCAGCAACATTTTTTATATACACAACATAGTAGATGAGACAGAGAATAACATTTCACCATCACTTGATTCATCTGTTTTCCTTCATATGTCTACTGCCAAGGCCAAGCCAGAGTCTAATTTTAGTAAGTAGGCTGTTGTCTGAGATAACAATGTTAATTTTTGTTGTTTCCTAAGGAGGTAAACTGTAGTAGTCAGGGAAGGGAGGCAGCGAAGCGACAGTTCATTAGAACATAAACATGTCTAATAATAATCAAATACATAAACAATTTAAGCTATAAGAGAAAAAACAATGATGGACATACACTTTGAGCAGTGTGCTGGTACTGCTGTTATTAATCATTGAAGGGCTGATTCGGAGTTTGCAGCCAAGTATTAAAAGCCAGTAACTCTGCACTTTGGCAAAACCATGTTGCACTGCAGGTGGGGGAGATGTACACTGTGCAAAGAGGTTTATATGAGGGACGTGCCCAATTCAAATCTAAATAATTCCAGTTTAAAAATAATGCATACTTGCCTACTCTCCCGGAATGGCCGGGAGGCTCCCGAAAATCGGGTGACCCTCCCGGCCCCACGGAAGAGCAGGCAAGTCTCCCGATTTGCGGTCCCCCCTGCCCGTCCGCCCACTTTGTGTGTAAAGTGGGCGGTCCGGGCAGTCGATGACGCGATTCTTGCAGAATCGCGTCATCATAGCCACGCCCCCTGCAGTGTAATGCCGGGGATCGCGGCATTACAGAGCGGGGGGCGTGGCTTAAAGCGGGTGTCATTGTGACCCCGCCTTTGCTCCGCCCCCGTCCCACCCTTGCTCCGCCCCTGTTCGGCCCTTGCTCCGCCCCCTCATCTTCAGCACAGCCTCCCCTGCCCGCCCTCTGAGCCGACCTGGCTGCTCTCTCCCGCAGAGCAAAAAAAATAAAGACCTTATGTTGACCTTTTGACCTGTCGACCTAGGCCATGTCGACATAAAGACCCTGTCGACCTAGTTACTGTCAACCAATAGTGGTCGACCTAGACACTGTCGACCTAGTTACTATCTACCTTCCATACCACACCCCATTGCAACATTGTTTGCTGCAGCCTCCGGGTTCACATTTACTTGCTTTAGGGGGTAATTTCGAGTTGATCGCAGCATCAAATTTGTTAGCAGTTGGGTAAAACCATGTGCACTGCAGGGGGGGCAGATATAACATTTGCAGAGAGAGTTAGATTAGACTCGGAATTACCCCCTTAGTCCCTACTCAGAGTTAGGGATGGTCATCGGTTATCCATCGATAGTCACCATTGATGGTTTCACCCAACGATGGCCACCCCTGCTTTAGGGTACAATGAGCTGCAAGCCAATAAGATCCTGGGGGTGGAGCTTTGCGAGTGTCCAGGGATGGAGCTGTTCTGACACCATGGAGAAAAAAATTGAACATTTGGTAGCTTTCTATCATCGATGACAGGAAACCATCTGGTTCTCCCCCATTGATGGTAAAAGTAGTCCCCATTGGTCATAGACCATAGATGATTTAAAATCATGGATGGTCAATGGCCATCCCTACTCAGAGTCATCTCCTTTATATTCAAATAGCGCCAAAGTGCTTCCTTGAGTTACAGTATAGCAAAATGCTTATGTAAGATGGCTGCTGCTGTTCTCAATAAACCATTATGGATTTTGCTATGGTGATCTTTCTGGTGGAGGTCTCTATCTCTCCATGCTATTTAAGGTACAGTAAGATTCTTATATGTACACTTGTATGTCCTGAGGAAATTTTATTTATTAAAATAAAACACTGACCAACTTTGGATTGGCTCGCTATGACTAAGTGGACCAGATAAAGTCCTGCAAGTGCTGCAGCACCCACCTCATCACTATGTGCATACTTCTGAGGGTACCCAGGCTTGTGTGGAAAACTATTGGGAGTGCCAGTCACCCCTCCAGTGTCTTCTTTCACCTTATACCGTGAGTGTCGCCTGTGAACTATATATATATATATATATATATATATATAAAATCTCAGTGTCTCCCCAGCCAATGACATCACCGCACGTCACTGACCTGTACTCTAGGTGAAAGAGGGAGTTAGCATCAGATGGTGGGTCTGGTAAGTGACATATGACACTCAGCAGAGCGGCGACCTCCAGAGGCAGGAATCCTGGTTTCAAATCTTGACTTCACTAAAGAACATCCTGTAGATGATTCAAGATCTGGCTTCTCAGGATGCCTGTTAGGAACAGCAGGTAACTGCTAACTGAGAGGTTTATGTTGATGCTCACTGGTACTGATTTGCTATATACACTATCTCTAATTTTATTCTGAGATCTGGGGTTGGCCATCGACTATTGATAGTTGCAAAACATTGATGGCTAGCTACTGATTATCGATGATTTTGCCATCAATGGCAGAGAGCCAATGGTTCTCTGCGTTTGATGGCTGAGGAGAACCAAATAGTTTTTTTTTACCCCTGGCACAGAGATCAGTCCCGCCCCTGACAGCCCGCTAATCCCAACCCCCATTTTTTTATTGGCCCATGGACCAGCCAGCACCTGCCAGCGGTGGCCATTGAGTGGTGCAAACCATCAATGGTTTATGTACAATTGATGGTTATCCCTGATGACATTATGAATGGCAACCATTGATGGACAGCCCGCCGATGGCCATCCCTATTGAGATCTGTATTGCGGTCACATGCTATTTATGTAAACTGAGTCTGGTCCTTATATGTGATCCTCATTGATGCTAGTCAGGGTTGGACTTGCCCATAAGGGTACAGGGGAAACTCCCCAGTGCATCGCATTGCTTGAAGCTCTGTTCTCTTCTCTGGGGATCAGGTTCCAGACTGTGCACTTGAATTATACATTATACATATGTTACATTAAACTGCACAGGAGTATACTTAAAGAACCACCTTAATAAACAAGCCTTGGCTGTAATAACATTCTAATAATATACTAGCATGTCCATGCTCCTGTCCTCTCTCTGTACTTATCTGTATCTTGGCCACTACTTAGTAACTGACTTCCACTCAGGGCCAGATTAAGGTAGGGGCAGCTACAACCTGCGTTTTTAGGAGTCTTCCTTTGGCGGCTCAGCTGTTCAGTAATAGGGGATGCTGAGTAGTTCCTCCACAGTCAGTCTAGTAGGAAATCCTGCGAGACAGTGACTGCAACCCGTTGGTGACTGCTAGTAAGCCTGCTCTCCCTGTTGCTATGTAAGTGACAGTGTGTGTATGTATGTGTGTGTGTAGGTATCTGTGCGCATGTGTGTGAATGCATGTGTGCCCGCGCGTGTGTGTGTGTGGCCTGGGGGGAGTTTTGCAAGCAATTGTAGGTGGGGCCCCTCACAATTTACGTTGCCCAGGGCCCCCACCACCCTTAATCCGGCCCTGCTTCCACTTGTTATCCTGACATTGATGATTGCTGTCTGGACCAAATATTTGCCTGTGCCTGCGACTTGCCTTACTGCCACCTAGACTGACCTTTTGCCTGATACTTGGAGTCTGCATATTAAGTTATTATTTATAAGCAGTTTCTTATATAGCACATCAAATTCTGTTGCGCTTTACAATAGAAAACAATGATAAAACAAAACTGGGTAATAACAAGCAGTCATAGACGTAGGAACTATAATGATACCTGTGACTCTTACTGACATTTGAATCATTCACCCATTTATGCATACCCTCATACCAAACATGCTTTCTATAAAGCTCAGTAGGTGCCATGCTACAGAATTAATAAATTTAAGCACTAGGGGCGGAATTCAATTGATATATCATGCCCAATCTCAGGTGACGGGAGATCACTGGGTGATATTCAATTGTCCTCTGTTATTGTCGCTATCGTACCCATAGCAGTCGGGTTTAGCCACGTAAAACGTAAAGCGGCTAAACCCAACTAAAGGCACGATCACGAAAAGTCCCGTTTGGGCACCTAAACAGGTCACTTTCATGCATTTCAGCTCGCCATCCCCGAGGTAAGGTCAACACAGGAAATAGGTTGACACGGCCATTAGGTCGACATGAAGAAGGTCGACATGGAAAAAGGTTGGCATGAGTTTTTTATGGTTTTTTTGTGTTGTTTTCTTAGTAAAGTGACTGGGAACCCAAATTAGTTCACCGTGTCCCCTCGTATGGCTCGCTTCGCTCGCCATGCTTCGGACAAGGTGCTTCGCTGCGCTCGGCACAGGTTACCATTCCCAATTGTAGCCCACGTGAATCATAAAGTATGAAAAAGTAAAAAAAAAGAAAAAACTTGTGAAAAACTCATGTCGACCTTTTTCCATGTCAAACTTGTTCATGTCGACCTAATGGCCGTGTCGACCCATTTCCTGGGTCGACCTACTCATTGTTGACCTAATGTGTGTCGACCTAGATACTGTCAATGTAGAGTCCGGATACCATAAAAAAAGTTATGTTGACTATGTGTGTGTCAACGATTGCCATGTCTAGCTATTATACTTGTTGACCTTTTGACCTGTCTACCATTTGCCTGTCGACCTTTTGACCCTGTTGACCTAATGCCTGATGACCATATGGTGTCGACCTATTGATTATCTATCTAGATGGTGTCTATCCATAGTCTGCAACCCCCATTTTACAAACTTCTGTGCATTTAATGCCTGATCAGCCATTAGCCTTATCTAGCTGCAGACTAGGGCACCAGGACTAGGGTACCATAGTGAGTAGATTGATCAAATCAGTGGTTCCCAAACTTTCTTGAATCAGGTTACCCTATAGTATCAGCATTTTTTTCATGGCACCCATAGGCCAAAAGTTTCTTATTGAGTAAATTAGCAAACAACATCAAATTAAGTAAATTGTCCTTGCCTGTTAGCCTAAGGTTCATTTACTGTGTGTGGTGTTGGGCAGCCATGAATACTACCTTTGCTTATCACATTAAATAAATTATTTGATTTGGTCCTGGACAACCAACCTGAAAATGTATGTAGGTCATTGGTTGTTTATTAAATATATATGCTATGAAACTTTTGTGTGGCATATTTGGAAGCCTCATTCAACTTGAGTATTGTGCTTGTTCTTTGGATAGACTCAGGTATATAATTAGGGTTTACTGAACATTGTATGTGGCATTGATTCATGATGGTAAATTATTTAAATGTATTGAATTGGTCTGTTATGATGCTGCTAAAGTTCAATGTTTTTGAAGAGGTTAAATAAAGATGAGGGGATGATATTGTGTGACAGTCATTAACATGCTCTATGTATTGTCTAATGATCACTAACATGGGTGGATTGGGATGAAAAACCAGCCCAGAAATCTTCTGGAAACAGCCCTAATGAAGGTTAGAGATGAGTGGGTTCGGTTCCTCGGAAATCGAACCCCCCCGAACTTCACCCATTTTACACGGGTCCGAGGCATACTCGGATTCTCCCGTATGGCTCGGTTAACCCGAGCGCGCCCGAACGTCATCATCCCGCTGTCGGATTCTCGCGAGATTCGAATTCTATATAAGGAGCTGCGCGTCGCCGCCATTTTTCACTCGTGCATTGGAAATGATAGTGAGAGGACGTGGCTGGCGTCCTCTCACTTTGTTTCAGGGGGCTGCATATCTTTATTCTGGGGACCACCAGTATTATAGGAGGAGTACAGTGTAGAGTTTTGCTGACCAGTGACCACCAGTATTATACGGTGTCTGCCTGAAAAACGCTCCATATCTGTGCTCAGTGTGCTGCATATATCTGTGCTCACACTGCTTTATTGTGGGGACTGGGGACCAGCAGTACTATATAGGAGGAGTACAGTGCAGAGTTTTGCTGACCAGTGACCACCAGTATACGTTGTCTGCCTGAAAAACGCTCCATATCTGTGCTCAGTGTGCTGCATATATCTGTGCTCACACTGCTTTATTGTGGGTACTGGGGACCACCAGTATATTATATAGGAGGAGTACAGTGCAGAGTTTTGCTGACCAGTGACCACCAGTATTACACGTTGTCTGCCTGAAAAACGCTCCATATCTGTGCACAGTGTGCTGCATATATCTGTGCTCACACTGCTTTATTGTGGGGACTGGGGACCACCAGTATATTATATAGGAGGAGTACAGTGCAGAGTTTTGCTGACCAGTGACCATCAGTATTATACGTTGTCTGCCTGAAAAACGCTCCATATCTGTGCTCAGTGTGCTGCATATATCTGTGCTCACACTGCTTTATTGTGGGTACTGGGGACCACCAGTATATTATATAGGAGGAGTACAGTGCAGAGTTTTGCTGACCAGTGACCACCAGTATTATACGTTCTCTGCCTGAAAAACGCTCCATATCTGTGCTGCATTGTAGTATATAGTAGGAGTACAGTGCATAATTTTGCTGACCACCAGTATATAATATATAGGAGTACGGTACAGAAGGCCACTGCTCTACCTACCTCTGTGTCGTCAAGTATACTATCCATCCATACCTGTGGTGCATTTCAGTTTTGCACAGTTTGCTGACCACCAGTATATAATATATAGCAGTACGGTACAGTAGGCCACTGCTCTACCTACCTCTGTGTCGTCAAGTATACTATCCATCCATACCTGTGGTGCATTTAAGTTTTGCACAGTTTGCTGACCACCAGTATATAATATATAGCAGTACGGTACAGTAGGCCACTGCTCTACCTACCTCTGTGTCGTCAAGTATACTATCCATCCATACCTGTAGTGCATTTAAGTTTTGCACAGTTTGCTGACCACCAGTATATAATATATAGCATTACGGTACAGTAGGCCACTGCTCTACCTACCTCTGTGTCGTCAAGTATACTATCCATCCATACCTGTGGTGCATTTCAGTTTTGCACAGTTTGCTGACCACCAGTATATAATATATAGCAGAACGGTACAGTAGGCCACTGCTCTACCTACCTCTGTGTCGTCAAGTATACTATCCATCCATACCTGTGGTGCATTTCAGTTGTGCGCAGTATATATAGTAGTAGGCCATTGCTATTGATACTGGCATATAATTCCACACATTAAAAAATGGAGAACAAAAATGTGGAGGGTAAAATAGGGAAAGATCAAGATCCACTTCCACCTCGTGGTGAAGCTGCTGCCACTAGTCATGGCCGAGACGATGAAATGCCATCAACGTCGTCTGCCAAGGCCGATGCCCAATGTCATAGTAGAGAGCATGTAAAATCCAAAACACAAAAGTTCAGTAAAATGACCCAAAAATCAAAATTAAAAGCGTCTGAGGAGAAACGTAAACTTGCCAATATGCCATTTACGACACGGAGTGGCAAGGAACGGCTGAGGCCCTGGCCTATGTTCATGGCTAGTGGTTCAGCTTCACATGAGGATGGAAGCACTCATCCTCTCACTAGAAAACTGCAGTGCCACTCCTAGATGGGCCAGGTGTTTATGTCGGCCACTTGGGTCGCTTAGCTTAGTCACACCGCTACCTCATTGCGCCTCTTTTTTTCTTTGCATCATGTGCTGTTTGGGGACTATTTTTTTGAAGTGCCATCCTGTCTGACACTGCAGTGCCACTCCTAGATGGGCCAGGTGTTTGTGTCGGCAACTTGTGTCGCTTAGCTTAGCCATCCAGCGACCTTGGTGCACCTCTTTTTTCTTTGCATCATGTGCTGTTTGGGGACTGATTTTTTGAAGTGCCATCCTGTCTGATACTGCAGTGCCACTCCTAGATGGGCCAGGTGTTTGTGTCAGCCACTTGGGTTGCTTAGCTTAGTCATCCAGCGACCTCGGTGCAAATTTTAGGACTAAAAATAATATTGTGAGGTGTGAGGTGTCCAGAATAGACTGAAAATGAGTGGAAATTATGGTTATTGAGGTTAATAATACTATGGGATCAAAATGACCCCCAAATTCTATGATTTAAGCTGTTTTTGAGGGGTTTTTGTAAAAAAAAAACACCCGAATCCGACAAAAAATTTTCAGGGAGGTTTTGCCAAAACGCGTCCGAATCCAAAACCAAAACACAAAACCCGAAAAATTTCCGGTGCACATCACTAATGAAGGTGTGGTCTGTTGAAGGGGGCGGGATATTCCCTCCTCATAGGGCCTGATTTGGCCCTATATGGAGGTAGTTAGATGCAGTTGCGGCCTTCCTTGCATCTTTTGCTGTAGTAGGGTCTGCGACTTTATGCAGATGCCACTATAAAGCCCTTCCTTGGTATACATCCATGCTTCTGAATGTGCAAGGACTGAGATACCACTTCCAGTGTCTACAGATGTAGCAATCATTCTAGGGGGAGATGTACAAACAGTGTCGCACTGGGGCATGAAGGGCCCACCGGGGAATGACGTTATAGGGGCCTATGTTTGAGGGTGTGGCCAGCCTTCAGAGGGGGCGTGGACAGCTGCCACAAAGGTTTAGCTGATCATTAGAGAGTAAATAGTATAGTAAAGTATAGTAAATACGGGTGGTCTTCAGTATGCCGGCTGTCGGGATCCTGGCGCACAGTATACCGGCGCCGGAATCCCGACAGCCGGCATACCGACACTTATTCTCCCTCGTGGGGGTCCACGACCCCCCTGGAGGGAGAAGAAAATAGCATGGCGCGCTTAGCGCGCCACCGTGCCCGCAGCGTGGCGAGAGCAGTGAGTCCGCAAGGGTCTCATTTGCGCTCGCCACACTGTCGGTAAGCCGGCTGTCGGGCTCCCAGCACTGGTATGCTGGTCGCCGGGAGCCCGACCGCCGGCATACCATACTACACCCAGTAAATACTGCTAATGCATGCATGATAATGTACCAGATGAATAATGTCAATGTACTGTAGAAAATACACCATACTCCTGTGCAGGATAAGGTAACATATGTATAATGTATAATACAAGTGCACAGTCTGGAACCTGATCCCTAGAAGAGGAAGTGGGCCCCCATGCAGTGGGGTCTACCGGTGGTTTCACCTGTACCCGTGTGGGCCAGTCCAACCCTGTGTACAAAGCTTTGGAAAGTGATAAAGTGGAGAGAGATAAAGTACTGGCCAATCAGCTCCTAACTGCCATGTTACAGGCTGTGTTTGAAAAATGACAGGAGCTGATTGGTTCGTACTTAATGTCCTTTATCACTTTCCAAGCCTTAGTACATCTGCCCCTTTGTATGTCTTTATATGCTATTGTACCATTGGTCACACCATTGAAACGTGCACCAGCCCTGTGCTATCGTGCAGATCATACATCTTATGGCCTCCAGTGTGAGCTATTCAGTGTCTCTGTACATAACCACTTTTAGCAACACGCTCGTGTTACTCCAATAAAACCCCCATACCACGTTGCATCTGCATCTGATTAGCCAACCCCCTGTAACCATCCAGGAACACCGTACATATATTTTTGGTAAACCTCTTCATGTAGGCATCTGAATCTGTACTTCAACTCTGTATGTACATTATTGGGATGCATACATGGTGTAACTCAAACGCATGCGCAGACGAAAGATGGGCAGCATGGATGGTGTAATGGTTAGCATTACTACCTCACAGCACTGAGGTCATGGGTTTGAGTCCCACCATGGCCCTAACTGTGTGGAGTTTCTATATTCTCCTCATGCTTGAATGGGATTCCTCCAAGTACTCCAGTTTCGTCCCACACTACAAAAATATACTGGTAGGTTAATTGTCTAACAACAAAATTAACCGTAGCGTGAATGTGTGTGCATGTACACATGGTTGGGAATATAGATTGTAAGCTCCACTGGGGCAGGGAATGGCCAAATTTTCTCTGCAAAGCGCTGTGGAATATGTGTGGTATTAAATAATTAATAATAGGATTTTGATAACCTACCGGTAAATCCTTTTCTCCTAGTCCGTAGAGGATGCTGGGGACGACATTAAGACCATGGGGTATAGACGGGATCCGCAGGAGACATGGGCACTCCAAAGACTTTTCATTGGGTGTGAACTGGCTCCTCCCTCTTTGCCCCTCCTCCATACCTCAGTTGTAGGAACTGTGCCCAGGGAGACTGACATTTCGAGGAAAGGAATTACTTAACTAGTGGTGAGATATCTACCAACTCACACCCTCAACCATGCCGCACACAAGGCATTCAACATAACACACGCCAACAGGCATGAGCTAATTGCAGCAACATGCTGAAACCAAGATAACACAACTTGTGTAACTGTAATAACTAAACTGCAGGTAAAGTACGCACTGGGACGGGCGCCCAGCATCCTCTACGGACTAGGAGAAAAGGATTTACAGGTAGGTTATCAAAATCCTATTTTCTCATACGTCCTAGAGGATGCTGGGGACGACATCAAGGCCATGGGGTCTATACCAAAGCTCCAGTACGGGCGGGAGAGTGCGGATGACCCTGAAGCACTGATTGACCAAACTTTAGGTCCTCATCGGCCAAGGTGTCAAACTTGTAGAACTTAGCAAATGTGTTTGACCCTGACCAAGTAGCTGCTCGGCAAAGTTGTAATGCCGAGACCCCCCGGGCAGCCGCCCAGGATGAGCCCACCTTCCTAGCGGAGTGGGCCTTTACCGACGTCGGTAATGGCAATCCAGCCGTAGTATGAGCTTGCTGAATCATATTTCTAATCCAACGTGCAATAGTCTGCTTGGAAGCAGGACAGCCAATCTTGTTGTGATCATACAGGACAAACAGAGCCTCTGTTTTCCGTATACGAGCTGTTCTAGCAACATAGATATTCAAAGCTCTAACCACATCTAGAGACTTTGAATCAGTGAATGTGTCAGTAACTACTGGCACCACAATAGGTTGGTTTATGTGAAAAGCAGAAACCACCTTTGGAAGAAAATGTTGGCGAGTTCGCAACTCTGCCCTATCTTCATGGAAAATCAGGTAAGGGCTCTTGTGAGACAAGGCCCCCAATTCCGACACCCGCCTTGCGGATGCCAATGCCAAAAGCATCACCACTTTCCAAGTGAGAAACTTCAACTCTATCTTTTGTAGAGGCTCAAACCAATCCGATTGAAGGAACTGCAATACCACGTTAAGGTCCCATGGTGCCACTGGAGGCACGAATAGAGGCTGGATGTGCAGAACCCCTTTCACGAAGTTCTGAACCTCGGGAAGAGAGGCCAATTGTTTTTGGAAGAACACTGACAAGGCCGAAATCTGGAACTTGATTGACCCAATCGTAGGCCCGTCTCCACACCATCCTGCAAAAAATGGAGAAAACGTCCTAAGTGAAACTCTTCCGTAGGAGCTTTCTTGGATTCACACCAAGACACATATTTTCTCCAAATACGGTGGTAATGTTTTGACGTTACTCCCTTTCTGGCCTGAATAAGGGTGGGGATGACCTCCTTAGGAATACCCTTCCTGGCTAGGATACGGCGCTCAACAGCCATGCCGTCAAACGTAGCTGCGGTAAGTCTTGGTACATACACGGCCTCTGCTGCAGCAGGTCTTCCCGAGGAGGAAGAGGCCGAGGATCTCCTATGAGTAACTGCTGAAGATCTGGGTACCAAGCCCTTCTTGGCCAGTCTGGGGCCATGAATGTTGCTCGAACCCTTGTCTTTCTTATGATCCTGAGTACTTTTGGGATCAGCGGAAGTGGAGGGAGAACATACACTGACGGAAACACCCACTGGGTCACCAGTGCATCCACTGCTACTGCTTGAGGGTCTCTCGACCTGGAACAGTATCTCTGAAGCTTCTTGTTGAGACGAGACGCCATCATGTCTATTTGAGGAACTCCCCAAAGACTTGTCACCTCTGCGAAGACTTCTTGGTGGAGGCCCCACTCTCCTGGATGGAGATCGTGTCTGCTGAGGAAGTCTGCTACCCAGTTGTCTACTCCCGGAATGAATATTGTCGACAGAGCTTGTAGATGTTTTTCTGCCCAGCGGAGGATTTTTGTCGCCTCTGCGATTGCCGCTCTGCTTTTTGCTCCGCCCTGCCTGTTTATGTATGCGACTGCTGTTACATTGTCCGCCTGGATCTGCACGGGACGGTCTTGAAGAAAATGTACTGCTTGTTGAAGGCCGTTGTAAATGGCTCTTAGCTCCAGAACGTTTATGTGAAGGCAGGCTTCCTGTTGTGACCAACGTCCCTGGAAGTTTTCTCCCTGAGAGACTGCTCCCCAGCCTCAGAGACTTGCATCCGTGGTTACTAGGACCCAGTCCTGAATCCCGAACCTGCGTACCTCTAGCAGGTGAGAGCTGTGCAACCACCACAGGAGCGAAATCCTGTTTTTTGACGACAGGATTATCTTTCTGTGCATGTGTAGGTGTGACCCCGACCACTTGTCCAACAGGTCCCAATGGAATACTTTGGCATAGAACCTGCCAAACTGTATGGCCTCGTAGGTCGCCACAATCATCCCCAACAACTGAATGCACTGATGGATCGACACACTTGATAGTTTCAATATCTGTTTTACCATTTTATGGATTTCCAGAGCCTTTTCCAGTGGAAGAAATACTCTGTGAACTTCTGTGTCCAGAATCATCCCGAGGAAAGACAACCTTGTCGTCGGTTCCAACTGTGACTTTGGCTAATTTATGATCCACCCGTGTTGTTGGAGTATTGACAGGGAGAGGGATATGTTTTGTAATAACTGCTCCCTGGATCTCGCTTTTATCAGGAGGTCGTCCAGATAAGGGATTATATTGACTCCATTCTGATGAAGGAGGACCATCATCTCCGCCATCACCTTGGTGAATACCCTCGGCGCCGTCGAGAGACCGAAAGGTAACGTCTGGAATTGGTAATGTTAATCCTGAATCGCAAATCTCAGATAAGCCTGGTGAGGAGGATAAATGGGAACATGCAGGTAAACATCCTTTATGTCCACTGACACTAAGTAGTCCCCCTCCTCCAGACTGGCAATCACTGCCCGAAGTGATTCCATCTTGAACTTGAACCTTTTCAGGAAGAAATTCAGATCTTTTAGATTTAGGATCGGTCTGACCGAGCCGTCCGGCTTCGGAACAACATCATTTTTGGATTGCCGCTGTTACTGCTTCTTACTCTGGTGGAGAAGCTGGCAAGGTCGATTTGAAAAATCGGCATGGGGGAACATCTTGAAACTCTAGTTTGTATCCCTGGGATACTATTTGCAAAACCCAGGGATCCAGGCCAGACAGAATCCAATCCTGGCTGAAGAGTTTGAGACGTGCCCACACCCGAGCGGCCTCCCGCAAGGGAGTTCCAGCGTCATGCTGGGGATTTGGCAGAATTAGGGGTAGACTTCTGCTCTTGGGAACCTGGAGCCGATGTGGGCTTCTTTCCCCACCTGCAAAGAAGGGGGAACCACTCGCCTTTTTGTATTTATTGGGCCGAAAGGACTGCATTTGCGGGTGATAGGTCTTTTTTGCCGATGCAGGCGCAGAGGGCAAAAATGTTGACTTACCTGCGGTAGCCGCCGAGACTAACGCATCCAGGCCATCGCCAAATAAGGCCTCACCTTTATATGGGAGTGCCTCCATATTTCTTTTGGAATCTGCATCCGCGTTCTACTGGCGAATCCATAACGCCCGCCTAGCCGATACTGCCATGGTAGCGGCTTGTGAACTCAAGAGTCCAATATCCTTCATTGCTTCCAGCATGTAGGCGGCAGCGTCCTTGATATTCCCTAACTTAAGGAGTATCTCATCTTTATCAATCGTGTCAATTTCTGATGACACGCTTTCTGACCATTTTTCAATAGCGCGACTCACCCATGCGCAGGCAATAGTGGGCCTGAGCAGTGTACCATTGGTAACATAAATGGATTTCAATGTTGTTTCCATTTTGCTGTCTGCTGGCTCTTTAAGAGAAGCCGTGCCAGGAGCAGGGAGAATTACCTTCTTTGTCAACCTGGAAAGTGCACTATCTAACACAGGAGGTGACTCTAATTTTTTCCTGTCTTCAACCGGGAAAGGATAAGCTAATTGGGAATACAAATTTTTTTTATCAGGATTCACCCACATCCCTTCAAACAAAGCATTTAGTTCGTGTGAAGGAGGAAACGTGACTTTGGATTTATTTTCCTTACATAAATAAGCTTTCTCCTGAGGTACAGGAGTGCTTTCTGTAACCTCCAACACGTCCCTTATAGCCACAATCATATATTGTATACATTTTGCCAATTTATGATCTAGCTCTCTGGATTCACTATTGTCGACACAAGAATCAGAATCCATGTCGGTATCAGTGTTTACAACATTTGCAAATGGTCTCTTATGTGACCCAGAGGGGTCGTCCGCATAAGGAATAACAGCATCCTGAAAAATCACATCTTCCACAGATTTTCTCCAGCATGCAGCCTTAGATTCAGACTTATCTAATCTATGGTTAAACAGATGCATACTGTCACGTAGCTCTTTCACCCATGCAGGCTCTTGGTGTGACGGTAGCGCCATCACATTACAACTCTGTGTCGCTAAAATGGCTTCCTCCGGGGAGGAACTCCCTGCCTCAGACATGCCTCACACGTGTACACCACACTCACAGACACACTGGGACTTATTTTGGGGACAGACCCACAGTAAAATCTGTCAGATGGACACAGGATAGGAGCAGCCAGTTCACAAACCCAGCGCCAGTATAGCCTGTGCACACAGTATGTCCACAGCCCAAAAGCGCTTTTAAATAGTAATATAGACTATCAAATGCACCACAATCGCTTTGTGCACCCCCTTTATAGCACCCTGTACTTGTCAGAAGTGGAGGAGAGGACCAGCGTGTTCTCTGCAGCCTGAGGAGAGAGAGAAAATGGTGCTGAGTAGTGTGATGGCTGCCTGAGGAAGAAGCTCCGCCCCTCAGTATCCATGACAATATTTATACTGGCGGGGGTAGGGCTGTGCCAGCGGCATCTTATGCCCCTTTTAGCCAGTTTGAGGTATTTTTCTTGCTGCCCAGGGCGCCCCCCCTCCATGCGCCCTGCTATGCCTGTGTGTGTAGGCAGCAATGGCGCGCTGCGCTCCCGCCAGCCGCGCCACACCTCAGCCGTCACTTACTTGATTGAAGATCATTCGTCTCATACTCACCTGTCTTCTGACTTCTGGCTCTGTGAGGGGGGTGACGGCGTGCTGTGGGAGTGAGCATCTAGACACGGCTAGCGTTCAGTTCCCTTCAGGAGCTAATGGTGTCCTGTCAGCCAGAAACAGAGCCATGAAACTCTGAGGAAGTTGGTTCTGCTTCTGCCCCCTCAGTCCCACGAAGCAGGGAGTCTGATGCCAGCAGATCTCCCTGAAAATAAAAAAACCTAACATATGTCTTTTCAGAGAAACTCAGTAGAGCTCCTCAGAGTGCATCCAGTCGACCTGGGCACATTTCTAAAACTAAGATCTGGAGGGGGGGCATAGAGGGAGGAGCCAGTTCACACCCAATGAAAAGTCTTTGGAGTGCCCATGTCTCCTGCAGATCCCGTCTATACCCCATGGTCTTGATGTCATCCCTAGCATCCTCTAGGATGTATGAGAAAAATAAATAAATAAGATATTGCACACACAAAAAAATACACAATGGCCGCCTCAAGAAAAAAAAACAGCTCACTGGCTCACACAGGGGAAAAAAACACACATATTGGTGCCCAGAGGAATAAATAAAACACATTGGCCCCACAGGAAAATAAACACACACCCCTCCCCCATTTTGTATCATTTTTAGCAGTAATATGTCATTAGGATTGGTGTCTTCAGAAAGATTACTCTGCCTCTGCCTTTCTCTTCTAATTCTGCCAGTTGTGAATAGTCCCTAGCCTCATCCACCTCATGTCTCTTCCATTTAATTTAGATTCCTTCTCTCCAGCCTCAAAACACTCCGGCCCCTCCAGCCTCATCACCTCTGCATCTCCCCAGTGCTATCCTGCCTGCATCTCTCCAGAGACATTACCCACGTAGCTCCAACGCTATCCTCCCTGAATTTATCCAGCAACATTTCCCCTGTCTCTCCAGTGCTTTCCTCCCTGCATCTCTCCAGTGCCATCCCCCCAGTATTATCTCCAGTGACATTACCCCCAACTCTCCAACGCTACACTTCCTGCATCTCTCTAGTGATATCCCTCTGCATCTCTCCAGCACAATCCCCTCAGTATTTTCAAGGTATTATGAAGCAGTTGCCGACATCTTTAGCCTAAAATAGAATTTTTTTTATTTCTTTAGACCTGCTCTTATGTCAAGGAGAAAAAGATGATTTTCCCCTCAACAATTGCCGGAAAAAGCCAGCAATTTGCGCTCCCAATTGGATATGCCCCTTATGCCCAGATTTATCAAGCCTTGGAGAGTGATACATTGTACAGTGATAAATTACCAGCCAGTCAGCTCCTAAATGCCATGTTACAGGCTGGTTTTGAAAAATGCCAGTTAGGAGCCGATTGGTTGGTACTTTATCACCGTGCAATTTATCACTTTCCAAGGCTTGATAAATTTGGGTCTAAGTCTGTAAATCATTTTGACAAAGATTCCCCAAGGCTCTAATTAAAAAACAAAGAAAAGGAAAAATGTATCTGGCTGCACAGTTAGATGAAAGAGCTGACCCGGTTTGCACACATTTGGAGAAGAGCGTAGTTTTGTGAAGCACCAAACTGTTGACATTCAGCCGTTCTGTGGGATTGCACGGTCTCTGCCAAAGATTTCACAAAGACGCCTTTCTGTTGTCACAAAGCATGTCAGATGCCAGTAATACATGGACAGTAAGCACATTGAGGGAAAAATGACCTTGCAAAAATGAGGGGGCATCTTTCCTTGTCTTCACATTCTGTAGGGCACTGTGCATTGGACCCTCTGTACTAGGGTTTGGTGATCTGGGGGTAAATGTAATAGCCTTGGAGATGCAGGCATCGGCAAGTTCCCAGCAAGTCTGCTTAATGTTTTACAGCAGCATTAATTTAAAAGACAAAACAAACCTGGTTTACCTTTTAAATGATTGCCCCTTAAGAACGTTGGGCAAATAACTCACCATGAACTTGCCAATGCCTGCATTGTGCAGGCTATTATATAATTAACCCCATGGTCTTTAGGTCATGGGACAATAAAAAAAATGTATGTGTATATGGGGAAAGGGGAGTTAGAGGTGCTAGTGTAAAATGTCTTAGAGTCATACCATATCCAAGATCATACATGTAGGGGTGTAATCAATTGATGTCTTATCTTTCCAATGGAAAGGATCCGACATTTCAGTATTCAATTAGCGGCCAAATATGACAGGAATTGGCCGTTCCCGACAATGTCAAACTGACTTTTTTTTAAAGTCGGATTGACAATGTCGGAAATGGGGCTAAAACCTGTCAGATTTGTCTGTGAATCTGACAGAACACGTGGATCCGCGGCTAATCTGCCGATTCACGTGCTTTCGGACAAGTCAGATTCTCTGATCAAGTCAATCAGGTCCTAACTGCAATGTCACAGGCTGGGTTTGAAAAATGACAGCAGCTGGTTGGCTGGTACTTTATCTTTGTCCACTTTATCTCCACCCAAGCTTAGTAAATAGACCCCTAAATCCCAAATGGTGCCAGCAGCACATTTCTATTACCCTGACCCAAACTGACATTATAGGGATTTGTGTATACAAATATATGCACTTGGTGCAGAACCTTAAGGGAACCTTGCTGTCAGTCTGAAACATTGTCTTCTGTACATTAATTACAAAAAACAGCTTTGTACAACAGTTGTGCCCAGTATGTAGTCCCCCAGCTGCTATGCATTCTATTAGACCCACAAAAGGCCTTCCCTAACACTGTCCTTTCCAACTCTTCTGGATGGTCCAGGTAAGTTGCGAATTTAGATTGGCTCTCCCAACCACCTGACAGAGTTGGCCAGTCTCCTGCTACCGCCCACTTCTCGCTCAAATGATTACATTGGTTGAACGATGCAAAATGTATTGAATTGTCCCATTTTAGCCCTGCACTCACTATAAAAAGCAGGGCACAGGGTCACAATAACACAAATGCAGCACCATATCCCCCACCCATTGGAGAGGGTTGCTACATCTGACACTTTCACACCTTTACAAGTTTTCCTAACACTCAGTTAAAGCAGATGTCAGAGGACAAGTTGATTTCACATAGTTTGTGTTATACATATTATACAAGGAAAGATATCTCCCCATCAGTGGCCTTCAGCAGTGCTGCAGATAAAGAGCAACCACTATAGTCACATCAAGTAACCATAATACATATAGCCAGAAAGAACATGTTAAAGGGATATGCTCAATCTGTATCTCATATAGTGTAACCCCATAGGGGTAATATGGTAATAAATAGCCCCATAGAGGTAATATGGTTACACATATTAATATGATATATGTTGTACAAGTAATTGTTAGGGTCACAGTATTAAGAAAATAGGTAGCTATGTTACCATTATATGTAGTATCCACGTGTATGTATATCAGTGTTCATGTTCATACAAATATATATACAATATACAGTATAAGCTCCATTGTATGCCTGTATGTAGGGACAGACTTTTCCTGAAGGAGCCTATCAACAAGGCATAGAGAGTGCTAGAAAGCCTCACGCACTGACCAATGGAGAGGAGCAAAGGTGGGAGCATGTGAACACTTGAATAAGATGGGACTGTAGGAGCAGTTACCTCAGTCCTGAGGTAACTTCTGAAGTGGCCAGTGGATATGCTGCTTCCTATTTAATACCTTCTGCGCAATCACAGCTTTGTTAATCACGGCTCTGTCCTATATTATACATTCATTGCTCAGGTGTGGAGCCTGATCAGGTGGAGCGCAGACACTGTAAACACTGGACCTGCAGTGATGAGAAAGAGATACCAAAGTGACCCTAGGACTGGCTACAGGCAGGGTCTTGACTGATTGACAGAGGAGATCCGGGGCTAGCAGTTAACAGCTGCTTGGTGTAAGTGCTGCAGCTGCTAAGAGTCCCAGAAGCTTTAGCAGAAATTATAGAGTAAGTCACAAAGGAGAATTGTGTAAAAGCCAGCAGCAAACAGAAAAGGTCTGTAACACCTATCACACACTACATAAGGCTTCCATCTCACCTTTATTTAAGCTTCTACAGTAACTGACAGCACAGGCTTGGCTGACTGAAAAAGAACGATGCTATGCAGTCAGAGCACTTTTACAGCCATACGTTTTATTATAAAGTGGGCTCAGCTAAACAGTTCCAGCCAGCTCTAAGTTAGCAAAGTTCTAGAGGATACAACTACCAAAAATGAAGCCTAGTTAACATAGAGAGACACTATTCATAAAGAACTAACCTGCTGTGTATCTTAATTAACCAGCATCTTATGGTAAAGTATAGACTTATATCCTTGGAAACTAACTCACTAATTTGCATTTTCTCAGTGTCCAGAAACAGTAACAATACACCATTCCATAACTAAGGAACATCAATACAAATCTGGTACTTTTACATCTGTCATCTAGTTATTAAATATGAACTTGTAACTGTTTTGGACTACATACTATGTGCACTTCCAGTGTTGCAGCTGAAAGAACATTTGAAAGACATTTAATAATAGCTGGAGCTTATACTGCGGTATGAAGCTTAGAGAGTAAGAAAAGTCAGAACTATTTATATTGACGTATGCACATTTATTTGTAAATTTCCATATTTTCATTACTATACCGATGGCATTATCTATTTATGTGTCCTCCTGAAGAAATTTTTTGAGTAGGATTCTAAAGAATTGTATATAAATAACAAACATGATTGTATTTAGGCTAGTTAACTGCAAATGTATATTTAAAGTATTTTTGGAATGTCTTAGTATGTAATTACCTGTACAACAATCCAGAAAGGTAATATTTCATAGAAATTCTTCAGTAAAGTGCTGTGATTATAAAATACAGTGTCTATTCAAAGTGTGGAGTGTGGTCTAGGAAAATAGGTATTTACCATTAAAAATTAGGCTTACCCAAGGAGACACAAAACACAAACTTATAAATTAGATTTGGAGGAGGCATCACTACTTGAAAGCTTTTGTAGTTGGTTAAGACCTTAATAAAAGAAGGTAGCACAAGAAGGTAGCAAGGTAAACCCCGGTTACAAATTGGAGGCACTGCTGAGATCCGAAGTACAATCAGTGCCTTTTAGTAAGCTAAGTAAAATGGAAGATATCCGTGGCCATAGATATATATTTCTGGTGTGTAAGAAAAAAAGTCATTCCTTCCCATTGTCTAGGTTAACACAGAAATTTGCAGGGGATACAGATCGGGATATTTTGACAGAATTTTAAAAGTTTTACGATGTGGAGCTGCCAAAAGTGGTAGTGAGGTGGAGAGGAGAATTAGGTACCACCTGTGCAGTATTGATAGAGATTGATAAGATGTTGGAGCCTTCATTATTTCTTCTATTTATAGTGGTAAGGATTATACCATGTAGGTGATTGAATGTAGTGAGGCCTGAAGGACAGAGTGATGAGGTTGCAAAATCTGCTTCCAGAGATTAGGATTTGCTACCTTCAATGAAGCCACAATCCCGTGAGGCTGCTAGTAATACTACAAAAGTAAACCCTGAAGAAAGGTTAGTAGCTCACTTAAGGGGAGTACACACGGAGAGATCCGTGTTTAAAATCTAAGCAATCTGACTAGATTGCTTAGATTTTGAGCACGGATCTGCCAGGTGTATGCCCCTCAGCGATAGCATCGCTATCGCAAGTGCTAGATTGAGCCTGCATGCAGGCTCAATCTAGCGGGTTGCTCACTTCACCGTTGTGTGAAGTGAGCGGCCCCCCATCCCCCACTCGCTCAGCACATCATGCTGTGCTGAGTGGGGGGAGATGTGTGCTGAGCGGTCCATGTTAAGAACGCTCAGCACACATCTCTCCCGTCAGTACCCCCTTTTAGAGACCGTGGTAGATAAGGTGATTAATCAAATGGAGAGATGGCACTATGAAGGCAGTTATCAATGGCTGAGAATATTTTCTGGAATTACACCTAGTAAGGTGTTTTACGAGGCTTGAAAGGAGATTGCTGTGCACCAGTCCCAAGAATGGAACTGTCCTTGTATTATTAAAAATACAGTTCTTTGTTGAAAGCTTGAGAGCCCATGCAATGCGAATAATCCAGGCAATTTGTGAACCTAATGCCACAGCGGATGATTACTTACTATTGCAGAGTATTTCAAGTGCTGTAAAGGAAGTATTACTAGGTAAACCTATTCAGATCACTATTGCAGAGTATTTCAACAGCTGTTAAGGAAGAATTACAAGGTAAACTGATGGTGGAGGGTTGCTGTGTAGGGGTGAGGGTTGTAATCAGGATAAACACTTGTTTCAGTAGTCCTATTTATTCAGTATAGGTTAGGACACTACAATGTCTGGTATATGTAGTGGCTAGATATAAAGTGACAGCTTAAAATTAGTAGTATACTAATTATTATGATGATGATGATTATTATTATTATTGTTATCCTTTATTTATATGGTGCCATAAGGGCTCCGCAGCACCCAATTACAGAGTACATATGTACATAATCAAAACAGGAAAACAGTGACTTACAGTTGAAGACAATATAGGACAAGTACAGGGTGACTAAATATAACTAATCAGCAGATGACACTGAAATTATCAAGGTGGCCAAAAACTGCAGGATTTGGGCAGTTGAGGATTATTAAAATAAGAAAAGAATAAGCGCATGAGGGAAGAGGGCCCTACTTATGAGAGCTTACATTCTAAATGGGAGGAGCAGACAGGGGTGACACAGATGGGGTAGATCGAGTGTGGAACAGATGGTTAGAATGAGATTTGCCTGGGTTTGGTTAAGAAGTGGGTCTTTGGAGCCCATTTGAAGTTCTTTAGAGAGGTGGAGAGTCTGAGGAAGAGAGGTAGAGAATTCCAGAGTAAGGGAGCAGCACGTGAAAAAGCTTGGAGATAGGAATGGGAGGAAGTAATCAGAAGACAGGAGAGTCAGCATGCATTAGCAGAAGAGGATGGGTGGGAGAGTAAAGGGAGATAAGGTCAGAGATATAAATGGGAGAGGAGTGGGTGAGGAGAGGCCCAAGAACAGAACCTTGGAGGACACCAACAGTTAGTGAAAGTGGGGGGGGGGGGTAGCCTCATGAGAGGACACAGAGAAGGAACGTTCAGAGAGGTAGGAGGACAGCCTGTAGAGGGCAGTAACACACAGACCAAGAGAGTGAAGGATTTGCAGAAGGAAAAGATGGTCCACAGTGTCAAAAGCAACAGAGAGGTCAAGAAGAATAAGCAGAGTAGTGACCCTTAAATATGGCTGCATGGGGGTCATTGCATACTTTTGTGAGGGCAGTTTCAGTGGAGTGGAAAGAATGGAAACCAGACTTGAATGGGTCAAGCAGTGAGTGGTAGGAAGGAAAGGCAGTGAGGCAGTTATAGACAATCTGCTCAAGGAGATTGAAGGCAAAATGGAGGAGAGAGATGGGTCAATAGTTGGACAGGATGTATGAATCAAGGGTAGGTTTTTTAAGAATAGGGGAGACAAGAGCATGCTTGAAGGCAGAGGGGACAGTGCCTGATGAGAGGGAGATATTGAGAAGGTGGGCAAGATGGTAACAGGCAGAAGGAGAGAGGTAGCGGAGGAGATGGGAGGGGATAGGGTCAAGTGGGGAGATGGTGGTGGGGTAACAGATGAGGGCTATGACTTCCTCACCAGTTACATGGAAGAAAGATGTCAGAGTTGGTGAGAGGGAAGGGGAGGAGTAGCAAGGGATGGGTGGTGGCTGGTTACTGGTCTGCTGGTATCTGATGTATGGAGTCAATCTTGGATGTAAAATAAGAGGCAAAGTCAAGAACAGACAATGAGGATGGGAGAGGAGGTGGTGGTGGGCAGAGGAGAGAGTTGACAGTGGCAAAGAGGTGAGCATAAGTTTAAAATGGAGGAAGTCTGCCTTAAAGTGTGATTTCGTCCACTGTCGCTCGGCAGTTCGTGAGCATTTTTTCTCTAACGTCCTAAGTGGTTGCTGGGGACTCCGTCAGGACCATGGGGAATAGCGGCTCCGCAGGAGACAGGGCACAAAAATAAAGCTTTAGGATCAGGTGGTGTGTACTGGCTCCTCCCCCTATGACCCTCCTCCAAGCCTCAGTTAGGTTTTTGTGCCCGTCCGAGCAGGGTGCAATCTAGGTGGCTCTCCTAAAGAGCTGCTTAGAAAAAGTTTTTTAGGTTTTTTATTTTCAGTGAGTCCTGCTGGCAACAGGCTCACTGCATCGAGGGACTTAGGGGAGAGAATTTCAACTCACCTGCTTGCAGGATGGATTGGATTCTTAGGCTACTGGACACCATTAGCTCCAGAGGGAGTCGGAACACAGGTCTCACCCTGGGGTTCGTCCCGGAGCCGCGCCGCCGACCCCCCTTACAGATGCTGAAGATTGAAGGTCCGGAAACAGGCGGCAGAAGGCTCTTCAGTCTGCATGAAGGTAGCGCACAGCACTGCAGCTGTGCGCCATTGTTGTCACACACTTCACACCAGACGGTCACGGAGGGTGCAGGGCACTGCTGGGGGCGCCCTGGGCAGAAATATATAATACCTTTTATGGCAAAAGAATACATCACATATAGCCATTGAGGCTATATGTATGTATTTAACCCATGCCAAATGTCTAAAACTCCGGGAGAAAAGCCCGCCGGAATAGGGGGCGGGGCTTATTCTCCTCAGCACACAGCGCCATTTTCCTGCTCAGCTCCGCTGTGAGGAAGGCTCCCAGGACTCTCCCCTGCACTGCACTACAGAAACAGGGTAAAACAGAGAGGGGGGGCATATTTTGGCGATATTTTTATATATTTAAGCGGCTATAAGGAACAACACTTATATAGGGTTGTTCCCATATATATTATAGCGCTTGGGTGTGTGCTGGCAAACTCTCCCTCTGTCTCCCCAAAGGGCTAGTGGGGTCCTGTCTTCGATAAGAGCATTCCCTGTGTGTCTGCTGTGTGTCGGTACGTGTGTGTCGACATGTATGAGGACGATGTTGGCGTGGAGGCAGAGCAATTGCCGATAATGGTGATGTCACCCCCCAGGGAGTCGACACCGGAATGGATGGCTTTGTTTATGGAATTACGTGATAATGTCAGCACATTACAAAAATCAGTTGACGACATGAGACGGCCGGCAAACCAGTTAGTACCTGCCCAGGCGTCTCAGACACCGTCAGGGGCTGTAAAGCGCCCTTTACCTCAGTCGGTCGACACAGACCCAGACACAGACACTGAATCTAGTGTCGACGGTGATGAAACAAACGTATTTTCAAGTAGGGCCACACGTTATATGTTCACGGCAATGAAGGAGGCTTTGCATATCTCTGATACTACAAGTACCACAAAAAGGGGTATTATGTGGGGGGTGAAAAAACTACCTGTAGTTTTTCCTGAATCAGAGGAATTAAATGATGTATGTGATGAAGCGTGGGTTAACCCAGATAGAAAAATGCTAATTTCAAAAAAGTTATTAGCATTATACCCTTTCCCGCCAGAGGTTAGGGCGCACTGGGAAACACCCCCTAGGGTGGATAAGGCGCTCACACGCTTATCAAAACAAGTGGCGTTACCGTCTCCTGATACGGCCGCCCTCAAGGATCCAGCAGATAGGAGGCTGGAAACTACCTTAAAAAGTATATACACACATACTGGTGTTATACTGCGACCAGTCATCGCCTCAGCCTGGATGTGCAGTGCTGGGGTCGTCTGGTTGGATTCCCTGACTGAAAATATTGATACCCTGGATAGGGACAGTATTTTATTGACTATAGAGCAATTAAAGGATGCTTTCCTTTATATGCGAGATGCGCAGAGAGATATTTGCACTCTGGCATCGAGAGTAAATGCGATGTCCATATCTGCCAGAAGGAGTTTATGGACGCGACAGTGGTCAGGTGATGCGGATTCCAAACGACATATGGAAGTATTGCCGTATAAAGGGGAGGAATTATTTGGCGTCGGTCTATCGGATCTGGTGGCTACGGCAACTGCCGGAAAATCCACTTTTTTACCTCAGACCCCCTCCCAACAGAAAAAGACACCGTCTTTTCAGCCGCAGTCCTTTCGTTCCTATAAGAACAAGCGGACAAAAGGACAGTCATATCTGCCTCGGGGCAGAGGAAGGGGTAAGAGAGGGCAGCAAGCAGCCCCTGCCCAGGAACAGAAGCCCTCCCAGGGTTCTGCAAAGCCCTCAGCATGACGCTGGGGCCTTACAAGCGGACTCAGGAACGGTGGGGGGTCGACTCAAGAATTTCAGCGCACAGTGGGCTTGCTCACAGGTGGACCCCTGGATTCTGCAGGTAGTATCTCAGGGTTACAGGTTGGAATTCGAGAAGTCTCCCCCTCGCCGGTTCCTAAAGTCTGCTTTGCCAACGTCTCCCTCAGACAGGGCGACGGTATTGGAAGCCATTCACAAGCTGTTTGCTCAGCAGGTGATAGTCAAGGTACCCCTCCTACAACAGGGAAAGGGGTATTACTCCACGCTATTTGTGGTACCGAAGCCGGACGGCTCGGTAAGACCTATTCTAAATCTCAAATCTTTGAACCTGTACATACAAAAATTCAAGTTCAAGATGGAGTCACTCAGAGCAGTGATAGCGAATCTGGAAGAAGGGGACTTTATGGTGTCCCTGGACATAAAGGACGCTTACCTGCATGTCCCAATTTGCCCTTCACATCAAGGGTACCTCAGGTTCGTGGTGCAAAACTGTCATTATCAGTTTCAGACGCTGCCGTTTGGATTGTCCACGGCACCTCGGGTCTTTACCAAGGTAATGGCCGAAATGATGATCCTTCTACGAAGAAGAGGCGTATTAATTATCCCTTACTTGGACGATCTCCTGATAAGGGCAAGATCCACAGAACAGCTGGAAGACGGAGTAGCACTAACCCAACTAGTGCTGCAACAACACGGGTGGATTCTGAATTTTCCAAAATCTCAGTTGACCCCGACGACACGTCTGCTATTCCTGGGAATGATTCTGGACACGGTTCAGAAAAAGGTGTTTCTTCCGGAGGAGAAAGCCAGGGAGTTATCCGAACTTGTCAGGAACCTCCTAAAACCAGGGACAGTGTCTGTGCATCAATGCACAAGAGTCCTGGGAAAGATGGTGGCTTCTTACGAAGCGATTCCATTCGGCAGATTCCACGCACGAACTTTTCAGTGGGATCTGCTGGACAAATGGTCCGGATCGCATCTGCAGATGCATCAGCGGATAACCTTATCGCCACGGACAAGGGTGTCTCTTCTGTGGTGGTTGCAGAGTGCTCATCTGTTAGAGGGCCGCAGATTCGGCATACAGGACTGGGTCCTGGTGACCACGGATGCCAGTCTGAGAGGCTGGGGAGCGGTCACACAAGGAAGAAACTTCCAGGGAGTATGGTCAAGCCTGGAGATGTCTCTTCACATAAATATACTGGAGCTAAGAGCGATTTACAATGCTCTAAGTCTGGCAAAACCCCTGCTTCAGGGTCAGCCGGTGTTGATCCAGTCGGACAACATCACGGCAGTCGCCCACGTAAACAGACAGGGCGGCACAAGAAGCAGGACAGCAATGGCAGAAGCTGCAAGGATTCTTCGCTGGGCGGAAGATCATGTGATAGCACTGTCAGCAGTATTCATTCCGGGAGTGGACAACTGGGAAGCAGACTTCCTCAGCAGACACGATTTACACCCGGGAGAGTGGGGACTTCATCCAGAAGTCTTCCACATGATTGTGAACCGTTGGGAAAAACCAATGGTGGATATGATGGCGTCCCGCCTCAACAAAAAACTGGACAGGTATTGCGCCAGGTCAAGAGATCCTCAGGCAATAGCTGTGGACGCTCTGGTAACACCGTGGGTGTTCCAGTCAGTGTATGTGTTCCCTCCTCTGCCTCTCATACCAAAAGTACTGAGAATTATACGGCAAAAGGGAGTAAGAACGATACTAGTGGCTCCGGATTGGCCAAGAAGAACTTGGTACCCGGAACTTCAAGAGATGCTCACGGAGGATCCGTGGCCTCTACCTCTAAGACGGGACCTGCTTCAGCAGGGACCGTGTCTATTCCAAGACTTACCGCGGCTGCGTTTGACGGCATGGCGGTTGAACGCCGAATTCTAAAGGAAAAAGGCATTCCGGAAGAGGTCATTCCTACACTGGTAAAGGCCAGGAAGGAGGTGACTGCACAACATTATCACCGCATGTGGAGGAAATATGTTGCGTGGTGTGAGGCCAGGAAGGCCCCCACGGAGGAATTTCAACTGGGTCGATTCCTACATTTCCTGCAAACAGGATTGTCTATGGGCCTCAAATTGGGGTCCATTAAGGTTCAAATTTCGGCCCTGTCGATTTTCTTCCAGAAAGAATTGGCTTCAGTTCCTGAAGTCCAGACTTTTGTAAAAGGAGTACTACATATACAGCCCCCGGTTGTGCCCCCAGTGGCACCGTGGGATCTTAATGTAGTCTTGGATTTTCTCAAATCCCATTGGTTTGAGCCGCTCAAATCGGTGGAGCTGAAGTATCTCACATGGAAAGTAACCATGCTACTGGCCCTGGCTTCAGCCAGGAGAGTATCAGAATTGGCGGCTTTATCATATAAGAGCCCATATCTGATTTTCCATACGGACAGGGCAGAACTGCGGACGCGTCCTCATTTTCTGCCTAAGGTGGTGTCAGCGTTTCACCTGAACCAGCCTATTGTGGTGCCTGCGGCTACTAATGAGTTGGAGGATTCCAAGTTGTTGGACGTGGTCCGGGCATTGAAAATATATATTTCAAGAACGGCGGGAGTCAGAAAGTCTGACTCACTGCTTATATTGTATGCACCCAACAAGATGGGTGCTCCTGCTTCTAAGCAGACGATTGCTCGTTGGATTTGTAGCACAATTCAACTTGCACATTCTGTGGCAGGCTTGCCACAACCTAAATCTGTCAAGGCCCATTCCACAAGGAAAGTGGGCTCATCCTGGGCGGCTGCCCGGGGAGTCTCGGCATTACAACTCTGCCGAGCTGCTACTTGGTCAGGGACAAATACGTTTGCAAAATTCTACAAATTTGATACCCTGGCTGAGGAGGACCTTGAGTTCTCTCATTCGGTGCTGCAGAGTCATCCGCACTCTCCCGCCCGTTTGGGAGCTTTGGTATAATCCCCATGGTCCTGACGGAGTCCCCAGCATCCACTTAGGACGTTAGAGAAAATAAGAATTTACTTACCGATAATTCTATTTCTCGTAGTCCGTAGTGGATGCTGGGCGCCCATCCCAAGTGCGGATTGTCTGCAATACTTGTACATAGTTATTGTTACAAAAAAATCGGGTTGTTATTTGTTGTGAGCCGTCTGTTCAGAGGCTCCTACGTTTGTCATACTGTTAACTGGGTTCAGATCACAAGTTATACGGTGTGATTGGTGTGGCTGGTATGAGTCTTACCCGGGGTTCAATATCCTTCCTTATTGTGTACGCTCGTCCGGGCACAGTATCCTAACTGAGGCTTGGAGGAGGGTCATAGGGGGAGGAGCCAGTACACACCACCTGATCCTAAAGCTTTATTTTTGTGCCCTGTCTCCTGCGGAGCCGCTATTCCCCATGGTCCTGACGGAGTCCCCAGCATCCACTACGGACTACGAGAAATAGAATTATCGGTAAGTAAATTCTTATTTTAAGATATCTGGTGCATTTGATGTGCCTGCTTTAAACCAAATGAAAACAGAAGGCAAACAAACTAACATTACTACAGAAGGACTGCATTACAACCACAAAGCTCAGAGTCATTATGTGGCCTCTCCCCACCTCTGCGATGAGAACTTCTGTATTATGAGCATTTTTGATGTCTGTAAAGTGTCTTGAGTTCTGTTGGAGAAAGCGCACTTTATAAATAAAATTATTATTATTATTATTATTACTTGTAAGTACTTGACCTTGCTTATGGAACAGTTGAGGATGTAGATGATTTAATAGGCCGGTTTCATTAAATGTATCAAGAGCTGGAATAAAAATTAACTAGTTTCTTTAATTGTTGAGAAACATGGGATAAGAAGAAATGATGTAAATAACAGCAGAATGAGACATTTACTAAAAGGGGCCTTAGATACCGACACTGTGGCTCAGAGACTATGGTGTGTGATTGTAGGTCAAATTCTGCTCACCCTTAATGCACTTATAAGGGAAGTTAAGCAGCAGGAGATGATTATAGAGACACGTGAGAAATGCTTAAAAAAAGTGAAAATTGTCATACCATCCCCTGAAACCAGTGCCATGAAAGACCGGTATATTAAACTTATGGAAGACAAAACAAAAAAAATGGGCCAGCTCATTGCTTTAATGTACATCTTCTACCAGAAAGTCTACAATGCCTGCAACTCATAGAAATATTAAAAGAGGAGTCAATTCTTCTACCAAGGGATGCTTTCGATGGGGTGTTCCCAGGATGGACAGATATAATACCAATGTCTCCTATGGAGTACCCCCTGCTCAGGAAAAAGAGTAAGGGTAGCTGGTGGCCCCCACACTGGTCCCTGAAGAATAGATGAATGTCATTTGGGGAGTGCCCAGTGGGGTAGATTAATACCTGAGAGAATAGTAGGACCAGTTCCAATAGTTAAGGCATATATTAATGACCAACTCTGTTCTGTACTGCTTGAGAGTGGATTGCAGGTTTCTACTATTTTTAAGCGGTGGTACTGGCAACATCTGTCCAAAACTCAAACATTGCCACTGAGTGGTCTTGTACTATGGGGGTTCAGTGAGAAAAAATACCTTTATATATGGTATATAGTAATAATATTTTAATTTCCAGACAGCATACATTACTATGATTGCATTAGTGTGTCCTATGTCCCCAGGAGATAGAGGGGAAATACTGTACCTGTGATCATTTGGACCAATACCTACAGTATCTCTTTAAAACACTTAGAACCAAATTCAATTAGCGCTGAAATTGTGGTAATTTACTGTGATTGCCATTTTTGCAGCTTTCGCAACATTATTAGCAAAGTAACAATAATGAAAACCTTTTAAGTGCCTAATTAGTCATTCAGGGCGGTTTACCAGTGGCGATCAACCAAATCCCACCATTTTTAACTTAAAATAGAGATTTTCCCCAAGTTTATCACCTGTTCAGAGGTGGTGAATTGAAATATGCAGTAAAATTACAGCAAACATATTTTCTCGGCTAATTGAATTCAGCCCTAAGTCAATGGTGTTTGTCCATGGAAGAGATTCTAGGTGTCCAGATGAAAATTGGCACAGTTTGCATACCACAATACAGAGAGTAGTGGAGTGACTACCTGTATCAAGAAACATTTGATATATGTTTTATAAGGGAGTGATATGGCCTTTGATGATCAGGCCCAGTTATTGACAGAGTTGGAGGTATGGAAGTCAACTTTTTCTCTCGGGGATTGGAATTTACATCTTGTTTAATGTATGTGAGATAGCAGAGCAAGAAGAGTGAAATCCATCTCATCTTTGTGATCAATGCAGTGTGCCATGATATCAGCGAAAATGTCATGCACAAGCATTATCTAACAAATGACCTAGGGGGTCATTCAGACCAGATCGCATGCTAGCTATTTTAGCAGCGGTGTGATCGGGTCTGAACTGCACATGTGTATGTCCCACAATGCACAGGCGCGTCAGTCGGACAGCGACGGATTTAACGAAGAAATCGATTGCATCGGTGATCGCAAGAAGATTGACATGAAGAGGCCACTTGTGAGTGTCAACTGACCGTTTCTAGGGAGTGTCCGGAACAACGCAGGCATGCCCAGCCGTTTGTAGGGAGGTTTCCTGACGTCAGCTCCTGGCCGGATCATCGCAGCGGCTGAGTAAGCCCTGAGCTGTGCAAAGACTGCACAAACTTTTGTTTGTGCAGCTCTCTGCACAAGCAATTGCACCCCTGCACAGCGACTAACCCCTCCCCCTGTAGGTGGCAACTACCTGATCGCAGCACTGCAAAAAAACACCTGCGTGCGATCAGGTCTGAAACACCCCCTCGTGCTTCAGGTCCTGATTTACAGCAGATATCTGTATATTTGTATAAAATATACATGGGCAGCACAAGAGGTATACCCTGTAACCATGGGGGCAGCACCACTCTTCACATGTCAACAAACAAACCAGCCCAGCATACGCAATGGCCCACCCGAGAATCTTCCCTGTTAGTCCCATGGGCAATCCGCCCTTGTCTGGGAGCCATAGTTTCATCCGCCTCCTATGTGCCTTCACATGACTTGATGTTACACAGGTCAGCACGGTGTAAGCGCTGAGGCACTATGTGGTACAGCCTGATAGTGGAGGCTGCACCTGATTAGACCCACAGCAGTGGGCAGCGCAGTGTAAAAAGAGGAGGTCACATACAGAGACTTCCTTCACTCTTTTGCTAGAAGAAATCAGTGGCGCCCTCCAGGGGCCGGCTCCTCTAAGGACCCGCCTAAAGCTGCACTGCATATGGCAAAAGATAGCAATGGCAGCATCAAGAACAACCACACCTGAATGAGACTCAGAGTGCATTCTAACCTGTTGCAGCCTGGAAGCATTGACAAAGGGACAGTGTCATCATACCTTATTCCTACAAGAAGGTGCTAAGTGTCAGCAGTATGGACACCACCCGCGTTGTATCATACTTTGGGCCAGAGCCGTAACTAGGTGTGTGCCGATGGTGCCTTGCCTACAGCGCACATGCACTGAAGGCGCACCATCGGCAGCACCCAAACACACACCCCCATCCCCCCAGCATGGTCGCAGCCACTTCAGCCACGTGTCACTACTCACTACAGTGCTGCCGCCTCTCATCCACCGCCCGCCGGAGCCGCCGCTTTGGAAGGACTGTGAGCTCTGCATTCAGCATTCCCCCCAGCACTGCCACAGTGCCGCCTGTCTCCCACCGAAGCCGGCACCTCTGAAGGGACTCTGAGCGCCAGGCTCCGAGTCCCACCGGCACCTGTCTCCTGCCGCCTCTGCAGGGAACGCGGGAGCACTGCAGCCAGCTCCTGGGTCTCTGCCTCTCTCTGCAGCGAGACTGCCGAATTAACATAGCAGATGGATGCCAGGTCACAGGTGAGTCTTTCCCTCTCTCTCTCTCCCTCCCATAAAAGGGGGATTGCCTGCCATAATGTGTAAAACAAAAAATGGGGACTGCCTGCCATAATGTGTAAATAGGGGGACTACCTGCCATAATGTTGTTGTTTTTTTTTAAATGGGGACTGCCTGCCATAATGTGTAAATAGGGGGACTGCCTACCATAATGTTTTTAAAAAAAATGGGGACTGCCTGCCATAATGTGTAAAATAGGGGACTCTGCCTGCCTAATGTGTAAAATAGGGTACTCTGCCTGCCTAATGTGTAAAATAGAGGACTCTGCCTGCCTAATGTCTAAAATAGGGGACTGCCTGCCTAATGTGTAAAAAAGAGGACTCTGTCTGCCTACTGTGTAAAAAAGGGGACTCTGCCTGCCTAATGTGTAAAAAAAGGGGACTCTGCCTGCCATATGTATAAAAAAAGGGGGACTCTGCCTGCCGTAATGTGTGAAACTGAGCTCTGTCTGCTGTACTGTGTAAAAGGGGGCTCCGCCTGCCGTAATGTGTAAAAGGGAGCTTGGTGGCCACGCCCCTTCCCCATGAAGCCATGCCCCTATATTTTTGGTATGCGCCTGCGGCACGCACTGGCCCCTATTTGTATATGGGGGGGCACCAATGCTGTTTCTTGCACACAGCGCTAAAATGTATAGTTACGGTACTGCTTTGGACTGTATCTTACAGTTTTTTTGAAATACCAGGAGTTGCGGGACTACCCAAAGTAACTACTTATACAGACACTTGGCCTTTTAACATACAGTTGCCTGCTACCTCCCACTTTATGTGCCCCGATGTAAGAGCTAGTAAGCAGGAATTGTGAGCTAAACCTGTTCTTTACCAGAACTTATCTTGCAAAGGGTAAGATATACTTATGGAACTTATAGCACATGCAGATTCCAAGTGTATACTGTTTGCCCTCCATTGCATTATTCTCTGTAAAGGTTATTTATGATATTTTGTGAAAGTACTTGAATTACTGCACCCTCAGGTATTTTATGTGATTACACATATATCCACTTTTGTGTATTTCGGCCACAGTGCATCTTACTGTTAAGGTGCCCATACACTAGGACCATATTGTGCCTTTTCGTGAGTAAATGGGTCACATAGTGTGAGATCCAATTACGATTACGTTCTGAGGTGCGCTCCCGGGGGTCGTAAGAAGGGTTTTTAGATCTTACCAACAGAAGGCAAGATCTGGCCCTGATGCTGCGATGAGGTGCTCAATGTTAGATCACATGCGATCTATCGTTAGCACATTGTGAGTGAAGGTGGTCTGGACTCATGATATCATGAGTCCAGGAGCTGCCGGCACCTGGCAGGGAGTTAAACGGGTATCGCATGCGACTGAGCGCATGCAACACCTCGTACTAGTCTATAAGGGCCTTTAGGCATTTGGTTAATTGACAATTTACTGAAGTACCAGAAGGCCCAATAGTGTTGCCTATAGCAACAGCCAAGCTTGAAAGTATTATTATGTTATGGTAATTGATATTCATATTGCTTGCAGTAATTAAAAGCTCATTTTATATTACACCTGTTGGTGATCCTTTTACACTTAAACAGATCTACAGTGACGCATTGTTCCAGCTTAATAAATCTAAGCATCAATTTATTTCTTGGTGTCTGCCTTATATCTGGGATTTGGAGCTTCTCGGTTCCCCTGCGGTGCCGTGATGGGAAGAAGAGTACCACTAGGGGTGTCACATGGATCCCTGGGCACTGGAGTTTGGAAACACTGCTTTAATGAAATAAATGTTTATAGAGAGAGGTAGAAGAGAAGATATTCACAGTTTGCATTCAGATAAAAGGAATGTACGTGTGAGCTGCTGAGAAGAGAGGCCTCTGGCAAGCTGCCTTCCTTCTTGGCTTCCTGTTTCCTATCTGCCGTAGGCTGGATTCTGTGCGTACTCTGCCTGAGATGGGAGATGTGTGCTGGCTGCAATTTAACCAGGAAGGCAGCACACGTTGTGCCATGAGAAATTGAACCGTTCGGAGCAGCAAGTTTAAATTGATATCACGTCTGGAAAGTGGTATGCAGATCTACAGGACTTCCGTGCTGCACATCATTTTTTGTTATCCTCATAATGCGTCTTCAGGCTCTATGTATTATTATAAGTCTTTTCCAGCTATAAATATCCTTTAGTATCAAAACTTCTCACAGTGATACTTATTATTATACCGCTAGTATTTACCGTTACTTACCTCTCTCACGAGGTCCAGCAGTGTCTCCCTTCATCTTCTGCGGTGCTGGCAGCCTAACATTGCCGGTGATGGGTTAATGTCAATATGCATGCTCAGCAGCTGCCTTGTGCAAGTGTATACTTTAGTTCTTCAGGCCAGTGGAGATTTAGCAATGCTGATAAGGCTTCACTGAAGTTAGAAAGACTTTGCTGAGTCCCCATTGCTGGCATTGCATGGTGTTATGATTTTATCTAAGACAGTTGCATGGTAAGGTTACCACTGTTTGTTAATTATCCAATAGATATCAATGAGCACTTCTAAGGGGTTCTGAAAAGTATTGTTACCTAGGTACTGTAATACTATCGCACAAATAACTGATTTCTCTGCTGTAACAATTCTTGCAAGTATGTGATAACCTCGTATACCTTGAGAAGCATAGGTTATCACTTGTTAAACAGAGCCCTTAATGATATCTGTGTAAATCAGGTTTTTCAACTTTAATTTCACAGATCAATTGGGACTGCAGATTGCCAGGGTATGGGCAACAATCAGTAGACCATTTCTAATAAACTGATGAGTCTTTCAAGATTGGCAGATCTGTGTAACTGAAAATTATCTGCAAATCACTGAAACATATCTGTAATGTATGTGCAAAGTCAGATGGATTGTAAAAACAATAAATCTGGGGAAAAAATCTCAGGATCTGTGAAACAATAAATTGTGATTGCAGATGTATTGGCCCCTTAAAGTTTGCTCATACATTGCAGATATTATTCAATGATTTGCATATCATTTTCAGTTAAACAGATCTGCCAGTCTTCAAAGACTCATGAGTTTACTATGGTCTGCAGATCTGCTGATTGTTACCATACACTAGCTATCTACAGTCCCAATTTATCTGTGAAATTAAACATGTTGAAAATCTGATTTAACAATCCAAATCGATTTGTGGCCTAAAACTGCAATCTGTGAACCCCTTACATTGCAGATCACTTTCAGCAAATACAGATCTGCCAACAGTGTCGGACTGGGGCATGAAGGGCCCACCGGGGGAATGCAGTGATAGGGGCCCAGAGTTAGGGGTGTGGTCAGCCTACAAAGGGTGTGTGGCCAGCCTCCACAGAGGCTTGAAATACACATCAGTCTAGTGCAGTGTAATGCAACATATCTACCATGTATAATGAGCGGATTCGGTTTTACTCGGTTTTACTCGGTTCTCAAAACCGAATCTTATTGGCTATCCAAAACACGTGACATCCGTGAGCCAATTAGATGCCGTTTTGAGAACCGAGTAAAACCGAGTAAAACCGAACCCGCTCATCTCTATTAATACAAGTGCACAGTCTGGAACCTGTGGGGCCTACCGGTGGTTTCCCTGGTACCCCTGTGGGCCAGTCCGACCCTGTCTGCCAATATTACAATCCACCCAACTCATCAGTTTACTATAAATGGACTGCAAATCTGCTGATTTTTACCATACACAGTCCCAACTGATCTGTGAAATTCAACATGTTGGACAACCTGATTTAACAATCCCAATCAATTTTTGTTTTGAATCCACTATCTGTGAAGCCCATACATTGCAGATTTATTTGCACAGTCGTCTGCAAATTGCCCCAATTGATTGTTGATGTATTGGGGACTTTAATCATATGCATGCAAAGATTCAACACTTACAACATGTGTTCGTAACTATGGTCCTCAAGGTACACTACCAGTCCAGATTTTAAGGATAGACATACTTCAGCAAAGGTGACTTAATTAGTACCTCAAAAATAAAATAAAATAATACTACTGAGACACAAGGCACAAACTTGAAGCAGAAATGTCCCTATAATTGGTCTTATGTTTTTTTGTAAAATAAATGAAGTTTTGAATATCTTTTTTGGGCCATATAATTTAAAGATTAAATATAACAAACATAAATTAAGAGAGAAGTCCAAGAGCAGAGCATTCTGTCCCTCCGGGAGAGGGTCATGTTGGGAGGTATGCAAATGTAATAAATGTTGTTAACTGAAGATGTAATTAAAGAGATTGTAGTCCCTAAATCATGGGTCTTCACCCTCCAACTGCTGTGTAACTACACATCTCAGCATGCCCTGCCTCAGTTTTAGCATACCTTAATAGCAAAACTGTGGCAGGGCATGCTGGGATGTGTAGTTTCACAGCAGCTGGGGGGCCACAGGTTGAACACCCATGCCCTAAAGCACCTAAAGTAGGGGTGGGTAACATGCGAACCGATCCTGCCTGGCCCGCCGCCCCCTACCAGTGCGCAATGACAAGCGGCTCGACTGGCTGAGCTGCTTGTCATTGTGCTACAGCTGCAACTCCAAGATGTGGCACCGCTGAGGAAAGTCTGATCGCGTCACAGGGGCAGCAGGCCGGGATTTCTGACGGTCAGCCACTGGGCGGCATGGGGGCGGAGAGGAGTTATGGAAGATATGGAAGCTGCTGTATGGATCCAGGGGAGAGGGGGGATGGAAGCTGCTGTATGGGTCCAGGGGAGAGGGAGGATGGAAGCTGCTGTATGGGTCCAGGGGAGATGGAAGCTGCTATATGGGTCCAGGGGAGAGGGTGGATGGAAGCTGCTATATGGGTCCAGGGGAAAGGGGGGATGGAATCTGCTGTATGGGTCCAGGGGAGAGGGGGTATGGAAGCTGCTGTAAGGGTCCAGGGGAAAGGAGGGTATGGAAGCTGCTGTATGGGTCCAGGGGAAAGGGGGGTATGGAAGCTGCTGTATGGGTCCAGGGGAGAGCGGGGTATGGAAGCTGCTATATGGGTCCAGAGGAGAGGGTTGATGGAAGCTGCAAAATGGATCCAGGGGAGAGGGGGGTAAGGAAGCTGCTATATAGGTCCAGGGGAGAGGGGGGATGGAAGCTTCCGTATGGGTCCAGGGGAGAGGGGGGATGGAAGCTGCCGTATGGGTCCAGGGGAGAGGTGGGATGGAAGCTGCTATATGGGTCCAGAGGAGAGGGGTGATGGAAGATGCAATATGGGTCCAGGGGAGAGGGGGGTATGGAAGCTGCTATATGGGTCCAGGGGAGAGGGGGGATGGAAGCTGCCGTATAGGTCCAGGGGAGAGGTTGGATGGAAGCTGCTATATGGGTCCAGGGGAGAGGGGTGATGGAAGCTGCAATATGGGTCCAGGGGAGAGGGGGGTATGGAATCTGCTATATGGGTCCAGGGGAGAGGGGGGATGGACTCCAAAACATTTGTCAATTCTTTACCAAAAGGAATATCTCCAGAAAAGGGCAAAGATTCCAAAACCTTCTTAGATTCTGAATCAACTTTCCACGTACATAGCCAAACTGCTCTATGAGTAGCTACCGTTGAAGCTGATGCCCTGGAGGCAATAGTACCCATACCCAATACTGCTTCTTCCAAGAACATTGCAGCCTGTTTTTTATGTGCTATATGGGATTTTTGCTCTTTAGAATCCCCCTCCAATGCATTAGCCCAGGCAGCCCTGCCTTTGCCATTCAAGCAGAAGCCTTGGCTGGCCTTATGACTGCCCCAGACAGGAAAAACATGGTTTTTAGAAAACCATCCACTCTCCTGTCCGTGACATCATTTAATGATGTTGAAGGCAAAGGTAATGTAGATTTTCGCACCATATGAATCACATGCGTATCTACTTTAGGAGCCACCTCCCTTTTTAAACAATCCCCAGAAGGAAGAGGATAATTGGAATTCCATTTCTTAGGAATTCTAAACTTCTTATTAGGCGTAGCTCAAGCCTCGTCCTTGATTTCCGTCAGCTGATCTGACCCTGGCAACTCAGTCTTAACTGTTTTGGGATGTTTAAACACAGGTGCCTTGGTTTTTAACACAGGCTCCGCTGAATCCTTTAAGGATAGAATGGCTTTCATTGCTTTAATTAACTCAGCTATATCCACTGAGCTGCAACCTACCTCCTCCTCTTCATATGCCAAAGTAGAATTAATTGAGCTTTCATCCTCCGATGAATACTAATCTGAACCATGTGTAGCCTGTGACGATGAAGATTTACTTACCACCGGCTTATCAGCCTGTTTCTTTTGAGAGACAGCTGCTGGAAGTGATACACCACAGGTGGGGAGCTTCATGTAAGGGTTAATCGTGTAACCTATCCCCGGTACAGGAGTTGGAGGAATTATCCTTTCAGCTATACTGGATAAAGTCTGTGCAAACATAGCCCAAGGTGGATCAACCTGCACCTGTATCTCCTTTGTATTTTTCAATAACCCCTGGTGAAATCTAAAACTATTTGCACACAAACCATCCTGAACCAGATCCTGAGAGGATAACACAGCTTTGCAAGACAAACAATATGAGTGTTGGTGTTGCTGTGAGTGTATCTTCCTCACCTTTGCCGCTCTTAGACATGATAAATAATCAACACTTCCACAGTATACTACACAATTTGTGACTGTAACCACTTTAAGCTTTTTAAAGTGACATACAATCCGACCCTACTTGTGCACCAGTATTGAGGATTGGAATAGAACAAAACTGACAGAATATAGGCCCTCATTCCGAGTTGATCGCTAGCTGCTTTCGGTCGCAGCACGGCGATTAGGTGAAAAAGCGGCATTTCTGCGCATGCATACGGGCCGCAGTACGCACGGGCGAAGTACTTTCACACGAAACTATGCAGTTTGACACAAGGTCAAGTGACGCTTTTCTGTCGCTCTGTTGATCAGTGAGTGATTGACAGGAAGTGGGTGTTTCTGGGTGGTAACTGGCCGTTTTCAGGGAGTGTGCTAAAAAATGCAGGCGTGACAGGTAAAAACGCAGGTGTGCCTGGGGAAACGGGGGAGTGGCTGGCCGAACGCAGGGTGTGTTTGTGACGTCAAAGCAGGAACTAAACTGACTAAAGTGATCGCAAGGTAGGAGTAGGTTTGGAGCTGCTCAGAAACTGCATGAAAATTTTTACGAGCAGTTCTGCTAACCTTTCGTTCGCACTTCTGCTAAGCTAAGATACACTCCCAGAGGGCGGCGGCCTAGCATTTGCACTGCTGCTAAAAGCAGCTAGCGAGCGATCAACTCGGAATGAGGGCCATAGTAAAGTCAGCAATAACACTAGCAGTCAGTCACGTTATACATTAGTATAATAAGCAATATGAGCACATCATCAACTACAACTACATTTCAAGTATGTAGGAGAACATATTACTGAATCATGTTTAAGCAGATCTACCGTATTCAGATGCATTGCAAAAGAAACAACAGTAAATGTATACAGACTCATATGCAATAGGCACTTATCTAACTATTCATACTCAAAAAGGTAGATAGAGACTTAGGGAGTCATTCCGAGTTGTTCGCTCGTTATTTTTTTCTCGCAACGGAGCGATTAGTCGCTAATGCGCATGCGCAATGTCCGCAGTGCGACTGCGCCAAGTAAATTTGCTATGCAGTTAGGTTTTTTACTCACGGCATTATGAGGTTTTGTCTTCGTACTGGTGATCGTAATGTGATTGACAGGAAGTGGGTGTTTCTGGGCGGAAACTGGCCGTTTTATGGGTGTGTGTGAAAAAACGCTACCGTTTCTGGGAAAAACGCGGGAGTGGCTGGAGAAACGGAGGAGTGTCTGGGCGAACGCTGGGTGTGTTTGTGACGTCAAACCAGGAACGACAAGCACTGAACTGATCGCAGATGCCGAGTAAGTGTGGAGCTACTCAGAAACTGCTAAGAAGTGTCTATTCGCAATTCTGCTAATCTTTCGTTCGCAATTTTGATAAGCTAAGATTCACTCCCAGTAGGCAGCGGCTTAGCGTGTGCAAAGCTGCTAAAAGCAGCTTGCGAGCGAACAACTCGGAATGACCCCCTTAGTGCTGTATTACCCGTACTCATTAGAGTGGGATACAGGGCGACTCACCTAACTTCCAGGACCGATCAATATGTTAGTGAACGCTGAGTGGATCCAGATGCTACTAGTGTATACTGTCGCTCCTTGAGCCTATAGTGAACACAGACGCTCAGTGAACACAGACGCACCAGTCACACAGCCGCCTATGCTGCAACTGGGTCCCCTTCATGTACAGCATCTGAGACGGAAGCGGGAAACAGTTCATGGCGGGAGACTCGGAGGAAACTGGTCATGAACCGGGGGGAGGGGCGACCAGGAGAACGTCTGACTCCACACTGCTGACATCAACCCTAGGGATCGCGGCTACATACTATTCCTGGAGCCTATGATCCCTAAGGTCTAGCGCTGGTGCACTCAAGGTGGCAGCTGCATTAGCGACTGTTTGGTAGTCTCCTCCCAAAACAGTGAGGCTGTGTCCGTATTCCCCTTCTAAGTGGAACTGATGCCTTACCCTCTCCCCGTGCTCCGGCCACAGCCTGGTAACGTCTGGTGGACCTGCTAGTATATCCGATACAGACGCCCACTTAAACAGCACTGTACTTGTGGGTAAGCGTTGTTGCGACACGGCAGAGAGTTGTTGGAGTGACTCTAAGGTACGTATAAGACACTGTTTAGAAAGCTTGCTCAGAAAAATAGTAAGACTATAAAAATAAAATAAGAAAGCTTAGGGCTGCTAAAAACCAGCGGCCCTCTGATCATGGTCCGGCTCCTGCCGCACCAAACAATAAACTGATTTGCCTGAGCCAGGAGGCGGGGATATATGTACGGGCCCGTTGCATGCTGGGAGGCTGGAAAGCTTTGACCGATTGGTGCAAACCCGCTGTCGCTCCATCATTTTCCATTGTTATCCTGTGGATAACCTGTGGACCCTGCCAGAGAAGCTGACACTGTAGCTGCTGCCAGTCATGATAATACAACATCTACTAAAGGTGTCCCAGTGGGCAAAAAGATTAGGAAAGGGCACTGAAATCTAACTCTTTTACAAAGTAAAAAAAAAAGGGGACACTAAGGCTTAAACTGTGTGTTTACAAATCCCTGAGGAGAGTCTAGGGGTGTCCATGTTAGCTATGTTAGAGTCTGACATTTTTTACACTGTCCTCGTAGAGAAGCCTCTTTCACCCCTTCCACCTTTTCTGTACCATCTGCATGTGGGGAGCAATACAAGTAAAGATGGTGATGAGGACAAAATAGAAATTGAGGATGCCAGTGTGGAAGTGGAACAAGTTGAGGGGGATATTTGTGTACTACTACTATCTGACACAAATGAGCAGGATGAGGATGTTGATGATATTGTTTGTGTAAGTCAGCCACTAGTGGCAGCAGTTCCATCCTGTGATAAAAGGAAATCCATTGTGATGCCGAGCATAAGTCCAAAAAAGACACTTCCTGTGTGTGGAATTATTTTTACCCAAATCCTGAAAATGGTTGTGAAGGCATCTGTTTCATTTGTGAAGCCAAAGTTAGTACTTTAGACTTTAACCATCTAGGCACAGCCTCCATGTTACGGCAATTGCGGCAAGTTCATGAAATTTATTTAAAAAAATTATAATAATTTGTAAAATAACAAATAAAAAGACCAGTATCAGCTGCTAGCAGTTTGGACCAACCCGTGCAATCTCCACTGCCAACATCATCATAATCTATCTCCTCATTAGTGATCAGATGTAGTCCTTCCAAAACATTGTTTTGTTGGGGCCCAAACAAACCAAGCACTTCAGCGGCAGAGACTGACACTTTTGTGGCTGAAGTGCTTGGTTTGTTAAAAGAAGCATATCCTTTTTTAATATTTTACATAAGGGCGGGTGAAAGGGCCCAAGGGCAGTTCCATCTAGCACCACTTTTCTGCCAGTGCTGTGTGGCAATGTTTTATAGATGTGCGATAAACTGCTGTGTGTTTTTGCCGCTGCTCTGCTGCTTAGAAATCAGCCAGCTCACGGCGGCCTTTGGCCTAAACTGGATGAAAACAATATTGTGGGCTGTGAGGTGTCAAAATTGACTGGAAATTAATTTTATTGAATAATGCTGTAGGAACAAAAAAAGTCCCAAATTATGTGATTTTTAGAAGTTTTTAGCAAATTTTGAAAATAAAATACAGATCCCAAACCAAAACACAAACACAAAGTTAATACAGATCCAAAACCAAAAAACGAAACCCAGGGGTAGATGCACATCTCTAGTTAACACTGGAAATAACATAAAGTCTTAGTAGTTCAAAATTATCCAAATAGCTGCTTCAGGGTATGCATGTTTTGGAAGGGATCAGTACTAAATGTTATGCACACCAGTGCCTGCAGGAAAGTACTGGTGTTTGAACTGTTATGCAAAACAGATGGATTCACAGACAAACTGGGGGATATGACATAATGTACACAGAAGGTGATAGGGTAACAAAATACACACAAAGTGAACAGAGAAGCCCAGAGGCTAAGGAACTGGGTATCTCCCTTGTATTAGAACTGCTCAGATGGAAAAGCAAGATGTTGTGTTTTAATACGTAGAGAACCCGAAATGCTGTTGCTAAGGGCAACAGCAAAACCCTAAAGGGTTACCAACGGGTGTGGCAGTAAACTCCTTGGTCAGAGATGGAATGATAGACACAAGGAGAATCTCCACAATCCTAATTCTCACTTGCAGTGCACAGGTTTTAGCTTACTGCCACTAAACTGACCCCTGACACCTAGCACAGTGAGACAGGATTAGACAGGCAAGTCTTAGAATACAGCCGCAAACTTGCTAAGTTCACAGAGTAGTAACAGAACCCCAGCAAGCTAAACGACTGACTCCAGTCTTACTGCTAGGTCTGGATTGGCAGAGTGTAATACCAAATCCCCAGGCCTATTTGCAGTAAGCAACAAACAAATACAAAGCTACACAGTACTGGCTAACTTTCATGAACTGACTAACCAACAAAGATTCAGCAGCATCTGCTTACCCTGAAAAGAGGCCTTATAAAGCAGGTGATGTCCACGCCCCACTCAGACCTCACAGACTGTGAGCACAAAAACCAGCACCGGATCCCCTGCCGTGCACAGAGCCTATAACCACTGCACAGCAAAAGACCCGAACCGGAGTATCAGCTGCGCTCAGGTTACTCCACTAGCACTTGTCTCCCGGTTGCCATGACGACGTGGCAGCACAGGGCAGGAGACCCTAACACTAAATGCCGCCGGCCGGAATCCCGGCAGTCGAAATACCGACGCCGGAATCCCCGACCACACAATCCCGACAGGGGTGGCGAGCGGAAGGCAGCCCCTTGCGGGCTCGCTTCGCTCGCCACGCTCGGCACACTATTATATTCTCCCTCTATGGGTGTCGTGGACACCCACGGAGGGAGAATATGTCGGGATTGTGGCAGTCGGGATTCCGGCGTCGGTATTTCGACCGCCGGGATTCCGGCCAGCGGCATCTTGACCGCATCCCTTTTGGAAGGCTAATTACTTCTCAATTGGCAGGGGTCTCAGACCTCAGAGTCTTGATATTCTGTTCTCCACGTTCATGCGTACAAGCCACTCATGAAAGTTGTATTGGTGTACATTTATTTATAATTTAGGTCTTATTTAAAATAGGAATTCAGTGCCCCCAGGGGTTCTGTATTGCATAGCAACCAATCAACAAATCAATCAGTACTTTACTTATGTATTAATATCTAGAAATTATAAGTAAACATCTGATCAGTTGCTATGGGTTACAACCAGGGACAGCTTAAGAGAGAAGAGAGCCTTTGTGCAGCCTCTATGTGAACTTCGGGACGTGAGTACAATATTTGGGTGCAGGGTGTGTGGTGTAGGACTGCTTGGACTTTGGAGAGATGAGTACAATATTTGTGTTCAGGATGTGTAGTGTGGGACTGCTTGGACGTTGGAGAGGTGAGTACAATATTTGGGTTCAGAGTGTGTAGTCTGGGACTGCTTGTACTTTGGAGAAGTAAGTACAATATTTGGGTTCATGTTGTGTAGTGTGGGACCACTTGGACTCTGCATAAACTGCATCAGTTATAAATACGCCAATAATTTTCACACAGAGCCATTTTGTTAAGTATGCATACTTGTGTGTGTCACCTAGATAATTTTTCCCCTCACATTAAGGCAGGGCCAAAACTAGGATTTTCGTCACCCGGGGCAAGGCAGTAATTTGGCGCCCGCCCCCCAAACCAACACCCCCCCTAAAAAAAAAAAAAACCTGTCAGACTAAAATAATTAGATTATCAGAAAAAAAAGGGGGATACTACTGGACAATATTCCCCTCTGTGCCTCAAATGCCCTATGCGTCACATGCACCTCCAGCAGCATGTTCAAATACATGCTCCTCTGTGTGTCCCCATACATTGAAATATATCACTGTAGTATATCATAACACTTCATCGCTGCACTACATTCCCCTATCCACTCCACTACTATACTACATCCCCTACACGCTGAACTACATCACTACACTACATGCCCCTATACACTGCACTACATACCCTATATGCTACACTACATCACTACACTACATCCACTTATATGCTACACCACATCAGTGTACTACATGCCCCTGTATGCTGCAATACATTACTACACTGCATCCCCCTATAAGCTACACCAAATCCCCCCATCTGGGAGGCAAGGCGGAGGTTGATACTGATAACTAGGAGCACAGTGCCGATAATAAAGTCTGTCTTTAAACTCACCACAAAGCTGCTGTAGTGATACTTGGTGAGAGTTGGAGGTTGTCCAGGCTCTAAGTTTCCACTGTCAAGTGGATAGCTAGCAAAGTGAACCTTTGATTTCTGTAACATCGGTGACTGCACCTGTTAACAAGCATAAGTCTGGGGCAGTGTGTCCTCTCAATGTGGTGTAGCCTGTAGCTTGTTATCGATTGGTGCAGGGCAGGCAGCTCGGATCATAGCCTGCTGAAAAACACAGCACCAACAGCTCGCTTCTATAGCTTGCAGGGTGCGCCACACGCTAGTTGCAGCACTGCATGGCAAAGAAGAGAGTTTAAGACAGTAGCCGGCATAGGAGAGAGCCCAGGTACTGGAGCTCACCCACACAGCATCGGAGCCAGCTCCGGGCAGACAGGTGGGTCAGAGACACTGCCCCGGGAGCCATCTGCTGTCTCACTGGAGCAGCATAGCACTGTCGGTAAAAAAAAAAACCCAGAAAACCCTGCTCCTCTATAACTCCTCAGCGCCCCCTGAAATCCTGCACCCGGGGCGTATGCCCCCTTAGCCCCCCCTAGTTACAGCCCTGATTAAGGTGATGCTGCTAACAATGTATAATACCATCAATTATATTATTATGGCTTATTCTCACAGAATTTGGAGTCTGTGAATTTCTGAAAAGATAAAGATTTCAATCATCATAACTGTGACAGTTTTGACTGGAATAACATTTTTCTGGTTTTTGGACTTCCAGTGTGTAAGTGAGACTTGATTTTTTTTTTTGAGGGGCATATTATTATTATTTTTTGAGGGTGGGGGGGAGGGGGTAGGCATATTTGGCTTACTTTTTGGTAACATATGTTAATATTATATGTTTACAATTTAAAGAAAATGGTTCCTTAATTTTATACCTAACTAATTGAAACTGCGGTACCTAGTGCCACTGTATCAATAGTACTGTTGAGTTCTTTACTATTTAGTTTTGGAAACAACATTACGGTGACATTAAATGTTCTGCAAAAATAAACCCCAAAACATACCTCCCAACATGACCCTCTCCAGGAGGGACAGAATGCTTTGCTCCTGGACTTTCCTCTTAATTTGTGATTGCCATCATCTGTGCTTAAACACCTTTCATATCCATTAACCTGTTCAACACAGGTGCCGGCAATCATAAATTAAGAGAAAAGTCCAGAAGCAGAACATATTGTCCCTCCTGGAGAGGGTCATGTTGGGAGGTATGCCCAAAAGCCTCTTAAGCACATTTAAATATCTTCCAAACATTGCCACAAAGAGCCGCATTACCGAGAAGGCAGTACAGGCGGGTGCAGAGGGCACAGTCGTTCTAGGGGGCCTGGTACCGGCCTACCACATGTGGTGTAAGCAACCTGATAATTCCCATAATTAGGTATAGCTGGGAGCCTACCCTATCCTGCTTACTGACTAGCAGCACAGATGTGATGCAAGCAGGACTGCCAAGAGAAATCCTAGGCTGCAGCCCCAGGTGCAATCAGTATCCTCTCATGCTGTGCAGGGAAACAGCAGTACTGTACTGTATGTCACTCATTTAGAATGCAGAATGGACAATGCTAGATTAAGTCTTATGGAGGCCCAGAGAACCACTGAATTGGGCGGCACCAATAAAATTGACAACCCCCCTACCTGAATGCCCACAGCCCACCACCACTATGCCTTTAATGCACCGACCGGAAGCGTAATACATCATGTTTGCGATGCTGTATGTCCAGGATGGAGCAATATTTGTTGTGGTATTGGGGTACACAATTTTATCTAAAATATACTTTCTTAAGCTACTAATGAACTGGTGATTAAATATAACAATAACTTTAAAAAAAAAATCATCAATAGAAAGTATCAATGGCTTTTGCTGAAATATATATATATATATATATATATATATATATATACAGGTTGAGTATCCCATATACAAATATTTCGAAATATGGAATATTCTGAAATACGGAATTTTTTTGAGTGAGAGTGAGATAGTGAAACCTTTGTTTTCTGATGGCTCAATGGGGTGGTCTTCAGTTTGCCGGCTGTCGGGATCCCGGCGCACAGTATACCGGCGCTGGAATCCCGACACCCGGCATACTGACACCTTTTCTCCCTCTTGGGGGTCCACGACCCCCCTGGATGGAGAGTGCCCGCAGCGTGGTGAGCGCAGTGAGTCCGCAAGGGGCTCATTTGCACTCGCCCAGCTGTCGGTATGCCGGCGGTCGGGATTCCGGTGCCGGTATGCTGGCCGACGGGAGCCCGGACGCCGGTATACCCTACTACACCCGGCTCAATGTACACAAACTTTGTTTAATACACAAAGTTATTAAAAATATTGTATTAAATGACCTTCAGGCTGTGTGTATAAGGAGTATATGAAACATAAATGATTTGTCTGTATGTACACAATTTTTGTTAATGCACAAAGGGGGTAATTCCAAGTTGATCGCAGCAGGAAATTTTTTAGCAGTTGGGCAAAACCATGTGCACTGGAGGGGAGGCAGATATAACATTTGCAGAGAGAGTTAGATTTGGGTGGGTTATTTTGTTTCTGTGTAGGGCTGCTTTATTTTTACACTGCAATTTAGATTGCAGATTGAACACACCACACCCAAATCTAACTCTCTCTGCACATGTTATATCTGCCCCCCCTGCAGTGCAAATGGTTTTGCTGAATTGCTAACAAAATTGCTGCTGCGATCAACTCAGAATTAGGCCCAAAGTTATTAAAAATATTGGCTAAAATTACCATCAGGCTGTGTGTATAAGGTGTATATGAAACATAAATGCATTCTGTGCTTAGGCTTGGGTCCCATCGCCATGATATCTCATTATGGTATGCAATTATTCCAAAATACGGATAAATCCGATATCCAAAATACTTCTGGTCCCAAGCATTTTGGATATGGAATACTCAACCTGTAGTACAATTATGTAAGGCCCCCTGTACTGTATATACAGTTCTGAAGGGTCCATAGAATATTCAACTAATACACAGGGTGTAGTATGGTTTGCCGGCGGTCGGGGTCCCGGCGCCCAGCAAACCGGCGCTCGCCCAGCTGTCGGTATGCGGCGGTCGGGATTCCGGCGCCAGTATGGTGGTCGCCGGGAGCCCGGCCGCCGGCAACCTGAAGACCACCCAATACACATAGCTTCTAGTCTTCTAATGGAAAATTAAAACAAATGTAAGTAGCCTAATATCAGCTGCAGTCTCCCATTTTGGCTTGCAAAAGCAGCCCACATTGCTGAATTTAAAAAGCTACATGGCATCTATAGCCCCCATAGCACAGTTCAGTGAAACCATTAGTGGTTTACACACGTGTCACAGGAGCACTGGCATAAAATGGGGTATGAGGGAGTTCTGGGCTGGAATATATTGGCAAGATGGCGTCATGGGCTGGGATATACAGTATATGCATGAGGGTTCTCTAAAGCATATATATTATAGAGGCACGAGGAGGCTCTGGTCTGACATATAAAGGGGTTTGAAGGGGCTCTCAATTATAGTGGAAAGAAAATTACTTGGAATGTTTGTAACTCTATTGTGATTTGGCCACTCCCCATGTGGGATTCCAGAGCCATAAACCTTTTATGTCCCCTAATGTTGCCCCAGGGAGGATGTGAGATTGACATGGCTGCTGTAGACCCAGCAACTACACAAATATTTGTCATTGTCACACCAGGCCCGTGACTAGGTGTGTGCCAGCTGTGCCTTGCACACAGCGCAACTGCACTGTGGGCGCATCATTTGGCATCACCACCCATACGGCCGTTGCCCGCTCCCTCGGTTCTCATTGCCTCCCGCTGACCGCCGCAGCAGCGCTGCCCTGATAATTTTGTTATGTAAAGAAGCCGCGGGCCGCTATTTTAAGGCCGGGCACTGGATGAGGATTGCTGGGTTGCCGTGCTGCACCTCCCCTCCCTTCCCCATTCCCCCGGCTAGGCTGTACCGCTATTCACAACCCGGTGAGGGCGCCAGTCAGACACTTACATTATCATGGCATACTGTAGCCCATATATAGGATCCCGTGGAGAGTCGCTGCATACTGTTCTACAGAGGCAGACTGCCTCCAGCTATGTCCGGCTGAGACCTCTCCCGGAGAGGTCTCAGCCGGACATGGCTGGAGGAAGTCTGCCTCTTTAGAACAGTATGCAGCAGCTCTCCTCGGGATCAGGCTCTCCGGTCCGTGTTTATTTTGCAGCATCTGGACAGTGACAGCAGTTGTTCCCAGCTCCCCGCAGTGTCACATGACTGATGCTGCAAAGACGCCCTGTTGCCTGAGCAGCGCCTCCTGGGAAACAGAGCGAGGAGCCGGAGCTGAAGAGACAGAGAGCAGGAAGAAGAGGGCCTCTTTCCTATGTAAGTATATAACTACTGGGGGTTGGGGGAGCGCGGTATAGCAATGGGGGAGGGGGAGCACACAGCGGAATACAAGTGGAGGGGGGTTTATTGTGTTGACTACAAATGAGGGAGAGGGAGGGGGGGAGGCGAGCATCACACACCAAAAAAAACAAACCACAGCCAGTCTGGAAGGAGAGGGTATGTGTGTGTGGGGGGGGGGGGGGGAGTTTTCAGAGACACCAAAAATAAACATAGAACACATGATGTACAATAAAAGCATGTGGGTGAGGGGTGCAGTGGAAAACTGTAATGAACATACATGGGGGCAGATATTACAAGGGCACTTGATGGTAGGAGAGGTGAGTTCCACAATAATTAAAACTCCAAAAAACAGGTGCGCTGTAGTAAGGTAGTATCTCTTCTGGTCTCTCCCCTTCCCTCTTTCTTTTTCTCTCTTGCTCCCCTCTGTCTCTCTCTCTTATTGATACTCTTTCTCCTTGACACGGTCTCTCTCGGATACTGTCTCTTCCTCTCTCTCCCTGACACTCTCTCACCCTCACTCCCTTCCCTCTGTCTCTTGCCCCCCTCTCCGACACCGTCTCTCTCTGACACTCTCTCTTGTTCATCTCTCTCCCTGACACACTCTACTGTTTCTCTCTCTCCTAGACTCTGTTTCTCTCTCTCTTTCTCTCTCTCTCTCCCTGACACTCTCTCTCTCCATCTCTTCGTCCTATATTTCTTTTCAGACTGCTGTAATTTGTAAAAGGGAGCTCTGCCTGCCGTAATGTGTAAAAGAGAGCTCTGCCTGCCGTAATGTGTAAAAGGGTGCTCTGCCTGCCATAATGTGTAAAAGGGAGTTTTGCCTGCCATAATGTATAGAAGGGAACACTACCTGTCGTAATGTGTAAAAGGGAGCTATACCTGCCGTAATGTGTAAAAGGGAGCTCTGCCTGCCACAATGTGTAAAAGGGTGCTCTGCCTACCGTAATGTGTAAAAGGGAGCTCTGTCTGCCATAATGTGTAAAAGGGAACACTACCTTCCGTAATGTGTAAAAGGGAGCTATACCTGCCATAATGTGTAAAAGGGAGCTCTGCCTGCCATAATGTGTAAAAGGGAGTTCTGCCTGCCACAACGTGTAAAATGGGGGTCTACCTGACGTAATGTGTGACAGGGGCTCTACCTGGTGTAATGTGTGTAAGTGTCGCCACTGTGCGGTGTAATTTGAATAATGGATACTACTGTGCAGCGTAATATAAATTGGTATTATTTTGTGTCCACGCCCCATCCCCATGAAGCCACGCTCCTATATTTTGCCTTATTTAAAATATGATGGGGGGGTGGGCAAGATGATATTTCTTACACACAGCGCTAAAATGTCTAGGTACGGCACTGTGTCACACAGATTACTGCCCAAATCATATGATTGTGATCCTGGTCCAATCCCTTCCTGAAGAGTTATATAAACACAGAATTGATTTCCATATAAACATGAGAACTATCAAACGTGAAACATTTTTTTGGTGGATTCTGAGCGATATTTACCTACAATATTTCTATTTATAGTCCATCTGGAAAGTATTCACAACGCTTCACTTTTTCCACATTTTGTTATGTTACAGCCTTATCTCAAAATGGAATAAATTAATTTTTCCCCTCAAAATTCTACCACACAATGGGGGTAATTCAGAGTTGATCGCAGCAGCAAATTTGTTAGCAGTTGGGCAAAACCATGGCCCTCATTCCGAGTTGTTCGCTCGGTATTTTTCATCGCATCGCAATGAAAATCCGCTTAGTACGCATGCGCAATGTTCGCACTGCGACTGCGCCAAGTAACTTTGCTATGTAGAAAGTAATTTTACTCACGGCTTTTTCATCGCTCCGGCGAACGTAATGTGATTGACAGGAAATGGGTGTTACTGGGCGGAAACACGGCGTTTCAGGGGCGTGTGGCTGAAAACGCTACCGTTTCCGGAAAAAACGCAGGAGTGGCCGGAGAAACGGTGGGAGTGCCTGGGCGAACGCTGGGTGTGTTTGTGACGTCAACCAGGAACGACAAGCACTGAACTGATCGCACAGGCAGAGTAAGTCTGGAGCTACTCTGAAACTGCTAAGTAGTTAGTAATCGCAATATTGCAAATACATCGGTCGCAATTTTAAGAAGCTAAGATTCACTCCCAGTAGGCGGCGGCTTAGCGTGTGTAACTGCTAAATTCGCCTTGCGACCGATCAACTCGGAATGAGGGCCCATGTGCACTGCAGGGGGGACAGATATAACATGTGCAGAGAGAGTTAGATTTGGGTGCGGTGTATTCAAACTGAAATCTAAATTGCAGTGTAAAAATAAAGCAGCCAGTATTTACCCTGCACAGAAACAAAATACCCACCCAAATCTAACTCTCTCTGCAAATGTTATATCTGTCCCCCCTGCAGTGCACATGGTTTTGCCCAATTGCTAACAAACTTGATGCTGCGATCAACTCAGAATTACCCCCAATATCCCATAATGACAACGTGAAAAAAGTTTTTTTGAGATTTCTGCAAATATATAAAAAATTCCGAGTTGATCGCTCGCTAGCAACTTTTTGCAGCACTGCGATCAGGTCAAAACTGCGCATACGTATACACCGCATACAGGGGGTCTTTCCGAGTTGTTCGCTCATTGCCGATTTTCGCAACGGAGCGATTAAGGCGAAAATGCGCATGCGCGTGGTACGCAGTGCGCATGCGCTAAGTAATTTAGCACAAAACTTAGTAGATTTACTCACGTCCGAACGAAGAATTTTCATCGTTGAAGTGATCGGAGTGTGATTGACAGGAAGTGGGTGTTTCTGGGCGGAAACTGACCGTTTCCTGGGAGTGTGTGGAAAAACGCAGGCGTGACAGGATAAAACGCAGGAGTGGCTGGAGAAACGGGGGAGTGGCTGGCCGAACGCAGGGCGTGTTTGTGACGTCAAACCAGGAATGAAACGGACTGAGCTGATCGCAGTGTAGGAGTAAGTCTCGAGCTACTCAGAAACTGCTAAAAATTTTCTATTCGCAATTCTGCTAATCTTTCGTTCGCAATTCTGCTAAGCAAAGATACACTCCCAGAGGACGGCGGCCTAGCGTGTGCAATGCTGCTAAAATCAGCTAGCGAGCAACAACTCGGAATGACCCCCACAAAGCGGATCGTTGCTGAGTGATGGATTTAACGAAGAATCCATTCGAACAGCCAATCACAAGGAGATTGACAGGAAGAAGGCGTTTATGGGTGTCAACTGACTGTTTTCAGGGAGTGTTTGGAAAAAACGCAGGCGTGTCCAAGCATTTGCAGGGCGGGTGTCTGACGTCAATTCCGTGTCCAAAAAGACTGTAGTGATCACAAGGGCTGAGTAAGTCCAGAGCTACTCAGAAACTGCAAAAAAACGTTTTCGTCCCGCTCGGTTGCACAAGCGTTCGCACACTTGCAAAGCAAAAATATACTCCCCTATAGGCGGCGACTATCTGATCGCTGCTCTGCAAAAAATAGCTAGCAAGCGATCAACTCGGAATGACCCCCCTGGTCAGGGAAGTGACCAAGAACCCGATGGTCACTCTGTCAGAGCTAGAGCATTCCTCTGTAGAGAGAGAAGAACCTTCCAGGACAACCATCTCTGCAGCAATCCAGCAATCAGGCCTGTATAGTAGAGTGGCCAGCCAGAAGCCACTCCTTAGTAAAAAGCACATGGCAGCCTGCCTGGAGTTTGCCAAAATGCACCTGAAGGACTCTCAGACCATGAGAAACAAAATCCTCTGGTCTGATGAGACAAAGATTGAACTCTTTGGTGTGAATACCAGGGGTCATGTTTGGAGGAAACCAGGCACCACTCATAACCAGGCCAATACCATCCCTACAGTGAAGCATGGTGGTGGCAGCATCATGCTGTGGGGATGTTTTTCAGCAGCAGAAACTAGGAGACTAGTCAGGATAGAGGGAAAGATGAATGCAGCAATGTACAGAGACATCCTGGATGAAAACCTGCTCCAGAGCTCTCTTGACCTCAGACTGGGGCAACAGTTCATCTTACAGCAAGATAACGACCCTAAGCCCACAGCCAAGATATCAAAGGAATGGCTTCAGGATAACTCTGTGAATGTCCGTGAATGGCCCAGCCAGAGCCCAGACTTGAATCCGATTGGACATCTCTGGAGAGATCTGAAAATGGTTTTGCACCAACGCTTCCCATACAATCTGATGGAACTGGAGAGGTGCTGCAAAGAGAAATGGGCAAAACTGGCCAAAGATAGGTGTGGCATCATATTTAAATAGACTTGAGGCTGTAAAAGGTGCATCAACAAAGTATTGAGCAAAGGCTATGAATACTTATGTATATGTGATTTCTTAGTTTTTTTGTTTTAATAAATTAGCAAAAATCTCAAAAAAAACTTTTTTCACGTTGTCATTATGGGGTGTTGTGTGTAGAATTTTGAGGGAAAAAAATGAATTTATTCCAGTTTGGAATAAGGCTGTAACATAACAAAATGTGAAAAAAGTGAAGCGCTGTGAATACTTTCCGGATGCACTGTATATGGTAATGTATATGGTAATGTATCTGCTGCGTTTCTCACTATACAAAAAAAAAAGAATTAAGAAGTAAAACCTGGAGTTCATGCTCAGTAGGGATTCACACATGTGACCATTAGCCTGAAACACATATATTGATGCAACAGATGTGTACAATAAAGAAAAAATACAATCATAAAATGAGTAAAGCTTATATTGGAGACTGAAGCTTAATTCTTCAGTAAGACCAACAGGAGCCAATGCAAGCAAGGCATATATCTGTTTTGTTTCATGCCAAAGTAGTAGCTTGCTGTAGTTCCCCTCTTTTAAGTGGTGGAATATATCGACATAACTTTGAAGTCCAACAGATTATGACCTATTTCTATGAAATGCTTGACAACAGGTGGAGTGCCATAATCAGTTGAAATAGAGGTTTTTTTTTAATGGAACAGCTGTGTACAGCTATCCTCTCTTTTAACATCTGAATTGTTTTGCCAGTGTACTGTAGATTGTAACACGGGCATATTATGGAATACATGCCGCATATCATTTTAATCAGCAGAGTCTGCCTGTTCGTTTTGTAAGCCCTATTTTTTGGGGGGAAATGCACAAAAAGACGCCAAGCATTAGTAAACACACTCACAACTAGGCGCACCTAGAAGGGCTGTTTGACGTGACAGCAGCAACGATGAGGGAGGAAACATCTGTACATCACATATTTGCTTTCACGAGTAAGCCGATGATGAAACTCATAGCCTGTATTGTTCCCTAGTGAGCATAAATAGATAATTTGTGCATCCTGTACATCTGAATGTGCCAGGATTTAAAGCTCAGAAAAATTGGCTCCCCGAGTATCGATGACCTGGCGTCGTTCCAAAAATCTGAAGGACAGCTTGGAACAAAGTCACTTCCAGAGAATACCAAGTAAAAAACCATTAACAGTTGGAACATATACATGCGGCAGATGCAAAGCCTGTAGGTTGACACAACGAAAGAAACAGAGGACAAGTTTGGGAAGAAACATAAAATCATGGACTATATCAATTGTAAATCGGAAGGAGTCATCTATTGTATCAAATGTGCCTGCAACAAAAAATATGTCAGTATGACAATGCGACCATTTAAGCAACGCATCTTGGAACATGTAGGCTCGATATGTAATGCATGTACCGACAAAGTGAAAATGAAGCAATTTACCACAGTAGGTCGCTACTTCTATACTTACCACGGCAGCAGATGGGAGGAATTAAAAATCTTCGGATTAGAAAAAAAATCTAATTTGGAATCTGGGGCGGTAATCTAACAGATTATTTACTTAAGAGAGAAAGTGAATGGATCTTTAAACTTGGTACCATCCATCCCTGTCAGCATGAATGAGAATATCAACTTTGGGGTCTTTCTAAATTAAGAACCCACAAAAATCTGTAATCCCATATATATCCTTTTTTGGTACCTTTTTCGGTATCCTTTTTGGCAATTTTTATCTTATTAATATATTACGCACCAGGAATGTTGTATAATAAGATATGGCTTCATACATGGTTCTCTAAAAAAAACATAACATCATCTCCCATTTTTCCTATCATCATTTGGGAAAGTATATGTTTACTGAGACAAAATGATAGATAAATTTGATACACGGTGGTGTACAGTACACAATTTTCCATAACTATAGCTATATGCACTAAATTAATTAAGCACCTATTGTGTTATTAGTTTAATTAGTTTTTTTTTTAATTATTATTATTATTATTATTATTATAGTAATTTATATATAATAAGTAAAATAGTTTTAATATTACTTCACACTAGCCTATATTCACTTATTTTATTTTCAATGTGCCAGGTACACTTTATTATAACACTATAGGCTCCTAACAATCCTCCACATAATTTTATTGTCTTTATTTTGACCAATTTTACACTATGCCCTCTTCCTCTTTTCCTTCAAATTAATCACTTATCAATACATTTTTCCTTTTCTTTTCTTTTTACACTTAGTCACTGTGACACAGAAGCATATTGACACATCCTTTACTATATTTTCATTACATTTTTAATAATTCATTTTCAATAACTATCACTCTATAACAATACCTAGAATTAACATCAATAGTGTATGAAAACTAATTTACAGTATCCTATTGAGATATAGTCGTGCTTATAAATAAAAAATAATACAATATTATTGTCCTTGGTCTGCATATTAGTTATTATATATTTTTTTATAGTTTTTTTATTCTCACCCAAATGTAATTATAGATACCCCATTATTCCTTTTTAATTTTAATTATGACCTAGTACAGCTCACAGCCTGACGATAGTAATAACAGCTATAATAAGTATAGTTATGGTTTTTGACAGGCTAATTACCTGTCAATCAATTTGACATCACCAATCGAATGGAGTTTTGTTCTAATATGCTGATAGGCTTATCACCTACTAATCATAATCAATCCACCAATCAGCTACCTATTCGTCTAATATCAGTGCATACTGCAATCAGACTGTGCGCTGCCTTGTTAACAAGCTATTTGCGAAACGTACGTCAAGGAAACCAGATGGTCACGTGGTGCGCACCCCTGACCGGAACAGCCGGACCCGGGAGATTCTAAACGCCGGGTATATCACACAGCCGCCACCGCATCACCGGAGCTTCTCCCCAGCATGACACTGTGGCTCAGCCATGTCACCACTGCCACGCCACCAGAGCTTCTCTACGGGTAGGAGCAGCGGTGCAGCCACATCCTTAATGACACACTACCAGAGTCCCTCCTGGGGAAGACATAACGGATCATCAGTGACCAAAAGCAGCAGCATCTGTGAATGGGTATCGTATAATGGAAAAATTATATGCCAGTTATTTGTATGCTAGGGGACATAGCTGACAGTCCCCCCTCTTTTCCTTGTTTAAAGACACGGTAACTTGGTGTGTATGATCTTGTGGGTGTTTAATAACAAGCCCAGCTGCTTTGATACTAACTTGAGAGATACTTTATTTTTTAATTTACGAGTGTTATATAATCACACACTACTGTGTACATTATAAACAATATTATATGCACTTACTGTTATCTCTTCAAGGGCATACCGTATGTTGTGTGATTGACATTATATGAGTCCTGCAATGCATGAGCAACAGCACTTTCTGTGTCAGACATTGCATACTTGACAGCTCTACTTTATCTCTTTCTAACCTGCTGTTGTTGGCTTTCTCACTCTCTCATTCTACATCCTATACCGTTGGGCAAGATGAAAGAAAAGCAGAAGTGAGATACCAAAAGTACACACAGGGACTTTGGAAGATTTCTTTGTGAACTTTCACTCTTTGTGGCAATTATTACTACATGTTACAAGCACAGGCTCCTTTGTCACACTCCTATTAAAGGAATATTTACATTTAAAGTATATTCTATATGTGATTAGCAATGGTTGACTTATCCTGATTTGATTTGAAGGAATATACAAGTGGCACTTATTGTTTTTTTGTGTGGTATCTTTATTTTTATTTATTTTATCCACAAGGATATATCCTATAGTGTGTTTTATCAGTGTTTTGTGAGGCGCATACCATCACCTTCTGTATTTTCTGTACACTTGACTATTTATGAAAAGACACTGTTTTTACACAAAAGTGCCCCTCCCCTGGCCTAAAAAGGCATAGGGATTCTGTTATCTTTCCAACAGTGATATTTGAGACCCAAGACGTGTTATGCTCATGTATTCAATAACACAGACTTACTGATTTGGAGTGCTCATAGGTATCCGAATATAGTGACAAAAGGATTAAGCGCAGTATTTGTGGATATACCTCACTGGAGATCTTGGAAGCCAAGCTGTGGAGGGCCAGGTCAGTACTTGGATGGGAGACCACCTTGGAACACCCTGGTACTGCAATTAATTACTGCATGCTATACCTAGTGGTCACCAATAGGGAGCACCACAGAGAAGTCTGATATATCCAGCATTTTAGCTTGTGATCTATGAGTCAATCCCCTGTGATAATATTTTCTTAAAGATTTCATGCAGGATAAATGGTGGTCATACACTTCCCAATATAAGGATATAAGAACACACACTTGCGGTGCCCTTCATCACAACAATGCACCTGACCACAAGTAAAGGAAAGTGGCAGATTTTTTTGGCCCATGAACGAATGTACATTCCAGACCTGGCCCACTGTGACTTCTTCTTGTTCCCACAAATCATGCGCAAAATGTGTGGGATTCGTTTTGAGTCACTGGAAGCTGCAGTGGAGACCTTCATCCATCATGTCAAAGACATACCTGCTTCTGAGTGGTCCTGCTGCTTCACCAAGTGGTTTGAGTGTATGTAATTTTGCATAGACTCCTCTGCCGAATGCTTTGAATAAATGCAATGTTCCCTTTGTTTGTAATTATAATACTTTCTTTGTGCATCCAGAAACTTATTAAACACTTGCCTAAATGACACATCTGAATATTTATTTACTTTATTTATTTATTTGTTTATTTTGATTGGGAAGATGTGACTGTTCAGCTATTTATTTTGTTCTGGTCAAAATACTGTTGTAAGATTTCATTCAGATGATGGCTGCATATCAAACTTTGCACTATATATATATATATATATATAGTTAGGGTTAGGATCGGGTTACCGGCGGTAGGGATCCCGGAGGTCTGCATCCTGATCGCCAGATTGCCGGCTGGGGCAATCGCAATGAAGCACTTTGCTCACTGCGCTCGCCACAGGATCTTTTCCCACTCTATGGGTATGCGTAGACACCCACGAGTGGGAATGGTCCCTGTTAGTCGGGATTTCCAGCAATCGGGATCCCGGGGTTGGTATACTGACAGGAGGGATCCCGACCACCGGTAACATGATTACATCCCATATATTATGTACACATTTATAGAATACTGCAAGAAAATGGATTAGGAAACAAATCCTCTTTATATCACATTCATGCACTCAACCGGAGAGCTTGCCACCATTCAGTCACAATACCATAGGCATGCGCAGAACATTTTATTAGGGGGTACACCATCGGAGGGGTGTTTAGCGCCACCTAGTGGGCGTGTCTATCACCGTCTATTGGGCGTGTCTGGCACCACCTATTGGGCGTGTCTGGCACCACCTATTGGGCGTGTCTAGCACCACCTACTGGCATTTAATGTAATATAAATCACATACCACAAAGGGAGTGGCCACTGCAAACGGGCGTGTCAACATGACACGCCAACTGTTTCTAATCACTCTGGGAGCCTTTCTTTCCATTCCATATGCACCTTACCTATATGGTGGTTTCTCAGAATGGGAAACCTCTGAAGAAATGTCCTGCCTGGGCAGACAGGGTGTTCAGTCGGTAATCACTATTCATGTAGGAAATTACATGGTCCAGAAGAGGCCTGTTTGTGTAGGAATATAACCAATATCATCATCATGTCACAGAGGTTCAACCAGACTTGTGTCACCTACTGCCCTCTGCATCTCTCAGCCACACCATCATCTCCTCCCTGTGTCTCTCAGCCAGACCCTTATCTCCCGCCTGCATCTCTCAGCCACACCATCTCTTCCCCTCCCTGTATCGTCTCTCACCCCAACCATCATCCCCTCCCTGCGTTATCTCTTCTCAGCCTGCCCCCTTCACTCTGTCTTTCAGCCTCCACCTCCCTTCATTCTGTGTCTAATGCCACTTACTGACAGTGCCCACAGTAGTTTTGCCCCTTACACAATGCCCACAGCAGTTGTGCCACTTACACAATGCCCACAGTAGTAGTGCCCCTTACACAATGCCCACAGTGGTAGTGCCCATTACAAAATGCCCCCAGTAGTAGTGCCCCTTACACAATGCCCCCAGTGGTAGTGCCCCTTACACAATGCCCACAGTGGTAGTGCCCCTTACACGACACCCACAGTGAAAGTGCCCCTTACACAATGCCCATGGTAGTAGTGCCCTTACACAATGCCTGTAGTAGTGTCACACACAATGCCCATTGGCCTTCATTCCGAGTTCATCGCACAAAGCTGCTTTTTGCAGCCCGTGCGATCGACTAGTCACCGCCTATGGGGGAGGGATTTTTTTGCATAGCAAGGCTGCAAACGCTTGTGCAGCCCTGCTATGCAAAAAGAGTCTGTGCAGTTTCTAAGTAGGTCCTGACATACTCACTGGCTGCGATGTCTTCAGCGTGACTGGTCCCGGAGTTCACGTCAGACACACGCCCTGCAAACACCTGGACACGCCTGCGTTGGACTCACCACTCCCAGAAAACGGTGAATATCCGCACCCGGAACGCCTCCCACCTGTCCGTCTACTTGCGATCGCCGCTGCGATCACTTTTCTCGCTGGTGGCATCATGGCCCGGTCGCGGCAATGATGCACCTGTGCAATGCGTCCGCCGCGCATGCGCATTTCTGACCCATTCGCACCGCAGCGAAGAACCGCTGCGTGCGAACAGGTCAGAATGACCCCCATAGTAGTAGTGACCCTTACACAATGCCCATAGTAGTAGTGACCCTTACACTATGCCTATAGTTCTGCCCATTACACAATGCCCATAGTAGTAGTGACCCTTACACAATGCCTGTAGTTCTGCCCATTACACAATGCCCATGGTAGTAGTGCCCATTACACAATGCCCATAGTAGTAGTGACCCTTACACTATGCCTATAATTCTGCCCATTACACAATGCCCATAGTAGTAGTGACCCTTACACAATGCCTGTAGTTCTGCCCATTACACAATGCCCATGGTAGTAGTGTCATACACAGTGCCTATAGTAATAGTGCCAGTTACACAATGCCCATGGTAGTCATGCCCCTTACACAATGCCCAATAGTAGTAGTGCCCCCTACACAATGCCCAATAGTAGTAGTGCCAGTTACAAAATGCCCAATAGTATTAATGCCAGTTACACAATGCCCAATAGTAGTGGTGCCCCTTACACATGCCCATAGTAGTAGTGCATTACACAATACCCATAGTAGTAGTGCCAGTTACACATGCCCATAGTAGTAGTGCCAGTTACACATGCCCATAGTAGTAGTGTCAGTTACACATGCCCATAGTAGTAGTGCCAGTTACACATGCCCATAGTAGTAGTGTCAGTTACACATGCCCATAGTAGTAGTGCCAGTTACACATGCCCATAGTAGTAGTGTCAGTTACACATGCCCATAGTAGTAGTGCCAGTTACACAATGCCCATAGTAGTAGTGTGTTACACAATGCCCATAGTAGTAGTGCCAGTTACACATGCCCATAGTAGTAGTGTCAGTTACACATGCCCATAGTAGTAGTGCCAGTTACACATGCCCATAGTAGTAGTGCCAGTTACACATGCCCATAGTAGTAGTGCCAGTTACACATGACATGCCCATAGTAGTAGTGCCAGTTACACATGACATGCCCATAGTAGTAGTGTCAGTTACACATGCCCATAGTAGTAGTGCCAGTTACACATGCCCATAGTTGTAATGCCAGTTACACATGCCCATAGTAGTAGTGTCAGTTACACATGCCCATAGTAGTAGTGCCAGTTACACATGCCCATAGTAGTAGTGTCAGTTACACATGCCCATAGTAGTAGTGTCAGTTACACATGCCCATAGTAGTAGTGCCAGTTACACATGCCCATAGTAGTAGTGCCAGTTACACATGACATGACCATAGTAGTAGTGCCAGTTACACATGACATGCCCATAGTAGTAGTGTCAGTTACACATGCCCATAGTAGTAGTGCCAGTTACACATGCCCATAGTTGTAATGCCAGTTACACATGCCCATAGTAGTAGTGCCAGTTACACATGACATGCCCATAGTAGTAGTGCCAGTTACACATGACATGCCCATAGTAGTAGTGTCAGTTACACATGCCCATAGTAGTAGTGCCAGTTACACATGCCCATAGTTGTAATGCCAGTTACACATGTCATGCCCATAGTAGTAGTGCCAGTTACACATGCCCATAGTGGTAGTGCCAGCTACACATGCCCATAGTGGTGGTGCCAGCTACACAATGCCCCACCAATAGTATTAATGCCCCTAACACATTCCCAGTCCCAAATCCCGACACGGCAGCACAATACTTACATGAGACCCGCTCCAGCGCTGTCCGCCGCCCGCAGCTCCTCGCGTTTGGTAGTAAGTGTGTGAAGGGAGAGACATCATGACGTCTCTCCCTTCACACACTGCTGGAGCCGGAAAACAGAAGGCGGAGCTCAGGAGTGAGCTCCAACCTCCGTAGCTGTACTACATCACCTTCGTTTGGAGGACCTCCCAGCTGCTCCGGCTGCAGTGCACGGTTGGGGGGGGGGAGAGGAGGAGGATGGACCCGCATCACTGTTGCTGTAAGCGTGCCGCATATGTGAGGGGGTTTCGGACATTAGGGGTGCCTGTGTCACCAGGCACCCCCCGTGCGCACGCCTATGCATAATACCCCTCATTAAATAACATTTCAATATACTGCTTCACCCAGGACTCAAGCCCACAACCTGCTGCATGCCAGCCAAACACCCCAACCAACGAGCCACTTAATACCTCAATAAAACTATGAGATTTCTAACGATATGATGTTACCTGAACCCTGTAAAAAAACAACCAGTCTAATCGAGGAGATCCATGCTCTGCAGCCACACATCCAATCCCTTGCAGCCACACACTACGTAGATTTGATGTGGCAACTGGAAGTGGCCGGACAATCGCACATGCCGTGACCGAAAGAGATTAATCTGGGGCCTGGGTGGCGTGGGGGCGGTGCCAGCAATGGACATCCTGTGTGTGAAGGGATTTATTCAGTTTTTTTGTGCACTGTTTCTTCTTGGTCCTGAGGAAGGGGAGCACATCCCCGAAATGTAGACCATCATAAAGCACGTTTGCTTCACTGGATTTACAAGACTCTGAGTAACACCTTCTTTTGCTACATAACGTGGAGGCACAGGCCTTCTAATGGGGGCACCACAGCAAGCTACGCCGGAGAGGATGCAGTGAGTGCTGGACTTTAAAAAAAAAATAATATATATATATATAATATAAAATGTTGGTGACGGTTCCGTATGATCCTAACCCGTAATATACTTGTGTTGGTTTTTTTGTATATATGTATTTTTTTATATATATATATATATATATATATATATATGTATACATGTTTTCAATATACTTTGATGTTTTTCTATATGTTAAAATTTTTGTAACTGCTATAAAACGTGTGGATAATGAAATTGTTGAACTGATAATGACATCATGAGCAAATGGACCGCCCAGTGAGGGTTTATAAGTGTTCTTGTAGTGAAGGCAAATCACACCTCCTGACGAAGTCCCGTGATTGGACGAAACGCGTAGGGGCGTGGTTTAGACGTGGACGCTGTGACATCATCGGCCAAGACCAGGGCGGACGCTGAGCAGATACCGCTGTGCAAACGGAGCGGCTAAGTTACAGCTATACATCTATGCTGTTCATTTTAAAGTTCAATGTATGTAAGCTGATTTTACAGTAAAATTTGTATTTTATACTACTGACCAGTGCGCTCTCCAATTTGTCTAATAGTTCTTTTACTGCTCCGTTGGTTTGGAGGGGATTGAGGCGGCACTTGGACAGAGCTTTTAATACTCTGGATTCCTGAGGCATTCATGCGCAAGGACTGATTTGTTTGTGTGTGTATATTTAGATATATATATATATATATATATATATATATATAGTTAGATAGATATATAGAGAGATATAAATATATATAATATGTGTATACAGTACTAGCTGAAGTGCCCAATGTTGCTCGGGTTGATATTTTCCAGTTGCTAAGTTATCAATGAATTGGATGTAAAAATCAACTTATTAAAAATAATTAGTAGCTTAGTAGCTCTTCCAACACACACATGAGGTGGCTGCCCAGTGTTGTTTTTGTTTTTGGGGTGTCACCAGTAGCCCTGATCCCCAGCTTTTCTTTCTGTTCATTTTTTGTCTTCCGACCTCCATTTCTGTCCGTTATTTTAGCACTATGGGGGTCATTCCGAGTTGTTCGCTCGCAAGCTGCTTTTAGCAGCTTTGCACACGCTAAGCCGCCGCCTACTGGGAGTGAATCTTAGCTTCTTAAAATTGCGAACGAAAGATTCGCAATGTTGCGATAAGACATCTCTGTGCAGTTTCTGAGTAACTCGAAACTTACTTGGCATCTGCGATCAGTTCAGTGCTTGTCGTTCCTGGTTTGACGTCACAAACACACCCAGCGTTCGGCCAGACACTCCTCCGTTTCTCCAGCCACTCCCGCGTTTTTCCCAGAAACGGTAGCGTTTTTTCACACACACCCATAAAACGGCCAGTTTCCGCCCAGAAACACCCACTTCCTGTCAATCACACTACGATCACCAGAACGAAGAAAAAACCGTGAGTAAAATTCCTAACTGCATAGCAAATTTACTTGGCGCAGTCGCAGTGCGAACATTGCGCATGCGCACTAAGCGGAAAATCGCTGCGATGCGAAGAAATTTACCGAGCGAACAACTCGGAATGACCCCCATTGATTTATGTTAATTTCAGTCGTTTTTTTCAGGATATCAATTATGGTTATTTCTGTCAGTTATTACAGTTCATTTTGAAGTTTTCGTCTAAATCCATCCAGTGGAAGGCCCAGAACAGGTTCCCTGTGTCAAACTTCAGCCCAACGTACACCAACGGGTAGTCCGACCATGACCCAAACCCCCTAGTATGTCTTCTGAGATCCAGTGTTACCATTCTGTGAAGTTTTCTTCCAGATCCATCCAGGAAAAGGCCCAGAAACAGGCTCAATGGATTAAAGTTCTGCCTGGCGCATACCGCCGTGAGGTCCGACTGGCCCCAACCCCCTAGTATGTCTTCTGGGATCAAATGTTACCACTCTGTGAAGTTTTCTTTTTAAATACATCTAGTGGAAGGGCCAGAACAGGCTCCCTGGGTCAAAGTTCTGCCCGGTGCATTCCGCCATGAGGTGCGACCTGGACACTATCCCCCCTAAAACCTGTCAAGGATCCAACTGGACCACCTCACATTGGTTTCATCCCAGTCGGTGCAGAGGAGTCCAAATGTATAACCTGACAAACAAACAGACCAATGAATTTTATATATATTAGTTTAAACTCCGTTAGCATGTTAAGCTGGATAATGAAGGGTATGTGTACCAAGTTTGGTCCAGATCCATCAAGCCATGTAGGAGCCTATGAAGAACAAACATACATGCTATTACTTATATATACTGTGTGTATATACATATATATATATAGAGAGAGAGAGAGAGATAGAGAGAGAGTACTCTATGTATGTATGTGTGTATCTATCTGTCTGTCTGTCTGTCTATCTATCTATCTATCTATCTATCTATCTATCTATCTATATATATATATATAGATATACGGTAGATCTGTTCTGCGCTAGGTTGACCAGACAGGGGCTGGCACTATGGTGAGGGGCCACATGTGTGTGTGGCCCCTGCTATAGTGTCACCATCAGGCTAGTAGTGGTTAGTGGAAGATTCAGGGGAATACCACACTCTTTGTACCCACGATTTTTTTGCTACATACCTAGGTTTACAAAAACAGCTCTGGTTACACAATTCTATGGGTAGCCCCACAATTTGGGGTGTTTTTGCTCTATTTTTAACAAAAATACATACACAAGGCTGCCCAGGTCTAAAAAGCCACCGTTTTTGCAGCAGGTTTGGGACATTTGGGGGATGGTGCATGTAAACGCGGCTATGCAGAATCGTATGCAATCTGGGTGCATCCAAAGCCGGACTATTGGTGGGGCGGATGAGGCAGTCATCCAGTGACTCCCACTCTGGCAAGGGTATGGGACTCAGGGTCGACAGTGTCTAGGTCGACACACATTAGGTCAACACCTATTGGTCGACAGTGACTATGTCAACACATGAAATAGGTCGACATAGCCATTAGGTCGGCCTGAACAAGGTCGACATGGAAAAAGGTCGACATGAGTTTTTTATGTTTTTTTTTGTTGTTTTCTTCGTAGAGCGACAGGGAACCCCAATTAGTGCACCGTGTTCCCTCGCATGGCTTGATTAGCTTGCCATGCTTCGTGCAAGGTGCCTCGCTCTGCTACCGCCGCTGTGCTCGGCACAGGTTACCGTTCACAATTGTAGTCCACGTGGATCGTAAAGTATTAAATAGTTAAAAAAATTGAGAGAGAAAAAGTGAAAAACTCATGTCGACCTTTTTCCGTGTCAACCTTGTTCATGTCGGCCTAATGGCCGTGTCAACCTATTTCATGTGTCGACCTACTCATTGTCAACCAATAAGTGTCTACCTAATGTGTGTCGACCTAGACAGTGTCGACCTTGTCCGGATACCCTCTGGCAAACACTGCCTCGGTCCACCGCCCCATCCCCCCATCCTGCACCCTTCCTGGCTGGCTCCCAGTCATGGCAGCACAGGAAGGATTTTATCTTTGAGACGGAGACAGCTTTGTCTCAGTCTCTACAGTGAGCCCTGATGCCGTGAAGTGCCTGCCCCCATCAGTGACTTGATGCTGCAGCCTAACAGGTAGTATTTCTCTTGCTCTATCCCTCCCCCTCTCTCTCGGGCTCCCCCATCTCTCTCTCCTTGACACCCTCTTTCTCTCCCTCTCTCTCTTGCTCCCCTCTCTGTCACTTCCTGACACTTTCTCTCTCCCTCTCTCTCGTGCTCTCCACTCTCTATCTCGCTCTTCCTCTGACACCCTCTTTCTTCTGCTCGCTCCCTGTCCCTCTCTCAATCTATCTCTCTCCCTGACACCCTCTCTGTTTTTCTCTCCCTCTTTCTCTGCCTCCCTAACAACCTCTCTCTCTGTCTCTCTCTCTTTCTCCCTTCCTCCCCTCTCTCACTTTCTCACTCGCTCTCCCTCCCTGACACCCTCCCTCCCTCGCTCCTCTCTCTCACTCTCTCTCTTCCTCACTGACACCCTCCTCTCTCCTGCTCCCTCCCCCTCTCTCTCCCTTACCCCCTCTCTCTCTCCCTTACCTCTCTCTGTCTCTCCCTCTTTCTCTCCCTCCCTGACACCCTCTCTCTCTGTCTGTCTCTCTCTTTCTCCCTGATATCTTCTCTTTTTTTACTCTTGCTGCTCTCTCTCGGGTGGGGTGTACTAATGGCCATCGCCGCCCATCGCCACAATGCTGATTGCATGTACACTTAAATATGTGATTAGTATTATGAAGGATAGTTCTTATCACAATCTCCGGCGGGCCCTGGACTTCCGAGTTTATGACCCAGGAGTCGTTCTGCCCATGAGTGACAGGGCAGCCACGGGGCATCCTGGGAGGGATCCAGTGGTACTATGTGCGCGCTCCAAAGGTGCGCGTGCCAAAAGAATGGGTGTGGCCAAATGCCACATGGGGTGTGGCCAATGAAAATGTGAGCATGATACACATATGGGGGAGGGGCAGATACACATGACCCCAATAGTGCCAGATACACGTTGCCCCACAGTGCCAGATATACTTTGCCCCACAGTGCCAGATACATTGCCTCACTGTGCCAGATACACAAATGCCCCCAGAGTGCCAGATATACATTGCCTCACAGTGCCAGATATACATTGCCTCACAGTGCCAGTAACACATTGCCCCACAGTGCCAGATACATAAATGCCCCCAGCGTGCCAGATACACATTGCCCCACAGTGCCAGATATACATTGCCTCACAGTGCCAGATAAACATTGCCTCACAGTGCCAGTAACACATTGCCCCACAGTGCCAGATACATAAATGCCCCCAGCGTGCCAGATACACATTGCCCCACAGTGCCAGATACACAAATGCCCCCACAGTGCCAGATATACATTGCCCCACAGTGCCAGATATACATTGCCCCACAGTGCCAGATATACATTGCCCCACAGTGCCAGATATACATTGCCTCACAGTGCCAGATACACATTGCCTCACAGTGCCAGATACACAAATGCCCCTAGAGTGCCAGATACACATTGCCCCACAGTGCCAGATACACAAATGCCCCCAGAGTGCCAGATACACAAATGCCCCCACTGTGTCAGATATACATTGCCCCCCAGTGCCAGGTACATAAATGCCCCCCAGTGCCAGATATGCCCCAGGGCCAGATACAGATGTCCCCGCAGTGCTAGATACACATTTCCCCCCCAGTGCCAGATATGCCTCCAGTGCCAGATACACATGTCCCCCCAGTGACAGATATGCCCCAAGTGCCAGATACACATGTCCTCCCAGTGCCAGATATGACCCCAGTGCCAGATATACATGTCCCCCCAGTGCCAGGTATGCCCCCAGTGCCAGGTACACATGTCCCCCCAGTGCCAGATATGCCCTCAGTGCCAGATATGCTCCCAGTGCCAGGTATACATGCCCCCCCAGTGCCAGATATGCCCCCAGTGCCAGGTATACAATCATGCCCCCCCAGTGCCAGATATGCCCCCAGTGCCAGGTATACATGCCCCCCCAGTGCCAGATATGCTCCCAGTGCCAGGTATGCATGCCCCCCAGTGCCAGATATGCCCCCTGTGCCAGGTATACATGCCCCCCCAGTGCCAGGTATTCATGACGCCCCCCCCCCCTTCGCCCTGCTCACCGCTGCTGCTGCTGTCCTGTCTCCTGTGTGTGTGTGAGGGGTGGAGAGCGCAGCCTGTGCCTCTCCTTCCCCTCAGTCTCCGACGGGTGCGGGTGAGTTCAATTCAGCGCCGATCCGTGAGCCAATCAAAGCTCCGCGAGCTCTGATTGGCTCACGGGCAGTGCTGATTTGAACAAAGACATTGAGTGGCAGGAGAGGCGCAGGCTGTGCTCTCCTCCCCTCACATTAGCGGTAGTGAGCGTCGGCCCATCGGTGTGGGTCCGGCGTACCCACGGCGAAATTCTTAAGGGTATGCCGTACCCACCCGTACCCGCATACTTGCACCGCTGGTGGGATCCAAATTGGTCACTCAGAAAAGTACTTCGGAGATAGGCTTCTATGGGGTGACACCAGCAAAAGCTTGCATTCCCCTCTACGGCTATGCCCCGGCGGCCAGCTGTTAGTACATTCAGAAAATGTGGTAAATGGGGGTTTTACCTCATTTTCCATTTAGTACCTACTGCCCTCTGCTTCTCCCCCTCTCCCTGACTCTCTACCTCTCTCTCTCTTGTCCCACCTCTCTATCTCTGTCTCCCTCCCTGACACCCTCTTTCTCTCTCTCTCCCTTGTTCCTCTCTCTGTCTGCCCCCCTCGCTCTCCCTGACACCCTATCTTTTTTCTTGCTCCTCTCTCTCTCTACTCCCTCTCTCTCTCTCTCTCTCTCTCTCTCTCTCTCTCTCTCTCCCTGGCTCTCTCTTTCTGTCCCTCTCTCTCTCTTGCTCCCCCTCTCTCTATCTCTGTCTTTCTATCCCTCACTGACACCCTCTTTCATTCTCCTTCTTATTCCTATCTGTCTATCTCCCTGACACCTTCTATATCTCTCACCCTTCTTCTTTCCTCCCTCCCTCTCCCTGACACCCTTTCTCTTTCTCTCATTCCCTCTTTCCCTGATAATGTCTCTGTATCTCTCTTTCGCTCCAACAACCTCTTTCTCTCTCTGACCCCCTCTCTCTCATTCTCTCCCTCTCTGTCTCTCTCGCTCCCCCATCTCTCTTTCTCTCTCCCTGACACCCTCTTTGTCTCTCACTCCCCTCACTCTCTCTCCTACTCCACTAAGGGGCAAAGTAGTGACACCGGCAGGGTGTAGAGTCAATTTTATCAGTGGGGGCCACCCCATATTTGTTGCCAGGGGCCCCCACTAGCCTTAATCCGGCCCTGGGTGCATCGACTTTTACAACCAAAGAGGCGGAACTGGGATTAGAAGGTGCATTTTAACATATACAAAGCTCAGTGAGGGCTTGTTCATATAAATGCATGCCATACTGACCAGAAAGTAAAGACAAAACACTGATGATGATGATGATGATGATGATGATGATTATGACGACTAATTAACCAGGTGTACAGTATATGCAACTCACACAGTGGCTGCAGAATCCTGTGATGCATACATTTCGGCATATAGGTTAATAGATATACTATTTTCCTATGCAAATCTTTGTGTATATTGTAAGATTTACTTTTAACACTGCATCGGCCCCATTGTATTTATTTTCCCAGAAATGTAACTTAAGTTAGTGCTTTGCTGAGAAAAGAATAGCAAGCAAAATAAAAACATTGTGTCTTTATAGCTGAACATAGCGGGTCTGGTAAAGAAGAGGCTTTAGGAATGCAATCTGATCTTTACATACGAGTTAATGGGATCCGATTTTAGTACACAGACACGGATAGGTCACCCCATCTGCTGGCCCTGCCAAAAATGTGGAGAGAGGAATGTTCAGAATCCCAGCCCAAGCAGGGGCTGAGAACAGAAATACTGAGTCCGTGCAATTAATCCTCCCAGAGAAAATAAATCTCCAAGCACAGCATGCCTAGACCTCAATCACATGCATGCCAGGCCCCACGCCTGCCCCTGTCAAATACACAGCATTGCATGCAAGGGATGGCTATGCATAGTGGAGGGGACAAATACTGTAGACTATACTGATACTTACAATAGAACTGAAATGTGTCATCTCTTCTAGGTGAAACCTATTTCATCCAAGGTAATCTTACGTAGTGCGCCCAAGACGGCTGCCTCATGTGTAAGCTATTACCCAAAACGTCTGCACCAAATCCTGCAAGTATGCTTATTGTGCTCTCTAGGGGGGGGGGGGGGGGGAACGCACTCTACGATCAAACTCTATGACATGCGGGAGGACACCCAGCACAGGGCAAGTCCGCCCCGCGTGCCGTATCCAGCCCAGGACAAGTCCGGCCCTCGTGCCGTATCCAGCCCAGGGCAAGTCCGCCCCGCGTGCCGTATCCAGCCCCCCCCCCCCCCCCGGCTTGGACTGGCCCCCAGGGGTACAGGGGGAAACCACCGGTGGGCCCCACTGCCTGTGCACTTTCATTATACATTATACATATGTTACCTTATACTGGACTATGGTGTATTTTCTACAGTGCATTGCTGTTATTAATAAAGTGGCTGGCCACACCCCCTCTGCAGATTAGCCACACCCCTAAACATGGGCCCCTACCACTGCATCCCCCCCGGTGGGCCCTACATGCGCCAGTCCGACACTGCTTTCGCATGTTTTGAGTAGCCCACTGCCTATGCAGCCACCGCGACCCACCCCAGCAACGGTCCGGACACGCCTCAGTTGTCCGGACCACGCCCCTTGAACGGAGCTTCAACACCCCATTTCCGCCCCCCTCCAGGTCATAAACTGCGTTCTGAAGAGAACGTAGTTTAAGAGCTTACACATGTGCATACCAGATGCGCAGATGTGCAAAAATAGCTTCATAGCAATTTTTGCAAATCAGCGACTGAGTCTGAATTAGGCCCTAGGTATTTGTTGTTATTTGTGTAGCTATCAGGGCCGGTTCCGGGGCTTCTGACGCCCCGGGCGACATTAGGGGGCGTGGCTTCATACAGGGGGCATGGTCAGTTACGCCCCCTGTACTGTTGTAGGATGTGCGGTGCGCGATGACGTCATCGCGCACCGCACAGCAAAGGTCCTCTCCACAAAGGTAAACTAGACGCTAAGCGTCTAGTTCCCTTCGTGGAGAGGACCTTTGCTGTGCGGTGGGCGATGACGTCAACGCGCACCGTACATCATTACAGTGAAGGTCCTCTCCAGGAAGGGAAAATAGACGCGTAGCGTCTAGTTTCCCTTCACAGCGGGCAGCCCACGAAGGGAAACTAGACGCGTAGCAGCGGGCCGCGGCAGCGGGGGTCACCACAGCAGCAGCAGATCTTGCCATGGTGCGCCCCGGGCAAAAGTCCTGCTTGCCCATGGCAAGATCCGCTACTGGTAGCTATGTACTTGCTGTCATTCTAAATCCTTTGTATGTATATTGGTGGTCATTCCGAGTTGTTCGCTCGGTAATTTTCTTTGCATCGCAGCAATTTTCCGCTAATTGCGCATGCGCAATGTTCGCACTGCGACTGCGCCAAGTAAATTTGCTATGCAGTTAGGTATTTTACTCACTGCATTACGAGGTTTTTTCTTCGTTCTGGTGATCGTAATGTGATTGACAGGAAGTGGGTGTTTCTGGGCGGAAACTGTCCGTTTTATGGGTGTGTGTGAAAAAACGCTACCATTTCTGGGGAAAACGCGGGAGTGGCTGGAGAAACGGAGGAGTGTCTGGGCGAACGCTGGGTGTGTTTGTTACGTCAAACCAGGAACGACAAGCACTGAACTGATCGCACTGGAAGAGTAAGTCTCGAGCTACTCAGAAACTGCACAGAGAAGTCTTTTCGCAATATTGCGAATCTTTCGTTCGCAATTTTGCTAAGCTAAGATTCACTCCCAGTAGGCGGCGGCTTAGCGTGTGCAAAGCTGCTAAAAGCAGCTTGCGATCGAACAACTCGGAATGAGGGCCATTGTATCATGTTTTTGATGTCTGTAAATCGACTTTAAGTCCTCCAAGAGAGAAGCGCTATATAAGTAAAATTATCATTATTATATATGGAAAGCATAAATAGTTCTGAATTTAGAGTCTAGCTAATGTCTTGATTTGATTGAGATTACCATACAAATGTGCACTTTCAAAATGCCTTGTTCACTTAAATTAAATATAAGCTAAGTGTATTCCATTAGCAAATAAAATGCATTGTTTTGATTATGGTTGTTTATTATTTATTTATTTATTAACAGTTTCTTATATAGTGCAGCAAATTCCGTTGCGCTTTACAATTTGAAATAACAATAACAAAATGGGTGATAACAAACAGTCATAGAGGTAGGAAGGCCCTGCTCGCAAGCTTACAATCTATAGGGAAATAGGCATTTGTACATAAGGAAAGGTGCTATCTATTGCATAGAATGAGAAGACATGTGAGGATATGTGTGGACTGTACAGAGTGGATGCAATTTGATAGGAAGGTTTATGAAAGTTATGTGGGCGGTTCTGGAATTTGGTATGCTTGCCTGAAGAGGTGAGTTTTCAGGGAACGCTTGAAGGTTTGGAGACTAGAGGAGAGTCTTATTGTGCGTGGTAGGGCATTCCACAGAGTGGGTGCAGCCCGATGAAAGTCCTGCAATCGTGAGTGGGAGCGAGTAATGAGTGTGGATGAGAGACGCAGGTCTTGTGAAGAGCGAAGAGGTCGGGTTGGGAGATATTTTGAGATAAGCGAAGTGATGTACGTTGGTGTAGTTTGGTTAATGGCCTTGTGTGTGAGTAAAAGTATTTTATATTGAATATGGTAGAATACAGGTAACCAATGGAGGGACTGACAGAGTGGATCTGCAGACGATGAACGTCTAGCGAGGAAGATAAGCCTCGCCGCTGCATTCAGAATGGATTGTAGTGGTGAGAGTCTCGTTTTGGGAAGACCAGTTAGGAGACTATTGCAATAATCAATGCGGGAGATAATGAGAGTGTGGATTAGAGTTTTAGCTGTGTCTTGTGTAAGGTATAGTCGTATTTTGGATATGTTTTTTAGATGCATGTAACATGATCTTGAGAAATATTGAATGTGGGGAACAAAGGACAGATCAGAGTCAAGGATGACACCTAGGCAGCGAGCTTGTGGGGTAGGGTAGATAGTCGAGTTTTCAACAGTGATAGAGATATCAGGTTGGTACCTACTATTGGCCGGTGGAAATATAATTAACTCTGTCTTTGAAATATTCAGTTTGAGGTGGCGAGATGTCATCCAGGATGAAATGGCAGAAAGGCATTCAGTGACACGGTCCAGTACAGATAGGGACAAATCAGGGGAGGATAGGTAGATTTGAGTATCATCTGTGTACAGATGATACTGAAAACCAAAAGAGCTGATTAGTTTACCAAGAGATGAGGTATAGATAGAGAAAAGCAGAGGACCCAAGACTGAGCCTTGCGGTACTCCAACTGAAAGAGGTAGCGAAGAGGAGGTAGATTCACAATGCTCTTGTTTTGTGTGCAGAACTGTCTTAAATACTGCAGGTCAGTGGAGGAACTACCACCAGTGTAAGCGGTGCCTTGCACTGGGACCCGCCACTGTCAAGGGGCCCAAAGCCAGCTCGGCATATAATGAGTCAAACGGACTCATTACATGCCGCCTGCCACTGTGTGCTGCGAGCCACCGCCACCGAGGAGAAAAGCACAGGGACGCAACGGTCACGGGGGAAGGAGGATGAAAGAGGTGGAGGAGGGAGCTGCAGCATTGCAGTGTAATTGATGGAGGCGCTGCTGCAGCTGTCCCTCTCCTTCCACATAGGCTGGCCACCGCTGTGAATGCTGGGATACGCTTCCCTCATCACAGCGGCGGAGGACAGCCTGTGTGGAAGGAGAGGGACAGCTGCAGCGGCGCCTCCACCAATTATACTGCACTGCGCTGCTCTCGAGTCCCCCTCCCTCCTCCTCCTTCTCCCCTGCCCGGGATCTGCCAGAAGCTGCTGCACCGAGGAGCCTGACTGCCAGCGGAGACAGTAAGTATAATCTATTCTTTCTGTCTGTCTATCTATCTATCTATCTATCTATCTATCTATCTATCTATGTATCTGTCTGTCTGTCTATCTATCTATCTATCTATCTATCTATACTCTGTCTGCATTAATGTGTAAAAAGGGGATGCTGTCTGCCTTAATGTGTAAAAAGGGGACGCTGTCTGCCTTAATGTGTAAAAAGGGAACGCTGTCTGCCGTAATGTGTAAAAAGGGGCCGCTGTCTGCCGTAATGTGTAAAAAGGGGTCTCTGTCTGCCGTAATGTGTAAAAAAGGGGGCGCTGTCTGCCGTAATGTGTAAAAAGGGGACGCTGTCTGCTGTAATGTGTGAAAAGGGGACGCTGTCTACCGTAATGTGTAAAAAGGGGAATCTGTCCGCCATAATGTGTAAAAGGGGCTCTACCTGGTGTAGTGGCGCTACTGCATGGCGTAATTTGAATAATGGAGACTACTGTGCACCGTTATATGAATTGGTATTATTTTGTGGCCACACCCCTTCCCCATGAAGCCATGCCCCTATATATTTTTGTGCGCACACTGCCCCTGTTTTGCATAGATGCATCGGGGGGGCTCCGATGCCGTTTCTTGCACACAGCGCTAAAATGTCTAGTTACAGCAATGTTGCTAGGTATCCATTTCCCTGGCCCTGAGCAGGTCCCCTTCACAAGATCCTCTCCAGGGGTGAGGGGGTGGACTTGGACGGGATGAGGAGGGGGGCGGGCAAAGCATTTTGTTGCACCTGGGCCCACCGCTCACTAGTTCCGCCACTGCTGCAGGTGTAGTCACTGCCATTGGACTAGTTCCTAGCTAAAATCACAGTTTAACATTTCTGTAGATTTTTCCTTGAGCTGAGCTGTTTTGACAGGTACATAAGTATCCTAATTGGCATCTATTAAGAAAGATAGTCATATTTGGCCATAACATAGGGGGTCATTCCGACCCGTTCGCACGCTGCAATTGTTCGCAGCCGTGCGAATGGGCAGAACTGCGCGTGGGCGGCAATGCTCAGGCGCGTCGCTGTCCGGCGACGGCCGTCGCCGTGCAGCGACGAAATGGATGAAGAAAGAGTTTGCAGCTGTGAATGCTAGAAGATTGACAGGAAGAGGCCAGCCAGGGGTGTCTACTCACCGTTTTGAAGGTGTGTCGAGGCAAGCGCTGGCGTGTCCAGCCGTCTCCAGGGAGGGATCCTGACGTCAGCTTTAGACAAGATCATCGCAGCGGGTGAGTAAGTCCTGAGCTGTACAGAAACTGCACAAACTTTTGTTTGTGCAGCTCTCTGCACAGCGATTCGCAGCCCTGCACAGCGAATGCCCCTTCCCCTGTAGGCGGTGACTACCTGATCGCAGCAGTGCTAAAAGTAGCCTGGTAGTATGGTGCATGCCCATTCCCCAGTCCCTGAAAAAGTAGATGCTCCTAATTTGGTGGATTTCGAGATCGATCTGAAAATGGACATGGAAAGGCTCAATGTTTCCATGCTATCTGCCCGACACCTAGCACTGGCTCCGCCCGCTGACCTCCCATCAGCCTCCTGGGAGCTCAGCAGGCGGTGCATGCGCAGAAGGGACCCGTCTGTCAACTCCACTCTAGGAAGAAGGGACCGCAGCCGAAGACTTCACTGCAGGAGCCCTAGATACCGGATCGCATCGCTGGAAAGGTGAGTATACATGAATTGCTACTTACCAAAGCTACATATCGCATCGAACTGATGCTATGTATAGTGATAAGTAACAATTCATTTTTTGCTTTGTACATGAATAGACCCCTTTATCTATGTCCACTTTATCTCCATCCACGGCTTAGTGAATAGACCCCTTAAGTCAAACACAGATACACAACTTGGTCTGTATATCGGCTCTGGCATTTGTCTGTTCATGCACATGCCATAGGAATGGCCTTGCCCCTCCTTCTCCCTAAATGTTGACCAAGCAGAGCACTGGGAGAGAGACCTGCTCAGCCACGCTTTTGGGCCAAACTAGCCCCTTGGGTCATTAACCCTCCTGGCATTTGCCAGAAGTGAGAGATGGCCAGTCCGGCCCTGAACTGGTTTGTCCACAAAAACTAACATATTATATGTATTCTCTCCAACTCCCACAGGTAAATTTGCAGCAATTTGGTCTTACTGTCTCACATTTATTCTTTACATTAATTTTCATATACAACTCCCTGGTTATCAATTACTACATTCAGTGCCATTTCTAGCGGCGGGCGAGCTCTGCAATTGCACGGTGCGACCGATGCGACACTTGCAGCTCCTATCTGGATCCTCTTCCTCCCTCCCATATTGTACTCTGCTCGGGGGGTGGAGTTTTGTGGAATGACGCAGTTGCATTGTGATGTCACGATGCTACCACCTCATTTCGCTACCACCCCTCCATGCTCAGTTCTATGGGCAGGATGAGTGTGAGCCAGTGATTATACACCCCTTGGCAATGAGCATTACCTTAGGCAGTGAGCATTACTCTTGGCAACGAGCATGGATCCCAGAGAATGAAACCCCTGGCAATAAGCATGGATCCCACAGCATGACACCCAGTGCATAAAACCCCTGGCAACAAGTATGACACCCAGCGCATGAAACCCCTGGCAACAAGCATGGATCCCAGAGCATGAAACTCCTCGCAACGAGCATGACACCCAGCGCATGAAACCTTTGGAAACCAGCATTACACCCAGCGCATGAAACCCCTGGCAACAAGTAGGTAATTTAAAAGCAATTAGAAGTTTACCGTAGGGCATAATGTATCACGGGCATTGCGGTATGGCATAATATGGTGCAGCGCATAATATGGTGCAAGGGGCATTACTGTGTGGGGCTTAATATGGTGGAATGTTTTGTTTTTTTCATGTGGTGGCTGAGGTTTGTTGTTGCAGGGTCAAATACTGGGGTGTATGGTAGTCTTTTCCTGCAAGGCCACACCCATTTAAGTGAAGCCACGCCCGTTTTAGTGAGGCCATGTCCACTTGCTGGGAGTATGCACGCTAAATAGGGTTTTTTATGTCCAGGGGGGGCGCACATTTTTGAATGTCTATGGGGGAGGCGCTCGCACTGGGAGCCAAAATGTCTAGAAACAGCCCTGTTCACAACAAAAATTAGATAAACACATGGGAAAATTCACCATAACCATCTGATCTCCCCTTTCGGTTAATGCACTTACAAACAATAGATGAAAGTCAGGTACACAATCTTCCAACTCTCGAAATGGATAAACTCATGTTTTTTAACCAGCAATCATTTTGCAGTATTTCATCACAAGAAATAAAAAATATCCATACAGTGTAAAACCATTTTTCTATGACGTCCTAGTGGATGCTGGGAACTCCGAAAGGACCATGGAGAATAGCGGCTCCACAGGAGACTGGGCACAAAAGTAAAAGCTTTAGGACTAGCTGGTGTGCACTGGCTCCTCCCCCTATGACCCTCCTCCAAGCCTCAGTTAGATTTTTGTGCCCGAACGAGAAGGGTGCAATCTAGGTGGCTCTCCTGAGCTGCTTACAGTAAAAGTTTAAATTAGGTTTTTTATTTTCAGTGAGTCCTGCTGGCAACAGGCTCACTGCATCGAGGGACTAAGGGGAGAAGAAGCGAACTCACCTGCGTGCAGAGTGGATTGGGCTTCTTAGGCTACTGGACATTAGCTCCAGAGGGACGATCACAGGCCCAGCCATGGATGGGTCCCAGAGCCGCGCGGCCGTCCCCCTTACAGAGCCAGAAGAGCAGAAGAGGTCCGGAAAATCGGCGGCAGAAGACGTCCTGTCTTCAATAAGGTAGCGCACAGCACCGCAGCTGTGCGCCATTGCTCTCAGCACACTTCACACTCCGGTCACTGAGGGTGCAGGGCGCTGGGGGGGGCGCCCTGAGACGCAATAAAAATACCTTAGATGGCAAAAAATACATCACATATAGCTGGATGCATTTAACCCCTGCCAGAATACATAGAAAAACGGGAGATAAGGCCGCCAATAAGGGGGCGGAGCCTATCTCCTCAGCACACTGGCGCCATTTTCCCTCACAGCTCCGTTGGAGGGAAGCTCCCTGGCTCTCCCCTGCAGTCACTACACTACAGAAAGGGTTAAAAAAGAGAGGGGGGGCACAAATTACGCGCAGTATTAAAGATACAGCAGCTATAAGGGGAAAAACACTTATATAAGGTTATCCCTGTATATATATAGCGCTCTGGTGTGTGCTGGCAAACTCTCCCTCTGTCTCCCCAAAGGGCTAGTGGGGTCCTGTCCTCTATCAGAGCATTCCCTGCGTGTGTGCTGTATGTCGGTACGTTTGTGTCGACATGTATGAGGAGAAAAATGATGTGGAGACGGAGCAGATTGCCTGTAATAGTGATGTCACCCCCTAGGGGGTCGACACCTGAGTGGATGAACTGTTGGAAGGAATTACGTGACAGTGTCAGCTCTGTATAAAAGACAGTGGTTGACATGAGACAGCCGGCTACTCAGTTTGTGCCTGTCCAGACGTCTCATAGGCCGTCAGGGGCTCTAAAGCGCCCGTTACCTCAGATGGCAGATACAGACGCCGACACGGATACTGACTCCAGTGTCGACGGTGAAGAGACAAATGTGACTTCCAGTAGGGCCACACGTTACATGATTGAGGCAATGAAAAATGTTTTACACATTTCTGATAATACGAGTACCACCAAAAAGGGGTATTATGTTCGGTGAGGAAAAACTACCTGTAGTTTTCCTGAATCTGAGAAATTAAATGAGGTGTGTGATGAAACACCCCCTAGGGTGGATAAAGCGCTCACACGCTTGTAAGGGCTCTACCCTCTCCTGAGATGGCCGCCCTTAAGGATCCTGCTGATAGAAAGCAGGAGGGTATCCTAAAATGTATTTACACACATACTGGTGTTATACTGCGACCAGCAATCGCCTCAGCCTGGATGTGCAGTGCTGGGTTGGCGTGGTCGGATTCCCTGACTGAAAATATTGATACCCTAGATAGGGACAGTATATTTTTGCCTATAGAGCATTTAAAAGATGCATTTCTATATATGCGTGATGCACAGCGGAATATTTGCCGACTGGCATCAAGTCTAAGTGCGTTGTCCATTTCTACCAGTAGAGGGTTATGGACACGACAGTGGTCAGGTGATGCGGATTTCAAACGGCATTTGGAAGTATTGCCTTATTAAGGGGAGGAGTTATTTGGGGTCGGTCTTTCAGACCTGGTGGCCACGGCAACAGCTGGGAAATCCACGTTTGTACCCCAGGTCGCCTCTCAACATGAGAAGACGCCGTATTATCAGGCGCAGTCTTTTCGTGGACAAGCGGGCAAAAGGTTCCTCATTTCTGCCCCGTGACAGAGGGAGAGGAAAAAGGCTGCAGAAATCAGCCAGTTCCCAGGAACAGAAACCCTCTCCCGCCTCTGCCAAGCCCTCAGTATGACGCTGGGGCTTTACAAGCAGAATCAGGCACGGTGGGGGGCCCGTCTCAATGAATTTCAGCGCGCAGTGGGCTCACTCGCAAGTAGACCCTGGATCCTTCAGGTGATATCTCAGGGGTACAAATTGGAATTCGAGACGTCTCCCCCTCGCCGTTTCCTAAAGTCGGCTTTACCGATGTCTCCTTCTGACAGGGAGACAGTTTTGGAAGCCATTCACAAGCTGTATTCCCAGCAGGTGATAATCAAGGTACCCCTCCTGCAACAGGGAACGGGGTATTATTCCACACTGTTGTGGTACCGAAGCCGGACGGCTCGGTGAGACCGATTCTAAATCTAAAATCTTTGAACACTTACATACAGAGGTTCAAATTCAAGATTGAGTCACTCAGAGCAGTGATTGCGAACCTGGAAGAAGGGGACTACATGATGTCTCGGGACATCAAGGATGCTTACCTTCATGTCCAAATTTACCCTTCTCACCAAGGGTACCTCAGGTTTATGGTACAGAACTGTCACTATCAGTTCAGACGCTGCCGTATGGATGGTCCACGGCACCCCGGGTCTTTACCAAGGTAATGGCCGAAATGATGATATTCCTTCGAAGGAAGGGAATTTTAGTTATCCCTTACTTGGACGATTCCCTGATAAGGGTAAGATCCAGGGAACAGTTGGAGGACGGTGTAGCACTATCTCAGGTAGTGTTGCGGCAGCACGATTGGATTCTCAATATTCCAAAATCGCAGCTGGTTCCGACGACTCGTCTTCTGTTCCTAGGGATGATCCTGGACACAGTCCAGAAAAAGGTGTTTCTCCCGGAGGAGAAAGCCAGGGAGTTATCCGAGCTAGTCAGGAACCTCCTAAAACCGAGCCAAGTCTCAGTGCATCAATGCACAAGGGTTCTGGGTAAAATGGTGGCTTCCTACGAAGCAATCCCATTCGGCAGATTCCACGCAAGAACTTTCCAGTGGGACCTGCTGGACAAATGGTCCGGGTCGCATCTTCAGATGCATCAGCGGATAACCCTGTCACCAAGAACAAGGGTGTCCCTCCTGTGGTGGTTGCAGAGTGCTCATCTTCTAGAGGGCCGCAGATTCGGCATTCAGGACTGGGTCCTGGTGACCACGGATGCCAGCCTGCGAGGCTGGGGAGCAGTCACACAGGGAAGGAATTTCCAGGGCTTATGGTCAAGCCTGGAGACATCACTTCACATAAATATCCTGAAGCTAAGGGCCATTTACAATGCTCTAAGCTTAGCAAGACCTCTGCTTCAAGGTCAGCCGGTGTTGATCCAGTCGGACAACATCACGGCAGTCACCCACGTAAACAGACAGGGTGGCACAAGAAGCAGGAGGGCAATGGCAGAAGCTGCAAGGATTCTTCGCTGGGCGGAAAATCATGTGATAGCACTGTCAGCAATTCCGGGAGTGGACAACTAGGAAGCAGACTTCCTCAGCAGACACGACCTCCACCCGGGAGAGTGGGGACTTCACCCAGAAGTCTTCCACATGATTATAAACCGTTGGGAAAAACTCGACAGGTATTGCGCCAGGTCAAGGGACCCTCAGGCAATAGCTGTAGACGCTCTGGTAACACCGTGGGTGTACCAGTCAGTGTATGTGTTCCCTCATCTGCCTCTCATACCCAAGGTACTGAGATTGATAAGATGGAGAGGAGTAAGCACTATATTCGTGGCTCCGGATTGGCCAAGAAGGACTTGGTAACCGGAACTTCAAAAGATGCTCACGGAGGATCCGTGGCCTCTACCTCTAAGAAGGGACCTGCTTCAGCAAGGACCCTGTCTGTTCCAAGACTTACCGCGACTGCGTTTGACGGCATGGCGGTTGAACGCCGGATCCTGAAGGAAAAAAGGCATTCCGGATGAAGTCATCCCTATCCTGATCAAAGCCAGGAAGGATGTAACCGAAAAACATTATCACCGCATTTGGCGAAAATATGTTGCGTGGTGCGAGGCCAGTAAGGCCCGACGGAGGAAATTCAACTGGGTCGATTCCTACATTTCCTGCAAACAGGAGTGTCTATGGGCCTGAAATTGGGGTCCATTAAGGTTCAAATTTCGGCCCTGTCAATTTTCTTCCAAAAAGAACTAGCTTCAGTCCCTGAAGTTCAGACGTTGTAAAAGGGGTACTGCATATACAGCCTCCTTTTGTGCCTCCAGTGGCACCTTGGGATCTCAATGTAGTTTTTTGGGTTCCAAAAAGTCACATTGGTTTGAACCACTTAAATCTGTGGAGTTAAAATATCTCACATGGAAAGTGGTCATGCAATTGGCGGCTTTATCCTGTAAAAGCCCTTATCTGATTTTCCATTCGGACAGGGCGGAATTGAGGACTCGTCCTCAGTTTCTCCCTAAGGTGGTTTCAGCGTTTCACCTGAACCAACCTATTGTGGTGCCTGCGGCTACTAGGGACTTGGAGGACTCCAAGTTGCTAGACGTTGTCAGGGCCCTGAAAATATATGTTTCCAGGACGGCTGGAGTCAGAAAATCTGACTCGCTGTTTATCCTGTATGCACCCAACAAGCTGGGTGCTCCTGCTTCTAAGCAGACTATTGCTCGTTGGATTTGTAGTACAATTCAGCTTGCACATTCTGTGGCAGGCCTGCCACAGCCAAAAATCTGTAAATGCCCACTCCACAAGGAAGATTGGCTCATCTTGGGCGGCTGCCCGAGGGGTCTCGGCTTTACAACTTTGCCGAGCAGCTACTGGGTCAGGAGCAAATACGTTTGTAAAATTCTACAAAATTGATACCCTGGCTGAGGAGGACCTGGAGTTCTCTCATTTGGTGCTGCAGAGTCATCCGCACTCTCCCGCCCGTTTGGGAGCTTTGGTATAATCCCCATGGTCCTTTCGGAGTTCCCAGCATCCACTAGGACGTCAGAGAAAATAAGAATTTACTTACCGATAATTCTATTTCTCATAGTCCGTAGTGGATGCTGGGCGCCCATCCCAAGTGCGGATTGTCTGCAATACTTGTACATAGTTACAAAAATCGGGTTATTATTGTTGTGAGCCATCTTTTCAGAGGCTCCTCTGTTATCATGCTGTTAACTGGGTTCAGATCACAGGTTGTACGGTGTGATTGGTGTGGCTGGTATGAGTCTTACCCGGGATTCAAAATCCTTCCTTATTGTGTACGCTCGTCCGGGCACAGTATCCTAACTGAGGCTTGGAGGAGGGTCATGGGGGGAGGAGCCAGTGCACACCAGCTAGTCCTAAAGCTTTTACTTTTGTGCCCAGTCTCCTGCGGAGCCGCTATTCCCCATGGTCCTTTCGGAGTTCCCAGCATCCACTACGGACTATGAGAAATAGAATTATCGGTAAGTAAATTCTTATTATTATTTTTAAAACATCCAAAATACAACTAGCCTACTTTGAAGCTTACTTGCCTGGCGTGGTCACATCAGATGCAACCATGTCAGGGAAAGTGAAGCATGGTGTGGTCTCATCTGATGTGCCCACACCAGGCAAGTGGTCAGAACGCCAGCTGTGCGCAGCTGCTGGAATCTTCCTAGTTCGCCACCAGTGCCTGCTGTGCTACCAATTATTGCTACTCGGGCAGCCCTGCAGCTCCTCCCACCCCGCAGCTACAGACATTAGCATTAGTATACTGCACATGCTCAGTATGGAACATGGAAAAGCATATCAACAAACCTCTGTCTAACTCCACATGAGCTTCCATGTTTAAAATGATGATTGCTAAAACAACTATTTAAAATATGTCATAAAACACACAGGCTGAATTACTTCATTGTTATTAGCTGTATGTAATATTGTACTTTGTGCAAAACAGCAAACATTGGCTTTCTTTGTTAAAATAATAGATAAAATATAGTTGTTGATTGGTTTCTGTTATTGTGCAAATGTAGCTATCTTTACGATAGTGGGTCCTAGAGGGATCAAATAAAGTATATGTTAAAAACCCTACGGCTACAGTCATTTCAGCTGCTGTGACATCACTGAGGGATCAGTATGATTTACAGACGATCAGGATGCCGGCCGTCAGTATACCGATAACAGCATCCCGATCGTCAGTATGCCGGCAGCGGGGCGAGCGCAAAGAGTCCCCTTGCGGTGTCGTGGACACCCACGAGTGGGAATAGCCCCTGTTAGCTGGGATTCCGGCTGGCGGCATTGTCAGCGGTCAGTATGCACGCGTCGGTATCCTGACCACCGTGATCCCGACTGCCGGCAACTCACCTGCATTCCATCACTGGTCCTGTCCTGCATTTTTTCACACAAAGTTTGCCAGTCACATTATTCAGCTCAACAATAATGTTATACAGGCGATACAGAACATTGCTATACTATAAATCACAGGTTCTCAAACTCGGTCCTCAGGACCCCACACGGTCCATGTTTTGCAGGTCACCTGTACATTTTTAAAATGTGACAGTTGGTGATACACAGTGCACCTGCTGGGTGACATGGAAAACGTGAACCGTATGGGGTCCTGAGGACCGAGTTTGAGAACCACTGCATAAATAACATATCTGAAATGATTGACTAGACCAGTGGTGGGCAAAATATGGCCTGCGGATCTTATACAGATTGGGACTGTTTAGTTGCCTCCGTGCTGGCTCAAGGGTGGGATAAAGAATAGGGTATTTTTTACCAGATCACTGGACCTGTACCCTGTATCGCATACATTAGTTATGGCCGCAAAGGAAGAGTACTTCTGCTAACCCACACATTCAGCCAGAAAAAGGAGAAGAAGAAGAGCAGGAAAGGGCCGTGGGGCAGGAGGCTGGAGAAGTCTCCTCCTCCCAAACTGGCAGCAGTTCTCTGCTCAGTGCTCACTGAACGCTGCTTGCTAGCTATGCTGACAGCTGTACGACAGACTGCTGGACACCCCTTTCCGACTAATATCAGTGCTTGAAATTCTCAGATGACTATGGACCTGATTCAGAGATGAACACAATGTCAATGTACGCAGTGGAGTGATTCTTTACCACTGTGCATGCGTCTAAGTCACACAGAGTGTGTGCCGCAGTCGCAGAGAGGATTTATTCACAAATAGGCCATTTGTGGGTGGTAACGGGATAGTGGCGAGTCAAACACAGGCATGTTGCGGACATTTCTGGGGCGTGACATATCTTGCGACTGTGATTCCGTATGCAGTTACAATGGCTCCGGCATCTCACCACCAGCGGCCATGCTGCGAGACCATAAGGTTATTCAGATGGGTCGATGTTTGACTGTTATGTTATGTGTCTGATGGTAGCGTCTTTGTACACTCGTAGATGCCACCAGGGGGCGTCTCAATACAATTCCTGGTAGTTGCAACATTTGCATTTTTCACACAAATCAGCAGCTGCAACAGCATTTGCTTTCCGCTATCAGCCCCTCTCTCTAGAATGGCTTACCTGCATAAATTACCATTACAATTATATTTATAGGTATAGTAACAGTTTAGTAAAACAAGCGAATTTGTCCCCAGAATAAAATAATTAACCGTCCCCGGTTTAGACAATACAAACAATAGTGTTTGTTTTTTATCTTTGTTTTTGTGCCTTTAAGATTTTTAGAAATTTTTGTAAAATAGTTATTATAATTAGTTCAAATATAAATATAATGTAGGTATATTACCAAAATAGTCTAGTTTATATTATTTATACACGTTCAAAACTCATTTTAATTGTATATTTTTAGTTCTCTAACTGAAATGTTTGTATCTGTTAGGAGTGGACCAGTACAAGTAGTAGATGAGATCAAAAGTTTACATTCATTGCAGAAGTCAACTGCTACCCCCACCCCACCATCCCCCACTACTCGCCCTTCCAAGTGATCAATGATTGGTGTATCCTCTCTCCTTGGCTTCTGTCCCATGTACAGTACACAGCCTTTGCACAGGAAAAGAGTGCAGTGGTCTGTACAGATAGCCCCACCCTGCTCCACACACCCCCTGGAATGCTGTTTACACTATAAAGCAAAGGGTACTAGTAACGGGCAGTTTCTGGGTTTGTTGCACAGTTTTGTACATTTGTACAACAGATGAAAACAGTCATCTCACACAGTGAGAATGGGCTAGTGCTCATTTTTTGTCTGCAGTTTACGCTTAACCCTTCCTTTGCTGGCAGCACATGTGTGCCTAACCATTGCCAGTCTCTTGTGTCCCTTCCTTAAGGGGGGTACACGCGGAGCGATAATCTAAGCAATCTGTCTAGATTGCTTAGATTTTTAGCAAGATCGCTCCGTGTGTAGCCCTAACAGCGATAGCGATGCGCAGCCCCGCGCATCGCTATCGCTGCTGCTAGATTGGCCTGCATGCAGGCCAATCTAGCGGGTCGCTCACTTCACCCGCTGGGTGAAGTGAGCGGCCCCCCCGTCTCCCCCCGCACGCTCAGCACAGATCGCGCTGTGCTGAGCGCCGGGAGAGATGTGTGCTGAGCGGTTCGCTCAGCACACATCTCTCCAGCATCGGGCCGTGAGTACTGGCCTTTACTTTATATGTATTTTACATTTCCTTCATAGGTTTTCATGGACAAAGTTTTAAATACAATAATAGGGAGCACTTTGTTACAATTTTACTTATTATGGCAATAACAAATCCACCCACAATTACTGTATGATAAAAAATACGATTTATGGTCTTACCTGGTTAAATCCTTTTCCATACCTCCCAACTGCCCCAATTTTGGCGGGACAGTCCCTTTAATCTGGAACTGTCCTGCTGTCCCAACTACAGGTCGCAGTGTCCCGCAGCGCGGGGGGTGGGGGGCAGTTGGGAGATCCTTTCTCGCTGCTCTGCTTACACAAAGCGCTCGGCATGCCCCCACAGTGGTGAAAATGGGGGCGTGGCCCACAATCACAGCACCCTCCATGAGACCACACCCCCACCCATGAGACCACACCCCTAATGTTGTGCACGCGCAGAAGACACGTGTCTGTGTCCCTCCCAGAGGCGTAGCTAGGGTTTTCGGAGCCCAGGGCAAGATGGAAAATGGCAGACCCCCCCCCCCCCCCCCAAAAAAAAAAAATAAACCCACAAAAAGAAGGATGTGCGGTCTCCGAAAAAATGGGCGTGGCCACACACCAGAAGGGGTGTGGCCACGCTCCAGAAGGGGTGTGGCCACTGAAAATGGCCCACGGTGCCAGTTACATTGCCCCACAGTGCCACATACAATGCCCCACAGTGCCACATACAATGCCCCACAGTGCCGGATACATGCCCCACAGTGCCAGTTACATTGCCCCACAGTGCCAGATACATTGCCCCACAGTGCCAGATACATTGCCCCACAGTGCCAGATACATGCCCCACTCAGTGCCAGATACATGCCCCACAGTGTCAGTTACATTGCCCGACAGTGCCGTATACATGCCCCACAGTGCCGTATACATGCCCCACAGTGCCAGATACATTGCCCCACAGTGCCAGATACATTGCCCCACAGTGCCAGATACATGCCCCACTCAGTGCCAGATACATGCCCCACAGTGCCAGTAACATTGCCCCACAGTGCCAGTTACATTGCCCCACAGTGCCAGTTACATTGCCCCACAGTGCCAGATACATTGCCCCACAGTGCAAGATACATGCCCCTCTCAGTGCCAGATACATGCCCCACAGTGCCAGTTACATTGCCCCACAGTGCCAGTTACATTGCCCCACTGTGCCAGTTACATTGCCCCACTCAGTGCCAGATACATGCCCCACTCAGTGCCAGATATATGCCCCACAGTGCCAGTTACATTGACCCACAGTGCCAGTTACATTGCCCCACTGTGCCAGTTACATTGCCCCACAGTGCCAGATACATGCCCCACAGTGCCAGATACATTGCCTCACAGTGCCAAATACATGCCCCACTCAGTGCCAGATATATGCCCCACAGTGCCAGTTACACTGCCCCACAGTGCCAGTTACATTGCCCCACTGTGACAGTTACATTGCCCCACAGTGCCAGATACAGGCCCCACAGTGCCAGATACATGCCCTACAGTGCCAATTACATGCCCCACAGTGCCAGGCCCCACTCAGTGCCACATGTCCCATTTGGTGCCAGATACATGCCCCACTGTGCCGCCGCCGCCGACCCCCTCTCCCCCCCCCCGGTCACTCACCGGCCGCCTTGTTGTTGATATGTGAGGGGAGGAGAGCGCAGCGCAGCGCCTCTCCGTCCCCTCACCGCTCCAGGTCTCCGGCGGCTGGCTGGCGCCGGTTCGCTAGCCAATCAGAGCTCGCGGACCGGCAGCCAATCAGGAGCCGGTCCGCAAGCTCTGATTGGCTAACGCCGGAGACCGGACACAGCAGCGCTGCTGGCAGCGCTGCTAGTGCTGGCAGCGGCGGTGAGGGGAGGGAGAGACGCTGCGCCCCACAGTGCCAGTTACATTGCCCCACAGTGCCGTATACATGCCCCACAGTGCCGTATACATGCCCCACAGTGCCAGATACATTGCCCCACAGTGCCAGATACATTGCCCCACAGTGCCAGATACATGCCCCACTTAGTGCCAGATACATGCCCCACTTAGTGCCAGTAACATTGCCCCACAGTGCCAGTTACATTGCCCCACAGTGCCAGTTACATTGCCCCACAGTGCCAGATACATTGCCCCATAGTGCCAGATACATGCCCCTCTCAGTGCCATATACATGCCCCACAGTGCCAGTTACATTGCCCCACAGTGCCAGTTACATTGCCCCACAGTGCCAGATACATGCCCCACTCAGTGCCAGATATATGCCCCACAGTGCCAGTTACATTGCCCCACAGTGCCAGTTACATTGCCCCACTGTGACAGTTACATTGCCCCACAGTGACAGATACATGCCCAACAGTGCCAATTACATGCCCCACAGTGCCAGGCCCCACTCAGTGCCAGTTACATGCCCCATTTGGTGCCAGATACATGCCCCACTGTGCCCGCCACCGCCGCCGACCCCCTCTCCCCCCCCCCGGTCACTCACCAGCCGCCTTGTTGTTGATATTTGAGGGGAGGAGAGCGCAGAGCAGCGCCTCTCCGTCCCCTCACCGCTCCAGGTCTCCGGCGGCTGTCTGGCGCCGGTTCGCTAGCCAATCAGAGCTCGCGGACCGGCAGCCAATCAGGAGCTGGTCCGCAAGCTCTGATTGGCTAACGCCGGAGACCGGACACAGCAGCGCTGCTGGCAGCGCTGCTAGTGCTGACAGCGGCGGTGAGGGGAGGGAGAGACGCTGCGCTCTCCTCCCCTCACATTTAGGGTTGACGGGGCGAGTGGGGCATGATGCCCTGGCCGCCGGCGGCGCCCCCCTCTCCTGGGCCTGCCAAGGCGCCCAGGGCACGTGCCCTACTCGCCCTACCCTAGATACGCCTCTGGTCCCTCCTCCAAACTTCCTAAAGTTGGGAGGTATGCTTTTCTTTGAGTCCATAGGGGGCACATAAAAAATATTACTGTTTAGTATTAATCAATGACCCATGCACAAGCATGAGGAAGCTAAAGGTGCATACACATTTGCCGATAAAATGAACGTCACTCATTTCACCCTTCCTGAGCGACGTCGTTCCCTTTCTCGGCAAGTGTGTATGCCAGCGATGACAACTGATACTCGCTGTCAGTTGTGCATGCATGCTCAATCTATGGTCGTCATACCACTCAGTGGGTATGCCCGGCCACCAACCGCCCGGCTCGGGAGGGCGAAACACTTGCTGACGTCTCTCATAGGCGGTTTATGCACCTTTACAGGTCACCTGTATTGTTCAGTTATCAGTAACAGGTCAACATGGATAAACGTAAAAATGAAGTCGCTGTAATAGTTACTCTACTCTAAAAGTCAATTTACATGTATCAGTTACTTTTATATGAGAGATCTACCAGAAAGTCAGGCGATTTTATTTTATCACCCTAACCAAAAATATATATAATTTGTAATCTAATATGGTACCTTAAGAAAGCCCCATCTCTTAGAAGACTTTGAGCTAGAAAAATGACTATCAGTAAGGCATACACAGCAGAAACATTAAAAGATTTTTCTGCCCATTAAGGTGAAAACTATCTCCAGTCAACAAGAGGTTACTGCTATTGCGTTGTGCTGCATAAGATACTGTATGTATTTAATAGTCCTCTCGGATGGGTGTGAGGTGGCCACAATGGAATTTGATTGTATTCAATTAATTGTCAAATGTACAGGTATCTCAGAGAAAGGTGACAAGTGTTGTAGAACTACAAGTACCAGAGTTTCTTACCATCCTATGGCAGGAGCCCCACAAATGCTAGGGAATCAGGTTACAAATATTTAGCACCATGCCAAATTGTATATTTTTGCCCCTTCACTGTTTTTGTAAGTGAGGCGTGAGTTGAATTCAGCCTGTTATGCTGCCTCATCGTATTTGGTGCTGTTGGGAATTCACTGAGTCCCACACTGGGTGGGTTTCCTGCGAAGCCAGTGGAATGTACGTTTGTTCCACTTCCAGACTGGAGACGGAAGTATAGAAAGTGTGTGAATGTGCAGTGACTCCACCCATCTCTTAAGTATTAAGGAATTCATTTGTGATTCAGAATTAGTAATCGGTGGCTCTTGTAATGAAAGCTGATAGCACTGAGTTATTAAGGTTATTTATGCTGGCCATACACACTGTAATATAGGCAATGAAATCAGCACTTGTCCCAAGTGTGGCCTCTATGCCTGATAACATTAATAGGGGCATATTTATCACATTCAACAGTTTTCATATCGTCGTAATAGGATAATATTTGAAATTATTATTTTGGCTTGAATTTTACAAATATAGGCCCTCATTCCGAGTTGTTCGCTCGCAAGCTGCTTTTAGCAGCTTTACACACGCTAAGCCGCCGCCTACTGGGAGTGAATCTTAGCTTCTTAAAATTGCGAACGAAAGATTCGCAATATTGCGAAAAGACATCTCTGTGCAGTTTCTGAGTAGCTCGAGACTTACTCTGCCTGTGCGATCAGTTCAGTGCTTGTCGTTCCTGGTTTGACGTCACAAACACACCCAGCGTTCGCCCAGACACTCCTCCGTTTCTCCAGCCACTCCCGCGTTTTTCCCAGAAACGGTAGCGTTTTTTCACACACGCCCCATAAAACGGCCTGTTTCCGCCCAGAAACACCCACTTCCTGTCAATCACATTACGATCACCAGAACGAAGAAAAAGCCGTGAGTAAAATACCTAACTGCATAGCAAATTTACTTGGCGCAGTCGCAGTGCGAACATTGCGCATGCGCACTAAGCGGAAAATCGCTGCGATGCGAAGAAATTTACCGAGCGAACAACTCGGAATGACCCCCATAGGCCCTCATTCCGAGTTGATCGCTTGCTGGCTAGTTTTAGCAGCCGTGCAAATGCATTGTCGCCGCCCACCGGGGAGTGTATTATAGCTTTGCAGGAGCGCGAACGCTTGTGCAGTTGTTTCTAACGATGGAAGGACGGCTTTTGACGTCACACACCCGCCCAGCGAACACCCAGCCACGCCTGCGTTTTTTCAGACACGCCTGCGTTTTTCCAAACACTCTCTGAAAACGGTCAGTTGACACCCAGAAACGCCCACTTCATGTCAATCTTCCTGCGTTCAGCCGCGCGAAAGGAATCATCGTTAGAACCATAGCAAAAGCCCAAAGCGCTTTGTACCCATACGATGCGCGTGCACATTGCGGTGCATACACATGCGCAGAAATGCTGATTTTTTGCATGATCACTGCAATGCGAACAACGGCAGCTAGCGATCAACTCGGAATGAGGGCCATGAGCCCATGGAACCCCCTTCATACATCCTGAGGATATTTATATTTTGCAAGTACTGTACCTCAGAAAAATGCTTGTTTTCTGGAGAAAATAGTCACTGTCCCATAGTCACTTCAAAATCCATCTAATGGAATCACTAACATAGTTAGTGCACATTTGCACTTATATTATACAGTGCTACGCAGTCACAACTGCGCTCTCCAGTGCACATCAGTTTCAGCTCTGACTATGTAGCTTAGCAGTATTAGGATGCAGGTTTCCAGCAACACCACTTCGAGACTGAGCTCCTATCTCCTCACACCTTGCGCAGACCTAGGAAACAAGTGCTATATTCATTACTTGTCCACTGCACAATCCTGTGCTTTGTCCTTCTCTGATGGTGGGCACTCAGGCTTGCAGATGCCTCCCCACGCCTTGCTGTTCAGTGCAAACCCAGTAACCCTTCCCTGTGTCTGTGCAGTCTGACACAGCATGTGCAATAGATTAGTAATCCACTGCCCCTTACATCAGTATAAATAAGCAAAAGAAAAAAAGAATGATTTGCAAAATAGTCGCTTCGTTCCACATTACATCTTTACACATTTCGCCAGAAGAATGTGGTCCCCAATATTCCCAGTACTACACCAACTACACCCAGTGTCGGACTGGAGCATGAAGGGCTCACCGGGGTTATGCAATGGTAGGGGCCCATGGTTAGAGGTGTGGCCAGCCTCCAAAGGGGGTGTGGCCAGCCACCACAGAGGTTTGGCTAACCATTATAGAGTACCTGGTCTGGACTCCTTGATAATTTATATAGTAATTATTAATGCTAGTGCATGCATGATAATGTGCCAGATTAATTACAGCAATGTGCTGTAGAGAATACATCATAATCCTGTGCAGTATAAGATAACATAATATGTATAATATATAATTCAAGTGCACATTCTAGAACCTGATCCCTAGAGGAGGAGGGCCCCCCAGGCAGAGGGGCCTACCGGTGGTTTCCTCTGTACCCCTGTGGGCCAGTCCGAGCCTGACTACACCACATAGGGTAATGAATTAACCATCTTTGTGCCCAGTTTCATTCACACGACAAAATGTACATTTCAGAAACAGAGGAATGCTAAGTAAAACTAGAACTTGATGCTGGTATCACTGAACCTTTGCACCTCTGCAAATCATCCTGTTCTGCCACAAAGTGAGTGAAATTTCATTACATTTTACTCATCTCAAGTTTAGAACATCTCGGGATCACTTGCCATTTTATATTGAAAAAAAATAGTCTGATGGGAAAGTAATTGGAATATTCTTAGGTGTTGTCCTATGCACTGTACAAATACTTCTATTACTATTTTACTTGATTTTTATATTAAGAGGGTTGTCCTTTAGCCAGTCTCAACCCATAGATCTTCTGAAGGTGGTACAACTCCACCAGAAGCCCTCTCCACCCCTCTCCACCTTTACTTGCTTTTTCTTCCCAGGGTGTAAAAAAGTCTATCTGCACAAAAGAATAAAATTTTAAGTCCTGGCCTTAGAGGTGTATACTGTGTGTGGCAGATAATTGGACAGAATCCAAACAACTGCCAAATATATTACACACCCCTGACCTAGCTGCCTCACCAGCTCCAGTTCCCAATAATTACGGTTGCATCAGTGCCACTGGCGGGTTGGGTATGGACGCTCTGGAGGTCACATAACTACATCCTCCACTGGCATACGACATGTAGGTCAGGCCTAGCCTTACTTCCACTTGGATTATTGCCAAGGAGGGCTAGTCTCATTGAGTCAAACAGTCTCTTCTAATCGGATACTTGTGGTTTCCATCTATGTCTTTCACCATAATGTACTTCATACTTACGCACTACCAGTGGCGACTGCAGAGGTGCAGTGTAGTCCAAATTCAAATAGGGGAGCCACACCAACTACACCAACTGCCCCCCCCCCCCCCCCCCCCCCGCTCCCTAAACTCACTGTCTAGGTGTGGCTCCTTTAATTTGCTCTACAGGAAATCAGGAAAGGAGATGGAAGGGGTGTAGTGTGGCACTGTAAATTGTGTTTTTGTAGGCAGTCCACACAAACCCCTCCCATGATGGTTTGCCATGATTCCCGCTATTGTCATGGGAACTGGACCAGGATGGCATGATTTCATAGTATATAATTTTGCTTCTCTGCTCTTTCTGTCATGAACCGGGGACTCACCTCTGGTGACGGTCTCCGGGGGCTCTCTGGTGGCTGGTGGTACGGCGGCGGAGGTCTGCGGGGGCCGCTGGTGTGTTGCAGCCAAGGGGGAGCGAGTGACTGTGCGGTCTGCTGCAGCTGAAGCACTATGCAGTAAGGCTGACTGAGCAAGGTCCCGTTCTCTGGCATGTCTGCAGTTCTGGGGGACGCCATGTTGGAGACCAATTTACTCCCCCTCAGACTCTCCACCTCTTTACAAAACTTCAAACGGGCTCTCAAGACCCACTTCTTCATCAAAACCAGCCAAATCTCATCCTAACTCTCTGTTCCACGCTCTTGGTGTACTCCGTATGTCTCACCCCTGTCTGTCTATCCCTCCCCTTTAGAATGTAAGCTCTACCGAGTAGGGCCCTCTTCCCTCATGTGCTTATCCTTTTCTTACTTTAATAATCTTCAGCTGCACCAAATCCCACGGTCTTCTGCCACCTGATACTTATGTCAGTGTCATCTGCTGATGTAGCTATGTTTTTATAGCCTGTACTTGTCCTATATTGTCTTCAACTGTAAGTTGCTATTTTCCTGTTTTGATTATTTGTTTATGTACTCTGTAAATGGGCGCTGCGGAACCCTTGTGGCGCCATATAAATAAAGAATAATAATAATGAAGTGTACCACTGAGATTTAGCCTCTGGTCTCTTCCAGCCAATCACGAGCTGGCTGCCCTGGTAAAAGAGGTCGGTTCAGTCTCAGGCCTTGCCAGTGCTTTTTGTTTCTGTCCCAGTACAGGTGTCTTAGCTATGCGCTCCCACAGATTCACCTGTGTGCCTTTCCAGTGTCTCTACGATTTCAGCTCCACGGAATTGTCACCTCAGCTGCCGTTTGCTGCACAACCGCCAGTGGTTACCCAGGTCCCGCGGGCCACAGCTTGCCGCTGAGGACGAAGCCTCCTGCAGTCGTATCCGTAGAGGATTACCCAGCAATCTTCCAGTGTGCCTCAGCCACATCAGTAATCATCCAGCATACAAACACTTTCAGTGTTCTTCAGCCACATCTAACAATCATCCATTCTACAAAACGCATTCAGTGTTCTTCAGCCACATCTAACAATCATCCATTCTACAAAACATCTGCAGTGTTCTTCAGATGCGTCTAACAATTAGCCATTCTACAAAACTCCTTCAGTGCTCTTCAGCCACATTTAACATCCATTATACAAACTCCTTCAGTATTCTTCAATCAAGTCAAACAATCATCCATTGTACAAACTCTTTCAGTGTTCTTTAGCCACGTCAAACTATCATTCATTATACAAACTCTTTCAATTAACTCTGTTCAACGAATATTCTGCATTCAAGTCTTCCGAAATTCTTCATCTTCGTTCCTCAGATTTTTGCTCTTATATGTCTTTTCTTTAATAAAAATATATGAGAAGAAACTACATTTGTCCTGCTCATTTTCTCCTCACAGAAGCATTCACTTCTTCTGCTAAGACTCATCCAACGGATTCACAAACTCAACAATTTGTGACACTTTCTCATCAACCTCTCTGCTGCTTTTGACACTTTCACTAACAGTAGGTGTCTCCCAAGGTTCTTTTCTTGGACCTCCCCTATTCTCACTCTATACGTCCTCTTTAGATGAGCTCATAAGTCTTTTGACCTCCAATACTATCTCTATACTGATGATACGCAGATCTACCTTTCCCTCCCCTGACCTCTAACCCCTTCTCCTCACTCGTATCTCCAACTCTCTTTCTCCTATCTGTCCCAGCATTTTCTGAAACGTGACATATTAAGACTGAGCTGATCATCTTCCCAACCTCCCACATAACCTCATTTCCCACAATTGTATTATCTATTGACAACACAACCATCTCCTCTAGCCCCCAAGTGTGCTGTCATGGAGTTATGCTTCACTTCTCCCTCTCCTTCAAAGCACACATTCGGAACCTTTCGCAATCCTGCTGTTTCCATCTCAAAAGTATTTCTAGGAGTAGACCCTTTCTTGCCCATGCTACAAAGGCCCTCATCCATTCACTGGCCATCTCCAGATTGGACTACTGTAACCTCCTGCTATCTGGTCTCCCTGACTCCCTCTCACCTCTACTCCACCCTGACTCACACCTCACTTCACTCCAACCTATTAGCAATGCTACTGCTCAGCTCGTCTCCCTCTCCAAGAATACTACATCTGTCTCCCCTATCCTACAAGTCCTACACTGGCTCCCCTTCCCCTGTTGAATCCAATTCATGCTTCTCACACTCACTTACAAAGCCCTCACCCACTCCTCTCCCATTTACATCTCTGACATTAACTCCTTGCACACTCCCGCCCTCTTTGCTCCACAAATGAATACTGCCTCTCCTGCCAACAGATTACTGCCTTCAAGATTTTCTCCATGCTGCTCCCTACCACTAAAATTCTCTCCCTCTCCCTAACAGACTCTCCATCTCTCTATAAAACATCAGACGGGCTCTCAAGACCCACTTCTTCATCAAAGCTATCCAGCTCCCATACTAACCCACAGCACCATGCTCACTGTCTACCCCATCTGGGTCACCCCTGACTGTCTTTCCCTCCCATATAGAATGTAAGCTCTCATGAGCAGGACCCTCTTCCTTCATGTGCTTTTCTTCCCTTACTTATACTAATATATATATATATATATATATATATATATATACTTATACTCCATACTCCCTAGAATGCCATCTAACCCTCGGTTTCTTCCATCCTGTTGCTTATTTGAATATTATGACTGCTGATGCAGAAATGTTTATATACAATGTACGTGTCCTGCAATGTCTTGTACTGTAAGTCGCTGTTTATATATTTATGTACTTTGTTAGGCGCTGTCGGACCTTATATAAAGGTGCAATATAAATAAAGGATAATGATAGTAATAATAATTAGAAAGATGTAACTGCTGTATGAACTGTGTCTATCTCTGAATCAGGCCCCTGTCCCTTTGACAATTTGTTTCCATCCCATTCAATTTCTTATGTCAGTATTAATGATACCAGTTTATACTGCTTAATTATTATATAAGTATTTAACACTGTAGCATACTGTCTAATAGTCTTTATAGTCGTACCAAAAAGAGGGTGTGTCTTGGGTGTGGAGCAGGAGCTGGGATTCTTACCTATTTTTTTGTCTTTCAAAATGTTTTCCTGTTAGCTGTTCCATTGGACAGGATTTATGCTACCATTTTTGGAGGTTTACAGCAATACATGTGGATCCACATACTGTATATATTAAAGTCCAGTGGCACATAAACGCCATAGAATTCTATGGGACTGCGATGTGCCACTATGCAGCAAGCTCTGGGGTGGGATGTGCCGCAATGTGTTTCTGATACATAAAACATTCCGGCCACTGAGAAACTGCCTACATTGCCGAATGCTTAACTTGGCCCTGCCAGGTGCTGCTAAACTCATCTGCAAGAGTCAGTGACTATGGATGGAAGGTGTTGTACTGCTACAGCAAAAGAATTGTACACCCAAACATCTGCATGTTTGTAGTCACTGGATTGTTATTTCATGACTAAATGTTATTTAGGTGTGCCCCACACACTTCCAATAGTCTGTCCAGGAACCACTCCCAGAGACGGAAGCACAAAAGTTAAAAAGATGAAAAATCCAAGCTCACGCAGGGCTCATAGAAAGTGCTTTCTTCCTCTCAGGAGTTCCCTATATCCGCTCCAGTTCCACAGAGTCTCCTCTGACCTTTTCCCTATCATTTCTCGTTGCCACACTAGCTGGGTGTGAGTTTTGTTTAACTAAAACACAAGGATACTGGAGACCTATTGAGAAGCACTTATGTGTGTCTGTTTCCTGACACAGTCCTTCAACTCAGAGACAGTAATATGTAAACAAGGATCGCAGCATCTACCAGAATCCATCAACTCTGAAACTATAGATGTCTTTTAGTTACATTTTATGCATTGAAGAAAGAATAACATACTCTACATTTCCTGTAGTGTAGGGAATGTGCAGTGAAGTACAACTATGCCAACCCAGTATCCAGGAGTTTCATTACACTGTTACTTTTGAAAAACATTTATGCTACTCCCCAGAAAGTTTAGGTGGGAATTTCCCAGGGCCAGCATCAGAAGAGGCAAAAGGAGTAATGGGGTATGGAACCCGAACTGACCAGGTGCCATCCACCCACCCATGATCATAGACCTGACGGATGCCCAGCCACGCCCCCTCCCCCCTACCCCAGCTTGTAGTGTGAAACGGTATTTTCATATCCACTGTGGATCAGCTGCACAACAAGTCTATGGCGCTGCAATGTGCCCATATGTAGTGCCGTAGCTAGACATTTTCATGGGATCAGTATGAAATCCCGACGGTCGAAATCTCGACAGCAATTGACCGATGGTCAAAATCTTGACAAGGTCAAAATCCCGACATGGACAAAATACCGACATTTAAAGTACTGACAAGGTCAAAATACCGACATGTAAAATGCCGACAGGTCAAAATACAGAAATACCAAAATACCGACATGCGGTTGTTGTCGTTTTTTTTTTTTTGGGGGGGGGGGGGGTGTATGTCGACATGGACACCATATGAGTGTGCCGCGTCCAGTCGCATGGCTCGCTGCGCTCGCCATGCTTCGGGCACACTATTATATTCCCCCTCCAGGTCCCGCTGCGCTCGGCACACTATTATATTCCCCCTCCAGGTCCACTGGGATAGTAAAGTATGAACAAGTTGGTTTCAATGAAAAAAATCATGAAAAACTCATGTCAATATTTTGACCTTTCGGCATTTTACATGTCAGTATTTTGACCTTGACGGTATTTTAAATGTCGGGATTTTGACCTTATCGGGATTTTGACCGTCGGGTCAATTGCTGTTGGGATTTCGACGGTCTGGATTTTGATTGGTAAATTGACTACCTCACAACTTTCCTAAGCTGGGAGGAGAAACACTGTTGTGTGCCGAAGGCATGGCCCAAAATTAGGGTGTGTGGCCTCACATGTAAGGGGCATGGCCACAATCACGAGCCATACACCGTTTACATTACTGTAGGGGGCATGCTGAGCTTCTGGCATGCCCCCGTCCCTAGCTCCAGGTGAATAGATCTGCTTACTGCTGCTTTGCAGTGGGTGATAGGGTCTCCTAACTGACCCCACATCGCGGGTCCCTATGACCCGTGGGTGGAACATCAGAACAATCCAAAAAAAACAGGACTGTCCCGCCAAAATCGGGACAGTAGGGGATTGCATTACGGTGCCCTGTGCAAGAAAGAGAATAGGTGCCCCCCCATTCAAAACAGAGACAGTGCGTGCCCAAAATATAGGGACATGGGTTCACGGGGAAGAGGCGTGGTCACAGAATAGTATCAATTCATATTACAACTCAAAGTAGTGTCCGTTATTCACATTACACTCCACAGCAATACCTTTTATACATTTTACACCTGACCACACAGTAGTACCCCTTATACACATTACACAGCAGCACAGTAGTATTCGTTATTCACATTACACTGCACAGTAGTACCCTTTATACATGTTACACCTGACCACACAGTAGTACCCCATTACACAGCAGCACAGTAGTATTCGTTATTCACATTACACTGCACAGTAGTACCCTTTATACATGTTACACCTGACCACACAGTAGTACCCAGGCCCAAATACACGTAGAGTCGCTTACACACATAATGCCACAGTAGAGCTTGTCCTTCTCATTCCTACTCCCCTGCATTTCTCCTCCACCTCATTCCTCATCATCCCCCCCAGATGCTGTGCATCATCATTCCAACACCTCATTCCTCATTATCAATCCTCCTAATTCATACATGTCATCCATGACTCAGGGAGAACTGGGGAGGGGGAGGCAGAAGTTGCAGGCATCCAACAGTGGACAGAGAATACGTAACGGTATGGAGGTAACAGGAGGGGAGGGGTACCCGTGTCAGGATACAGGGGGACTGAAACAGTGTGAGGCTAGAGTACTGCCATATAAGAGGTCTCCCAACTCTTGCAGACATTTAGTAGGAACAAACTAAGCAGGGCCTTGGCCAGTCTGGAGGAAGAGCCAACAAGGAAATAGGGTCCACACATTGTGAACCTCTTACCTCTCAGCAGCAGTAAAAGAAATAAGCAGCCCGGACAGCAGGAGGAGTCCCCAGCAGGAGGTCACTCAATGCCTGCTCACCTGCCCACTGTACCTGGCTTTTCTGGTAGCTCTCAAATGCCCTCAGGGCACTGTCAGTGAGCTTGACGTGCAAGATGGACACCCTGCCTCCGACCCTCCCGCAGGACACCCCATAACTCCATTCCTCTTGCAGCACTGCCATGACATCTCTCCCTTCAGACTGCAGGAGATAGGGGACCTGGGAGGAGGCAGAGTACATGGGCGGACAGCTATAGCGATGCCCACAGCAGCAAGTGGATACAGATGCCGGGTCACAGTGGATGCCGAGGTGCAGACGGTTCTCCGTCCACAAGGCATATGCATCAAGGTCCGTAAAAAGTTACTTTCCCAAACTTTGTTCAGCGAGCAATGCCATCTATAAATTATGCTGCCTATAGAAGCCTATGGGCTTCTAAAGGTACCAGAAGGATCCTGGCTGACCGTGGTACTAGCGCATGTGCCGTCTGATGGCTGCATATGCATATTACTTTAAACGGGACATGAACTCAGAAGTGAAGACACTGCTAGGACAGTTGGGTATAGTGGACCCTACTGCAGATAAATAGGCAAAGATATCCATTAATGATCGCATTATAAAACACTGGCACACCTTTTTTGGACTGAGGTCTATTTTCTGCCAAAGTAAAGGTGTGTACACACGGTAAGATCTTTTCTTCCGATTCTGACTATATAGTCAGAATCGGAAGAAAAGATAGTGCAGATCGCAAGGTGACAGTCACCTTGCGATCACGATCCGATGCCGATGCGCGGCCCCGCGCGGTCGGCATCGGCCGAAAAAATAGGCTGTGCAGGCAAGTCAATCCTGACTATCTCTATAGAAGAGATAGTCAGGATTGACACTTAGCCAAAATCGCACAGAACCAGGATCGCAAGCACACTCATTATGTGCTTGAGATACTGGCTAAGTGCCGACCCGGCCCCCCGTCGCACAGTGAGAATCGGATAAGTCCGAATCTCACCGTGTGTACACGGCCTTACTCTTCTCGTTATGACTGATCTCCTAGCAGCTAGGCCTCCACTCAAGACACTCGCCAGGATCGTAGCACCACCTGAAGGGGCCGTCTATTGCCTATGTTGCCTCCCCTCCTTTTAGATGTACCACCTGAGGTGCTACATCTGGAAGTGTCTGCCGCCTGCACTGCTCTGAACCACCCCCCCGAAGAGTCCAGTGACGTGCGGTGAGGTGAGGCAAGGCCTTTCCTGTCATACTGACATGTAAACCAGAGTTTTCACTGTATAAAGTAAGTGAAAAATACAAAGAATATATTAGAAATATCTTCTTTGTATTAGTCTTTCTAACCAATTTTTGATTGAAAACCCTGGAGTAAAAAGTTTGTGGCAGGTGAGGCAGTGCCTCACCTGCCTACCTGTTCCACACATTTCTAATCAAAACTCACCAAATTTCCAGCAGTATATACTGCTGCAACTATGTATAATGCACACATGAACCCTTGGGCTCATATATTGTGTGTAAATCTGGCTCTAGTACTATCCTGTGCCTCCTCAGCCATTTACCTCACTGCACGTCCCTGGAAGTGTCAGGTACACAGGCGCATTCCTCAGGTAAGTCTGGGTGGATTTTTATGTCCACTGCTCCTGCTTCCTGCCTGCTCCATATGCCAAGAAACCCCTCCTGCCCTCGTGGACCTTCTAGGAGTCTCTCCTAGTCCTATCGCCTCAAGCTCAGCATGAGGGCAAAAGAGAAAGTTTTCATTAGGGACCCGTGCAACCCTTGATTAGTATTTGGCCAGTAGAAATAAAATATCAAACATAATTCAATTTTTTTCCCCATTTAAGCATTACTACACTATGGGGGTAATTCAGACCTGATCGCTAGGCTGCGTTTTCGCACAACGGGCGATCATGTCCAAACTGTGCAAGCGTATGCACCGCAATGCAGAGGCGCGTCGCACGGGTACAAAGTGGATCACTGCTCAGCGATGGTTTTGTGCAACGGATCCGTTCGCACGGGCAAACGCAAGGAGATTGACAGGAAGAAGGCATTTGTGGGTGTCAACTGATCATTTTCATGGAGTGTCTGGAAAAATGCAGGCATGTCCATGCGTTTGCAAGGAGGGTGTCTGACGTCAATTTCAGTCCCGGACAGGCTGAAGCGATCGCAGCGGCTGAGTAAGTCCAGGGCTGCGCAGAGACTGCACAAAATCTGTTTGTACAGTTCTGCTACACATGCATTCGCACACTTGCACAGCTAAAATACACTCCCCCTGTAGGCGGTGACTATCTGATCGCAGCAGTGCAAAAATCACCTGCTAGCGATCAGGTCTGAATTAGGCCCTGTGTTCACAATTTGAAGAATATTTTTATATACTGTACATTACCATTAAACTGACAGACATAACAATATTTTATTAGCACAATTTAAATTACATATATATTTTATGCCCACTATTAACATAAATAACTCTAAACAGGGGTTAGAAATACATCTCGCTCTATGTTATGTGACTAAGGGGGAGATGTACTAAGCAGTAAAAATAGTGGAGAAGTGAGCTAGTGGTCATTCCGAGTTGTTCGCTTGTTGCCGATTTTCGCTATGCTGCGATTTGTTGCTAAATGCGCATGGTACGCAGCACGCATGCGCTAAGTTATTTTACACAAAACTTAGTAGATTTGCTGGTGTTTGTGCTGCGCTTTTCAGTCGCACTGCTGATCGGTGAATGATTGACAGGAAAGGGGCGTTTCTGGGTGGTAACTGAGCGTTTTCCGGGAGTGTGCTAAAAAACGCAGGTGTGTCAGGGAAAAACGCAGGAGTGTCTGGAGAAACGGGGGAGTGGCTGGCCAAACGCAGGGCGTGTTTGTGACGTCAAACCAGGAACTAAATGGACCGAGCTGATCGCAATCTAGGAGTAGGTCTGGAGCTACTCAGAAACTGCAAGAAAATATTTAGTAGCAATTCTGCTAATCTTTCGTTCGCTATTCTGCTAAGCTAAGATACACTCCCAGAGGGCGGCGGCCTAGCGAGTGCAATGCTGCTAAAAGCAGCTAGCGAGCGAACAACTCGGAATGAGGGCCAGTATACAATAAAAAAATCTACAATATGTAGACAACAGAGGCATGTAAATATACACATTCTTTCCACTTCTAACATTTTCTCTCCTTAAAGACGTAATATTTTCCAAATACATGGTGTATTGGGAATTATTGTCACAATCAGCTAAAAGTCTTGGCTATTCACTATAGGTATCCGTTGCTCTTATTGAATAAATGTAAGTAACAGGCATTGCTTATTTGCACTATATTTATGATTATAATTATATTCAAACAGGTTATTTGCAGACCAGCTATTATTCCAAATTGACTCAAGTGTGAGCAGTGCTGGATTAACAACAGCGCATCTGGGGTGGTTGCCCAGGGGTCCCCCACACATGCCAGCCATCACGAGCTTCAGGCACACCTATGGAGGACCAAGTGCATTGACAGCTCAGGAGGAGGAAGAAGAACACAGGGACATGAGTAGCAGTGAGATGCATAATGTGGACATGGGACACTGTGTGATATAAAGCATATGTATCAAAGCTTGGAGAGAGGCAGAGTACCAAACAATCAGCTTTTGACAGTTTTCAAAAAAAGCCCGTAACATGACAGATAGGAGCTGATTGGTTGGCACTTTATTTTTCTCCACTTTGGAGGGGATACAATAAGCCTCTGAAAATTACCGCGGGTAATTGATCCCCAGCGGGCATTTTAATTGATGCCGATAGCCGGCATTATCAGTGATTTTGTTCCACCTGCCAGTAGGCAGGCAAAACAAAATCTGTGATAAGTACCGTTTTTACACTGCCATGATCAAGGACTTATTCCAGATCCTCCGGGATATTCAATTAGCCCCGACACTGTCGGGTAATAAGTCTTGCTGGGGAGGGGGGGGGGGGGGGCTATCTAATTAGCCCCGATAAGCCGGAGCGTGATGCGGCTTATCAGGCGAAGCAAAATCCCCGACAACAGCCATTTCACCCGTTAACACAAAGGTTTCACTGAACCTGTGCGCTTACGGGTGTAAAAGCACATTTTACCGGCCAAGCTAATCGAATAGCCTGACCGCAGCACCCGAAAAAACATGGGGGGGGGGGGGTTTACCTACTATTTAACAATCAAGTGTAAAGTATATATTTATTCCGATATTGTAGCACAAAGGTCAGATTTTGCCGGAGTTGCGGGATGCCGACTGATAGGGTGTTTTATTAAAGCGGCAATCATTTACAAGGCAAAACCAATATTTACTAGGCAAACTAGCAGACACTCCCTAAACCTTGGCTGGACCCCTCCTACTATGAAGTTGATAGACTTGGGGGATGTTCTCTTTATTTATTACATGGTAGTGTAAATTATGTTCAGCATATGGGATGGTATCAGGATCCCAGCACTTGGGATGCCGTGGTCAGAATACTGACAGCAGCATCCCAACATGCAGAATCCAGACACCTGCTAGGTCAGTCTGCCTTATACCCCCTAACTGTAACCCTCCACCTTGCAGCCTAACCCTCCCCAGTGGTGCCTAAACCTAACCCCCTCTCCCCACAGCCTAACCCTAACTCCCTCCCCCCTCCCCCGCAGCCTAACCCTTACCTTCTCCCCCTCCGCAGCCTAACCCTAACTTCCCTTATACTGCCTAAGAAAGAAGAACATGAATTTAGGGTTGATGGTGGTCTTAATTTTCCACATTTTTCTAAGTAACCATCCACTGGATAGGAGTACCATCGCTTATTCATGAGGATAATTCTATTACAATTGCACTAATACATACACCACATTGTAGTGTGTTAATGTGTGTCATATATCTCAGGTTCCCTCAAAACCCCAAAATTCACAAAAAGTCCACGTTAAAAATCATAAATTTTGACCTTATACACAACTAAACTCTTGTCACTATAACTTGATTTCATTGCTGGAGTTGTTAGGATATACCGCCCACATACTCCTTACTGCAGAACATTTTAGCACAGACCTCTCAGTGTAACAGAATTTTTCATTGATAAGAGACCTGTAACAAAGTGTTAAAACGGCAAGGTCTGCTCATTTATCTCTGTCCAACAGTTTCCGAAGTCTTCTCCCTGGAGGATGCTGACAGTTCTGGTGACTTCCTGTATGACCACTCCCCAGGGGGGAAGAGCAGTATAAACTTATCTTCAGGAAGTGACAATTGTTTCTCGTATGACCCCCGATTTTTCCTGACGACTTCTCGGAGTCAACTGGTATGAACAAGTCACCTGCTGGAGGAATGTGGTTCCGGTATGTGACAGAAAGTTCCAAAGCTTTTTTTTATTTTCTCTCGTGAAAAATAAAGACATTAGCATGAGACATTGAAAATATAATAAATGGAGTGGTTGTTTTTGTTTGTTTGTTTTTTGTACATGCAAAGAGCAATGTTTAGGGTCAAAATAATGTAATGATAATATATGAGAACATGCCTGTGCAAGCGGAAAAAGGGTCATTCATTCATTTTATCATTTGCACCAGCCGCATGCTAGTTGCTAGAGATTTGTTATGATATACCAATGGACAGGATGCCAGCAGTCAGAATGCCGACAGTGGCAGCCCGACCATCAGAATACAGACAGTCACTCAAAAAGTACCCTCACAGCTACATATGTTCCACCATCTACAACCAGGAAGGCCTACTGCTCCAGTCTCTCAATGGACAATAGCCCTAAATCACCATTGTCGCCTACTTGTAAGGTGCCATAAAACTCAGCACAGTGCTGGACAGTCAAAGTGACATGAAAAATCTCACATCAAAAGAGAATAAGTACATATAAGGTTGGCAAAGACATTTTAAATGCTTCAGTATTACAAGTGAAATCAGTGAACTGGCCAAATATCGCAGCATGTGTGGCCCCATCATAAGATGACTACTACTCAGTGGTGCAAGTGGGCGGGTATGGGTGGGTACGGCATACCCTTAAGAATTTAGCTGTGGGTACGCCGTACCCACCGACGACGGGCCACCGCTCCCTCCCTCCGCTGCTGCTCACCACCACTGCTGCTTGAGGGGAGGAGAGCGCAGCGTGCGCCTCTCCTGCCTGTCACAACTGAGGGCCTGAGCTGACGGGAGGCAGCCTCAGTTGTAGGGGCTGAGATGTAACGGAACCTGGGAGGTTGTATCAGACCTCTAGACATGTAAGTAACATGTAGAATAACTGCCCGAAGGCGTGACCACGACAACCAGGATAAAAGTCAATGATGTTTATTATGACAAACTCCGTAACACAGCAGCAGTAAAAGGAAACATAAAAGTCAACAGAGGATAAATACAATTCCTGGGTACTACAGGGTGGCAAGGGCCACAGGCACTGGTAGTGTGAGACAGTTCTTATAATTTTCTAGTTGGAAAGTCCTTACCAGGCCTGACTGTAGCAATGGAGAGAACCCAGGATCGTACCAGCTGATGTTCCAGGAAAGGCTGGGCTGCTGAAGGTAAAACGGCTGCTGTGGATACTGGCTGGAACCAGACTGTTGTTGGTACGGAGTGGATACTGGCTGGAACCAGTTAAATAATAAACGAACTTGAGAGCGATGAAATAATAATGAAGTTTGGAGTTTGAGAGCGGTGAAATAATAATACCGGTGGAGAGTGGTAAACTGCAGAAAAGGACACCGGCCCTTTAAGAGAAGCTATACACTGCTGGAAGCTGGGCTGGAAGCAGGTGATTGTTTGAGAGCGGTGAAATAATAATACCGGTGGAGAGTGGTAAACTGCAGAAAGGACACCGGCCCTTTAAGAGAAGCTGTACACTGCTGGAAGCTGGGCTGGAAGCAGGTGATTGTTGTAGCTGGAAACAGGTGAGTCCAGAATGGATCGGAGAGTCAGGCTACACCGCAGATGGAATGCTGGTGCGGGTCTCTATAGCAGAAGTCTGGAGACAGGAGCTGGAACCTGGAAGACAACCACAGGAGAGAGACAAACTGGAACTAGGTTAGACAACCAAAGAACTGACGCCTTCCTTGCTCAGGCACAGCATACTTATACCTGCAGCAAGGAAGGGGTTGGCTAGGCAATTATGCAAATCAACAATACAGACAGCAGATTGGTGGAAATAATCAGATGACAAAATCCAAGATGGCTGCGCCCATGCAGACACTTGGAGGGAAGTTTGGTTTGTAATCCATGTGAGAATTGAAACAGTAATGGCGACGCCGGCCACAGGAGACAGGAGACGCCAGACTGACAAGCGCACATTTAACCACGCGGGCACAGCGGAGGCCGCGGCTGATGAAATCACCACTCTGACATTCTGCATGTGGAAACTCAGGAACAGCGGGATCCGGTCCTGGAACGCTGAGCCAGCCTTAGGAGGCATCTGAAGGGTAAGTAATGGCGTCCAGATACCCGGATCGTGACAGCACCCCCCCCCTTTAGGAGTGGCCCCAGGACACTTCTTAGGCTTTAAAGGAAACTTTGCGTGGAAATTTCGGACCAAGGCAGGAGCATGGACGTCTGAGGCATTGGTCCAAGAGCGTTCTTCAGGACCATAGCCCTTCCAGTCAATGAGGTATTGTAACTGACCGTAACGGAAACGTGAGTCCAAAATCTTGGCCACCTCGTACTCGACTCCCCGTTGAGTCTGAACTTTGGGAGCTGGAGGAAGTGCGGAATGAAACCGATTCAGGATCAGCGGTTTCAACAAAGAAACATGAAATGTCCTGGGTATTTTCAAGAAGGATGGTAACTGTAACCTGTAGGCAACAGGATTGATGACTTGTTCAATCTTGAAGGGTCCGATGTAGCGAGGTGCAAATTTCATGCTGGGAACTCTCAACCTCAAATTCTTCGTGGACAGCCACACACGATCACCCACCTTGAGAACAGGAACCGCTCTACGCTTCCTATCGGCAAACTTCTTATACCTGAATGAGGCTTTAAGCAGGGCTGCGCGGACGTTCCTCCAGTTATTTGAAAACTGACGCAAGGTGACATCCACTGCTGGAACAGAAGTTGCGGGAAGCGGTTGGAATTCTGGGACTTTAGGGTGGAATCCATAATTAATGAAGAATGGTGTAGAAGAAGATGAGGAATGGTATTGATTGTTGTGGCTGAACTCGGCCCAAGGAAGGAGTTGAACCCAGTCATCTTGAGAGGAAGACACATATATACGGAGGAAGGCCTCCAAGTCCTGATTCACCCTCTCGGTTTGACCATTGATCTGAGGATGGTAAGCCGTGGAAAACTTTAACTTGACTTGGAGGGCTTGACACAAACTTCGCCAAAATTTGGCTACAAATTGTACTCCACGATCCGAGATGATCTCTTCAGGAAGACCGTGAAGTCGGAAGATCTCTTGTATAAACACTTGAGCCAACTTGGAAGCTGACGGAAGACCGGTGAGAGGGATGAAATGTGCCATCTTGGTGAACCGGTCAACTACCACCCAGATAGTATTAAACTTGTTGCAGATAGGTAGATCGGAAACAAAGTCCATCGACAAATGGGTCCAAGGTCGACGGGGAACAGATAATGGAACCAGTTGCCCCGCAGGCGACTGGCGGGAGACTTTGTGTTGGGCACACTTTGGGCAGGAGGCAATAAATTCCATAACGTCCTTCTTCAGAGTTGGCCACCAGTAGGACCTAGAAATAAATTCAAGGGTTTTCTGAATGCCTGTATGTCCAGCAAAACGGGAAGCATGGGCCCAATGCATGAGCTTCTTCCTTAGAACTGGCTTAACAAAACTTTTCCCTGGTGGAGGCGTAGAGTCCATCCCTACCGTGGAGAATGCCAACGGATTAATAATAGGATGCTTGTCTGCAGACTCAGACTCATTTTCTTGCTCCCATGAGCGGGAAAGGGCATCGGCCTTACGATTCTGAGAACCCGGACAGAACTGGAGTTTAAAGTCAAACCTAGAGAAGAAAAGTGCCCATCTGGCCTGACGAGGATTCAGACATTGTGCGCCTTTGAGATATAAAAGATTTTTGTGGTCGGTAAGTATGGTGATTGAGTGGGAAGCTCCCTCCAACAGGTATCTCCACTCCTCCAGAGCGAGCTTGATGGCTAGCAACTCCTGATCGCCAATAGCATAGTTGCGCTCAGCTGGGGAGAACTTCCGGGAGAAGAAACTGCAAGGATGTAGATGTCCATCTTTGGCCCTCTGGGATAACACTGCTCCTACTCCAACGGAGGAGGCATCTACCTCTAAGATAAAAGGAGAGTCGGTGTCGGGCTGTTTCAGAACTGGTGCAGAGATGAACCGTTGCTTCAGAAGGTGAAAGGCCTGTGTAGCTTCCTCAGACCACTTGGACGGATTAGCACCTTTCTTGGTTAATGCAGTGATAGGCGCCACAATGGTGGAAAAGTCTCGTATAAATTTTCTATAATAATTGGCGAACCCTAAGAACCTCTGGACCCCTTTGAGGCTTAAGGGTATAGGCCAATTCTGGATTGCTTGGAGTTTCTCAGGATCCATCTCTAGTCCGGAACCGGACACAATGTAACCTAGAAACGGAATGGTTTTAACTTCAAACACACACTTCTCCAATTTACAATAGAGGTGATTGACACGGAGACGGGAAAGAACCTCTTTTACCCAGAAACGATGATCTTCGAGATTATTAGCAAAGATGAGGATGTCGTCTAGATAAACCACGACATGGCGGTACAAGATGTCCCTGAAAATCTCATTCACGAAGTGCTGGAAGACTGCTGGAGCGTTGCTCAATCCGAAGGGCATGACGAGGTACTCATAATGTCCGTCACGGGTGTTAAAGGCGGTCTTCCACTCGTCACCCTCACGGATTCGGATGAGATTGTAGGCACCCCTCAAGTCCAGCTTTGTGAAAATAGTTGCACCACTAACTCTATCAAAGAGCTCGGTAATCAGGGGTAAAGGGTATCGGTTCTTGACGGTAATGTCGTTCAGACCTCTGTAGTCGATGCACGGACGCAGACCACCGTCTTTCTTCTTAACGAAGAAGAAGCCTGCGCCGGCTGGAGAAGAAGATGGTCGGATGAAACCCTTCGCCAGGTTCTCTTTGATGTACTCTTCCATGGAGTGTGTCTCAGGCAGAGACAACGGATAAGTTCGGCCTCGCGGTGGAACCTTCCCTGGAATGAGGTCGATTGGGCAGTCCCATTCTCTATGAGGAGGAAGGATATCAGCAGAAGCTTTACTGAACACGTCCGTGAAGTCTTGATATGGAGGAGGCGGAACATCAGATGACCTGGGGAAGGAAGAACAAACAGGAAGAACTTTGGCTAAACAAGTCTCAGCACAGGAGGGACCCCATGCCAGTATTTGCGTAGTCGTCCAGTCAATTGATGGGTTGTGGAGACGGAGCCATGGAAGGCCTAAAACCACTGGATGTGTGGCTCTTGGAATCACTAAAAAAGAAATATACTCAGAATGAAGAACTCCCACTCTCAGACGAACTGGAAGAGTCCTTAAGGAAATGACTGCGTCAAAAATCTTGCTGCCATCCACGGCAGTCAAAGAGATGGACGAGGACAGTCTCTCGGTGGGTAGGGACCACCGTTTAACATAAGCTTCGGTTATGAAATTCCCAGCTGCTCCGGAATCAAGGAGGGCAATGACGTTCCTGTAACGTTGAGCAATTTGGAGCGACACTGGGAGGTTACAGTCATGAGGAGATGGAGAGGAGATCATTACTCCTAGCCGGCCCTCTCCTTGGCGAGCTAGGATCTGGAGTTTCCCGGACGTTTCGGACAGGCATTGATAGTGTGCGACGGAGCTGCACAGTAGAGACAGAGAGACTCAGAGAGACGTCTTCGGCGCTCAGCGGGAGATAGACGGGAACGACTAATTTGCATAGGCTCATCCTTGGATGGAGATGGTTGACGAGGAGGAGGAGCAGAAGATTTAGGAGTAGATGATCTTCCTCGCTCGGTTGCTCTCTCTCTGAAACGTAGATCAACCTTCGTGCAAAGAGAAATTAGCTCATCTAACTTAGAGGGCAAGTCTCTGGTAGCTAACTCATCCTTGATGCGTTCTGATAAGCCATGCCAGAATGCAGCATACAGGGCCTCGTCGTTCCATGCCAGTTCGGATGCCAGGATTTTAAACTGTATAAGATACTGTCCCACAGTACGTGTTCCCTGGCGTAAACGGAGAATCTCAGATGAAGCAGATGTTATCCGGCCTGGCTCGTCGAAGATGCGCCTGAATGTAGCTACAAAGTCAGTATAGGAGGATAGCAGGGGATCAGACTTCTCCCATAAAGGTGATGCCCAGTCAAGGGCTGAGCCGCTGAGAAGGGAGATGATATAGGCAATTTTGGTACGGTCACTGAAGAAATTGCCAGGTAGAAGCTCAAAGTGGATTTCACATTGATTGAGAAATCCCCTGCAGAACCTTGGAGATCCATCAAATTTTGCTGGCGTTGGAAGATGAAGATGTGGACTGGAAATGGGTAAGGTGGGTGGGGTTACAGCTGGTGTCACTGTAGTGGACGCACCGGACGTGCCAGGTCCACGGAGGGTCGTTTGAATCCCATCCAGCCGTGTAGAGAGATCCTGGAGACAGCGGACGATGTGGCCCTGTGCAGCCTCCTGATGTTCAAGTCGGGCTGCCAGTTCTTGCATCGGCCTGGCCGCTTGATCCTGGTCTCCGGCTGGATTCATTAGGTCAGTGCTTACTGTCACAACTGAGGGCCTGAGCTGATGGGAGGCAGCCTCAGTTGTAGGGGCTGAGATGTAACGGAACCTGGGAGGTTGTATCAGACCCCTAGACATGTAAGTAACATGTAGAATAACTGCCCGAAGGCGTGACCACGACAACCAGGATAAAAGTCAATGATGTTTATTATGACAAACTCCGTAACACAGCAGCAGTAAAAGGAAACATAAAAGTCAACAGAGGATAAATACAATTCCTGGGTACTACAGGGTGGCAAGGGCCACAGGCACTGGTAGTGTGAGACAGTTCTTATAATCTTCTAGTTGGAAAGTCCTTACCAGGCCTGACTGTAGCAATGGAGAGAACCCAGGATCGTACCAGCTGATGTTCCAGGAAAGGCTGGGCTGCTGAAGGTAAAACGGCTGCTGTGGATACTGGCTGGAACCAGACTGTTGTTGGTACGGAGTGGATACTGGCTGGAACCAGTTAAATAATAAACGAACTTGAGAGCGATGAAATAATAATGAAGTTTGGAGTTTGAGAGCGGTGAAATAATAATACCGGTGGAGAGTGGTAAACTGCAGAAAAGGACACCGGCCCTTTAAGAGAAGCTATACACTGCTGGAAGCTGGGCTGGAAGCAGGTGATTGTTTGAGAGCGGTGAAATAATAATACCGGTGGAGAGTGGTAAACTGCAGAAAGGACACCGGCCCTTTAAGAGAAGCTGTACACTGCTGGAAGCTGGGCTGGAAGCAGGTGATTGTTGTAGCTGGAAACAGGTGAGTCCAGAATGGATCGGAGAGTCAGGCTACACCGCAGATGGAATGCTGGTGCAGGTCTCTATAGCAGAAGTCTGGAGACAGGAGCTGGAACCTGGAAGACAACCACAGGAGAGAGACAAACTGGAACTAGGTTAGACAACCAAAGCACTGACACCTTCCTTGCTCAGGCACAGCATACTTATACCTGCAGCAAGGAAGGGGTTGGCTAGGCAATTATGCAAATCAACAATACAGACAGCAGATTGGTGGAAATAATCAGATGACAAAATCCAAGATGGCTGCGCCCATGCAGACATTTGGAGGGAAGTTTGGTTTGTAATCCATGTGAGAATTGAAACAGTAATGGCGACGCCGGCCACAGGAGACAGGAGACGCCAGACTGACAAGCGCACATTTAACCACGCGGGCACAGCGGAGGCCGCGGCTGATGAAATCACCACTCTGACATTCTGCATGTGGAAACTCAGGAACAGCGGGATCCGGTCCTGGAACGCTGAGCCAGCCTTAGGAGGCATCTGAAGGGTAAGTAATGGCGTCCAGATACCCGGATCGTGACACTGCCCTTCAGTGTCTACCTTCAATTCAGCGCTGGCCCGTGATCCAATCAGAGCTCGCGGACCAGCAGCCAAGGCTCCTGATTGGCTGCTGGATCGCGAGCTTTGATTGTCATACGAATCGGCGCTGAACTGAAGGTAGACACCTGCACCGCTGCCGGAGACTAAGGGGCAGGAGAGGCGCATGCTGCGCTCTCCTCCCCTCACACACAGGACAGTAGCAGCGGTGAGCAGCAGGGGAAGGGCGGGGCATGTATACTTGGCACTGGAGGCATATCTGGCACTGGGGGGACATGTGTATCTGGCACGGGGGGCATATCTGGCACTGGGGGGACATGTGTATCTGGCACTGTGGGCATATCTGGCCCTGCGGGGACATGTGTATCTGGCATTGGGGTCATATCTGGCACTGGGAGCATATCTGACACTGTGGGGGCATTTCTGTATCTAGCACTTGGGGCATATCTGGCACTGGGGGGACATGTGTATCTGGCACTGGGGGCATTTCTGTATCTGGCACGGGGGCATATCTGACACTAGGGGCATATCTGTATCTGGCACAGGGGGGCAATGTATATCTGACACAGTGGAGGAATTTGTGTATCTAGCACTGTGAGGCAATGTATATCTGGCACTGTGAGGCAATGTATATCTGGCACTCTGGGGGCATTTGTGTATCTGGCACAGTGAGGCAATGTGTATCTGGCACTGTGGGGCAAAGTATATCTGGCACTGTGAGGCAACGTGTATCTGGCACTATTGGGGTAATATGTGTATCTGCACCTCCCCCCATATGTGAATCACGGCCCCATTTTAATTGGCCACGCCCCATGCAGCATTTGGCCACACCCATTTTTTTGGCACACACAGTACCTGTAAGACATTTTTTCTACTTGCACCACTGCTACTACTACATTCATTGCTCCAACCGATCAGCCCCCAAATGTAATTTTTCAATCACATGACAGGAGCTGATTGGCTGGAGCAGCATTTATCATATGCAATGAGTTTTAAATTGATAAAACTCATTGATAAATGGGCACCATAGTTTCTAAGGTAAAATAACACTTTTTAAGAATATGCTGTTTCCATAAAGAAAAATTATTAGGTCATGTTAATGCACATTGTGGTTTATTCATTTTTTATTTTTTTGCTATAAAAGGGAGATCCTTTGATCTTTAGAGCATGATTTTTATTTTTCATGGCAGGCAAAAAAAGGCAAAATGTTAGTAACTATTTGTTTATTTATTTTTAAATGTTAATTTATTTTTAAATGTTAATTCCCCCCCTTTGTTTCACTATGAGACCATAGACTATTGTATCTCAACATAAAGGCCTCTGTGGACTGAATACATTTCCATGCACTTTGTGTAGAGTCAGTGCAATGGTAATCCTCTGAGTTCTTCTGGTCACTGGACAGGATAAAGTGTTACAATACAAACACAGTTCCTGTATGAGACACAGGCTTTCCAACTACATGACTTCATTCTGGGCACGCAGTGTGAATTGAAATCACTTTCCCATGTCATCCAAAATGACTGTCTCTGGCTAGCCCTAAGTGTTGGAAGCCAAATTCTCCAGTCTGTACTGGCCCAGTTTTATGTCTTCCACCGCCCCCAGACCAGAACTCTTTGGCCAAACCTCCACATTCACACCCTCAAGTTGTAATAACACAATTATGGATGTTTTTTGAACAAGTGCACAAAATACTCTTTAGTAGATATAAAAAAAATACAATTAAGCAAACAAAGATTGTGAGTTTCCGAATTGCAGTTGGGGTGACAAATAAAAAAGGGCATCCTGAATTTCTGCGGCCATAGATCCAAACCTGTGATGATGTCCCACAAATCCAAGAATTACAAATTATTATTTTTTAAATATATGTTTATTGAGAAGGAACATGCAATAAAATACAAGTCGTATGTCACAATGCTTGTGAGAAAACAGTCAACCACTTCAAGGTACAGAAATTGCCAATAAAAGAGTTGAATAAACACTTTAAATAGTATAAACAAGGTTATGAGGACAATCAACCATATAGTTCAAGCAGGAGAACGTAACATCAGTCTATTAAATTTTTAAAAGGGTGGTGAGCCTTTAATGAGGGATTCCGTATTATACCATGTTGTTAATCGAACTACTTTGCGCACATATTCCCTGGTGGTAGTTGGTAGCGTGAGTAGGTAGGGTAACCAGATGGTAAAAAATTTTGGCAAGCGCGACTCTGCGTCTAGGGCACAATCAACCCAATCCATTTGATATAGGTATGTTAAACGTGGTAACATGAGGGAAAGGGGTATCGGCTCCGAATGTATCCATTGGGATAGAATGGTTTTCTTTGCTGCAGCAGCCACACGAGCCAACAGTAATTTCGTCCCTTTGGAATATGGGGGATCCTGAGTATTTATGAAGTTCCAGAAAGCCTAGACCATAGTAATATTAAAAGAAATGTGAAGTTCCACATTAATATACGTTTGGACTGCCGTCCAGAATGTTTGTACTACCGGGCATGCCCAGAGACAATGAATAATATCGGCTTCGGGAGAATTACATTTAAAACATGAAGAGTTGTCAGATACTCCAGTGAGGAACCTAAGTCTAGGGGTGTAGTAGGCTCTGTGTAGTATTTTAAAGTGCATCTCTGCATAAGAAGATGAAACTAGTTGTTTATTTAGCATACCACACCACCGAATCACTGTCAGGGAGGGTGTCTGTCCATTTGGCCATCCCTGTTGTGAGCTTAGATAGATCCAACCTTCGCCTAGTATGGGAATAGATCAAAGAAGTGTTATGTGGGGCTCCTGGAGACTGTCGTACCAGGCCATCAAGAGGAAAGGTGAAGTCAGAGGAGTGCAATCGTGACAATTTGCTAGTAACAAAGCTACGAATTTGGAAATAGGCAAACAGAGGGAAATGAAGAGTGGGGTATTTTACTTTTAGTTGTGCTAAAGTTAATATCGCAGAGCATTCTACATTCAGAAATTGATATAAGAAGGATAGGCCCTGGAGATGCCAGCCACGAACAATCCCATTATCCTCTCCTCCCTGGAATTGTGGATTACACAATAAAGGCTGAAATAGAGAATCCGTTAGGGAGAGGTCTAAACGTTTCCTAAGTTTACGCCAAGCTGTACATGGGGCATGTAATAATGAATTATGGAGTCTGTCATGTTGAGGAGGGATATCAGCAACATGCAATAAATGTACCAAAGTGTGTTGAGGTGAGAAAGCCTGTTCCAAAGCTCTATTAACAAAATTATCACTATCCCCTATCCAATCCAGAGCGTATCTATAGTTGGCGGCAAGGGAGTAGTCTTCAGGACAGGGGAGATTAATACCACCAAGTGACGGGGGTTGTTTTAATTTAAAAAGTGCAATGCGGGGACGTTTGTTTGCCCAGATAAATTTAGTAAAGGCTTTATTAATAGAATGGACATCACGTTTGGACAATATGAATGGGAGCATCTGGATTGGATAAAGTAGTCGAGGGAAGGAAACCATCTTATATAAGTGGCATCTACCCAGATAAGAGATCGGAAGATGTTGCCATTTCAAAAAGTCATTCGTCATTTGAGGGATGTGGTAAGAAAAGTTCACTGTATATAGGTCAGTGAGGAGTGGCGGGATGCGGAGGCCTAGATATTTTAAATATCGGTGGGCCCATCTGAAGGGAAATGAGTCGCCCCAATCCTGGGCCGCCTCTCCTCCCAATGCCAGCGCCTCTGTCTTATCAAAATTAATCAGAAATCCGGAAATTAAATTAAAATCATGCAGTGTGGTTAGTAACGATGGAAATGCCTGTTTGGGGTCGGTAAAATATAGTAACAGGTCGTCAGCAAAAGCAGACACCTTGACTTCGTTGTTGCCTACCATAACACCTTGCCAAGTGGGATCTAGTATAAAATGACGTATCAAAGGGTCTAGGGCCAGATTGAATAGCAGGGGGGAAAGAGGGCATCCCTGACGGGTCCCTCTACCTAACGTGAAGGCAGACGAGTTTAAACCAGTTATAGTAACATTCTGAATAGATGAATAAATTCCTCACCAAATTGCTGGACATGAAAAATACGAAGCAAATGAGACCAGGAGACGCGGTCAAACGCCTTATCGGCGTCACAGCTTACAATAAGAGCGTTTGGGCAGGCAGATTGTTGTGCACTATACATTGCTGCAATCAGCGTACGTATATTATAAACTGAGGTTCTACCCTTGACAAACCCTGTTTGAGCAGGATGCAGAACCCGATTCAGAATTGGTTGAAGTCTTGTTGCAATTAGTTTTGTAAAAAGCTTCATGTCCTGATTCAATAATGAAATAGGTCTATAAGATTGAGTATATCGGGGATCTTTTCCCGGTTTCGTAAACAGCACAATTCTGGCTTCACTAAATCCCATGGGGGGAGGTTTACCCTCTAGCAGTGCATTGAAAAGAGATAATAAATGGGGTGATAAATGGGGGGCCAGAATACGGTAATACTCCGCCCCAAATCCGTCCGGGCCAGGAGACTTGCCATTGTGCAGTGATTTAATCAAAGAAAGTAATTCCGGTTCTGTTAAGGATTTTCTTTCCTCTTCCGTTAAAACAGGTAATTTTGCTCTCTCAAGGAATTGCATTCCAAGAGTCGGATGATCCAAGGGGGCTTCATAGAGAGTGTTATAATATTGTAAGAAGGCCTCAGAGATTGAGGGAGTATCAAAGATGGCTGCAGACGAATCTGTGAGTAGTTGGGGAATACGAGAAGGAGCGGAGTACGACCGAACCAGATTCGCCAACAACCCGGATTTATTTCCCCCTCTGAAAAATCTATTCCGTTGTAAATCGTATGAAAATCTCGCCCGCTCCGTATGTAATGAGTCATATAGTTGCTTAGCAGCAAGATAGGCCTGTCGGTTGTCGGGTGAGTCCCTCAGCAAGAGTGCATCATAAGTTTTGGTCAGGTTACAAGCAAGGTCTTGTAGTTGGGTAGCGAGTAGCTTGTGTCTCCTAGAAACATATTCCATAATATGTCCTCGAATCACTGGCTTCGAAGCCGACCAAAACAAATTGATGTCCTCCATATGTGTACTATTGTCTGCTACATAATTACGAAACGTTTGTTCTAGGTGTGTGCAAAAATCAGAGGATTTTATAAGATAGGCTGGAAATCTCCAATTATATGACTGAGAGATAGGGGAGTGTAAATTAAGGGTAAACCAAACTGGGGCATGGTCGGACAATGATATGGGTTCTATTTTAGTTTCAGCCACGAGCTGTAATAGGGTGTCAGTGATTAGCCAATAGTCAAGGCGAGAAGAGGAATGATATGGATGGGAGTAAAATGTGTACTCTCGGAAGTCAGGGTGTTGGCATCTCCAAGAGTCGCAGAGCCGCAATGAGTCAGTTAACAAGGACAGGGATTGGGGTGGTGTAGAAATAAGCGATCTAGCAGAGGTGGATCTATCCAAACCCGGAGACTGGACAGTATTGAAGTCTCCGCCTAAAATAATCTCCCCCTTCGCCCATTCTTGCAACTTATTATAAATATTAGAAAAAAAGAGTGAGTTGGGGCCAGTAGGTGCGTAGAAAGTAGCTATGGTGTAGAGAACACCGAAAATAGTGATTTTTATAAATAAATAGCGGCCTTCAGGGTCACTGAGACTATCATTTATTTGATACGTGAGGCGTCTATTAAAAAGAATCAGTACACCCCTTTGTTTCCCTGAATAAGAGGCCGATTTGAATTCCCCTTCCAGGAATCTCTCACAACATTAGGGTCCGCATTTTTCCAATGCGTCTCTTGTAAGAGAACTATGTCAGGCTTTAAACGTTTAAGATAGGAGAGAATCTTTCTCCTTTTGACTGGGGTGTTTAAACCCTCAACATTCCAGGTTACAAATTTAATATGGGACTACTCTGGTGGAGGTGGCAGCATTCAAGGACATTAACCTATACCTACTCTAGGCCAAAATTCCCATTTAACTAGTAATGATAGACCCAACCAGCCCGTCCCAGCAAGCGGGCCAGCGAGCAAAATACCTGTACCAAAGCAGTATAAGGATAAAAGGAACAATTGTGACAATGACATACAATAAATTTGTACAACATCTATATCAAAATCCCAACTCAAAATAATTTTAAATATTATACGAACCAAAGTGTTGAGGTCAATGGAGTGGCCCACCGAGACGACTAATTGATTCCAACCTAAAACATGCATATAGTGGAGAACCGCGCCAAAAAACCGTACAATAATCGAACATAACAATAACAGATAAGGAAAGGAAAAAAGGGGGGTGTAGTTTAGTCGGGGAAGAGGAGGAAGAAAAAGAGTCAAAGAAAGTAGAGAGCATTTCAAGAAGAATTGAGAACAATAGGATAAGCGGTCACCGAGAGAAAGAATATTTCGGGAAATGCAATAGGGTATAGGTGACACTATACCCACGTATATAGAGATAAACAAACTATATATCAACCAGTGGTAGGACCCACTCTTAGTAGTTACTAAGAACCTGAATGTGTATTGTTCAAGAAGATGCAAATATGCAAGGCCAACGGGTATCAGTCCTCATCGTCCATCCCGGCAGAAGAGTGTGAGGAAAGTGAATCTACAAAGTTCTTGGCCATCTTTGGAGACGCGAAGAAGTAGGCCTTTCCCGCATGAGTGACTCTCAATTTAGCCGGATAGGGAAGCGCAAAGCGGTGGCCCAGTTCAAAAAGTCTCTTGCAGACAGGCGAGAATTCTCTACGTTTGCAAGCAACCATATAGGAAAAGTCCTGGAAAAGCAGCAATTTAGCGTCTTGGTATTTCAAGTCAGCACATTTCCTATAGGCATCTAATATCATGACCTTGTCAGCGTAGTTGAGGACTCTCAGGATGACGGGCCGGGGTCTATCTCTTGTGGATTGCCGTTCAGGGCCAATACGGTGTACACGTTCCACTACTATGGATCCAGAACCTGAAACACAGCCCAGCTCCCTAGGCATCCATTGAGAGACGAGCGTCATGAGGTCATGGGGTTTCACCGACTCCGGTAGGCCGATGAGGCGCACATTGTTTCTCCTGTTACGGTTTTCCAGGTCCTCAAGCTTATCCTGAATAGATGCAACAAATTTTTCTTGGTCAGAGAGAGCCGTCTTAGCCGTAGTGAGATCATCCTCTAGGTCGGATATTCTCTGTTCTGCCTCGGTGAGTCGCTGAGCATGTTGGTTCAGTTGAGTGAGAGCCGAGTCAAGCGAGTCTTTTAGAGGAGCCAATTTTTGGTCTAATAACTTAGACAGGATATCTGTTATCTCATTCGTCGTGCAGGATTTTGCAGAATCCATTGCGGATACGGACACAGGTTGGCTTCGGGGGCTAGAATGTGAACCCAGTGAGGGTGACGGAGGGCTATCGACCGAGGAGTTATCACGGCCACGGCCCCTACCCGACTGATTGCTACAAGTGCCCCACGACGGTTTGGCCGCAAATTTGTCCATCATCAGAATAATGAGATAATAACAGCAGTGAGTGCAGCCGTAGACAGCTTGAGATATATAATAATATGAGCCGCAATATAATGTTCCTCCAGCAGAGGGAGTTCAATAAGTGCAATGAGATAATAGATGTATTATAGATGAATGATATTTCTTCCAGAAATAGAGTGTAGAAGTTGGAGGTATAATAAGGAGAGGGTGTGAGATCCCAGGTCCAATTTAGCAGGTTCCAACCTGGCCAGAGAGGACAGCCAGCAAGGATCACGGACCTGCCAGTGACCACAGCTGACTGCCTGTAGCAGGGAGCTTCAGCTTACCAGCTTCCCTCCTCCAAGATGGCCGCCAGATGCAGGGGGAAGATGTGATGCAGCCTGAGGAGAAGCCTCTTCCCGGCTACCCAGCGCCTTGGTGCCGCCAAGTAGGTTCCCAACAGGTCAGTGGCCGCCCTCCGGGGGGGGGGGGGGTATGGTGAGCGGGTGACTCAGCCGCGGGCGCGGGCGAAGCAGAATCTTCCGCTCCGCCGCCCTGGAAGTCCGCGGCGGGTCGCGGCTAAAATCAAGGTCCCGGCCTGTGGAGGTGGTGTAGGCCACGGGGCTCCGGAGCTCCGTGAGCGGCCCCCAGCTCCCGGAAAAGCGCCCCCCAATAGCGGGCCTGGCGGGCAGGGAGGCAATGGGGGTATGTGAGAGCGCTATGTGTGGGCCAGAGGCAGGGGGAGGCTAATAAATAGCGGACGCCGTTCTGAGAGCTCCAGGGCACGTCCTCTTCCCCTGCTGGCCACCCGGAAATCAAGAATTACAATTTTTAACACCTAATTAATAGCAAATAATTTTACTTTACACTGCATAGGAAGGAGTGGGGCTCTGGAACCGGGATACGGTCATTAGGTCGACCACACTTAGGTCGACAGTCATTAGGTCGACCACTATGGGTCGACATGGTCACTAGGTCAACGTGGAAAAAGGTCGACATGCGTTTTTCACTTCTATTTTTTTTACTTTTTCATACTTTCCACGTGGACTACGACTGAGAATACGAGCAAAGCGAGTCATGCGAGGGGACACGGTGCACTAACTGGGGTTCCCTGTCACTTTACGAAGAGAACGACACCAAAAAAGTAAAAAAAAAACCTCATGTCGACATTGTTCATGTCGACCTAGTGACCATGTCGACCAATAGTGGTCGACCTAATGACTGTCGACCTAATGACCCACACACCTGGAACCAATGCCATCTGAATTAAACCACTTACCTGATTAACAAGGTGACATAAAATACAATCACTATTTATAAATATACACATACAAGTTTTGGGAGCTCAATAAAATAGAAAATATTTCAGATAAAGTAGTAACCATAGGTGAATATGCCCCCTTGTCGGTACCTACATGGCCGAGTAGTTTTTTAGTCTTTTCCAGTGTGGTGCATGCACCAGATTTGCAAGAATTGTTCAGTACACACAATGGTGCCACAACAGTAGGTATTGCTGTTGACAGAAGCACCATGTGTGTGCAGTATGTATGTGTGGTTCACAAGTGCCCCCGTGGTCCGGGGGGGCCCACCTCACACACTGCACCCTTTTTTACTCAATACTTACCCTACGGAGTCCCGTGTCAGCAGAAATCACCAGGAAAATGCAGTGGTCATTTTCCTGGCATTTTGCACATGCGCAGTATGGAAATCACTGGGAAAATGCCCGCTGTGCCATTTTACCAGAGATCGGCGCATGTGTACTAGACTCTGGGACAGCGCTAGGGTCTCCAGTGACCCTAGTGCCCAGAGTAAACAGAGCTGCCTGTCATGGATCGGGGACTCACCTCCAGTGACGGTCTCCGGGGGCTCCCTGTCCTACGGCTAGCTGTGCGACGGCGGAGGTCTGTGAGGGCCGCAGGTATGCTGCAGCTGAGGGGGAGTGGGTGACTGTGCGGCCTGCGGCTGATGGAGCACTGTGCAGGGAGGCTGTTTGAGTAATATCCCCTTCTCTGGAGCACTGTGCAGGGAGGCTGCCTGAGTAAGACCCCCTTCTTTGGCGTGTCTGCAGTACTGGGGGCCGCCATATTGGAGACCAATTCATTGTATGCCAATGGGATTTGGTCACTGGTCTCTTCCAGCCAATCACAGGCTGAGCTCCCTGGTAAAAGGGGGCAGTCCAATTTCAAACCTTTTCCAGTGCTATATGCTTCTGTCTCAGTACAGGTGTTTTAGCTCTGTGCTCCCCACAGGTTTACCTGTGAGCCTTTCCAGTGCCTCAGGGATCTTCAGCTCCACGGACTCATCACCTTAGCTGCTTTCTGCTGCACAACCGCCAGTGGTTACCGCAGCCCTGCAGGCCACAGCTTGCCGCTTAAGACAGCGCCTCCTGGAGTCATATCCATAGAGGAAGACTCTGCAGTCCGTCGGTGTTCTTCAGCCACGATAAGCAATCATCCATTATACAAACTCCTTCAGTGTTCTTCAGCCACGACAGGTAATCATCCATTATACAAACTCATTCAGTGTTATTCATCCACAACAAGCAAGCATCCATTATGTAAACTCCTTCAGTATTCTTCAGCCATGTCAGTAATCATCCGGTATACAAACTCTTTCTGTAACTTTTATTCATGGACATTCCTCATTTAAGTTTTCCGGAGTTTGCATCTTGCTCTTCAGTTATTTTTGCTCTCACATATTTCTACTTTAATAAAAGTATATGAGAAGAAATTACATTTGTCCTCCTCAGTTCCTCCTTGCAGAAGCACCTACTTCTTCTACTAGCACTCACTCAATGGATTCACAAACTCCACAGTTTGTGACACTGCCGGTTGGGGGCCCAGACAGAGTCTGCACACTGGCCTCCTCCTCTCTAGATGCTCCCCTGTCCAGGAGGCTAAACAGTTACACATATTCCGTAGTGCTTTACAGCAAATATTTCATTCACATCAGACATCAGTCCCTACCCCAGTGGAGATTACAACCTATATTCCCTACCAGAAGGACATGCATACACACTTGCTTTCATTTATTTGTCAGCAGCCAAAAAACCTATTAGTATTAATTTTTGGAGTGTGGGAAGATGCATGCAAAACACAAGAAGAACATACAAAAGCCCCACTGATCGGCTATGACTGGGAAATCAACTCATAACCTCAGGACTATTACTTTCAAGTTACAAAATGAAGTCTTACATAAAAAACAAGTTTCATATTTTGCCATTACATAATCCTGGATCCAGTTCTCTGAGGTTGGAACATATTGTGAAGGAAAATGCTTCCCCACCATGTTCTTGCTGGCCCTCTCCTTCCTCTTCCAGTTCCCAACAAGCCATGGACTCTTTGACATCTCTATGTATTAGTCTAATGATCTTCTGTCTTCTATAAAGGTTATATTCATTTTGTTTATAATACACTGTCCTATAATAAAATGTCCTATTCTGTTCCTCCAAAGACCATGGCAAGTACTTTTTTCATTGCAGACCAGGAGATGTTTTGACTTTATAGTCTACTTTTCATAATGTTTCAGATCCAGATGTACAATTTCTATACTTTGGAAAACCTTTGGAAATTGTGCTTTCCAACAGCCATAATTCAAATGAGGAGTGTCAATCAATCCATGAGCACTTCCTCCGGACAATCACATTCAACTCCATTTATCAACACTGAGCTGGATGGCCTCCTTGGTCTTCCCATCCATCCAAACCCTAACTCACTTTACTGTATCTTCCGCTCTACCGTATGTGTGTGCGTTGTGTACATACACAGTATGTGAAGCATATTTTTAAAAAATGTGCTGCACCATTTGACAAAATTTGTGAAATTGCGCCCATGAAATGAGTTTCCCACTGAGATGGTTCTTACTTAACTACAATTTGCATTTGCATTCATCCCATAGGGAAATTAGTATGTTGTTGAGGGCTACATATGGACTTATTATGGCTAACCTTGAAGCCTTCTAAACATTCTGCACTTTTCTTTGCTCTATCATCAAACCACATTTATTTTGGGTCTAAAAAAATCATTTCTGTCCCAAAAAATGTGGTCACATTATGATAAACTAAATGGCAAAGTCTGGTTTTGTGATTCAGAATTTGAATCTTGGGTGGCTATTTAGAGTAGTAAATGGACTGTATAGAGTGTGAACAGCAATCTAGAACCACTCAAACAGCAGCAACACTGAATCCTGTTCCTGACAATGTGTGTGGACAGCGGGCTGAATGGATCGCTCTACAGCTGGAAAGTTTCACATTTCACTGGGAAACATCTGACAAAAGCCAGCCAGGTTCCCGGGCCTTTAGAATTCATTATTGTTATTTCATTACATCCAACCCACAGGGTCCGTGACTGCCATACAATAGCCATTTAATATATAGAACACACACACATTATTATTATTATTATAGTTTGGCTGAGACCTACCCTCCCTCCTCAAGTGTACTGTTATCCCCAGTCTGTTTCTTATTAGGTGCTCTGTTTGGATTTCCCTTAAATGTAACTTAAAGAAAAAGAAAAAGCTGAGCTGTTTTTGCCTTTCCTTCTGAAAATGAAAAAGTGGGGAATGTACAAGGGATATTGCTAGTTGCTACCACAATATGTGGAATCAGCAATGGCTTTATCTTATATTTTATGCTCAGACTCAGTACAATGGGGGTAATTCCAAGTTGATCGCAGCAGGATTTTTGATAGCAACTGGGCAAAACCATGTGCACTGCAGGGGAGGCAGATATAACATGTGCAGAAAGAGTTAGATTTGGGTGGGTTATATTGTTTCTGTGCAGGGTAAATACTGGCTGCTTTATTTTTACACTGCAAATTAGATTGCAGATTGAACACACCACACCCAAATCTAACTCTTTCTGCACATGTTATATCTGCCTCCCCTGCAGTGCACATTGGCCCTCATTCCGAGTTGTTCGCTCGGTAAATTTCATCGCATCGCAGTGATTTTCCGCTTAGTGCGCATGCGTAATGTCCGCACTGCGACTGCGCCAAGTAATTTTGCAATGAAGATAGTATTTTTACTCACGGCTTTTTCTTCGCTCCGGCGATCGTAATGTGATTGACAGGAAATGGGTGTTACTGGGCAGAAACAGGCCGTTTTATGGGCGTGTGGGAAAAAACGCTACCGTTTCCGGGAAAAACGCGGGAGTGGCTGGAGAAACGGAGGAGTGTCTGGGCGAACGCTGGGAGTGTTTGTGACGTCAACCCAGGAACGACAAGCACTGAACTGATCGCAGATGCCGAGTAAGTCTGAAGCTACTCTGAAACTGCTAAGAAGTTTGTAATCGCAATATTGCGAATACATCGGTCGCAATTTTAAGAAGCTAAGATTCACTCCCAGTAGGCGGCGGCTTAGCGTGTGCAATACTGCTAAAATTGCCTTGTGAGCGAACAACTCGGAATGACCTCCATGGTTTTGCAGTCCAGTTGCTATCAAAAATCCTGCTGCGATCAACTTGGAATTACCCCCTATGATCACATAACATTTGATAGATCTTTGACAGCTTTGATAGATCTTTTGCAAGGTAGACAGTAAAATGTCTAGCTGCTTTACATTAGTGCACATTTGTGCTTGTTAGCAACTGAAATCCCAATGAACTGACATGCGAGTTGATCGCTCGCTAGCAGTTTTTAGCAGCCGTGCAAATGCTGTGCCGCCTCCCACTGGGAGTGTATTTTAGCTTAGCAGAAGTGCGAACGAAAGGATCGCACAGCAGCGGCTACAAAAATTTTTTTTTGCAGTTTCAGAGTAGCTCCAGACCTACTCAGCACTTGCGATCACTTCAGACTGTTCAGTTCCGGATTTGACATCACAAACACGCCCTGCGTTCTGCCAGCCACGCCTGCGTTTTTCCTAACACTCCCTGAAAACGGTCAGTTGACACCAAGAAACGCCCACTTCATGTCAATCACTCTGCGGCGGACATTGCGAAAGAAAAGCCTCGCTAGATCTTGTGTAAAATTACATCGGCTGTTGTGAAAGTACGTTGCGCGTGCGCATTGCGTCGCATACGCATGCGCAGAAGTGCCGCTTTTTCACTTAATCGCTGCGCTGCGAACATTTTTATCTAGCGATCAACTCGGAATGACCCCCATGGATGGATAAGGATTGTGTAAAATGCCAATTTAAAAGGCTTGACACTTCTAAATATCTGCTCAATATTGACAACAGCTATCAACCAATTTAGCTTTTTTTTTTTAAATAATAGTAGTAAGCTTGACAAAAAGGCCTTTCTAGCCAGCCACATGCACAGCACATATGGTTTATGGTGTCCCCTGTTTAACTGTCCTCCCTCTCTATAAAAACTCTTGGTTTATCGGGTTGGTATAGGGATAGAGGAGGCACTCTCAATGACTGCCCTAGGTTGTGTTGATACGACTGGCAGAGGACAAGTAGGATAGTTGTTTTTTTTTTGCCCTACTCGTCCTCCGCAGCAAGTGGGGGCAGACAAGACAGGCCAGACTGGTTCAAGCTGACCACAAGGTGACAGTAACTCAAACAACCGTACATTACAATACTACGCAGAAGAGCATCTCTGAATCTACAGCATGTCCAATCTTGAAGTAGCTGGACTTTAGTAGCAGAAGATCACACTGGGTGCTTGCCCTGTCTGCTAAGAATATGAAACAGAGGCTGCAAAGGGCACAGGCTCACCATTCTGCACAGTAGGAATTTGTAGAAATGACACCTGATCTGACGACTCTAAGTTTCTGCTGTGATATACAGATGATAGGGTCAGAATTTGACATAACCAACATGAATCCGTGGATTCATCCTGGCTTGTGTCAGGATGGTTGCTGTGGTGTAATGGTGTGGGAAATGTTTTCTTGGACATATTAGGCCCCTTAACACCAAATGAGCTGCCTGTCAACCAGGCAGAGGCGATCGCAGCCCTGAGATGCTGTTAGCATCTCACTGGGCCTCCCGGGGTGCGCGAGCGCACTCCACAAAGGGCTTTAAACTGCGTCCAGTCTGAAGTACCCCCTTTGTTAGGTGCTGCAGGACCCTTGGGGCGTCATATAAATAAAGAATAATAATAATCACTTTCAGGGCTGGATAATAGGTGGGTCGGACAGGTAGATCGCCCATGGGCCCCCACATATTGGGGGCCCCCACACTGCTGCAAAAATTGCCCCAGCCTACTCTACCCTTACTTGGCTGGCTCCCGGCAGGAGGGCACTGCAGGTGGAAAGGGGATGGGGCCTAATTCTGTGAAGTGCCCGTTCCCATCAGGGACCTATGCTGATGCCTAGCTGGACTGTAACATGTAGTGTCTTTCCCTGTCCCTTACTCTCTTTCTCACTCTCACCCCCACCTCTCACTTTCTTTGTCTCACCCTCTTTCTCTTTCTGACGCACTCTCTTTCTGTGCCACACTCTCGCTCTGACGCCAGGGGCGCTGACAGCTATTCTGGGCCCAGGTACTGGGGGGGGGGGACCGTGGGGGGCTGATGGGCACCGGCTGCGAGTGGGCAGGTGCAGTCGATCACACTCCCACCCCCACACCTCACCCTGCGCACACATTACGCAGCCAGGGAGAGATAGGAGTGACTGCAGCTGCCTCTTTCCCCAGCGTGTGTGCTAGGTTGGGGAGAAAGGCTGCTGCTGCTGTAGTCACTCCTTTCTAATATAGGCCCACATTCCGAGTTGTTCGCTCGTTGACGATTTTCTCTATATTGCGATTAGTCGCTTACTGCGCATGCGCATGGTTCGCAGAGCGCATGCGCTTAGTTATTTTACTCAAAAGTTAGGTATTTTACTCACGGCATTACGAGGATTTTTCTTCGTTCTGGTGATCGGAGTGTGATTGACAGGAAGTGGGTGTTTCTGGGCGGAAACTGGCCGTTTTATGGGTGTGTGTGAAAAAACGCTGCCGTTTCTGGGAAAAACGCGGGAGTGGCTGGAGAAACGGGGGAGTGCCTGGGCGAACGCTGGGTGTGTTTGTGACGTCAAACCAGGAACGAAACTGACTGAACTGATCGCAGTGGCAGAGTAAGTGTGGAGCTACTCAGAAACTGCTAAGAAATTTCTATTCGCAATTTTGCAAATCTTTCGTTCGCAATTCTGCTAAGCTAAGATACACTCCCAGAGGGCGGCGGCTTAGCGTGTGCAACGCTGCTAAAAGCAGCTAGCGAGCGAACAACTCGGAATGAGGGCCATAGTTGTAACATAGACTGTGACATGTAGTGTCTCTGCCCATCCCTTCCTCTATTTCTCTCTCTCACCCCCCTCTCTCTCTCTCTCTTGCACCCCTCTCTCACTCTTTGTCTAACCCTCTTTCTCTTTCTGACGCACTCTCTCTCTCTGCCACACTCTCGCTCTCTCTGACGCCAGGGGCGCTGACAGCTGTGCTGGGCCCAGGTACTTGGGGGGGGGGTGGGGGGGCGCATGGGGGGCTGATGGGCACCGGCTGCGAGCGGGCATGTGCAGTCGGTCACACTCCCACCCTGCGCAGACACTGCGCAGCCAGGGATAGGAGTGACTGCAGCTGCCTCTTTCCCCAGCATATGTGCTAGGTTGGGAAGAGAGGCTGCTGCTGTAGTAGTCACTCCTCTCTCTCCGCGCTCCAAGTGCCAACACTGTCTACAACAGGAAGAGGGGGCCCGGGTAAAGAGTACCTACCCCCCCTCTGCACCACTTGCTTCCCCTCTCTGTCTCTCGCTCTCCCTCCCTGACTCTCTCTTCTCCTCCCTCTCTCCCTCACGCTCGCTTCCCCTCCCTCGCACTGTTTCTCACCTCTCTCTCTTGCTCTCCCTCTCTCCCTGACATCTTCTGTCTCTCCCGCTCACTCCCCTTCCCTCTCTCCCTCTCTTGCTCCCCTCTCTCACTGTATCGCACCTCTCTGTCTCTCTCCCCTTTCCTGCTCTCTCTCCGACACCCTCTCTCTCACTCCTTGACACCCTCCCTCGCTCTCACCTCTTTCTCTCATTCCCTCTTTTTCCCTAACACCAACTATATCTCTCTCTCTCTTTCTCTGATCCCCCCTCTCTCTCTTTCTTGCTTCTCTCTTTCTCTGTGACACCCTTTCTCTCTCTCTCTGACACCCTCTTTCTCTATCTCGCTCTTCTCTCTTTCTCCCTGATACCGTCTCTCTCTCATTCTCCCCTCACCCCCCCTCTTTTATCAGTCTTGACCTGGGGCCCCCATTAGTTTTATCCGGCCCTGATCACTTTATGGACACAGTCTATCCATCTTCTCATGGATACATCTATTAGGAGAATGCGCTACTGTTATGTTACAAAGAACATGTCTTCTGAATCTTGTTTCATTAACATAACAATGAGTTTCATGTAATCTCATGGCCTCCACAGTCCTCAGATCAGGTCCAATAGAGCATCTTTTGGGATGTGGTGGAAGGGAAAATTGGCAGCAGGAACGTGTAGCTAACAAAACTGCAGCAACTGGAGGTTTTGTCTGTCAGCATGGACCAGAATCTCTAAGGTTAAGTTGTTGAATCCATAGCACAAAAATATCAGTATTTACAGTATTCTGGGGTTGGTCCTAATAAAGTAGCCGCTGAATGTAGATATGCAAAGCAAAATCTGTAAACAACACTCGGCATCATTGTAGAGATGTTGTATTTATACAGGTAGTTTTCTGTAGTAGTTTTCCACTGGCAATTACTAAAGGAAGTGTATGATGCTGCTTTACTTCAGGTTTGGCAGTAGCTTCAGGTGTTCATGTCCTAGTCTTTCACTTATGGAAACAATTCTGGAGCTGCAGAACCATGAGGCAGACATAGATTTTAAAGGTACTGACTACTATTAATTTATTTTGTTCTACAATTTATGTTCACAGTTCTACAGTTATTGTTCCTTTTCACAAAACAAGGATCATTTTATAAGACAACTGGATAATTTTCTGCAGAGCCTTCACACTAGGATCAGTTAAAAAATAACTAAAAAGAATTCATCATGGTGTACTGCCAGTGACACAGCAGCCATTTTAATTATATGTTTCTGTAAACAGAGGTGTCTGGGCGCCCTCTAATGTTCATATTGCAGACTACAAATTAGTATATGCATGCTTGCTATTTAAAGCTTGACTGGCATACAATATCTGATCTTTTTATATTGGCACAATTTAGTGCCTAGTGCTGCTATTTGTAGAAATATTAGGTGAATCAACAACATTGAGTGACAGCATATGATTGTAAGTAAAATAAAGAATGCAATAGTTTTAGAGTGGCAGACCCCATAAAAAGTTACAAATATAAATAAAGCTGTTTGCATGTTATATTGCCTTTTACAAAGCATACTAAATATGTGTATCACGATACAAGTTTTCTGGAGTTGCTTATTGAACGTGTCATGTCCTATAACAAAAGCAGAACTAACTACAGAAGGAGCATATAAAAGTAAAATAAAAGATTAAGCAGGAAAATGTTATGCTATCATTCAGACTTTTTTAGGGGCATCTTAAGAGAGGAAACCTGTGTGCAATCTTTGGGGGTCATTCAGGTGCTGACACAAAGCAGCGGTTGTATGCATATTAATATTTTGAAACTGCGTATGTGTGTATGAGCCGCAGTGCGCAGCGATTGATTAAAGAGAGCGGTTGCAGCAAGATTTTAGTCACATAGTGAGTGACAGGAAGTCAGCATTTCAAAGTGGTAACGGGGAGTGGTCATGCGGAAGCAGGCGTGTCATTGCCGTTCAGATGGCGTTTTCTGGGAGTGGATATATTATCGACTGTGAGAACAATTGATACTAGAGAGGCCTGTGCGTCACGGGAGAGCAGCTCACCCCGCATGTCTTCAGAGACACTCAGGCTCTGTGTGGAGACCCGATGTGCGATGAGGTAATCTTTCTGCAATCATGCAGCGCTGTTTGCAAATGATGCAATCGCAATGGGCGTCCTTTTGCATGGGTTAGCTTCTGCCCAGTATGATTTACCGGCGGCCGGGATGCCGTCTGTCCATATCCCGACAGCAGCATCCCGCCCGGCAGACTGCCGACAGCGGGGCAAGCGCAAAGGGTCCCCTTGTGGGCTTGCTGCACTTGCCACGCTGTGGGCTCGGTGTCTTGCTGCGCTTGCCACAGGATCTATTCCCACTCTATGGGTGTCGTGGACTCTGCCTGGTGGCATTGTCGGCTCTCGAGATTCCGGCATTGGTATCCTGACAGCTGGCAAATTGAACGCATCCCCCTCACACTGCTCTCCCCTTGACACTGCTTATCCCTGACAGAGCTCTCCCTGACACTGCTTATCCCTGACACTGCTCTCCCCGACACTGCTTATCCCTCACACAGGTTATCCCTCATGTAGCGTGTCATCCCTAATATGCACCTCTTCATCCAGCATGTCTTCCTTCATATGCCACCCCTCCCCATAGTGTCTTCCCTAATGTGCCCCCTCTATATTTCTTTCTTGCGCTCCAGTACTCTGCGTCCATGTGGGTCCATCTATCTCCTCTCATGTTGCATGCTGCGCATCCCACATTGACTGAGGAGACGGGTGGCACTAGACAGTGGGGCAGTGAAATCAACCAGGCAGAACTGACTGTACAATATCCTGTAGCCGGGCAAGGTGGACTAGTGGAGGAGGAACAACTGAGGGAACGCAGTCAGCCCCGTTCTGGCCCACTTTAACCCCTGCACCAGTGTTTTTTTTTTTTTAAATCAACATAACCACAAACGTCAATATCTTTATAAAACCAAACATGCTCACAAAAACATTCTTTTCTTGTTTTTTTTTCTATTTTTTTATTAGCCATAATTAACATGATTTTATTCGTATACCATATAACACAACCCCTTATGTTAAAACTCTGTCTTCTGATTAGATTTGATAAGCCAGTGCTGAAGTAGAATTCCTCCAGCATGATCGGATCCGGTCTGCAGGAACATTCCATACATGTCTGTGGCCTCTCCATGCTGGCAGATACACTTCACAAGTTCTTTATATAAACAGCTTGTGGGCAGTGAGAGTGTTCTTATGTGTAGGACACTCCCCATAATACTGACCAGCAGTGCTGACCTTATCTGCACGTCATTTCTGCCATCATCAAATATTCTACCAGGCTATCCTGATCCATGAATAGAGTTTATTATTATGGCAATCACCGTTTCCAAATGAAAACTGTACTGAGGTTTCTAAGCACATATCTATTATGTTAGTAAAAGTCAACTGTGGGAGACATCAACTCTATTACATGTACTGTACATTTATTGACAATGACGCCTATAATTAAAAACTTTTTCTTTTTAAACTAGCGTTTACCCATGGCTTAGCTCGAGTGGATGTCTATTATTGCTCAGCGGACTAATTTTACAAAGACAGTAGTGGCATATAATCATAGGCATGCGCAAGGGGGGTGCCTTGTGTGCACTGGCAACCCCTAATGTCAGACACCCCCAACATGCAGGGCCAGTAGTTGAATCATAGCGCAAAGCTTGCTCCGCCCAGCCACTGATGACAGTGAGTTTACCGCCTTCAATCTGTTGCTGCGACTGACACATATTGCTGTGCGCTGTCAGTTTTTTAAACATTATGTACAAATGACCTGTGAATATCAAAACCATTAGCGAGGGTTACTTATAATTGGTACGATACATGCTGACCTATTTTACACAGGAGACAGGAGGATTTCCTCCTAGCTGTAGCTAGCTACCTAACATTAAGGAGATGAGAGATGTATGATGGCTCCCTAAGGACGGAGGAGAGCTATCTGAGATTTTGAAGCCTGCTCATAAGAAATTGTACAATAGACATCTAGGGGGTTTATTATTAATGTGTGCCTGTGCTGTATGGCATTACTAATGTATGCCTGTGCTGTATGGCAATATCAGCCACACATTGGAACAGCAATAGAGGCAGGAAACATTGAGAATCTGGATATGATTCATTGTTAGCATACATATTGCTACATATTTGCCTGCACTTCAATGCAGCCGGGTGACGGGGGGAGTGAAGAAACTTCACTCCCCCCGTCACTGCCCCCCCGCCGCCGGGTTGCTCGTCGGCCGTATCGGCCGTCGGGCACCTCGGCGGCGCATCGCCGAGTGTGTAGGGCCCCTTAGAGAACATAGACCACTGGGAATAAATTAAACAGTGGTACTTAAGGGGAGTAGTACTAATTTACACTCGTCTGGGTCAGCCTTGTACTTAGACAGCAATATTTGCAGCAGATAGATGCCCAAGCAGGCTTATTTGTATGACAGTATTGTGCATAATTGCTAGTCTTTTTGAGAACACTGTTATAATGGCAGGATACCCAGCAAGGAGTTATGGCTAAGGAATACACACCTTAATAGGGGTATTTATAATCTCAAATATTAAAAAATAACTTGTCAGCGTGTTATCGTATACCGGTGTTATTAAAGGTAATAATAACCTTACGTCTATAATAGACATAACCATTATCCGGATTTTTGCATTTCTTGTGTCTAATATTCTCATGATTTATTATACAGCAACAAATACTGAATTGGGATTTATAAATTTGAGAATTTATTAGTAATAACACAACATTAACATACTTTGTAACTCATCGCATACATCACCAGCTAGAAAAAGTCAGTGGTGGTTTTATCAAAGCAAATGAACCAAATAAAACTTCTGAATCACAGGTTCTGTTGATTTATAAATCAAGACAGCGCACAAGCACCTTTTTTTTTTTTTTTTTTTTTTTTTTTTTAATATATCTTCTACACACAATTTAATTTATTTTTTCATACACATTATTCTGTCTCTATCAAATTTTAATATTTCACTTAGTTGTCCCCCTTAGAACAAAGGGGACTTATAATACATCATATGTGGTAACAATAAAGATATCTACATCACATATGGGTATTGAGAATCTTTTTCGTAGTCAACACTATTACTTATAAATTATTTGGAAATTACTATACTTGCAATTAGTTATGATTCAGGGAATGAGTGCTGCTATAAAAAGTTGATCTGCTTTTTTTCTTTTTCTGTTAATATTACATATTAGTCTAGCCACCTCCCATGGTCCACCTCCAGATGGTCACTGAGCCACCATTGGCAAACTGCGCAGCTGGCCGCAACAGTGGCTGGGTCTGAATGACCATCTATATAAATGCCATGAAATGTACAAATTCAAATGCCTGCCCAGCTCTAATGACTGACATTTTAGATTGGTTCGGTTCTTTTGGCGCGGCAACGGGTGCACTGTCAGTTTGTTGTAGTGTGTCCCCAGCTTTAGGATGGCCTGTTACACGTTCATCTCTGAATAATCTCTGCGCTCATCTCTGAATAATCCCCATTGTCTGGTGGTCACTACAATACTCTGCATAGTCTGGTGGTCACTAAAGGCTTTCCGTATTGTCTGGCGGTCACAAAAATATCGGCATTGCATGATGGCAATTACTATACTCTGTTTGACAATCTTAAAAATTGCATTTTAATTGTATGGCAATCTCAAAAATGATCCCTGAATTATATGGTGGTGTACAAAATGCTCTCCATATTGTAAACGGTCACAAAAAATGCTCTACAGCAATACTTAGTATATTCTCTTTGCACTGTGTGGTGGTCATAAAAATGCCATATACTGTATATTATGTGGCAGACACAAATTCATAAGATCCCTCTTTTGTGAGAGTGTCGCCATAGGCAATAAAGTGCTTCAAGCCATCTGAGGACAGCATTAAATAACTTATAATAGTTACTGACACGCCAAAATCGGCAGTGCACACAATAAAATTTTCTGCGCACACCTACGCATCTTATATTGTGATGTATATTTTATATTGTAGACATTGATCACAAAATGAAGTACCCATGAAGTGGCTTGGTGGGTATTTAAGGTGTGCGATAGTCTGTCTGCACACATAACACTCATTGCTGGCATGGGTAAAAGGGGCAATTTATCAGAGTTGCAAAAAGGTATGATTATCGGCTTTCGGGGCAAGGATGACAGTATTTCTGAAACAGCGCAGTTTGTGAACTGTTTGCATGCTGCTGTGGTGAAGATGTATCGTGACTGGACAAATGGCACCATTACAAATAACCAACGTGGAACCTGCGGAACACCACTTGCCACTGATGTGAGAGGTGCATGTTGGCTACGAAGGTGCGTGAGGGCCAACCGACACACTACAGTGGAGCAGCTCACCATCAAAAGGAACCTGGGGGCTACCAGGCAGTTGACAGTTCAGCCCATCTAGCTGCAGTCCATGCTGCACACGGCAGTTACTCTGGCTATTAGCTAGTGGTCATAGGGTAAATCGACCGTAGACCATACATTTGTATTTGGACACAAACACAATTTTTTTTATTTTAGCTGTTTACCAAAACATGTTCAAGTTACAGTTATATAAAGAAGATGATAAAGTGCAGACTTTAATTTTAGGGCATTCACATCCAAATTGGATGAAGAATTCAGGAAATACATCTGTTTATTTTAGTAGCCCCCTATTGTCATGGGACCATAAGTAAAAAATTGCACAATTGACTGTTTCATGGACAGGCCTGGGCTATTCCTTTGTTATTCCTTTATAATATAAGTAGACAAAGGTCTGGACTTGATTCACAGTATGTCAACTGCATTTGAAAGTGGTTGCTGTGAACCCACATCATGTGGTTAATGGTTATGGAAACTCTAAACAGAAGTGAAACAGGCCATATTAAAGCTGGGTACACACTACAACAAACTGACAGTGCACCCGCTGCCGCGCCCAAAGAACCGAACCAATCTAAATGTCAGTCATTACAGCTGGGCAGGCATTTGAATTTGTACATTTCATGGCATCCATTACTCCGAGATTATATCCCTTTCCCCCAGTATAGACAGGAAGGTTTTTTCCAGGGACTGCCCACCTAGTGTATATAACCTTGCTCCTCCTCTTCCTCCCTTGTCTTTTGTCTCCCAAATGCGTTCCTGGGAAGAAAACACTATAAGGGAGGGCAAATAAAGGTTGATCTGAAGTATCTTGAAGAAGCAGAGTTCTCAGTAAGCATAAATTGCTGTTTTTTTGCTCGCTACTTCATGGCAGCCATTACTCTGTGATGTACCAAAGCAAAATATAGGGTGGTCAAGTAAGGGCAAATCATGTAGCCCTCACCTGGATATGCTCAGTATCAACTGTAACCCCTTCTATTCCCCCTGGGAATTTGCCTCAATTGTCCTTGTGGAAGTGTACATTTGGCGGGCAACAAAGATAGTAAAAGACCAGCTACACCCCGGCCACAGCATGTTTAACTTGCTTCCTTCAGGCAGGCGTTACAGGGCCGTCCCCGCCAGGTCCACCAGAAGCCTCAAAAGTTTCTTTCCCCAAGCGGTCCACCTGCTGAACTCCTGAACATTGACTGACTAGACGTACATGTAACTAACTTGTGTCCCTAAGGTATGCCTATCTGTGTGACTTTACTTGCCCCCCACCCCCACTTGCTTATCTATTACTTACTTGGCTGTTGTATAGCAAACTGAAGACAAATTCCTAGTATACGCAAGTATACCTGGCCAATAAAGCGGATTCTGATTATCAGCCAGCTAGCATTTCACTGCTGAATTACTGTTTTTATCCATATTAGTTTGCCTTCAAGGACATGACTTCCAAAGTGGGCGTCCACAAGATCCAAATCATAAAAGCTCAAAACATATTGACAGATGATCAAGTAGCTGCCGCACAAATGTACTTCGCTGACACCTGTGCCTTCTTAACCCACGAGGTTGACACTGCCTTAGTCGAGTGTGCCTTAAGATTTTCTGGAACCTTGCATCAGTATTTCTCATAAACAAACGTGATCACTTCTCTAATCCACCTTGTAATGGTTTGTTTTGTTGGTGCACAACCTTTTCTTGCACTCACTGACTGGAGAAATACTTTGTTTTCCGAAGCATCTCATCCATGTTCCCAGGCAGGATTAACTTTCACTAAGTGAGGTTTCTACTTCACAGACAGTAAATGTTTGGAAATAATCTTTAATTTCTTGACATAAATCTAGCATTTATAACATGTCTATAGATACATATTTACATTGGTTACCCTCAAACCAAATCATTGCAATTGTTTTTGTTACGTCAGAGATGTATTGCTTTAATAGAAAATGTAATCTAATCTGTACTTTCTGAAAAGTGTACTGGCATAACTCTGCCATCGTGTCCATCCGCCAGGAAAATAAGCAATTAAACATATACTATTTCATTGGCAACTGTATCCCCATCTGTTCTCCGGTAAAAACAGAATTCACTTAGTGTCTATATTGAAAGTAGGTTTAGGATTCTGCTTGGGTTTCCCTTGAAAAGGTCTAAAAAACAGGGCAAAAAATGTCACGGTGTAAGAAAACAAATTGCAGTAAATCAAAGGGGGTCATTCCGAGTTGGTCGCTTGTTATTTTTTTGTCGCAACAGAGCGATTAGTCGCTAATGCGCAATGTCCGCAGTGCGACTGCGCCAAGTAAATTTGCTATGCAGTTAGGTATTTTACTCACGGCATTACAAGGTTTTTTCTTCGTTCTGGTGATCGTAATGTGATTGACAGGAAGTGGGTGTTTCTGGGCGGAAACTGGCCGTATGGGTGTGTGCGAAAAAACGCTACCGTTTCTGGGAAAAACGCGGGAGTGGCTGGAGAAACGGAGGAGTGTCTGGGCGAACGCTGGGTGTGTTTGTGACGTCAAACCAGGAACGAAACTGACTGAACTGATCGCAGATGCCGAGTAAGTCTGGAGCTACTCAGAAACTGCTAAGAAGTGTCTATTCGCAATTCTGCTAATCTTTTGTTCGCAATTTTGATAAGCTAAGATTCACTCCCAGTAGGCGGCGGCTTAGCGTGTGCAAAGCTGCTAAAAGCAGCTTGCGAGCGAACAACTCGGAATGACCACCAAAGACAATTAAAACATTACACTTTCATACGTTTCACTTAATTTAAAGGAAAAACACAGGTTAGAAGAATAACATACAATTAGACTGGCATGTGAAATAATGTATGGTTATATAGCTTTGCATTATGATATCAGTTTGAACAGTGCTGTTAAAGTGTACCCATAACTTAGAAAAGGCAGCCCAATATATTTGAGACTATCAATTCATTAGGCATTAGTGACATCTTTAGGGTGGTCATGGATGTTACTGGTGAACATAGTAACATAGTATTTGAGGTTGAATAGAGGCAAATTGTCCATCGTGTTCAACCTGTGAATAAGTTGCATTTTCATAAACAACCAGTCACAACTTAAGTAGGATAGCATCAATTTCTGCAAATGAAAACAATTGGGGTTTCTCAATTTCGTGATAAGTGGGGCAGATGTATTAAGCCTGGAGAAGTGATAAAGCAGTGATAAGTGCAAGGTGATAACGCACCAGCCAATCAGCTCCAATATGTAAATTGACAGTTAGGAGCTGACTGGCTGGTGCATTATCACCTTGCCCTTATCACTGGTATCACTTAATACGTCTGCCACAAGGTTTGAGGGGGCCAGGACTGAAATACCCCAATTTTAAAATCAAGAATATTGGTATGAACACTGTATTGGTGATGTGTACAGTATATTGCCAATTTTATTCATTTACTGCATTATTATTTTTTCATTATTGTATCTTATTCTATCTAAATTATTTTCTGAGAAGAAAGGTAGTGAAATGGACAAGCCTGCGATTATAGGACAAGCAGGAGATAAGCCAACGAATAGATGAAATGTAGAGAGAAAAGATAAAAATCAGTATCTATTTCCTTTAAATACTTTCTTTAGCTGTATTAAAAAATAGGATTTTAAATACCTACCGGTAAATCCTTTTGGCGTAGCTCGTAGAGGATACTGGGGTCCACATTAGTACCATGGGGTATAGACGGGTCCACTAGGAGCCATGGGCACTTTAATAGATAGTGTGGACTGGCTCCTCCCTCTATGCCCCTCCTACTAGACTCAGTCTAGGAAACTGTACACGAGGAGACGGACATACTTTGAGAGAAGAATATAAAAGGATAGTGGTGAGATTCCGAACCAGCGCACACAAACTAGAGGAAAGACAAGCTAACCAAACTTTAAACCACCAGGAACAGCAACCGCTGAACCAACAATACTTAACCAAGTAACAGTGCAGGAAGAAACAAAGCACTGGGCGGGTGCCCAGTATCCTTTACGGACTACGAGAAAAGGATTTACTGGTAGGTAATTAAAATCTTATATTCTCTTACGTCCGAGAGGATACTGGGGTCCACATTAGTACCATGGGGATGTACCGAAGCTCCCAAACCGGGTGGGAGAGTGCTGAGGTTCCTGCAGAACTGATTGACCAAACTGAAGGTCCTCACAGGCCAAAGTATCGAACTTGTAGAACTTAGCAAACATGTTTGAACCTGACCAAGTAGCTGCTCGGCAGAGCTGTAAAGCTGAGACACCACGGGCAAACGCCCAGAAAGAACCCACCAATCTAGTACAGTGGGCCTGTACAGATTTTGAATACGGCAAACCTGCCGTGGAATTAGCATGCTGGATAGTAAACCTGATCCAGCGTGCAATTGTCTGCTTTGAAGCAGGACACCCAATTTTATTGGGATCATAGAGAACAAACAGCGAGTCAGATTTTCTGTGACGAGCTGTCCGCTTCACATCGATCTTCAAAGCCCTCACAACATTCAAGGACTTTGAAGTAGGAGAGGTGTCTGTAACCACCGGAACCACAATAGGTTGGTTGATATGAAACGCAGACACCACCTTTGGAAGAACTTGCTGACGAGTTCTGCGTTCAGCCCCATTTTCATGAAAAATCAAATAGGGGCTTTTGTAAGACAACTTCGACACACGCCTCGCAGAAGCCAAGTCCAACAGCGTGACGGCCTTCCACGCAAGAAACTTGACGTAAAGGTGCAAACCATTCCAATTGCAGGAACTGCAACACCACGTTGAGATCCCAAGGTGCCGTAGGAGGCACAAAGGGTGGTTGGATGTGCAGAACCCCCTTCAAAAATGTCTGAACCTCAGGAGAGAAGCCAATTGTTTCTTGAAGAAAATGGATAAGGCCGAAATCTGGACTTTTATGGAGCCCAAACGTAGGCCCACATCCGCGCCTGACTGCAGAAAAGGAGAAAATGTCCCAGTTGAAATTCCACCGCAGGAAATATGGTGGTGATGTTTAGACGTTACCCCCTTTCTGGCTTGGATCAGGGTTGGAATAACCCTATCCGGGATCCCGTTCCGGGCTAGAATTTGACGCTCAACCACCATGCCGTCAAACATAGCCGTGGTAAGTCTTGATAGACGAACGGCATCTGCTGGAGAAGGTCCTCGTGAAGAAGTAGAGGCCACGGGTCCTCTAGGAGCATCCCCAGTAGATCCGCATACCAGGACCTTCTTTGCCAGCCTGGAGCAATGAGAATTGCTTTAACCTCTTCCCTTTTTATTCTTTTGAGAAGCTTTGAGATCAATGGGAGTGGTGGAAACACGTACACCATCTGGTAGACCCATGGAGTCACCAGAGCATCCACCGCCACTGCTTGCTGGTCCCTCGACCTGGAACAATACCGCTTGAGCTTCTTGTTGAGACGGGAGGCCATCATGTCGATTTGTGGCATTCCCCCCCGACGTGTCAAGCATCCGAACACCCTCCGGGTGAAGGCCTCACTCTCCTGGGTGGAGGTCGTGTCTGCTGAGGAAGTTTACTTCCCAGTTGTCTACTCCCGGAATGAAGATCGTGGACAACGCCACAGCGTGTCTTTCTGTCCAGAGGAGAATCCTTGATACTTCTGACATTACTGCTCTGCTTTTCGTTCCGCCTCGTCAGTTTATGTAAGTTACTGCCATCACATTGTTTGACTGATCCTGAATGGCTAGATACTGAAGAAGATGCGATGCCTGTAGAAGGGCGTTGTATATGGCCCTTAGTTCCAGAATGCTGATTGGAAGAATGGCTTCCTGACTTGACCATTTTCCTTGGAACTGTTCCCCTTTGGTGACTACTCCCCAACCTCTGAGGCTTGCGTCTGTGGTTAGCAGAATCCAAATTTGAATCCCTAACCTTCGGCCCTCGGTCAAGTGAGAAGTCTGAAGCCACCATAGAAGAGAAATCCTGGCTTTTGGCAACAGACGGATACTCTGGTGCATGTGAAGATGCGATCCGGACCATTTGTCCAACAGATCCAGCTGGAAGGGCCTTGCGTGAAACCTTCGGTACTGCAGCGCCTCGTAAGCGGCTACCATCATTCCCAGAAGGCAAATGCATAGATGCACCGATGTCCGGGTTTGTCTTACCACATCCAGTCGATGGTGCGGGATCACCAATGCTTTTTCCAATGGAAGAAATACCTTCTGCGCCTCTATATCCAGTATCATCCCCAGGAACGGAAGCCTCCATGTTGGTTCCAGAAGAGATTTTGGTAGTTTTAAAATCCACCCGTGATCCTGGAGTAGTCGGGTTGAGAGGGCAATGTTGAATAACAACCTCTCCCTGGATGGTGCTTTTAGCAGCAGATCGCCCAGGTACGATATTATGTTCACTCCCTGTTTGTGGAGGAGAAACATCATCTCTGCCATTACCTTGGTGAACACCGTCGGTTCCATAGAGAGGCCAAGTGGCAGGGCCTGCAACTGGTAGTGACAGTCCTGTAATGCAAACCTTAGATAAGCCTGATAAGGCGGCCAAATCGGAATATGAAGTTACGCATCCTTGATATCCAGAGACACTAAAATTCCCCCTCCTCCAGACCTGAGATCACAGCTCTCAGAGACTCCATCTTGAACACCCGTAAGCACGGGTTCAACGCCTTGAGATTTAAAATGGGCCTTACCGAACCGTCCGGTTTCGGAACTACAAACAGGTTGAAACACAACCCTGGTTTTGAAGCGGAACTGGAACAGTGACCCGAGTTCATACCAGTTTCTGAATTGCTTCCTGTAAAGTCATACTTGCTTCTTGAGAAGCTGGTAAGCCTGATTTGAAGAATCTGTGAGGTGGGAGTTCCTGAAACTTCAGTCTGTAGCTCTGGGCAATAAGATGTTGGACCCAGGGATCCTGGCATGACGTTGCCCATATGTGACTGAATCTCAAACGGGCTCCCACCTGCCTGTTTTCCAGGCCGTGTGGTCCACCGTCACGCTGAAGGCTTAGAGGAAGCAGAACCGGGGTTCTGTTCCTGTGAACCTGCAGTTGCTGTTTTTCTGGGTTTACCTCTATTGCCTTTGAAGAACCTTTGGTTTTGTTTTTAAACTTCGTTGTCCGAAAGGGCTGCAGAGTTGGAGAAGTTTAGGATTTTCTAGCCGGGGGAGCTGCGAAAGGAAGGTATGTAGACTTACCTGCCGTAGCCTTGGATATCCATGTTAATCCAGTTGATCTCCAAAAAGGGCTTCACCTGTGAAAGGTAGGCTTTCCACGCCTTTCCTGGAATCCGCGTCCGCAGTCCACTGGCGTAGCCACAAACCCCTGCGTGCTGACACTGCCATGGCAATGGTGTTAACATTGATTAAACTAATTTCCTTTATGGCCTCCACCATAAAGTTAGCAGAATCCTGTATATGCTGTAGGAGTAAAATTATCTCCCCCCTTGGATAAGGAATCCAACCCGTCAATTAGATTATCTGACCATTTAGCAATGGCCCTAGAGATCCATGCACAAGCGATAGTGGGTCCCTGGGTCACCCTTGCAGCTGTGTACAGAGATTTGAGAGTGGTCTCAATCTTGCGGTCTGCAGCATCCTTCAAGGAAGCTGCCTCAGGGACAGGTATAACTATCTTACGTGACAGCCTAGAAACCGATGAATCAACTATCAGTGGGTTTTCACATTTTTTCCTGTCATCCTGAGGAAACGGGAAAGATGTGACCTGAAACTTCTTGTCAGGATTTACCCAAGTTGCTTCAAATAGGGAATTTAATTCCTTAGATGCAGGGAAAGTAGCTGAGGATTTCCTTTCACAGTAAAATAAGATTTCTCCTCGTCCTCTGATACCTTATCAGGGATATGCAGGACATCTCTAATAGCTTCTATCAGGGCCTGTATACCCTGTGACATGCTGCATCCCCCCCTCCCGAGTCCACCTCACCCTCCTCTGGGTCTGATACATCATCAGTATCAGCCTGCATGATTTGGGCCAGAGTACGCTTCTGTGGACAAATGGAAGGGGTCTGAGACACTGGAATGACCACTGAATCTCTATTCATCAGGTCATCAACAGATTGCCTTAAGTATTGCGTCTCCTTCTCATTTTGGGATAATTTATTCAAAATATTTGAAATCATCCCTTTTAATGAATCTATCCATACTGGTTCAGATCCACTAGCCCGAGAATGTGTACTATGCTGAGTACACGGCAGTGATCCCCCAGACTGAGAAAAACACTCTGCTGTGCATGATACACATTCCTTTGACATAGTAAATGTGAAAGAGTACACACACACACACACACACACACACACACACACACACACACACACACACACACACACACACACAGGAAAATAGGGTATAACACAGTTAACCCACACAGAGCCCCCTAGGGAGACAAAAAGTATAATGGAGCCAGCCACACAACGTCCCTATAGCTAAAGTACAAGTTTAGCTGGGTCGCAAACTAAGTACCCTAAAATAAGAATTTACTTACCGATAATTCTATTTCTCGTAGTCCGTAGTGGATGCTGGGAACTCCGTAAGGACCATGGGGAATAGCGGCTCCGCAGGAGACTGGGCACAAAAAGAAAGCTTTAGGACTACCTGGTGTGCACTGGCTCCTCCCCCTATGACCCTCCTCCAAGCCTCAGTTAGGATACTGTGCCCGGACGAGCGTACACAATAAGGAAGGATTTTGAATCCCGGGTAAGACTCATACCAGCCACACCAATCACACCGTACAACTTGTGATATGAAACCCAGTTAACAGCATGATAACAGAGGAGCCTCTGAATAGATGGCTCACAACAAGAACCCGATTAGTTAACAATAACTATGTACAAGTATTGCAGACAATCCGCACTTGGGATGGGCGCCCAGCATCCACTACGGACTACGAGAAATAGAATTATCGGTAAGTAAATTCTTATTTTCTCTGACGTCCTAGTGGATGCTGGGAACTCCGTAAGGACCATGGGGATTATACCAAAGCTCCCAAACGGGCGGGAGAGTGCGGATGACTCTGCAGCACCGAATGAGAGAACTCCAGGTCCTCCTCAGCCAGGGTATCAAATTCATAGAATTTTGCAAACGTGTTTGCCCCTGACCAAGTAGCTGCTCGGCAAAGTTGTAAAGCCGAGACCCCTCGGGCAGCCGCCCAAGATGAGCCCACCGTCCTTATGGAATGGGCTTTTATTGATTTAGGCTGCGGTAATCCCACCGCAGAATGCACCAGCTGAATAGTGCTACAAATCCAGCGCGCAATAGACTGCTTAGAAGCAGGAGCACCCAGCTTGTTGGGTGCCATCAGGATAAACAGCGAGTCAGTTTTCCTGACTCCAGCCGTCCTGGAAAAATAAAATTTTCAGGGCCCCGACTACGTCCAGCAACTTGGAATCCTCCAAGTCCCTAGTAGCCACAGGCACCACAATAGGTTGGTTCAAGTGAAAACCTGAGACCACCTTCGGGAGAAACTGAGGACGAGTCCTCAACTCTGCCCTATCCATATAGAAAATCAGATAAGGGCTTTTACATGACAAAGCCGCCAATTCTGACACACGCCTGGCCAAGGCCAAGGCCAACAGCATGACCACTTTCCACGCGAGATACTTTAGCTCCATGGTTTTAAGTGGCTCAACCAATGCGACTTTAGGAAATCCAACACCACGTTGAGATCCAAAAAGTGCCACAGGAGGCACAAAAGGAGGCTGAATATGTAGTACTCCTTTAACCAAAGTCTGAACTTCAGGCAGTGAAGCCAGTTCTTTCTGGAAGAAAAATCGACAGAGCCGAAATCTGGACCTTGATGGACCCCAATTTGAGGCCCAAACGTCACCCCTGCTTGCAGGAAGTGCAGGAATCGACATAGTTGAAATTCCTCCGTCGGGGCCTTCATGGCCTCCCACCAAGCAACAAATTTTCGCCAAACGCGGCGATAATGTCTTGCGGTGACATCCTTCCTGGCTATGATCAGGGTAGGGATGACTTCCTTCGGAATACCCTTTTCCTTTAGGATCCGGTGTTCTACTGCCATGCCGTCAAACGCAGCCGCGGTAAGTCTTGGAACAGACAGGGTCCCTGCTGCAGCATGTCTTGTCTGAGCGGCAGAGGCCAAGGGTCCTCTGCCAGCATCTCTTGAAGTTCCGGGTACCAAGCTCTTCATGGCCAATCCGGAACCCCGAGTATGGTTTTCACTCCTCGCCTTCTTATTATTCTCAGTACCTTGGGTATGAGAGGTAGAGGAGGAGACACATAAACCGACTGGTACACCCACGGTGTCACTAGAGCGTCCCCAGCGATCGCCTGAGGGTCCCTTGACCTGGCACAATATCTTTTCAACTTCTTGTTGAGGCGGGACGCCATCATGTCCACCCGTGGTCATTCCCAATGGTTTACCCGCATTTGGAAAACTTCTGGATGAAGTCCCCATTTTCCTGGGTGTAGGTCGCCCATCGGAGAATCCTTGTGGCTTCTGCCATCGCCATCCTGCTTCTTGTGCCGCCCTGTCTGTTTACATGGGCGACCGCCGTGATGTCGTCTGATTGGATCAGTACCGGCTGGTTCTGAAGCAGGGGCCTGCTTGGCTTAGGGCATTGTAAATGGCCCTTAGCTGCAGAATATTTATGTGAAGCGAAATCTCCTTGGAAATTTCTTCCCTGTGTGACTGCACCCCAGCCCCGAAGGCTGGCATCCGTGGTCACCAGGACCCAGTCCTGTATTCCGAATCTGCGGCCCTCTAGTAGATGAGCCCTCTGCAGCGACACCCTGTTTCTTGCTGACAGGGTTATCCGCTGTTGTATCTGTAGATGGGACCCGGACCATTAGTCCCACAGGTCCCACTGGAACGTTCTTGCGTGGAGTCTTCCGAATGGAATTATGCTTCGTACGAAGCTACCATTTTTCCCAGGACTCGTGTGCATTGATGTACCGACACCTGTCCTGGTTTTAGGATGTCTCTGACTAGAGATGACAACTCCTCGGCTTTTTCCACTGGAAGAAACACTCTTTTCTGGTCTGCGTTCAGAAAACATTTCCAGGAACAGAAGACGTGTCGTCGGGACCAGCTGTGACTTTGGAATATTGAAAATCCAGTCGAGCTGTTGTAGCACTTCCCGAGAGAGTGCTACCCCCACTACCAACTGTTCTTTGGACCTCGCCTTTATCAGGAGATCATCCAAGTACGGGATAATAAAAACTTCCTTCTTGCGAAGGAGTATCATCACTTCGGCCATTACCTAGGTAAAGACCTTCGGTGCCGTGGACAACTCCAACGGCCGCGTCTGGAACTGATAGTGACAGTCCTGTACCACATATCTGAGGTACTCCTGGTGAGGAGGGTAAATGGGGATATGCAGGTACGCATCCTTGATGTCCAGGGAGACCCTGTAATCCCCCTCGTCCAGGCTCGTAATAACCGCCCTGAGCGATTCCATCTTGAACTTGAATCTTCTGATATAAAAGTTCAAGTATTTTAATTTCAAGATGGGTCTCACCGAACCGTTTCGATACCACAACCACTGTGGAATAGTAACCTCTTCCTTGCTGAAGGAGGGGCACCGTGACAATCACTTGTTGTGATTATAGTGTTGAATATCCACCAACACCGTCTCCCTGGCAGAGGGAGGTGCCGGTAAGGCAGATTTTAGGAAACGGCGGGGGGAAGAACGTCTCGAACTCCAGCCTGTACCCCTGAGATACTACTTGAAGGACCCAGGGATCCATGTGAGAGAGCCCACTGTCCGCTGAAATATCTGAGACGGGCCCCCACCGTACCCGGGTCCGCCTGAGCAGCCCCAGCACCATGCTGTGGACCTACCGGACGCAGGGAGGACTTCTGCTCTTGGGAACTAGCTGTGTGTTGCAGCTTTTTCCTCTACCTTTGCCTCTCGGCAGAAAGGATGAGCCTCTAGCCCTCTTGCTTTTCTGGGGCCGAAAGGACTGTACTTGATGATACGGTGGTTTCTTTTGTTGTGGGGTAGCCTGTGGCAAAAAAAAAATCGATTTCCCAGCAGTAGCTGTGGAAACGAGGTCTGAAAAACCATCCCCAAACAGTTTTACCCCCTTATAGGGCAACTTCCATGTGCCGATTCGAGTCGGCATCGCCTGACCATTGCCAAGTCCATAACCCCCGTCTGGCGGCAATGGACCTAGCGCTTATTTTTGATGCCAGCCGGCAAATATCCCTCTGTGCATCACGCATGTATAAGACCACGTCTTTTATATGCTCTATTTTCAGCAAAATATTGTCCCTATCCATAGTTATTTTCCGACAGGGAATCTGACCACGCAGCGGGAGCACTGCACATCCATGCCGAAGCAACGGCTGGTCGCAATATAATGCCCTAGTGTGTGACTATATCTTATAGGGTAACCTCCTGCTTTCTATCAGCAGGTTCCTTCAGGGCGGCCGTAACCGGAGACGGTAGTGCCACCTTTTCTGATAAGCGTGTAAGCGCTGTATCTACCCTATGGGGTGTTTCCCCGCGTGACCTATCCTCTGGCGGGAAAGGGTACGCTGCCAATAACCGTTTTAGAAATTATCAATTTCTTACCGGGGGAAGACCACTCTTCCTCACACACCTCATCTAATTTCTCAGATGCAGGAAAAACTACTAATAGTTTTCTCTCACCAAACACAATACCCTTTTATGTGGTACCTGGGGTATAATCATAAATGTGTAATACATTTTTCATTGCCTCAATCCTGTAACGGGTGGACCTATTTGGAGGGTACACCAGTCTCATCGATGTCGACACTGGAGTCAGTATCCGTGTCGACATCTGTGTCTGTTATCTGAGGTAGCGGGCGATTTTAGAGCCCCCCATGACATTTGAGACGCTGGAACAGGCACAAGCTGAGTAGCCGGCTGTTCTGTGTCGTCAACCTTTTATGTAAGGAGTTGACACTTTCACGTAATCCTTCCATAAGTTCAACCACACCGGTGTCGACCCCACAGGAGGTGACAACATATTTACAGGCATTCGCTCCGCCTCCACCTCATTATCCTCCACATACCTGTCGACACAGCCGTACCGACACACAGCACACACACAGGGAATGCTCTGATAGAGGACAGGACCCCACAAAGCCCTTTGGGGAGACAGAGGGAGAGTATGCCAGCACACACCAGGGCGCTATATATCACAGGGATAGCACCTATAAAAAAGTGTTTTCCCTTATAGCTGCATATATATTGTATACTGCGCCTAAATTGTGCCCCCCCTCTCTTTTTAACCCTTTCTGTAGTGTATTAACTGCAGGGGAGAGCCAGGGAGCTTCCCTCCAACGGAGCTGTGAGGGAAAAATGGCGCCAGTGTGCTGAAGGAGATAGCTCCGCCCCTTTTTCGCTGACTTTTCTCCCGCATTTTTATGGATTCTGGCAGGGGTTAATGTACATCCATATAGCCCTGGGGGTTATATGTGATGTATTTTTGCCAGCCAAGGTGTTAATATTGCTGCTCAGGGCGCCCCCCCCCCAGCGCCCTGCACCTATCAGTGACCGCAGTGTGAGGTGTGCATGAGGAGCAATGGCGCACAGCTGCAGTGCTGTGCGATACCTTGATGAAGACTGATGTCTTCTGCCGCCGATTTTCCGGACCTTTTATCTAAGAAGCTCAGGAGAGCCCCCTAGATTGCACCCTGCTCGGTCGGGCACAAAAATCTAACTGAGGCTTGGAGGAGGGTCATAGGGGGAGGAGCCAGTGCACACCAGGTAGTCCTAAAGCTTTCTTTTTGTGCCCAGTCTCCTGCGGAGCCGCTATTCCCCATGGTCCTTACGGAGTTCCCAGCATCCACTAGGACGTCAGAGAAATAAGGTTTAGTATGCCAGATATTGCCCCCCCCCCCCTTGCTATGACCCCCTGGTACCGCTGAGGTGCTCTGGAGTCCTTCTGGAGGAGCTGCACTTCCCTGCCAGTCTGCTGTGTATAGCTGCAGAGGGAAAATGTGCGGTGAGCTGCTGGATCTGCTCATAGTGAAGCCCCGCCCCCTTAATGGCAGCAGTGTTCCCGTTTTTTTTATACTGGCTGAGGAAATTTCTGTTCTACAGTGGGTTAAAACCCCTTTAGAATTGCTGCCAGTGTGGGTATATTGCTGTGGCTTCAGCTTGCCCCTCACAGTGGAACACACAGCACCCTGTATGCCTCTGAAGCCTGGAGCCGCAGCCTGCTCGTCAGCGCTGCGCTCCCACCCCTTGTGCCGCCATTACAGCTGGTGACCCGCTAACCCGGACGCTGGCATAACACTCACCACTCTTCTTACTTCTGGCTGTTAGGGGAGGCGGCGTGCTGCGGTTCTGTACGCTCGCCGTGGTGGGGCTTGCGAATAGGGCCCTCAGGAGCTCAGTGTCCTGTCAGCGGGGAAAGGGACCATTAACCCTATGGAGGTTGGGCCGTTCCCCCCCTAAGTCCCACGAAGTAGGGAGTCTGGTGCCAGCCAGACCTGACTGAAAACAATAAAAAGGAATATAAATGCAGAAAAGTCTTCAGGAGCTTCCCAAGCGTGACTGGCTCCTCCGGGCACATTTTCTAAACTGAGTCTGGTAGGAGGGGCATAGAGGGAGGAGCCAGCCCACACTAACAATTTCTTAAAGTGCCCATGCCTCCTAGTGGACCTGCCTATACCCCATGGTACTAATGTGGACCCCAGTAATCTCTAGGACTGAAGAGAAATTATGTTATCATATGTTCCCTTTCTACGTAAGCTCTCTTTGGCCCACTTCACTTGTGTACTCTTTTCCTTGCCTATGCCATCATATCCTCCCCCATGGAATTCTTTTTTGTCAGTAGTCACTCTGAACCTTCTGCTGGACTATTAACTGGATTTCTGATTACAGCTGCATGGATTTTCTAGCAATTACCATGTATATACCTGTATTGCTAAGTATTGTTCTTTTATTGTATCATCATTTCTGTATTGCGCTTTTGTATGCACTTTATGTCCTGCATTGTGGACCTATTGTGGTGCCCTATATAAAAGGATAATGATAATAACACAGAGACTAGACAATAAGTTTGAATCTGTGCTGCAGGATGCAAGTCTGCTGGACCCCCACATTTATCAGTCTGAGGGACAATGTTGGTGCACTTGTCAGTCTGACGGACACTGTCACCACACTCACCTGTCTGAGGAACCGGCTGCCTAGGTAACCGGTGGCAATGCTAGTCAAATTCTTTCGAGTGCCCACTTTACATTTTATGTAGCCGTATAGGTTTGCGCCCTGAAGAGTGACCCCCATTATAACCACAGCCTAAAAGAGACAGACAATATATGTACATTATTATGATAGAACATTTATAAAGCGATAACATTTTCATTTTCACAAGACGTAAAAGGGTGTACAGCACCTCAATCAATGCTGTATCTATAATGCTAAGAGGATACCTGCACTAGCTGAATAATAAGTCTAAAGATGGGCGGTTTGTATTACATTTATTAAAACTAAGCAAATATTTAAAAAAGAAAAAAAAAAGGCAGCTTGGGTGATAAATTGCCACATTATTATTATCCTTTATTTATATAGCGCCACAAGGGATCCGCAGCACCCAATTACAGAGTACATAAATAAATAAGCAAAACAAGAAAACAGTGATTTACAGTTCAAGGCACTATAGGACAAGTACAGGGTATATAAACATATCAGCAGAAGACACTAAAATAAGTATTAGGGTGGCAGAAGAACCAAGGGATTTGGTGCATTCAAAGGGAGTATGGTGAAGAAGATGGTTTAAGTCAGAGAAGGAACGGCACATGAGAGCAGAGGGCCCTGCTCGTGAGAGCTTAAAAATGTGTAATATTATATATTGCGACAGGTCTCACTCCTCTGTATTACCAAACACTGCACTAGGACCCTCTCCAAAGTGTCCATACGTCACTTATAGCAGCAAAAATTACCAAATTACGGTATGGCAGACGCAAGTAGTCTCTTAACATTCAGTTGATATGAGAGTATAGCTGAAGCGGCAATCCACACGGTAGCTAGGATGCTGCAGATATAAATCCAAGGAGAGTTTAGCAGTCCAGAAAATGGGTGGTAGGAGTCCCAAGTGGCAGATTACAGACTCAACGTGTTTCGCTGGTCAGTAGGCATCCAGCTTCATCAGGTGCATATTTGCTTATGCTTTAATAAATTGTTATGTTTTGATACAGACTGTCCATCTTTAGACTTCTTATTCAGCTAGCGCTGGTATCCTCTTTTTTCTATGTGTTGACAGCACCTTATTTAGTGTATAATTTATACAGTTGTATCTATAATGGGTGCAGGGGTGTGATGCACACGGGCCGCTGGATCCAGGGTTGCCCACACCGCACACCCTGCATGCATATAATTACACTTAACCCCTCTGGAGTCCCGTGGCAACAGACGCTGGTAACTTTAATCACCTGGAATATGTCACAGCGGACATTTTCCTGGTGATTAGAGCATGTGCAGTAAATATGTCCCTAGGGATTTAGGCGCAGGCACTATTTTCCCAGAGGCCTGCACCAGTGCATTAGACTCTGCAGCGCTGCGGCCGCTGATGGAGAAGACAGGGCCCGTGACCTCTCTTAATCCGCCCATAATCTCAGTTGTGCCAGTTTACATTATAAAGGATTACTGGAGCAGTGAAAGGATACAGATCTCTCCCAGGAGTTATTAGGCGATACACATTGTGATGACAAGTACAACAATGTAGCTAATTATTTAGATTATTATTCATTTGAGAAATTACTGTAGACCAGTGGTTCCCAAACTTTGTGTCTAGGCACCCTGGGGTGCCATCAGGCCCTTGCAGGGGTGCCTCTGATTGGTGATCTGGGACCAAATCAAACTATTTATGGTCAACGTGATAGGCAACACCAGTGCTAAACAACTGTACTTCCATGTAACTGACCGTAAGGATGACAGATAGGTACAATCTACCTCATTTTATATATTTTTCCAAATTTATCAATAAAAAAAAACTTCTATCCTAGGGGTGCATGAAAAAAATGCTAATACTCTAGGGCTCTGTCATTCAAGAAAGTTTGGGAACCACCGACATTGCATTCATCATTGTAAATTTACAGCTCTTTTATTGAAACAGTCCTGTTTTCTGCATTCTGACACCACTGTCCCATGACATATTTCCAGTCACTCAGGGTAAATGGTAATACAGATAAAGTGAGTACACTACTCAGTAAAACAAAAACCGGGTGGAAAGAGACTAGGTAACACAATAATAAATCATTTACATTTGTCTTTTTCTTAGGATTTAGGCTGGAGACCCCATACCCACTTTAAAGCAAGCACTCCTATCTAGTAAATCTCATGTAACTGGCTAACCTTTGTTTTTAGTGTCCCCATGCCCACTAGTGTTATTGATAGTGTTGTAGTAGCATTCCAATTTTCTTAACGCCTCTTGTTCCTTGCGCTGCATTTACCTTTGGCAAAAACACTAAGGAATCCTGCTGTGAGCCCTACTTACAAATGCATTTTTATATGCATTTTTTACCGTCATGAAAACACTAACAGTCGTTAGATTATATATAATAAATGTTCCTGCTGACAAGCCTAAAATAAAGCTGTAGTATTTTAAGATTTTATCTGTAGGATTGCGCAGCTGCTGATCTGCTTTGAGCTACTGATCTGTAAGGTGCTGCATTGTTGATAGGAATGCATTGAGGTGTCGCCAGTTTGTTTTTATATGGTATCACGCTGTAATAGTTTAACTGGCTAAACGACCAGGAAATGCATTTCTTAACTGAAATTGCAAGTTCCACCCCTCTGCTGACTTCTGGCATCTGTTCTGGACTTGCCCATGTGTTGCCTTCTTCTGGGCTGGAGTTGTTACCTCTGTACAGAATATGGATGCATGGTTTCTTCTTCTAGCTCCTCGTTTGTGCCTCTTTGGTTTTGGCCTTGAGGACTTTCTCCCTCTTGCAATTGTATGTGAACACTCAACTCTGAAGGCCAGTATTCACGGGCAGATGTGGGGAGAGATGGGTGGTGAGCGAACAGCGGGTGAAATGAGCGATGTGCTAGATTGAGCCACTCTAGCTCAATTGAGCCAATCTAGCACCAGTGATAGCGATGCACGTCCCATCGCTGTGTGGGGTACAAACGAACAGATCATGCTTAAAATCTAAGCAATCTAGTCAGATTGCTTAGATTATCGCTCCGGGAGAACCCCCCCTTTACACTGGTTTGCATTGCACGAATCTGGATGGCTCCTGCTCCACCTTCTATTCCCCAATGGGTAGACCTGGTTTATGTCACTGTTTACCAATAATGGTGCAGATGTATTAACCTGGAGAAGGCATAAGGAAGTGATAAACCAGTGATATGTGCAAGGTGATAAAGGCACCAGCCAATCAGCTCCAATATGTAAATTAACACTTAGGATCTGATTGGCTGGTGCCTTTATCACCTTGCACATATCACTGGTTTATCACTTCCTTATGCCTTCTCCAGGTTAATACATCTGCCCCAATGTTTTATGTATCCCAGAAGAAAATATCCTTTGAAGTTTGATAATATTGGGAGTCTTTGGCAAGAATATAAGTATGCTTTTGAGCTCCCTTCTCCGGAACATTCCTAATGTGGCATTGACTCTGTATGTAGTGCCACCGCCAGCTCATGCCTTTTATGATAGTATCACTGCTACTGATTTGTACTCCATATGTTAGACACTGCCTTATATCTGCTCTGTCTATTGATTTCTATATGCCTCATGGATACTCAATACTGCTCCACAATTAATATGCTGTCGTTTGAGTTTTATATATCTACTTGCTGTACTATGTATTCCATGAACCTATACTACAATGTGCTTGTTTTTTATGGTATGTTGTTTGTACTGTTACTCCTACGTATGCTCCACTGTCCATTATTTTTCTTTCCCCTTTTATTTCTAGATATTTTGTGTTCTTTGTTGATTTATTCTGTTATTGCAAACTCTCAATAAAAATACCTGATTAAATAAGAAAATGAAAGTTCCATGTTATTTAATACCCATTTTTTCTTTGCTGAAATCTTTACTGCTCTACCTACAGCAAACAGACCATAGAATTCCTTTGCTGCATAGTATATGGAAAATGATTTACAGGTAATTATGACACATACACAAAGACTACTGTCTCATTATGCCCTAAGACTAAGCAAAATCAATGAACCAATTTAGGTATAAACCATCACTGTTAAACCTAGTCTTGCACGCCTACGTGCGCGCACACATACATTCAAACACACACAACGTAAAAACAAAAAAAGTACAAAGAACCTTTTCCTTTTGGGTTTTGTTTTTTTCATTTATACATTTCCTTTTTTTTTTTTTTTTACATTTACTTTAGACAAAAAAAGGAATGATTTGCTCTTTTTTGACTTACCAGCCATTTCACTTTGAACGAAAACAAAGCACTAAATGCAAGTATCACCCAAATGATAGGGCAGGTGATGAGGCCCAGCCAGAAGATTCGTGACTCCGCCTCTGAGGAGCTTTTCTTTCCGGAGCCTGACTTGAAGAGTGAAATGACAAGGAATTAGTCCAATTTATATAAAAGAGCTCCTCACTGACAACAGCTAGAAAGCACTCCTACCTTCCGGGATTCATAAACCCAATGACTCTTCCCGTCATCGTCCACCTGGTTCCACCATCGCAGTCCCACCAATAACCTTCCAGTGATGTTCTAAAAACACAAATACAGCCTGACAAAAGTAGGTCTATAGTCGGAGCCCCATCTTAACTATCAGTGGGATCACAGAAGAGCGTTTCCCAGTGCTAGCCCATGTGCCCTCTAGGAACTGTATGAATAGTATGATTAGTCAAACATAAGCAAGGTAAAAATATTGCATCTTCTTTGCTAAAAAAAATTGAGTTAAAAAAATTACAGGTTTATTTTTAATGAAATTTTTTTTTTCCATTTTCTAATTACTTTTTTTTTTTTTTTTTTATTTCTTATACATGCTGTCCTCACCCTTTTTGCTAAATACATAACTTTCTCCTGAATTTGACATTCACCATAGGCTGGTTACACAATACAACAATTTGGGATCAGGGCCGATGGCACGACTGGCAGGAAATGTCAGCCGGCCATACACATTGAGTGATGTGGCGCATGAACGTGCGCTAATATTGTTCTTGGCCACATACAGCTGTATGCTGTCGGGCTCCAGGTCATCCCATCGGCCACGCAGCACAGCAGATTGCGCGAACCAGATGTCGGCAGGCAGGAGCGTGCGGTAGTGCATATACACTACTCAAGGTGTATGATATGACGATCTCAACAACCTGATCGGGCGACATATCTTCTAGTATGTACCTGGCTATATTTGAGATCTATACTGTATTCAAGAGCAACAAAAATAACAACTCTGCAAAACAAAGTTACAAAAACAAACAAATGTATTTAGTAAAAATAAGAATTTACTCACCGGTAATTCTATTTCTCGTAGTCCGTAGTGGATGCTGGGGACTCCGTAAGGACCATGGGGAATAGACGGCTCCGCAGGAGACTGGGCACAACTAAAGAAAGATTTAGGTCTATCTGGTGTGCACTGGCTCCTCCCCCTATGACCCTCCTCCAAGCCTCAGTTAGGACACTGTGCCCGGAAGAGCTGACACAATAAGGAAGGATTTTGAATCCCGGGTAAGACTCATACCAGCCACACCAATCACACCGTATAACTCGTGATAGGAACCCCGGTTAACAGTATGATAACAACGGAGCCTCTGAACAGATGGCTCGCAATAACAACCCGATTTGTGTAACAATAACTATTTACAAGTATTGCAGACAATCCGCACTTGGGATGGGCGCCCAGCATCCACTACGGACTACGAGAAATAGAATTACCGGTGAGTAAATTCTTATTTTCTCTGACGTCCTAGTGGATGCTGGGGACTCCGTAAGGACCATGGGGATTATACCAAAGCTCCCAAACGGGCGGGAGAGTGCGGATGACTCTGCAACACCGAATGAGAGAACTCCAGGTCCTCCTCAGCCAGGGTATCAAATTTGTAGAATTTTGCAAACGTGTTTGCCCCTGACCAAGTAGCAGCTCGGCAAAGTTGTAAAGCCGAGACCCCTCGGGCAGCCGCCCAAGATGAGCCCACCTTCCTTGTGGAATGGGCTTTTACAGATTTAGGCTGCGGTAGTCCCACCGCAGAATGCGCCAGCTGAATAGTGCTACAAATCCAGCGCGCTAGAGTCTGCTTAGAAGCAGGAGCACCCAGTTTGTTGGGTGCATACAGGATAAACAGCGAGTCAATTTTCCTGACTCCAGCCGTCCTGGAAACATAAATTTTCAGGGCCCTGACTACGTCCAGTAACTTGGAATCCTCCAAGTTCCTAGTAGCCGCAGGCACCACAATAGGCTGGCTCAAGTGAAACGCTGATACCACCTTCGGGAGAAACTGAGGACGAGTCCTCAACTCTGCCCTATCCATATGGAAAATCAGATAAGGGCTTTTATAGGACAAAGCCGCCAATTCTGACACACGCCTGGCCGAAGCCAGAGCCAACAGCATGACCACTTTCCACGTGAGATATTTCAAATCCACAGTCTTAAGTGGTTCAAACCAATGTGATTTCAGGAACTCCAAAACCACATTGAGATCCCAAGGTGCCACTGGGGGCACAAAAGGAGGCTGAATACGCAGAACTCCTTTGACAAAAGTCTGAACTTCAGGCAGTGAAGCAAGTTCTTTCTGGAAGAAAATCGACAGGGCCGAAATCTGGACCTTAATGGACCCCAATTTGAGGCCCAACGTCACCCCTGCTTGCAGGAAATGCAGGAATCGACCCAGTTGAAATTCCTCCGTTGGGGCCTTCCTGGCCTCACACCAAGCAACATATTTCCGCCAAATGCGGTGATAATGTTTTGCGGTGACATCCTTCCTGGCTTTGATCAGGGTAGGGATGACTTCCTCCGGAATGCCCTTTTCCTTCAGGATCCGGTGTTCAACCGCCATGCCGTCAAACGTAGCCGCGGTAAGTCTTGGAACAGACAGGGCCCCTGCTGCAGCAGGTCCTGTCTGAGCGGCAGAGGCCAAGGGTCCTCTGAAAGCATCTCTTGAAGTTCCGGGTATCAAGCTCTTCTTGGCCAATCCGGAACCACGAGTATAGTTTTCACTCCTTGCCTTCGTATTATTCTCAGTACCTTGGGAATGAGAGGCAGAGGAGGAAACACATAAACCGACTGGTACACCCACGGTGTTACTAGAGCGTCCACATCGATCGCCTGAGGTCCCTTGACCTGGCACAATATCTTTTTAGCTTTTTGTTGAGGCGGGACGCCATCATGTCCACCTGTGGTCTTTCCCACCGGTTTACCAGCATTTGGAAGACTTCTGGATGAAGTCCCCATTCTCCCGGGTGGAGGTCGTGCCTGCTGAGGAAGTCTGCTTCCCAGTTGTCCACTCCCGGAATGAACACTGCTGTCAGTGCTAACACATGATTTTCCGCCTATCGGAGAATCCTTGTGGCTTCTGCCATTGCCCTCCTGCTTCTTGTGCCGCCCTGTCTGTTTACATGGGCGACCGCCGTGATGTTGTCTGATTGGATCAGTACCGGCTGGTTCTGAAGCAGGGGCCTTGCTTGGCTTAGGGCATTGTAAATGGCCCTTAGCTCTAGAATATTTATGTGAAGCGAAATCTCCTGATTTGACCACAGTCCTTGGAAATTTCTTCCCTGTGTGACTGCGCCCCAGCCCCGAAGGCTGGCATCCGTGGTCACCAGGACCCAGTCCTGTATTCCGAATCTGCGGCCCTCTAGTAGATGAGCCCTCTGCAGCCACCACAGCAGCGACACCCTGGTCCTTGCCGACAGGGTTATCCGCTGTTGCATCTGGAGATGGGACCCGGACCATTTGTCCAACAGGTCCCACTGGAAAGTCCTTGCGTGGAACCTTCCGAATGGAATTGCTTCGTACGAAGCTACCATTTTTCCCAGGACTCGTGTGCATTGATGTACCGACACCTGTCCCGGTTTTAGGAGGTCTCTGACTAGAGATGACAACTCCTCGGCTTTTTCCACTGGAAGAAACACTTTTTTCTGGTCTGTGTCCAGAATCATTCCCAGGAACAGAAGACGTGTCGTCGGGACCAGCTGTGACTTTGGAATATTGAGAATCCAGCCGTGCTGTTGTAGCACTTCCCGAGAAAGTGCTACCCCCACTACCAACTGTTCCTTGGATCTCGCCTTTAACAGGAGATCGTCCAAGTACGGGATAATTAAAACTCCCTTCTTGCGAAGGAGTATCATCATTTCGGCCATTACCTTGGTAAAGACCCTCGGTGCCGTGGATAACCCAAACGGCAGCGTCTGGAACTGATAGTGACAGTCCTGTACCACAAATCTGAGGTACTCCTGGTGAGGAGGGTAAATGGGGACATGCAGGTACGCATCCTTGATGTCCAGGGAGACCATGTAATCCCCCTCGTCCAGGCTCGCAATAACCGCCCTGAGCGATTCCATCTTGAACTTGAACCTTTTGATATAAGTGTTCAAGGATTTTAAATTTAAGATGGGTCTCACCGAACAGTCCGGTTTCGGTACCACAAACATTGTGGAATAGTAATCCTTCCCTTGCTGAAGGAGGGGTACCTTGACAAACACTTGCTGTGAATACAGTTTTTGGATAGCCACCAACACTGTTGCTGGTAAGGCAGATTTTAGAAAACGGCGGGGGGGGGGGGGGGGGGGGGGCGTCTCGAATTCCAGCCTGTACTCCTGAGATACTACTTGAAGGGCCCAGGGATCCACCTGTGAGAGAGCCCACTGTGTGCTGAAATTTCTGAGACGGGCCCCCACCGTACCCGGATCCACCTGTGAAGCCCCAGCGTCATGCTGTGGACTTACCGGACGCGGGGGAGGACTTTTGCTCTTGGGAACTGGCTGTATGCTGCAGCTTTTTCCCTCTACCTTTGCCTCTCGGCAGAAAGGATGCGCCTCGAGCCCTCTTGTGTTTATGGGGCCGAAAGGACTGTACTTGATAATACGGTGCCTTCTTTTGCTGTGGGGTAGCCTGTGGCAAAAATGTCGATTTCCCAGCCGTAGCTGTGGAAACGAGGTCTGAAAGACCATCCCCAAACAGTTCCACCCCCTTATAAGGCAAAACTTCCATGTGCCTTTTTGAATCGGCATCACCTGACCACTGCCGAGTCCATAACCCCCTTCTGGCGGCAATGGACATTGCGCTTATTTTTGATGCCAGCCGGCAAATATCCCTCTGTGCATCACGCATGTATAAGACAGCGTCCTTTATATGCTCTACAGTCAGCAAAATAGTGTCCCTATCCAGGGTATCAATATTATCCGACAGGGAATCTGACCACACAGCAGCAGCACTGCACATCCATGCTGATGCAATCGCTGGTCGCAATATAATGCCCGTGTGTGTGTATATATAGCTTTTAGGGTAGCCTCCTGCTTTCTATCAGCAGGATCCTTTAGGGCGGCCGTATCCGGAGACGGTAGTGCCACCTGTTTTGATAAACGTGTAAGCGCTTTATCTACCCTAGGGGACGTTTCCCAACATGACCTATCCTCTGGCGGGAAAGGGTACGCTGCCAATAACCGTTTAGAAATTATCAATTTCTTATCGGGGGAAGTCCAGGCTTCCTCACACACCTCATTTAATTCCTCAGATGCAGGAAAAACTACTGGTAGTTTTTTCTCACCGAACATAATACCCTTTTTTGTGGTACCTGGGGTACTATCAGAAATGTGTAATACATTTTTCATTGCCTCAATCATGTAACGGGTGGACCTATTGGAGGGTACACTAGTCTCATCGTCGTCGACACTGGAGTCGGTATCCGTGTCGACATCTGTGTCTGCCATCTGAGGTAGCGGGCGTTTTAAAGCCCCTGATGACATTTGAGACGCTGGAACAGTCACAAGCTGAGTAGCCGGCTGTCCTATGTCGTCAAACCTTTTATGTAAGGAGCTGACACTGTCACGTAATTCCTTCCATAAGTCCATCCACACAGGTGTCGACCCCTCAGGGGGTGACAACACATTTACAGGCATTTGCTCTGCCTCCACATCATTTTCCTCATCATACATGTCGACACAGCGGTACAGACACACAGCACACACACAGGGAATGCTCTGACAGAGGACAGGACCCCACAAAGCCCTTTGGGGAGACAGAGGGAGAGTATGCCAGCACACACCAGAGCGCTATATACCACAGGGATATCACCTATAAAGAGTGTTTTCCCTTATAGCTGCATATATATATTATACTGCGCCTAAATTTGTGCCCCCCCTCTCTTTTTTACCCTTTCCGTAGTGCAGGACTGCAGGGGAGAGCCAGGGAGCGATCCTTCCAGCGGAGCTGTGAGGGAAAATGGCGCCAGTGTGCTGAGGGAGATGGCTCCGCCCCTTTTTTGTGTTATTCTGGGAGGGGTAATTTACACCTATATAGCCTCTGTGGCTATATATGGTGTCAGTTTTGCCAGCCAAGGTGTTAATATTGCTGCTCAGGGCGCCCCCCCCCCAGCGCCCTGCACCCATCAGTGACCGAAGTGTGTGGTGTGCATGAGGAGCAATGGCGCACAGCTGCAGTGCTGTGCGCTACCTTGGAGAAGACATAAGTCTTCAGCCGCCGATTTTCCGGATTCTTCTTGCTTCTGGCTCTGTAAGGGGGACGGCGGCGCGGCTCCGGGAACGGACGACGAGGTCGGGTCCTGTGTGCGATCCCTCTGGAGCTAATGGTGTCCAGTAGCCTAAGAAGCCCAAGCTACCACCACTTAGGTAGGTTCGCTTCTTCTCCCCTTAGTCCCTCGCTGCAGTGAGCCTGTTGCCAGCAGGTCTCACTGTAAAATAAAAAACCTAAACTATACTTTCTTTCTAGGAGCTCAGGAGAGCCCCTAGTGTGCATCCAGCTCGGCCGGGCACAGAAATCTAACTGAGGCTTGGAGGAGGGTCATAGGGGGAGGAGCCAGTGCACACCAGATAGACCTAAATCTTTCTTTAGATGTGCCCAGTCTCCTGCGGAGCCATCTATTCCCCATGGTCCTTACGGAGTCCCCAGCATCCACTAGGACGTCAGAAAAAGTTGCAGGATAACATAAACAAGCCAAAGAAAGGAATCCCAGGGTGGAAACACCATTTTAAATATACAAGAAAATAACCCCCCAAATTTATAACATATAAAGGAGATGCCAGAATGGGATTCGATCAGGATGCAGGAGAGGACAGTTAGGGTTAAAATACTCACTGGGATCCGTCGGGATGGCGCTGTTAGGATTCCAACCGCCAGAATACCGATGCCATACCGCAAGAATATTAGCAATAAAATGACAATAAGGATAGTGGTCTGACACTCACCTTTACTGCCCAAAAGTCACATGACAACAGCAGGATGATGGTCACCATGCAGGCAATGAAGCTGTTAGAGATCAGTTCGCAGAGAAGGTATACAAGTATTGCGCTCACTCGGAAGAACAGATGGAAAAATGATGCAATGGGGTGCCTGTAAAAGAAACGGTTTATATTTACCAGGTGAATTAGCAGATTAAGGGATATAGTTAGATCAGGCAGAGGTGATCGCAGCCCTGAGATGCTTTCGCATCTCACTGGGTCTCACGGGGTGCGCGGGCACACTGCATGTGTGCACTCCAGCAAGGGCTTCAGGCTGCGATCGCTATTGTACCAGCGATCGGGTCTGAATCAGGCCCTTAATCCAAAGATTTGCACATGCTTCCATCTGTACTTTCCAGACAATTTATTTCTCATACAGTGCTTTTTTGGGAGGTATATGGGCATATGTATCAAAGCTGGGAGAGAAATAAAGAACCAACCTATCAGCTCCTGTCAGTTTAAAGGCTGTGTTTGCAAAAGGACAATTAGGAATTGATTAGTTTTGTACTTTGGGGTCTATTTACTAAGCGTTGGATGGAGATAAAGTACCGGCTAATCAGCTCCTGTCATTTTCAAACCCAGCCTGTGACATGGCAGTTACACACTGATTGGCTGGGACTATCTCCGTCCACTTTATCTCCATCCAAGGCTTAGTAAATAGACTCCAAAATCTCTTTCCAAGCTTTGATACATATGACCCATAGGGGGAAAACAATTTCTCTCCACTCGGCCTCTAGATGGTACCCAACGGGAGAATTTAAGTATTGCTCTGTTCAGGCGTGCTGAGAAACGGGAAGACATGTTTCAGCTCGCAGCCCCCCCCCCGTAATTGCGAGCTGAAATGTGTGAAAAGTGATCTGTTTGGGCACCCATACAGCACTTTTAGTGGGAGATCACGCTGTGATAACAACTGAATTCAAGCCATTGAGTACAACAGGACTATGAAGTGCTCTAGGCACAGTACTCAAACCGCAACAGTATGTCACAAAACCGTAGAAATGAAAGCATAATATCTACTGTATATGTTATGGATAATATTTGTGTACAGTAAACATCAGGGCTGGATTCTGTGCTTGTATGACTGCTTACAGCCCATTCCAAAATCACTGTATAAATACAATGCTGGATTCTCAGTAGGCTGCAAAGAGCAAACATTATCTGTCCCCTATCACATGCACAGAATCTCAATATTTACCTCATTTTTTTCTTTTTTGGGCTTCTTGAACTTTCTTCATCAGCATCAAAGAGAGAAACATCCTCCGACTCATCATTACTGTCCTATAAAAACATAAACAGTATAAATAGCCGGGTAATTACCAGCCATGTTTAAGAGGCCCATTAGATAGACGTATCGCTTGCTTTTAAGGATCACCACATGAGATACTCCACTTGCACGACCAATGGAAAGTTTTCAAATCAATCTTTTGCACAGGTAAGCTATATTTTCTCACGTAATAATAAAAGGGGCAATTCCGTGAAAGTATGGACATACAGCCTAAAACATAAAAGTCAACACAAGTACAAGATGTTGGCATTATTAATCAGTTCAAGTCTTCTAGATTGTCATTAAAGGAAAAGTTTGATTTGTGATTTAGTACTTCATATTAGGGATATTTAAACTATCAGTGTTCACTGAATGAAAACATTATGGGCAGGGTTTTATTCATTGGCATATAAAGCCAAAATGTAATAGGTGTGATTAAATTATCACATAATAGCTTAATACCAGGTTTAATATAATGAAAATAAGGCAATTTAACAGCCATAAATAATTATCTCTCCATGATATAGTTAAATTAAAAAGTACAACAGTAAAGGTGATTCCGTTACCGAAAAAGCTTTGAAAAGTTTGGTTATTTATTCAGATTTTGACATATTACCATAAAATTCATTTTTTCGCATTAAATGTTTTCTAAAATTTGTACAAAAATACTGCCAAACAAAATGACTAACCAGTAGTCAAGAGAAACATACACAGAAAAAAGGGAAGAAAACAAAATGTATACATATAAAGTGAAATATAGGTAAACAACAGCATAAAATAAGATTTTACTTACCGGTAAATCTATTTCTCGTAGTCCGTAGTGGATGCTGGGGACTCCGTAAGGACGATGGGAATAGACGGGCTCCGCAGGAGACAGGGCACTTTAAGAAAGAATTTGGATACTGGTGTGCTCTGGCTCCTCCCTCTATGTCCCTCCTCCAGACCTCAGTTAGAGAAACTGTGCCCAGAAGAGCTGACAGTACAAGGAAAGGATTTTGGAATCCAGGGCAAGACTCATACCAGTCACACCGTATAACTTGTGATAAACTTACCCAGTTAACAGTATGAACAACAACAGAGCATCAGATCAACCCTGATGCAACCAAACATAACCCTTATTTAAGCAATAACTATATACCAGTATTGCAGAAGAAGTCCGCACTTGGGACGGGCGCCCAGCATCCACTACGGACTACGAGAAATAGATTTACCGGTAAGTAAAATCTTATTTTCTCTAACGTCCTAGTGGATGCTGGGAACTCCGTAAGGACCATGGGGATTATACCAAAGCTCCCAAACGGGCGGGAGAGTGCGGATGACTCTGCAGCACCGAATGAGCAAACACAAGGTCCTCCTCAGCCAGGGTATCAAACTTGTAAAACTTTGCAAAAGTGTTCGAACCAGACCAAGTAGCCGCTCTGCAAAGCTGTAATGCCGAGACCCCTCGGGCAGCCGCCCAAGAAGAGCCCACCTACCTTGTGGAGTGGGCTTTTACTGATTTTGGAAGCGGCAACCCAGCCGCAGAATGAGCCTGCTGAATCGTGTTACAGATCCAGCGAGCAATAGTTTGCTTTGAAGCAGGAGCACCCAGCTTGTTGGGTGCATACAGGATAAACAGCGACTCAGTTTTACTGACTCTAGCCGTTCTGGCTACATAGACCTTCAAAGCCCTGACCACATCTAGTAACTCGGAATCCTCCAAGTCACGAGTAGCCACAGGCACCACAATAGGTTGGCTCATATGAAAGGATGACACCACTTTTGGCAGAAATTGTGGACGGGTCCGCAATTCTGCCCTGTCCATATGGAAAACCAGATAGGGGCTTTTATGTGACACGGACGCTAATTCTGACACACGCCTAGCTGAAGCCAAGGCTAATAGCATGACCACCTTCCACGTGAGAAATTTTAACTCCACGGTTTTGAGTGGTTCAAACCAGTGTGACTTCAGGAAACTCAACACCACGTTAAGATCCCAAGGTGCCACTGGAGGCACAAAAGGAGGCTGAATATGCAGCACTCCCTTTACAAACGTCTGGACTTCAGGAAGAGAAGCCAGTTCTTTTTGAAAGAAAATGGATAGGGCCGAAATCTGGACCTTAATGGAACCCAATTTTAGGCCCAAAGTCACTCCCGACTGTAGGAAGTGAAGGAACCTGCCCAGCTGGAATTCCTCCGTAGGGGCATTCCTGGCCTCACACCAAGCAACATATTTTCGCCATATACGGTGATAATGTTTAGCCGTCGCGTCCTTCCTAGCCTTTATCAGCGTAGGAATAACCTCATCCGGAATGCCTTTTTCTGCTAGGATCCAGCGTTCAACCGCCATGCCGTCAAGTCTTGGAACAGACAGGGCCCCTGTTGCAACAGGTCCTGTCTTAGAGGCAGAGGCCATGGGTCCTCTGTGAGCATTTCTTGCAGCTCTGGATACCAAGTCCTTCTTGGCCAATCCGGAACAATGAGTATTGTACTCACTCCTCTTTTTCTTATGATTCTCAGCACCTTGGGTATGAGAGGAAGAGGAGGAAATACATAAACCGACTGGAACACCCACGGCGTCACTAGTGCGTCTACAGCTATCGCCTGAGGGTCTCTTGACCTGGCGCAATACCTCTGTAGCTTTTTGTTGAGGCGGGATGCCATCATGTCCACCTGTGGCAGTTCCCACCGACTTGCAATCTGCGCGAAGCCTTCTTGATGAAGTCCCCACACTCCCGGGTGGAGGTCGTGCCTGCTGAGGAAGTCTGCTTCCCAGTTGTCTCCTGACTTGACCACAGACCTTGGAAATTTCTTCCCTGTGTGACTGCCCCCCACCCTCGGAGGCTTGCATCCGTGGTCACCAGGACCCAGTCCTGAATGCAGAATCTGCGGCCCTCGAGAAGGTGAGCACTCTGCAGCCACCACAGAAGAGACACCCTGGCCCTGGGGGATAGGGTGATCAGCCGATGCATCTGTAGATGTGATCCGGACCACTTGTCCAACAGATCCCATTGAAAGGTCCTCGCATGGAACCTGCCAAAGGGAATGGCCTCGTATGATGCCACCATCTTTCCCAGGACTCGCGTGCAGTGATGCACCGACACCTGTTTTGGTTTTAAGAGGTCTCTGACCAGTGTCATGAGTTCCTGAGCCTTCTCCGTCGGGGGAAAAACCTTCTTCTGGTCTGTGTCCAGAATCATGCCCAGGAAGGGCAGACGCGTCGTAGGAATCAGCTGCGACTTTGGAATATTTAGAATCCAGCCGTGCTGTTGTAACACTTCCCAAGAGCGTGCTACGCTGATCAGCAACTGCTCTCTGGACCGCGCCTTTATGAGGAGATCGTCCAAGTATGGGATAATTGTGACCCCTTGCTTTCGCAGGAGCACCATCATTTCCGCCATTACCTTGGTAAATATTCTCGGTGCCGTGGAGAGACCAAACGGCAACGTCTGGAATTGGTAATGACAATCCTGTACCACAAATCTGAGGTACGCCTGATGAGGTGGATAAATGGGGACATGGAGGTATGCATCCTTTATGTCCAGAGACACCATAAAATCCCCCCCTTCCAGGCTTGCGATGACCGCTCTGAGCGATTCCATCTTGAACTTGAACCTTTTCAGGTATATGTTCAGGGATTTTAAATTCAATATGGGTCTGACCGAACCGTCCGGTTTCGGAATCACAAACATGGTCGAATAATAACCCTTTCCTTGTTGAAGGAGGGGAACCTTGACCACCACCTGCTGAAGATACAATTTGTGAATTGCAGCTAACACAATTTCCCTCTCTAAGGGGGAAGCTGGCAGGGCCGATTTGAGGTATCGGTGAGGGGGCATCTCTTCGAATTCCAGCTTGTATCCCTGAGACACAATCTCTATTGCCCAGGGATCCACCTGGGAGTGAACCCACTTGTGGCTGAAATTTCGGAGATACGCCCCCACCGGGCCTAGCTCCGCCTGTGGAGCCCCAGCGTCATGCGGTGAATTTAGTAGAAGCCGGGGAGGACTTCTGTTCCTGGGAACTAGCTGTGTTGTGCAGCTTCTTTCCTCTACCCTTGCCTCTGGCAAGAAAGGACGCACCTCGGACTTTCTTGCCTTTTTGTGAACGAAAGTACTGCATTTGGTAATACGGTGCTTTCTTAGGTTGTGAGGGAACATACGGCAAAAAATTTGACTTTCCAGCAGTAGCCGTGGAGACCAGGTCCGAGAGACCCTCCCCAAACAATTCCTCACCCATGTAAGGTAAAACCTCCATGTGCCTTTTTGAGTCGGCATCGCCTGTCCATTGCCGAGTCCACAGGACCCTTCTGGCAGAAATCGACATTGCATTTATTCTAGAGCCCAGTAGGCGAATGTCTCTTTGAGCATCTCTCATATACAGGACAGCGTCTTTTATATGCCCCAGGGTCATTAATATAGTATCCTTGTCTAAGGTATCCAGATCCTCAGATAAGGTATCCGTCCATGCTGCTACAGCACTACACACCCAGGCCGACGCAATTGCCGGCCTTAGTAAGGTACCTGAATGTGTGTAAATGGACTTCAGGGTACCCTCTTGCTTTCTATCCGCAGCATCTTTTAGGGTGGCCGTATCCTGTGACGGCAGGGCTTCCCTCTTGGATAAGCGTGTTAGAGCTTTGTCCACCCTAGGGGAGGATTCCCAGCGTAACCTGTCCGTTGGCGGGAAAGGATATGCCATAAGCATTCGTTTGGAAATCTGCAGTTTTTTATCTGGAGATTCCCAAGCCTTTTCACATAACTCATTTAGCTCATGTGAAGGGGGAAAGGTCACCACCTGCCTTTTTTCCCCATACATATGAACCCTCTTGTCAGGGACTGGGGTTTCCTCTGTGATGTGCAACACCTCCTTCATTGCTATAATCATATAACGTATAGCTTTAGTCAATTTAGGCTGTAACTTTGCATCATCATAGTCGACACTGGAGTCAGACTCCGTGTCGGTATCTGTGTCAACAATTTGGGATAGTGGGCGCTTCTGAGACCCTGACGGCCTCTGCGACATAGGATCAGGCATGGGCTGCGACCCCGACTGTCCTAAGGTTTCAACTTTATCCAACCTTTTATGCAAGGAATTAACATTATCATTTAAAACCTTCCACATATCCATCCAATCAGGTGTCGGCGCCGTCCCCACATTCATTTGCTCCCGCTCTGCTTCCACATAGCCTTCCTCGTCAAACATGTCGACACAAGGGGGGCGTGGCTACGACGGCTGAGGAGTAGGCAGCAGAGTTCGGGAGCTCCCCGGCCATTAACTCCTGCAATCAATCCTGACCCCCTCTGGTGTCTCTGCCCGGCCGGAATCTATCACCACAGGCTGTGGGCACCGGCGGGCACCTCATCGCGCACTCTCCGGGACTCGTGGAGCGGCATTTCCCGACTTCCAGCCCTGCGGCCTGCACCTCCTCCGGATCCCCGGCCTCGATTTTCGGCGACCCGGACCGCGAGTCGCCCGCAGCTCGAACGGCGGGTTGCTGCTGCTGCCGGAAGCCGCTGAGAGTCTGGAAACAGGGGATAACATCTCCTCTGCCTGTCGGGCCGTGATCTGGGGCCCTGGTAGCTGGAAAAGATTAAGGTACTCCTGGGGAAGGGGAAGAGGCACGGCGGCCATCTTAGAAGCTGATTATAGGCTGCTGCCCACGCATGGTCACATGTAAAATCACCTGATGGGATTCACATATTCTCATATGCCCTGCGAACTGTCCCTGCATTCTGAGACCTTTCTGCATGCTGCTCTCTCCCATTCCTGACAGGATCCTTTAATGCACACTGATTTCTTCTACTACTACTCTCCTAATGACTATGCTAATACCTACCTGAGACTGGAGACAAACTCAGCTATTTAATGTGCACTGCCCTTCCAATATAACATACTGGAACTGCACTTAAATCAGATCTGCCTACACTGCTGTGCTGCACCAATCTCTCACAGTGTACTACGTACCATCATCCTATTTTACTATTCTGACATATTGACTGTACGCGGCTGATTCCCGCCACTGATTATACGCGGCCTGGCTGCGTCCGTCATCTAGCCACAACCCTATACTATAGCCTTAATCTGGGAAGTGTGTGACTGCTCCTGCTCAGCATGGTGGGGGGCGGCCGGAGTGCGGCCGCGGCCAAACTTGAAAAATTTACCAGGCAACCCAACCCTAGGGCTGCACCGGCTCCTTCTCAAGAAGCCTCTCCAACACACCCGACCTTCCCTCCTGAGACAGCGGTTGATTCCCCGGAAGTGGTGGGGGCCCCGTCTATTCAACAAGTGCTGGAGGCTATAGCCGGCAGTGAACAGCGTCTCTCCGATAAGATGGAAAAGGTGCAGTGCGATCTCTCCTTGCTCCGCCAAGATGTACAGCGTATCCGAGAGAGAGTGGGTGAGGCGGAGACACGGGTCTCCAACCTGGAAGATTTATGTGGTCCCCTTAAGCAATCTGTATCCGGGGTGACCCAGCAGGTCTCCTCACTTCAAACCAAGCTCCTAGACATGGAGGGACGGCTGCGTAGGAACAACGTCAGATTCGTAGGCCTGCCTGAAAAAGAAGAGGGTCCGCAGCCGGAGGAATTCCTCGAATCCTGGCTTAAAGAACTATATGGCGCTGAGTCCTTTACGGCCCATTTTACGGTGGAGCGTGCACATAGGATACCATCTCGGCCTTTACCCCCAGGTGCCCCTCCTCGCACCTTCATCGCTAAATTCCTGCACTATAAAGACCGTGACTCGGTTCTCCGTTTAGGTCGCACGAAGGGCCCGCTGATCCGCAATGGAGTTAGGGTTTCGGCCTTCCCGGACTTTGCCGCTGACGTCCAGAAGGACCGTGCCCAGTTTATGCCCATCAAAAGACGGCTGCGAGACCTCAACATTTCATACTCTATGCTGTTTCCCTCAAGGCTCCGAGTTGTGGCGGATGGGGAGACCAAGTTTTTCAACTCCCCCAGAGAGGCGGCCCAGTGGCTGGACAGATATGCACCGGGTGCTCGGCAACTGGCTCCGGAGTGATCTCCTACGAAAACAGCCCGGGGTTTGATCCACCGGAGGCTTGATCATGGTTCGGGGAGCCCCCTCTCTTTGCACTGGTGGCTCAAGACTTGTACGGCCAAGCGGCGTTGGCTAGAGAAGGGTTGGAGGTTCAGTTAAGAATCTAGCCTTCCTAGCGCTTGGTAGCTAGCTGATTGTTCGGGATATAAGTATGCCGAAGTTGGGGGTGGTATACGGGGAGGGAATGGTTATTTGGGAAGCTGCTAGTTGCGTTTCCTTTTACTATTTTTGGGGTTTTATTTTTTTCTTTAGTTTGTTATTTTTCTTATTCAAGTATTTACGGAGGCAAGGATGTTTCATATTTAGATGCTGTGGCTTACAACGCAGGGCTCATATACGTCATGTTTTATGGGTATTGATAATGCTTATACTCAAAATGTATTTTGGGAGAGGTCCATCCGGGAGGTGTATAGAGTTTATAGGGGGTCATGATTAATCTGAAAATTCTGGCATGGAATGTTCGAGGTCTGAATAACAACATCAAACGCTCTTTGATACTAAATATGATTAAGAAATATGACCCGGATATTGCATGCCTCAGTGAGACCCACTTGGAGGGACAGAGGTTACTGTCCTTACGACGGGCCTGGGTGGGCTGGGCATATCATGCCTCCCACTCCTCCTTTTCTAGGGGGGTCTCAGTTTTGATTAAGAAGACAGTGCAATTCGAGTTGATATCGATTAAAACTGACCCGTATGGAAGATATGTATTTATAGAGTGCAAGCTGAACTCCCAGCCCTATTACATATTAGCAGTGTATGTCCCCCCTCCTTTCTCATACAATGTGCTGCAACAAGCTGCGTCCTTCATAGCCCCCTCCCCTAATACCCCAGTGATATGCTTGGGGGATTTTAATAATGTCCTGGATCTGTCTATGGACCGATGGCACTCCCCACCGGCTGCGCTGGCGGGAGGTGGTCCTACCAAGTTTGCGGATTTTTTAAATAGTTTGCAATGGGTAGATGTATGGCGACTTCGTCATCCTGCGGTTCGTCAGTTCTCCTGCTTCTCCAGTACTCATGGCTCCTTCTCCAGAATTGACCTGATGCTGGTGTCCCCCACCCTCGTCCCTAGGATAATTGACGTCCACTACGAGGCTCGAGGGGTCTCTGATCACTCTCCTCTGATGATGACTCTTGCTGTGGAAAGTCAGAGGGGGCACTCCTATTGGAAATTGCACCCCTCCTGGCTGACCCAGCTGGGGGACTGCGGTGACTTGGAGACTCAATGGGAGGGGTTCTTTGGCGACAATATAGGGTCTGCCCCGGGTACAGTAGTTTGGGACTCGTTTAAGGCGTTCTTGAGAGGCTCATATATTGGACGGATAGCGGCTCATAAAATGGCCTCTAGGGAGAGAGAACAGGCCCTTGAAAAAGATGCTAGAGACCTAGAGTCCCAATATTTATCTGACAACGCCCCTGCGACAAAGACACGATGGCTGGTGGCTCAGTCAGTCTGGTTGGCCCACCTGTCTGATAGAAACTCTCGCTCCCTTCTTTTCAAAGCTACTAATATATATATGCAGGCTGATAGGACGGGGGGCCTTCTGGCCCGCCTTATACATTACGATCGCCCTGGGACCACGATCACCCAGATGTCCGGAGCGGATGGCTCCTTTGTCGACACCACACCGGACATTGCGCTGTTATTCCGATCTTACTTTTCTGAGGTTTATAATTCTCAGTTGCAGCGCTCTACTTCTGATCTTTCACGCTACATGGGGGGTGTCCCGCTACCTGCACTCTCCTCTGAGGCCTGCGAGTTGCTGGAGGCACCTTTAACGCTCAGGGAGGTGACTGCGGCCATTGGTATGTCCCCTAATGGCAAGGCTCCGGGATGCGACGGAATTCCCTCCGAGGTATATAAGAATCATATTGATTTTTTTGGCCCCAAGCTGCATGCCCTATATTTAGATATATTTGCCAGAAACGATCTCCCCCCCTCCATGTCAGTGGCAGTTATAATAGTGATCCCAAAACCCGGTAAAGACCCCAAATCTCTGGACTCCTATAGACCGATATCCCTGATTCCCACCGACGCCAAGATCCTGGCAAAGATACTGGCAATACGGCTTAACACAGTGATAACCTCCCTCATTCACCCGGATCAGACTGGCTTCATGCCAGGAAAGTCCACGTCTATTAATTTACGTAGATTGCATACCATTTTACAGCTCCCACACGGACTCCCTTCTGACTCGGCTGTGGTCTCGCTGGACGCGGCCAAGGCCTTTGACAGCATTGAGTGGGCTTATTTGTGGGAGGTGTTGGCTCGTATGGGATTTGGACCCAATTATATAAAATGGATTAAACTACTGTATCAACATCCGAGTGCCAGGATCTTGGTGAACGGTTATGTATCCCCATCTTTTCAGTTGACCCGAGGTACTAGACAGGGTTGCCCCCTGTCCCCTACGCTGTTTGCCTTGGCCATAGAGCCCCTGGCATGCTTGATTAGATCACACCCGGATATTGTGGGAATATGTACAGGATCACGTGAGGATAGGATAGCTCTTTATGCCGATGACATGTTGCTGTTTTTGCAGGATTACACCAGGTCAATGCCCATCCTGCTGCGTGTGATAGAAAGATTTGGAGATCACTCGGGCCTTAGAATTAACTGGCCTAAATCATACATTATGCCAGTCATAGGCCCCCCTCCTACTGTTTCCAAAATCCCCCTACCACTGTGTTGGACGGTACAGTTTAAGTACCTTGGAATCCAAATAACTAATGACCCTTCTGATTTTCTCCCCCTGAATCTGGATCCGACCATGCAGTGGGTCATGGGCAAATCTAAGACTTGGTGTAAGCTTCCACTAACGGTCTCTGGCAGGGTTAATCTCATTAAAATGATTATACTGCCTAAACTCCTATATATTATTCTTCAATCCCCGGTATATATCTATCCAACATTCTTTAGAAAATTGAATAGCGTTCTGTCCTCACTGATCTGGGCTAATAAAAGACCTAGGATCCAGTTAAATACTCTTACCAGACAGAGATCTGACGGTGGCCTGGCTCTACCTAACTTTCAGATATATTACTTCGCTGCTCAGCTGACTCATATCACTATATGGGCACAAAACTCTGAGACCGACTCTCTACATTGTGAGTTTATCCGTTGTTACTTTCCCTACCTCTCTCCTATGCAGGTGCTACTGAGTGGGAGCATAGCTAGGTTTCTTCCCCCTATCATTTTTCAGGCCCTAAAGATTTGGAGGGCCCTGAGAGACCTCCTGAGATATGACGACCTAGACCCGGATACTCCCCTGTGGTACTCTGACTGGCTCCCTGAATTGCATGCGCTTGAGGGGCGGGAGGTGTGGGCTCCTAGATCGGTGATCTCTGTCTCTCAACTTTATCTAGATACTACATTAAAATCCTTTCAACAGCTGAGGGATGAGTTTGACCTACCCAATTCCTACTTCTTCAGATACCTCCAGCTTCGTCATGCCCTCCAGACCCAATTTGCTGAATCACCCCCGCGAATCCTCCCATTTCCCATCAGGACATTTGTGACCACTTTGGGTCAGGCTAAGATGGTCTCACTTGCGTATGGATATCTTCTCACCAAGCTCCATGCGGACCCCTTGACGCGTCTCCGTGGAAAGTGGGAGGAGGATCTGGGTCCAATAAATGAGGAGGATTGGGTCCTCGCTTTAGAATACCCTGCTAAGGTTACTAAGTCCCTTAGATATCAACAGATTCAATTCTTCTTTTTACACAGAACTTATATGACTCCAGCTAGACTGGCTACGTTTGGCACAGGCAGATCTCCTCTCTGTCCTAAGTGTGGGGGGGCGGTGGGAACATACTGGCATTTAGTGTGGGACTGTCCGAGGTTGGGGGTGTTCTGGTCGGGGGTCGGGTCAATTCTGGAGAGTACGGGGGTGCCTGGCGGACTGCTTACCCCACAATTCTGTATATTGGGAATGGGGTGCCTTGCTCCTGAGTCTGGTTCAATGGGTCTCTATGCTCTAAATGTATGTGCCTTGGCTAAGGTTTGCATTGCAAGAGTGTGGATGGCCCCTAAAGGACCGTTAATATCTGCACTTAAGGCCTTAATTAATGACACTATAATTAAGGAGAGATATGTTTACATGAAGCAAAACGCATCAGCTAAGTTTGAAAAAGTTTGGTCTCCATGGCTAGATTCCCCCCACTCTCATCCTGTTCCCCAAATATAGTAGACACTAAAGAGCAAGCATGTCAATAAATTACTATGACTGAAGTGTACTGAGACGATGACGGTTGGGCCCTGTGAGCCCACATGCTCACACACGTGTATGACTAGTGGAGCCCTGAATCAAAATACTCCTTAATTTGCCTCCCTTGCCTTTTTCTTTGGTTGTTTGTTATTTTTCTATAGTTTAGATTACGGGTTTAAATATAAAAAATAAATGAGGACTAATATAGATGGGTGCGGATTTTGTAAGTCATGAAGGTTAGAGCATTAGGAAATCCTAGCGTACATCTATACTGAAAATGTATTGATACTTTTTTGATGTAAGATATGTGTAAAACGCGACTTGACATGTTTTGAATAGATGTAATGCTTGAGACATGATTATGCTCTGCAATGTATGTACCTTAATCTCCAGACTGCTGAATAAAAATTACTTTATAAAAAAAAAAAAAAAAACATGTCGACACAAGCATACCGACACACCACACACATACAGGGGATGCTCTTTTTGAAGACAGTTCCCCCACAAGGCCCTTTGGAGAGACAGAGAGAGAGAGTATGCCAGCACACACCCCAGCGCTATATGTCCCAGGAATCACACAGTAACTTAGTGTTAACCCAGTAGCTGCTGTATATAAAGCTTTTGCGCCTAATTTATGTGCCCCCCCTCTCTTTTTACCCTCTTCTACCGTGTTTCTGCAGGGGAGAGCCTGGGGAGCTTCCTCTCAGCGGAGCTGTGGAGAGAAAATTGCGCTGGTGAGTGCTGAGGAAGAAGCCCCGCCCCTTCAGCGGCGGGCTTCTGTCCCGCATTTCTGTGTAAAATAATGGCGGGGGCTCATGCATATATACAGTGCCCAACTGTATATATGCTCACTTTTTGCCAAGAGGTTCCTAATTGCTTCCCAGGGCGCCTCCCCCTGCGCCCTGCACCCTACAGTGACCGGAGTATGTGGGTTTAATATGGGAGCAATGGCGCACAGCTGCAGTGCTGTGCGCTACCTCAGTTTGAAGACTGGAGTCTTCTGCCGCCGATTTTGAAGTCTTCTTGCTTCTGTCACCGGCTTCTGTCTTCCGGCTCCGCGAGGGGGACGGCGGCGCGGCTCCGGGATCGGACGACAAAGGGTGAGATCCTGTGTACGATCCCTCTGGAGCTAATGGTGTCCAGTAGCCTAAGAAGCAGGACCTATCTTCAGTGAGTAGGGCTGCTTCTCTCCCCTCAGTCCCACGCTGCAGAGAGTCTGTTGCCAGCAGATCTCTCTGAAAATAAAAAAACCTAGCAAAATACTTTCTTATAGCAAGCTCAGGAGAGCTCACTAAGTAGCACCCAACTCGTCCGGGCACAGATTCAAACTGAGGTCTGGAGGAGGGACATAGAGGGAGGAGCCAGAGCACACCAGTATCCAAATTCTTTCTTAAAGTGCCCGGTCTCTTGCGGAGCCCTTCTATTCCCATGGTCCTTACGGAGTCCCCAGCATCCACTAGGACGTTAGAGAAAGTAGTGATTTCCATTCATTGGAGGTCTATTTCCCAACCTACAAATAAAGAATAGATCGATAGACTTGATTACTAGATGGCTATGGATGCCCTCCTCTTAGGCGCTGACAGAAATGAAGAGTTCTGTGCTGTCAGTGGCTAGAGTTTAAGTCCTCAACGACCTATACTATTAACATTTACATCTTGGTTGCTTCATTTCTTTTGGTTCCTGCGTCTTTAAGCGCAACGGTAGTTCACCTAACTTTTCCACTAGGCATTGTATTATTAATCTTCACTCTCGGCTGGAGTGATCAGTTACATGCCCTCCCCCCTTTCCTCTCCCTTCTGTTGTGTCTGTCTTATGCTCTTTCTATCACAATTTTGACTTGTAATCTTTATTTATCAGCACTATTAAGGTGCTTGAGTAGATTTTTTGTAGCCTACAATGAGGCAGGGTACAAGGTTAAAAAAACAGAAGGAAGGATTGGTAGGAGATGCTCTGCCCAGTAGTGTAGTAGACAGGGAGGAAACTTGTGACCAGAAGGGTCACAAAACCGGACAATTCCACCAAATACGTAGTGGGAACCTGCAGCCTGGTTACATCTCTAGCAGCTACTAGAAACTGTAGTTAACATCTTTACCATCGAGACAGGACTTTAAATTGCGATTCTATTATTGAGTAACTCACATAACATGAAAAGGATGCACAGAAAACTTTCTGCCAATCCGTCTGATCTAATTTGTATTCCCAGCTCCCATTCCCAATCAATTCCTTCATAAATTTAGGAAGCTTCGGAAAGGAATGCTCAATCAAGAATTTATAACCACTGGAGTGGAAATGTGGGGTCACATGCCTGCAACTGCCCCCCGCAAGGGCCCACTCTGGGCAAAATGCTTAAGTTGCAGGTATTGCCAAACTTCAGAATCCAAGCAGCCTATAAATCTCCAAACTCAGCACACCCACGTTCCTACCAGCTGGCCCACACTTGTCACTCCCAACTGCAGCAACACTTTAAAAGCAATGGTCGAGGTACCATGGGGAAAGTCGGGGTTGTCAAACAATTGGGTCAGGAGTGAGAATATAGAAGATACCCATGGCAGCTTCTGTAACTTATTCCAGCGGGTTAATGTAGGGTCTATGATGGGATGGGATATAATAGGTACTTGGATCGCCAGGGGTATACAGGTACTGGAACCGGGAAGGAATGGCTTTCTAAAATGACGTACTGTTTGCCCTCCTCTAGTCTCAACTAGTCCATGACCCTCCCCAACATAATAGCGTCACAATATGTGGGGAAACTGAAACCCTCCAAAGTGTTTGCGTCAATATGGAATATCTTGTTTAAATTTTTTTATATATACAGAAAAGTAAACTAAAAGGATTTTATACAAAGTGAATAGCGCTGTCTCATTTCTTTTGATTGTGTTCTTTAAAATGTTTGGGTGAACTGGGATCAGTCCCCCGAGACAAGCTGCTTTCACCTTGTAAGGTGACAGCGCCAGGTGTATTATCTTTTTAGTACCTTTTTGTTTAAAATTTGCCCCCCGGCACAAACAAAATCCTGCATAAGTCTATGAAAGTCAAGTAAGCACTGTGAACGGAGATGAACGGGAAGGGCCTGCAACAAATAAAGCACCCTAGGTAGAATGCTAAATTTCACTATACTGACGGAACCTTCCAAACCAGGGAAGTTTTTTTTAAATGTCGGAATCAATCAATATTTAAAACAATCCCCAAGTACTTTAAAATAGAGGGATGTGAGGCAAATGAAAAGGACTGTCTCAACAAGGCCAAAAAATCAGGAGGCACTCGATATCCCGGCTGTTGGGATCCCAACAACTATTCTCCCTCTTGGGGTGTCCACGACACCCCTGGAGGGAGAATAGCATGGCACGCGTAGCAAGGGGCTCTTTTGCGCTCGCCACACTGCCGGCATTCCGACGGTCAGGATCCCGGCGCCAGTATGCTGGGTGCCAGGATCCTGAGCACCGGTATATCGTAGTACACCCCTAAAATTCAGTTTTATATTAAAGATCTACCATGCTCATTAACCACTTGATGATTCCATTACTTTATTAAAATATGTGCCCAGATTACATAAATGATCATACTTTTACCAAATATCTGTTTATGTACCTTCAGGAAGTCCCCATCTAGCAATAAAATTGTGAAAATCTAATTGATTTTAGTATTCTAGAAGCTGAATGTATCAATTTCGTGTACACACACATGTCTCATGAATGGTGATTCCTGGCTTAGGGACTTTGAAAGTAGGCTACTTTATCAAGGATAACTTACACAAGATGGTACTTAGGGCCTAATTTAGACCTGATAGCAAAAGCAAAATCTTTCTCTAATGGGCAAAACCATGTGCACTGCAGGTGGGATAGATATAACATGTGCAGAGAGAGTTAGATTTGGGTGGGTTATTTTGTTTCTGTGCAGAGTAAATATTGGCTGCTTTATTTTTAATTAAGATTTCAGTTTGAAGACACCCCACCCAAATCTAACTCTCTCTCTCTGCACATGTAATATCTGCCCCACCTGCACTACACATGGTTTTGCCCATTAGAGACAAATGTTGCTGTGGCCATCAGGTCTGAATTAGGCCCTTAATTGTGTATTTTATATGGGGTTTATTGTAGCCTGTTTTATTATGATGATTTGTTCCCATTAGTGGTGGCAGTTGTATAATGAATAGAAGTTACCACTGTAGAATTGCCCAAGGAACACAGATCACAGCTCTCAACACCTGAAGGTCTACTGCCCTGAAATAAAATGGTGTACCAATCACCTGCACACCATAGAGGTAGCAATTTGTGAACTCAACCAAAAGGTATGTGTGCATCATGCCTCAGTGATGTAATTGGAACCTAGTGAACTAATAGGTTACAATTCCATGAATATTGTTTCAGACCACAAATGACTACTTAGTTAATGGGTCCATTTGAGGATCTTTATCTCTTTCCAGGCCTAGGTGAGCAATCCATATTGTGTTGTATAAATCCCTTTACGACTGGTGGCATTACATACCCTGGTGACTACTACGACCAGTTCATTTAATAGAATGAAATTCCATGAACCCATCTGAACCCGCTAAAATTAAAAATTGGAGGGACATGTATACACACACACAGCCTCCTAGGGGGTGTTTTACACCCTCCCATGTCCAGGGGCCCCCATTCAAATATCACTACCCACCCTCCCATCAGAAATAGCCACCCCAGTAGTAAAATATCCCCAGCATTATCTTTCCCCAACCCTCTAGGGGTGATAGATCCCAGTGGCAGAGCCCCCTCACCCTCAGTGTCAATGGGCCCCCACTGTTTAGTTCGCTCCCCTCACTGTGTGCCACTATGTATATGTGTCAGTTTTATTTTTAATATACGATTCCCCCTCCCAGCCCAAAAATATATTTTTATGTGGCAGTCTACAGAGATGCATGGGGCAGTGCACAGAGATGCATGAGGCAGGGGGTACTGTTGATCAGCACCCCCCTGCTGCAGCTGATCTCTGCACACGCAGAGATGAGCCAATTTGTGCTGGGAGAGGAACTATGTTCCCTTCCCCACACTGCAATCCCCGGCACATGCGCTCCAGAATGCCAGTCCCTGAAAAATTGCGTGCGATAAGCACATAAATTAAAGGGCGCCCAAAACAATTGAATTGCAACAATGGGCGCCCATTAATTATCGTGCCTTAAAAAACAATTGAAATCCGCCCAATGTGTTGATAAAATAATCCATATATTTACATGGATAAGTTAATTGAAACATTTGAAATATTATTCCCCACACTATTAATGTTTTCTTCCACTCATTTTACACATAACTGCAGCACATTACAGAAGTTCCACTGCTTTGTCTCAACAGAGAACATGTTAGCTTGTATCTCTAACTCTGGTTTGAATATATATTATTTTAGGGATTCTTCCATGACAACCAGGAAGAGGTTTAAAATAAGAATTTACTTACCGATAATTCTATTTCTCGGAGTCCGTAGTGGATGCTGGGGTTCCTGAAAGGACCATGGGGAATAGCGGCTCCGCAGGAGACAGGGCACAAAAAAGTAAAGCTTTACTAGGTCAGGTGGTGTGCACTGGCTCCTCCCCCTATGACCCTCCTCCAGACTCCAGTTAGGTACTGTGCCCGGACGAGCATACACAATAAGGGAGGCATTTTGAATCCCGGGTAAGACTCATACCAGCCACACCAATCACACCGTACAACTTGTGATCTAAACCCAGTTAACAGTATGACAACAGAAAGGGCCTCTTAAAGATGGCTCCTTAACAATAACCCGAATTAGTTAACAATAACTATGTACAAGTATTGCAGATAATCCGCACTTGGGATGGGCGCCCAGCATCCACTACGGACTCCGAGAAATAGAATTATCGGTAAGTAAATTCTTATTTTCTCTATCGTCCTAAGTGGATGCTGGGGTTCCTGAAAGGACCATGGGGATTATACCAAAGCTCCCAAACGGGCGGGAGAGTGCGGATGACTCTGCAGCACCGAATGAGAGAACTCCAGGTCCTCCTTTGCCAGGGTATCAAATTTGTAAAATTTTACAAACGTGTTCTCCCCCGACCACGTAGCTGCTCGGCAGAGTTGTAATGCCGAGACCCCTCGGGCAGCCGCCCAAGATGAGCCCACCTTCCTTGTGGAGTGGGCTTTTACAGTTTTAGGCTGTGGCAGGCCTGCCACAGAATGTGCAAGTTGAATTGTGTTACAAATCCAACGAGCAATCGACTGCTTAGAAGCAGGTGCGCCCAACTTGTTGGGTGCATACAATATAAACAGCGAGTCAGATTTTCTGACTCCAGCCGTCCTTGCAATGTATATTTTTAAGGCTCTGACAACGTCCAACAACTTGGAGTCCTCCAAGTCGCTAGTGGCCGCAGGCACCACAATAGGTTGGTTCAGATGAAATGCTGATACCACTTTAGGGAGAAAATGCGGACGAGTCCGCAGTTCTGCCCTATCCGAATGGAAGATTAGATAAGGACTTTTATAAGATAAAGCCGCCAATTCAGATACTCTCCTGGCAGAGGCCAGGGCTAGTAACATAGTCACTTTCAATGTGAGATATTTCAAATCCACCTTTTTCAATGGTTCAAACCAATGGGATTTGAGGAAATCTAAAACTACATTTAGATCCCACGGTGCCACCGGAGGCACCACAGGAGGCTGTATATGCAGTACTCCCTTGACAAAAGTCTGGACCTCAGGGACAGAGGCCAATTCTTTTTGGAAGAATATTGACAGGGCCGAAATTTGAACCTTAATGGATCCCAATTTGAGACCCATAGATAATCCTGATTGCAGGAAATGTAGGAAACGACCCAGTTGGAATTCCTCCGTCGGAACCCTCCGATCCTCGCACCACGCTACATATTTTCGCCAAATGCGGTGATAATGTTTCACGGTGACTTCCTTCCGTGCCTTAATCAAGGTAGGAATGACTTCTTCTGGAATGCCTTTCCCTTTTAGGATCTGGCGTTCAACCGCCATGCCGTCAAACGCAGCCGCGGTAAGTCTTGAAAAAGACAGGGACCCTGCTGTAGCAGGTCCCTTCTCAGAGGTAGAGGCCACGGTTCGTCCGTGAGCATCTCTTGAAGTTCCGGATACCAAGTCCTTCTCGGCCAATCCGGAACCACTAGTATTGTTCTTACTCTTCTTTGCCGTATGATCTTCAATACCTTTGGTATGAGCGGCAGAGGAGGAAACACATACACTGACTGGTACACCCAAGGAGTTACCAGTGCGTCCACAGCTATTGCCTGTGGATCTCTTGACCTGGCGCAATATTTGTCCAGTTTCTTGTTGAGGCGAGACGCCATCATGTCTACAATTGGTCTTTCCCAACGGTCTATTAACATGTTGAAGACTTCTGGATGTAGACCCCACTCTCCCGGATGAAGATCGTGTCTGCTGAGGAAGTCTGCTTCCCAGTTGTCCACGCCCGGGATGAACACTGCTGACAGTGCTATCACGTGATTCTCCGCCCAGCGAAGAATCTTGGCAGCTTCTGCCATTGCACTCCTGCTTCTTGTGCCGCCCTGCCTGTTTACATGGGCGACCGCCGTGATGTTGTCCGACTGAATCAACACCGGCTTTCCTTGCAGGAGAAGTTCCGCCTGGCTTAGAGCATTGTAGATTGCTCTTAGTTCCAGAATGTTTATGTGAAGAGACTTTTCCAGACTCGTCCATACTCCCTGGAAGTTTCTTCCTTGTGTGACTGCTCCCCAGCCTCTCAGGCTGGCGTCCGTGGTCACCAGGATCCAATCCTGAATGCCGAATCTGCGGCCTTCTAATAGGTGAGCCTTCTGCAACCACCACAGAAGTGACACCCTTGTCTTTGGTGACAGGGTTATTCGCAGGTGCATCTGCAGATGCGACCCTGACCATTTGTCCAACAGATCCCTTTGGAATATTCTTGCATGGAATCTGCCGAATGGAATTGCTTCGTAAGAAGCCACCATTTTTCCCAGGACTCTTGTGCATTGATGTACTGACACTTTTCCTGGTTTTAGGAGGTTCCTGACCAGATCGGATAACTCCTTGGCTTTTTCCTCTGGAAGGAAAACCTTTTTCTGAACCGTGTCCAGAATCATTCCTAGGAACAGCAGACGAGTTGTCGGGATTAAATGGGATTTTGGAATATTCAGAATCCACCCGTGTTGTCTTAGCACCTCTTGAGATAGTGCTAAAGCTGTCTCCAGCTGTTCTCTGGACCTTGCCCTTATTAGGAGATCGTCCAAGTATGGGATAACTAATACGCCTTTTCTTCGAAGAAGAATGATCATCTCGGCCATTACCTTGGTAAAGACCCGAGGCGCCGTGGACAATCCGAACGGCAGCGTCTGAAACTGATAGTGACAGTTTTGAACAATGAACCTGAGGTACCCCTGGTGTGCGGGGTAAATCGGAACGTGTAGATACGCATCCTTGATGTCCAAGGATACCATAAAGTCCCCTTCTTCCAGGTTCGCTATCACTGCTCTGAGTGACTCCATCTTGAACTTGAACTTTTTTATGTAGAGGTTCAAGGACTTCAGATTTAGAATAGGCCTTACCGAGCCATCCGGCTTCGGTACCACAAATAGAGTGGAATAATACCCCTTTCCTTGTTGTAATAGGGGTACTTTGACTATCACCTGCTGAGCGTACAGCTTGTGAATGGCTTCCAACACCCTCTCCCTTTCGGAAGAGACGGTTGGTAAGGCAGACTTCAGGAAACGATGAGGAGGATCCGTCTCTAATTCCAACCTGTACCCCTGAGATATTATCTGCAGGATCCAGGGGTCTACCTGCGAGTGAGCCCACTGCGCGCTGTAATTTTTGAGACGGCCCCCCACTGTCCCCGAGTCCGCTTGAGAGGCCCCAGCGTCATGCTGAGGTTTTTGCAGGAGCCGGGGAGGGCTTCTGTTCCTGGGAAGGAGCTGCCTGTTGGTGTCTCTTCCCTCTTCCTCTGCCTCGTGGCAGGTACGACAAGCCCTTTGCTCTCTTATTTTTGTAGGAGCGAAAAGGCTGCGGTTGAAAGGTCGGTGCCTTTCTCTGTTGGGGAGTGACTTGAGGTAAAAAAGTGGATTTCCCGGCAGTAGCCGTGGCCACCAAGTCTGATAGACCAACTCCAAATAACTCCTCCCCTTTATACGGCAAAACCTCCATGTGACGTTTTGAATCCGCATCGCCTGTCCACTGTCGTGTCCATAAGGCTCTTCTGGCTGAAATGGACATAGCACTCACCCGAGATGCCAGTGTGCAAATATCCCTCTGTGCATCACGCATATAGATAAATGCATCCTTTATTTGTTCTAACGACAGTAAAACATTGTCCCTATCTAGGGTATCAATATTTTCAATCAGGGATTCTGACCAAACTACTCCAGCACTGCACATCCAGGCAGTTGCTATAGCTGGTCGTAGTATAACACCTGCATGTGTGTATATATTCTTTTGAATAACTTCCATCTTTCTATCTGATGGATCCTTAAGTGCGGCCGTCTCAGGAGAGGGTAACGCCACTTGTTTTGATAAGCGTGTGAGCGCCTTGTCCACCTTAGGGGGTGTTTCCCAGCGCGCCCTAACCTCTGGCGGGAAAGGGTATAATGCCAATAACTTTTTTGAAATTATCAACTTTTTATCAGGAGCAACCCACGCTTCATCACACACGTCATTTAATTCTTCTGATTCAGGAAAAACTGTTTGTAGTTTTTTCACACCATACATAATACCCTGTTTTACGGTATCTGTAGTATCAGCTAAATGTAACGTCTCCTTCATTGCCAAAATCATATAACGTGTGGCCCTACTGGAAAATACGTTTGAATTTCTACCGTCGTCACTGGAATCAGTGCCCGTGTCTGGGTCTGTGTCGACCGACTGAGGCAAAGGGCGTTTTACAGCCCCTGACGGTGTTTGAGGCGCCTGGACAGGCATTAATTGATTGTCCGGCCGCCTCATGTCCTCAACTGACTGTTTAAGGGAAGATAAACTATCACGTAATTCCACAAATAAAGGCATCCATTCTGGTGTCGACCCCCTGGGGGGTGACATCTGCATATTTGGCAATTGCTCCGCCTCCACACCAATATCGTCCTCATACATGTCGACACCACGTACCGACACACACCGCAAACTCACAGGGAATGCTCTAATGAAGACAGGACCCACTAGCCCTTTTGGGGAGACAGAGGGAGAGTCTGCCAGCACACACCACAAAGCGCTATATATACAAGGGATATCCTTATATTAAGTGCTCCCTTATAGCTGCTTTAATATATATATATATATAGCCATTAATGTGCCCCCCCTCTCTGTTTTACCCTGTTTCTGTAGTGCAGTGCAGGGGAGAGACCTGGGAGCCGTTCTGACCAGCGGAGCTGTGACAGAAAATGGCGCCGTGTGCTGAGGAGATAGGCCCCGCCCCTTTTTCGGCGGGTTCTTCTCCCGCTATTTTTCCAGTCAGGCAGGGGTTAAATATCTCCATATAGCCCCTATGGGCTATATGTGAGGTATTTTTAGCCTTGTATAAGGTTTATATTTGCCTCTCAGAGCGCCCCCCCCCAGCGCTCTGCACCCTCAGTGACTGCCCAGTGAAGTGTGCTGAGAGGAAAATGGCGCACAGCTGCAGTGCTGTGCGCTACCTTATGAAGACTGAGGAGTCTTCAGCCGCCGGTTTCCGGACCTCTTCACGCTTCAGCATCTGCAAGGGGGTTGGCGGCGCGGCACCGGGACCGGACTCCACGGCTGGGCCTGTGTTCGATCCCTCTGGAGCTAATGGTGTCCAGTAGCCAAGCAGCAAATCCACTCTGCATGCAGGTGAGTTTACTACTTTCCCCCTAAGTCCCACGTTGCAGTGATCCTGTTGCCAGCAGGACTCACTGTAAAGAAAAAAACCTAAACTAAACTTTCTCTAAGCAGCTCTTTAGGAGAGCCACCTAGATTGCACCCTTCTCGTTCGGGCACAAAATCTAACTGGAGTCTGGAGGAGGGTCATAGGGGGAGGAGCCAGTGCACACCACCTGACCTAGTAAAGCTTTACTTTTTTGTGCCCTGTCTCCTGCGGAGCCGCTATTCCCCATGGTCCTTTCAGGAACCCCAGCATCCACTTAGGACGATAGAGAAATATAGTTTAGGACAGCGTGCCATAAATTTGTGATCTAATCCCAAATCAAATTATTTGGGACAATTTATTTCTCTAGGCTGTCATGCACTGCCTATGGCCTTACAGAAATAACAGCCCACTTTCACTTTAATCTCCACATCCTCTTTGCAGAGTACGAGCTCAATACCTCAATTTAAGTATGGATCCCTTCTCCTCCCGACTCCGTTACTCCACCATGTTTATCCCATACTCTTTCTGTGTCTCTGCACCACCTCTATGGGTTTGTCACCATCTGTGTATTTCTCCCATGGTCCCCCCCATCCCATCTGTTCCTACAATCCACTATCCAACTGATACCCCTTTCAGACTGCCAGCTATAACCCGGGATCATTGCATGTGAACGTGCAACAACTCAGGTTGCGGTGCAGTCCTAAAGAGGTGGGTAGCAAGCAGGGTTGAACACTGGTTCAACCCAGCTCGCGGTGCAGTGTGAATGGGTAAGCTGGGTTAATGCAACCTGGCACTCGTTCACTGCATAGGAAGAGGCGGAACATGGAGATCATCTCCAAGCGCTGCCTTGGCACGTGTCAGCAGAGACGTCACCAATAAGCCTAATCAGGCCACCAGTCTGAAAGGAGTCTCTGCGGTCTGAAAGGGGTATTAAAATAATCTTCATGCTATTTATTCCTCCTCTTCTGCTTAATGTAGCAGACACAACCAGTGCTAATGGCTGCCAATCAGAAGTGGTGTGGACAATCAGAAATACATCCATGTCCCTCACCACGTAACTGAAACTAAGGATATCAGGAAAGAATAATGTTCTTATAGAAAAAAAAAAATTGTGATGTTTTAATACTAACTTTTTGGCCTAGGGTGTGCTGCAAAAATATTGCTGAGACACTGTGATCTGAAAAAGGTTGGGAACACTGGTTTAGGGTGATCGGAATGAAATATCGGCCATATCGCTCAGTGTGTACCTGCAATTGCGCACTCCCGGCCGTCGTCAGAGGAGCTGTCCCATCTTATGTGCTGCACCGACCCGCTGATGACATCATGCAGGTAAATGCAGCATGTACAGATGTGTCCACTCACATTTAGCCTCCATACACGTTAAACAGTCCTTTTAGTCACGCCGTGTTGTGGGGACTCTGTAGTGGTGAGCTTCATTATGTGTGACTTTTTCCATTAAAATGTGACGTATTCGCACCGCTATGTAAATAGGACGCACAAGCAGCTTATGCTAATTAAAATGATATGCAGAATGCCTATATTCTGTGTGTGCCTGCGGCTGTACAGTATCTGAATACGAAATGGTACATTACAGTGTTTTCCTAGAAAATTAAATTTTGTATGCAGATACAGCCACAGACGCACAGAGAATATAGGCATGCTGCATATCACTTTAATCAGCAGAGTCTGCTTGTGCGTACTGTTCACATAGCGATGTGAATAAGATGCATTTCCGGTACAAAAAAAGAAGTTAAAGCTGCATGGGACCTATCAGCTCACTCACGGCTGACATCTCCAACTACATGGCGTATTGAGTCAAGATATATGATAGTGTTCCCTCTAGAAATTTTAGAGGGCAGGGCGCCGGATTGCAGGGGCATACCGGAAACAGGGTGTGGTCATGTATAATAGGGGCATGGATATGTACCGTCATTGAAGTGTGCCGTGCGGCCCCACAGACGCAACTACAGGGGGCGTGGGCGGCTGGTGGCATCACTGTTGGGGGCGTGCCCAGCACCTACGGAGGTGCTGGGCTTCCCCCAAGCTTTCTCCCATCGCATGAATGGATGCCGTGCACATGCACACGGCATCTTTACACGCTGGGTGGGCAGGAAGCAGATGGCTGTTTTAGCAGGGTGCCGCAGAAAGGGCAGGGCGGATTTTGCCTTTAAAAAAAAAAAAAACAGGCAGGGCGCAGCACCCTGCTAAAACAGCCTAGCGTGAACACTATATGAGGACATATCTGTACCAATATACCATGCAGCCTTAAACCGGATTGTGCAATGTGTACAGCTGTGCGATTTATCGGTACATCAGCCATGTCGTCTGCTCATTATCCTGATGAGTACCCAGCTTACAGAAAACTAAAAAGGTAGGCGCTGTGGGATTTACAAAACCATCTTTACAAAAAGTAGATTTATTCATTAGAAATGGAAAAAAATAAGAATTTACTTACCGATAATTCTATTTCTCGGAGTCCGTAGTGGATGCTGGGGTTCCTGAAAGGACCATGGGGAATAGCGGCTCCGCAGGAGACAGGGCACAAAAAGTAAAGCTTCAGGATCAGGTGGTGTGCACTGGCTCCTCCCCCTATGACCCTCCTCCAAGCCTCAGTTAGGATACTGTGCCCGGACGAGCGTACACAATAAGGAAGGATTTTGAATCCCGGGTAAGACTCATACCAGCCACACCAATCACACTGTACAACCTGTGATCTGAACCCAGTTAACAGTATGATAACAGCGGAGCCTCTGAAAAGATGGCTCACAACAATAATAACCCGATTTTTGTAACTATGTACAAGTATTGCAGATAATCCGCACTAGGGATGGGCGCCCAGCATCCACTACGGACTCCGAGAAATAGAATTATCGGTAAGTAAATTCTTATTTTCTCTATCGTCCTAGTGGATGCTGGGGTTCCTGAAAGGACCATGGGGATAATACCAAAGCTCCCAAACGGGCGGGAGAGTGCGGATGACTCTGCAGCACCGAATGAGAGAACTCCAGGTCCTCCTTAGCCAGGGTATCAAATTTGTAGGATTTTACCAACGTGTTTGCCCCTGACTAAATAGCCGCTCGGCAAAGTTGTAAAGCCGAGACCCCTCGGGCAGCCGCCCAAGATAAGCCCACCTTCCTTGTGGAATGGACATTTACATATTTTGGCTGTGGCAGGCCTGCCACAGAATGTGCAAGCTGAATTGTATTACACATCCAACTAGCAATAGTCTGCTTAGAAGCAAGAGCACCCAGTTTGTTGGGTGCATACAGGATAACAGCAAGTCAGTTTTCCTGACTCCAGCCGTCCTGGAACCTATATTTACAGGGCCCTGACAACATCTAGCAACCTGGAGTCCTCCAAGTCCCTAGTAGGCGCAAGGCACCAAAATAAGCTGGTTCAGGTGAAACACTGACACCACCTTAGGGAGAGAACTGGGGACGAGTCCGCAGCTCTGCCCTGTCCAAATGGACAACCAGATATGGGCTTTTTTGAGAAAAAAACCACCAATTTGACACTCGCCTGGTCCAGGCCAGGGCCAAGAGCATGGTCACTTTTCATGTGAGATGCTTCAAATCCACAGATTTGACTGGTTTTAAACCAATGTGATTTGAGGAATCCCAGAACTACGTTGAGATCCCACAGTGCCACTGGAGGCACAAAAGGGGGTTGTATATGCAATACTCCCTCGACAAACTTCTGGACTTCAGGAACTGAAGCCACTTCTTTCTGGAAGAAAATCGACAGGGCCGAAATTTGAACCTTAATGGACCCTAATTTGAGGCCCATAGACACTCCTGTTTGCAGGAAATGCAGGAATCGACCGAGTTGAAATTTCTTCGTGGGGCCTTTCTGGCCTCACACCACGCAACATATTTTTGCCACATGTGGTGATAATGTTGTGCGGTCACCTCCTTTCTGGCTTTGACCAGGGTAGGAATGACCTCTTCCGGAATGCCTTTTTCCCTTAGGATCCGGCGTTCCACCGCCATGCCGTCAAACGCAGCTGCGGTAAGTCTTGGAATAGACATGGTACTTGCTGAAACAAGTCCCTTCTTAGCGGCAGAGGCCATAAGTCCTCTGTGAGCATCTCTTGAAGTTCCGGGTACCAAGTCCTTCTTGGCCAATCCGGAGCCATGAGTATAGTTCTTACTCCTCTACGTCTTATAAGTCTCAGTACCTTAGGTATGAGAAGCAGAGGATGGAACACATACACCGACTGGTACATCCATGGTGTTACCAGAACGTCCACAGCTATTGCCTGAGGGTCTCTTAACCTGGCGCAATACCTGTCCCGTTTTTGTTCAGACGGGACGCCATCATGTCCACCTTTGGTATTTCCCAACAGTTTACAATCATGTGGAAAACTTCCCGATGAAGTTTCCATTCTGCCGGGTGGAGGTCGTGCCTGCTGAGGAAGTCTGCTTCCCAGTTTCCATTCCCGGAATGAAACACTGCTGACAGTGCTATCACATGATTTTCCGCCCAGCGAAAAGTCCTTGCAGTTTTTGCCATTGCCCTCCTGCTTCTTGTGCCGCCCTGTCTATTTACGTGGGCGACTGCCGTGATGTTTTTCCCACTGGATCAATACCGGCTGACCTTGAAGCAGAGGTCTTGCTAAGCTTAGAGTATTATAAATTTACCCTTAGCTCCAGTATATTTATGTGGAGAAAAGTCTCCAGACTTGATCACACTCCCTGGAAATTTTTTCCTTGTGTGACTGCTCCCCAGCCTCTCGGGCTGGCCTCCGTGGTCACCAGCATCCAATCCTGAATGCCGAATCTGCGGCCCTCTAGAAGATGAGCACTCTGTAACCACCACAGGAGAGACACCCTTGTCCTTGGATATAGGGTTATCCGCTGATGCATCTGAAGATGCGATCCGGACCATTTGTCCAGCAGATCCCACTGAAAAATTCTTGCGTGAAATCTGCCGAATGGAATTGCTTCGTAGGAAGTCACCATCTTTACCAGGACCCTTGTGCAATGATGCACTGATTTTAGGAGGTTCCTGACTAGCTCGGATAACTCCCTGGCTTTCTCTTCCGGGAGAAACACCTTTTTCTGGACTGTGTCCAGAATCATCCCTAGGCACAGCAGACTTGTCGTCGGGATCAGCTGCGATTTTGGAATATTTAGAATCCACCCGTGCTGTTGTAGCAGTATCCGAGATAGTGCTACTCCGACCTCCAACTGTTCCCTGGACTTTGCCCTTATCAGGAGATCGTCCAAGTAAGGGATAATTAAGACGCCTTTTCTTCGAAGAAGAATCATCATTTCGGCCATTACCTTGGTAAAGACCCGGGGTGCCGTGGACAATCCAAACGGCAGCGTCTGAAACTGATAGTGACAGTTCTGTACCACGAACCTGAGGTACCCTTAGTGAGAAGGGCAAATTTTGGACATGGAGGTAAGCATCCCTGATGTCTCGGGACACTATATAGTCCCCTTCTTCCTGGTTCGTTATCACTGCTCTGAGTGACTCCATCTTGATTTGAACCTTTGTAAGTGTTCAAATTTTTTTAGATTTAGAATAGGTCTCACCTAGCCTTCTGGCTTCAGTACCACAATATAATGTGGAATAATACCCCTTTTCTTGTTGTAGGAGGGGTAATTTGATTATCACCTGCTGGGAATACAGCTTGTGAATTGTTTCCCATACTGCCTCCTTGTCGGAGGGAGACCTTGGTAAACCAGACTTCAGGAGCCTGCGAAGGGGAAACGTCTCGACATTCCAATCTGTACCCCTGGGATACTACATGTAGGATCCAGGGGTCCTGTACGGTCCCAGCGTCATGCTGAGAGCTTGGCAGAAGCGGTGGAACGCTTCTGTTCCTGGGAATGGGCTGCCTGCTGCAGTCTTCTTCCCTTTCCTCTATCCCTGGGCAGATATGACTCTTATAGGGACGAAAGGACTGAGGCTGAAAAGACGGTGTCTTTTTCTGCAGAGATGTGACTTAGGGTAAAAACGGTGGATTTTCCAGCAGTTGCCGTGGCCACCAGGTCCGATGGACCGACCCCAAATAACTCCTCTTCCTTTATACGGCAATACGCCTTTGTGCCGTTTGGAATCTGCATCACCTGACCACTGTCGTGTCCATAAACATCTTCTGGCAGATATGGACATCGCACTTACTCTTGATGCCAGAGTGCAAATATCCCTCTGTGCATCTCGCATATATAGAAAATGCATCCTTTAAATGCTCTATAGTCAATAAAATACTGTCCCTGTCAAGGGTATCAATATTTTTAGTCAGGGAATCCGACCAAGCCACCCCAGCTCTGCACATCCAGGCTGAGGCGATCGCTGGTCGCAGTATAACACCAGTATGTGTGTATATACTTTTTATGATATTTTCCAGCCTCCTGTCAGCTGGCTCCTTGAGGACGGCCCTATCTATAGACGGTACCGCCACTTGTTTTGATAAGCGTGTGAGCGCCTTATCCACCCTAAGGGGTGTTTCCCAACGCGCCCTAACTTCTGGCGGGAAAGGGTATACCGCCCATAATTTTCTATCGGGGGGAACCCACGCATCATCACACACTTCATTTAATTTATCTGATTCAGGAAAAACTACGGTAGTTTTTTCACATCCCACATAATACCCTCTTTTGTGGTACTTGTAGTATCAGAAATATGTAACACCTCCTTCATTGCCCTTAACGTGTGGCCCTAATAAGGAATACGTTTGTTTATTCACCGTCGACACTGGATTCAGTGTCCGTGTCTGTGTCTGTGTCGACCGACTAAAGTAAACGGGCGTTTTAAAACCCCTGACGGTGTTTCTGAGACGTCTGGACCGGTACTAATTGTTTGTCGGCCGTCTCATGTCGTCAACCGACCTTGCAGCGTGTTGACATTATCACGTAATTCCCTAAATAAGCCATCCATTCCGGTGTCGACTCCCTGGAGAGTGACATCACCATTACAGGCAATTGCTCCGCCTCCTCACCAACATCGTCCTCATACATGTCGACACACACGTACCGACACACAGCACACACACAGGGAATGCTCTGATAGAGGACAGGACCCACTAGCCCTTTGGAGAGACAGAGGGAGAGTTTGCCAGCACACACCAAAAACGCTATAATTATATAGGGACAACCTTATATAAGTGTTTTCCCTTATAGCATCTTTTATATATTTCTAACGCCAAATTAGTGCCCCCACTCTCTGTTTTAACCCTGTTTCTGTAGTGCAGTGCAGGGGAGAGCCTGGGAGCCTTCCCTCCAGTCTTTCTGTGAGGGAAAATGGCGCTGTGTGCTGAGGAGATAGGCCCCGCCCCTTTTTCGGCGGGCTCGTCTCCCGCTCTTTAATGGATTCTGGCAGGGGTTAAATATCTCCATATAGCCCCCGGAGGCTATATGTGAGGTATTTTTAGCCAAAAAAGGTTTTCATTTGCCTCCCAGGGCGCCCCCCTCCCAGCGCCCTGCACCCTCAGTGACTGCCGTGTGAAGTGTGCTGAGAGGAAATGGCGCACAGCTGCAGTGCTGTGCGCTACCTTAAGAAGACTGAGGAGTCTTCTGCCGCCGATTCTGGACCTCTTCTCGTTTCAGCATCTGCAAGGGGGCCGGCGGCGAGGCTCCGGTGACCATCCAGGCTGTACCTGTGATCGTCCCTCTGGAGCTAATGTCCAGTAGCCAAAGAAGCCAATCCATCCTGCACGCAGGTGAGTTCACTTCTTCTCCCCTAAGTCCCTCGTTGCAGTGATCCTGTTGCCAGCAGGACTCACTGTAAAATAAAAAACCTAAGCTAAACTTTTCTAAGCAGCTCTTTAGGAGAGCCACCTAGATTGCACCCTTCTCGGCCGGGCACAAAAATCTAACTGAGGCTTGGAGGAGTGTCATAGGGGGAGGAGCCAGTGCACACCACCTGATCCTGAAGCTTTACTTTTTGTGCCCTGTCTCCTGCGGAGCCGCTATTCCCCATGGTCCTTTCAGGAACCCCAGCATCCACTAGGACGATAGAGAAAAGTGAATATCGCAGAGCAGATTACAGTATGGGAGCAAATTGTATTCACATCAGATCCATCCTGAGGTGACCATAACCCTTTCACACATGTGACCCGGGACTTGGCCAGATCTAGCAAGCTAGCAAATTCCTGGGTCTCAGCCTGACGCTGGTCTTCGTCCCTAGTCATTTCCTTTCACATATACAGAAAACCTGGATTGAAGCGCTTTCATGTGCAAAAGCCTGGGTTTTAGATATATATACTGTATGTGAAAGGGGTACCTAATATCCCTTTACAGACATGCAACTAAATCCCGGGTTTATGCATATGATCGCGCACCAACCCGGGATTAGTGCAAGTGTGAAAGGACGCAACCCGGGAGTAAGTCCTGGGTCCATGACCATACTCCCGACCGAGGTCACGGAGCAGAGACCAGGGAATTTGCTGGCTGCTAGACCCAGCAAACTCCCGAGTCACATGTGTGAAAGGGGTATTAGGGGAAGAGCTGCCATGTTCAGTGGCTGCAGAAGAAAAGGGACTGCTGCCACAAGAAATTGTCAGAGGGGTTTATTTACCATGCAATGGCTTACAAACGCTGTCAGGTCTCAGCTCGTTTAAGACTCAAATTAAAACAGCAATGATTTCAATAGCAAAACATTGCTTGCTCAGTAAAACAACAAACCAAATGTGAGAATAATAGAGCAACAGCTATTAAAATAAGAATTTACTTACCGATAATTCTATTTCTCATAGTCCGTAGTGGATGCTGGGGACTCCGTCAGGACCATGGGGAATAGCGGGCTCCGCAGGAGATAGGGCACATCTAAAAAAGCTTTTAGGTCACATGGTGCGTACTGGCTCCTCCCCCTATGACCCTCCTCCAAGCCTCAGTTAGGTACTGTGCCCGGACGAGCGTACACAATAAGGAAGGATCTTGAATCCCGGGTAAGACTCATACCAGCCACACCAATCACACCGTACAACTTGTGATCTGAACCCAGTTAACAGTATGATAACAAAACGAAGTAGCCTCTGAAAAGATGGCTCACAACAACAGTAATAACCCGATTTTGTAACAATAACTATGTACAAGCATTGCAGACAATCCGCACTTGGGATGGGCGCCCAGCATCCACTACGGACTATGAGAAATAGAATTATCGGTAAGTAAATTCTTATTTTCTCTAACGTCCTAGTGGATGCTGGGGACTCCGTCAGGACCATGGGGATTATACCAAAGCTCCCAAACGGGCGGGAGAGTGCGGATGACTCTGCAGCACCGAATGAGAAAACTCCAGGTCCTCTGTAGCCAGAGTATCAAATTTGTAAAATTTTACAAACGTGTTCTCCCCTGACCACGTAGCTGCTCGGCAAAGTTGTAATGCCGAGACCCCTCGGGCAGCCGCCCAAGATGAGCCCACCTTCCTTGTGGAGTGGGCCTTTACAGATTTAGGCTGTGGCACGCCTGCCACAGAATGTGCAAGTTGGATTGTGCTACAGATCCAACGTGCAATCGTCTGTTTAGACGCAGGAGCACCCATCTTGTTGGGTGCATACAATGTAAACAACGAGTCAGTTTTTCTGACTCCAGCTGTCCTTGAAATATATATTTTTAATGCTCTGACAACGTCCAGTAACTTGGAGTCCTCCAAGTCGCTAGTAGCCGCAGGCACCACAATAGGCTGGTTTAAGTGAAATGCCGAAACCACCTTAGGGAGAAATTGAGGACGTGTCCTCAATTCTGCCCTGTCCGAATGGAATATCAGATATGGGCTCTTGTATGACAAAGCTGCCAACTCTGAAACTCTCCTGGCAGAAGCCAGGGCCAACAGCATGGTTACCTTCCATGTAAGGTATTTTAATTCTACCGATTTTAACGGCTCAAACCAATGAGATTTGAGAAAATTTAGAACCACGTTCAAATCCCACGGTGCCACTGGAGGCACTATTGGGGGTTGTATATGTAGTACACCTTTGACAAAAGTTTGTACTTCAGGCACTGACGCCAATTCCTTCTGGAAGAAAATTGATAAGGCCGAAATTTGAACTTTAATGGACCCCAATTTTAGGCCCATAGACAATCCTGCTTGCAGGAAATGTAAGAATCGACCCAATTGAAATTCTTCCGTTGGAGCCTTCTTGGCCTCACACCACGCAACATATTTTCGCCAAATGCGGTGATAATGTTGTACAGTCACTTCCTTTCTAGCCTTATTCAAGGTAGGAATAACTTCCTCTGGAATGCCCTTTTCTTTTAGAATCCGGCGTTCAACCGCCATGCCGTCAAACGCAGACGCGGTAAGTCTTGGAACATACAAGGTCCCTGCTGAAGCAGATCCCGTCTTAGAGGTAGAGGCCACGGATCCTCCGTGAGCATCTCTTGAAGTTCCGGATACCAAGTTCTTCTTGGCCAGTCCGGAGCCACCAGTATCGTTCTTACTCCTCTTTTCCGTATAATTCTCAGTACCTTTGGTATGAGAGGCAGAGGAGGGAACACATACACTGACTGGTACACCCACGGTGTTACCAGAGCGTCCACAGCTATTGCCTGAGGGTCTCTTGACCTGGCGCAATACCTGTCCAATTTTTTGTTGAGGCGAGACGCCATCATGTCCACCTTTGGTTTTTCCCAACGGTTCACAATCATGTGAAAAACTTCTGGATGAAGTCCCCACTCTCCCGGGTGAAGGTCGTGTCTGCTGAGGAAATCTGCTTCCCAGTTGTCCACTCCCGGGATGAACACTGCTGACAGTGCTATGACATGATTCTCCGCCCAGCGCAGAATCCTTGCAGCTTCTGCCATTGCACTCCTGCTTCTCGTGCCGCCTTGTCGGTTTACGTGGGCGACTGCCGTGATGTTGTCGGACTGGATCAACACCGGCTGACCCTGAAGCAGCGGTTTTGCCAGACTTAGAGCATTGTAGATCGCTCTTAGCTCCAGTATATTTATGTGAAGAGACGTCTCCAGGTTTGACCACACGCCCTGGAAGTTTCTTCCCTTTGTGACTGCTCCCCAACCTCGTAGGCTGGCATCCGTAGTCACCAGGACCCAGTCCTGTATGCCGAATCTGCGGCCCACTAACAGATGGGCAGTCTGCAACCACCACAGGAGAGACAACCTTGTTCTCGGTGACAGTGTTATCCGCTGATGCATGTGCAGATGCGATCCGGACCATTTGTCTAGCAGATCCCACTGAAATGTCCGTGCATGGAATCTGCCGAATGGAATCGCTTCGTACGAAGCCACCATCTTTCCCAGGACTCTTGTGCATTGATGTACTGACACAGTTCCTGGTTTTAGGAGGTTCCTGACAAGTTCGGATAACTCCCTTGCTTTCTCCTCCGGGAGAAACACCTTTTTCTGAACCGTGTCCAGAATCATTCCTAGGAACAGCAGACGAGTTGTCGGGGACAATTGAGATTTTGGAAGATTCAGAATCCACCCGTGTTGCTGAAGCACTACCTGGGTTAGTGCTACACCGACTTCCAGCTGTTCTCTGGACTTTGCCCTTATCAGGAGATCGTCCAAGTAAGGGATAATTAATACGCCTTTTCTTCGTAGAAGAACCATCATTTCGGTCATTACCTTGGTAAAGACCCGAGGGGCCGTGGACAAACCAAACGGCAGCGTTTGAAACTGATAATGACAGTCTTGTATCACGAACCTGAGATACCCTTGGTGTGAGGGGTAAATTGGGACATGCAGATAAGCATCTTTTATGTCCAGGGACACCATGAAGTCCCCTTCTTCCAGATTCGCTATCACTGCTCTGAGTGACTCCATCTTGAACTTGAATTTCTGTATGTACAGGTTCAAGGATTTCAGGTTTAGAATAGGTCTTACCGAACCGTCCGGCTTCGGTACCACAAATAGTGTGGAATAATACCCCTTTCCCTGTTGTAGGAGGGGTACCTTGACTATCACCTGCTGAGAATACAGCTTGTGAATGGCTTCCAAAACCGACGTCCTTTCTGAGGGAGACGTTGGTAAAGCAGACTTTAGGAACCGGCGAGGGGGAAACCTTTCGAACTCCAGCATGTAACCCTGAGATATTATCTGCAGGACCCACGGGTCCACTTGTGAGTGAGCCCATTGATTGCTGAAAATCTTGAGTCGACCCCCCACCGTTCCTGGGTCCGCTTGTAAAGCCCCAGCGTCATGCTGATGGCTTTGTAGAAGCCGGGGCGGGCTTCTGTTCCTGGGCAGGGGCTGCGTGCTGCCCTTTCTTACCCTTTCCTCTGCCTCTCGGCAGATAAGACTGTCCTTTTGGTCGCTTTTTATATGAGCGAAAGGACTGCGGCTGAAAAGACGGTGTCCTTTTCTGTTGTGAAGGGGTCTGAGGTAAAAAGGTGGACTTGCCGGCAGTTGCCGTGGTCACCAGGTCCGAAAGACCGACCCCAAACAATTCCTCTCCTTTATATGGCAATACTTCCATATGCCTCTTGGAATCCGCATCACCTGACCACTGTCGCGTCCATAAACTTCTTCTGGCAGATATGGACATCGCGCTTACTCTTGATGCTAGAGTACAAACATCCCTCTGAGCATCTCGCATATAAAGAAAAGCATCCTTTAATTGCTCTAGAGTCAATAAAATACTGTCCCTATCCAGGGTCTCAATATTTTCAGTCAGAGAATCCAACCACACTACCCCAGCACTGCACATCCAGGCTGAGGCTATTGCCGGTCGCAGTATAACACCAGTATGTGTGTATATACTCTTCAGTGTAGTTTCCAGCCTCCTATCTGCTGGATCCTTGAGGGCGGCCGTATCAGGAGACGGCAACGCCACTTGCTTTGATAAACGTGTGAGCGCCTTATCCACCTTAGGGGGTGTTTCCCAGCGCGCCCTAACCTCTGGTGGGAAAGGGTATAATGCCAACAACTTCTTTGAAATTAGCAATTTTCTATCGGGGGTAACCCACGCTTCATCACACACATCATTCAATTCCTCTGATTCTGGGAAAAATACAGGTAGTTTTTTCACCCCCCACATAATACCCCTTTTTGAGGTACCAGCAGTATCAGAGATCTGTAACGCCTCCTTCATTGCCGTGATCATATAACGTGTGGCCCTATTGGAAAATACGTTTGTTTCTTCACCGTCGACACTAGATTCATCTGTGTCGGTACCCGTGTCGACTGACTGAGGTAAAGGACGTTTTACAGCCCCTGACGGTGTCTGAGACGCCTGAACCGGTACTAACTGGTTTGCCGGGCGTCTCATTTCGTCAACTGACTTTTGTAGTGTGCTGACATTATCACGTAATTCCATAACTAAAGCCATCCATTCCGGTGTCGACTCCCTAGGGGGTGACATTACCATCATCGGCAATTGCTCTGCCTCCACACCAACATCGTCCTCATACATGTCGACACACCCGTACCGACACACAGCAGCCACACAGGGAATGCTCTAATCGAAGACAGGACCCCTTAGCCCTTTGGGGAGACAGAGGGAGAGTTTGCCAGCACACACCAAAAGCGCTATAAATGTATATAAACAACCCTAGAAGGTGTTGTTTACTATATATGCGCTCTTAATATATAAATATCGCCAATTTATGCCCCCCTTCTCTTTGTTACCCTGTTTCTGTAGTGCAGTGCAGGGGAGAGTCCTGGGAGCCTTCCTCACCAGCGGAGCTGAGCAGGAAAATGGCGCTGAGTGCTGAGGAGAATAAGCTCCGCCCCTTTTTCGGCGGGATTTTTCTCCCGGTTTTTAAGAAACTGGCCTGGGTCAAAATACATACATATAGCCTTAATGGGTATATGTGATGTATTTCTTTTGCCACTAAAGGTAATTATATTGCTGCCCAGGGCGCCCCCAGCAAGCAGCGCCCTGCACCCTCCGTGACTGAGTCAGTGAGCCGTGTGACAACAATGGCGCACAGCTGCAGTGCTGTGCGCTACCTTCATGAAGACTGTGGAGTCTTCTGCCGCCTGTTTTCCGGACCTCCGTTCTGCCGTCTCTTCAGCGTCTGTAAGGGGGATCGGCGGCGCGGCTCCGGGACGAACCCCAGGCTGACCTGTGTTCCGACTCCCTCTGGAGCTAAGTGTCCAGTAGCCTAAGACTCCAATCCATCCTGCACGCAGGTGAGTTGGAAATCTCTCCCCTAAGTCCCTCGATGCAGTGATCCTGTTGCCAGCAGGAATCACTGAGATTGAAACCTAAAAAAAAAACTTTTCTAAACAGCTCTTTAAGAGAGCCACCTAGATTGCACCCTCTCGGACGGGCACAAAAACCTAACTGAGGCTTGGAGGAGGGTCATAGGGGGAGGAGCCAGTACGCACCATGTGACCTAAAAGCTTTTTTAGATGTGCCCTGTCTCCTGCGGAGCCCGCTATTCCCCATGGTCCTGACGGAGTCCCCAGCATCCACTAGGACGTTAGAGAAATGTTGGTATTTTATTGAAGATAAATTAAACAATGAAATTAAACCCTTGTTACTTTTTACTGATGCCCAGTCTTAAGATAGTAATAAAATTACAAATATACAGAAAATAGCTCATACTACCTTAAACACCCACACACAGCCATCAGTATTTGTTTTTATTATCTAAGGAATGTAGTATAACTTTGCATGCAGTATCTGCCATAACTCAATCCCTCATTACCCCAACAGCAGTTAAACATCCTATAACTGTCGTAGAACTATAACTCCCAGCATCATGAGACCCCCATGATCTCCCAGCTGACTGTTATTACCTGCCGCATCATATCAGCTCCAACCAGCACCCAGCAGCTACTCACTTCCGGGACACGAGTTACTTCCGGGATAGCTAGATGCGCGCCCCCTACTATGCGTGGCCGCGCATTACTCGCACGCTGACGCCACATATTATTGCATAGTATACAGCAGCTGCTCCACGCGGTCAGAGTCTGGGTGTCAGCCTAGTCCGGACTGCGGATGGTGATTGTGTTATGGGTCAGGTGGCAATATATTGTGTTGGGAAAATTACACTGCCAAATCCCGCCCGTCAGTGACAGATGTAAAATAGCACAAAAAAGGAGAGAGGAGTAAGGAGTCGATGCTTCTAGACATAATATCCAGCTACATGTGCAACTGGGTATATGGATGGTAGGTCAACACTACTTAGGTTGACAATCAATAGGTCGACCACTATCGGTCGACATACATGGTCAACATAGGAAAAAGGTAAATGGCTGACACATGAAAAGGTCAACATTGCTTTAAAAAAAAAAAATTAGTAACTTTTTCATAGTTTACCATACATGTGAACTACGTTTGGGAATACGGCAGCGGTAGCGGAGCGTGACACCTTGCACATGCAAGGGGATGCGGTGCACTGATTGGGGTTCCTGGTCATGTTATAAAAAATCCACACCAAAACCAGTCAAAAATGTTATGTCGACCTTTTCATGTGTCGACCTGTCCCTTATCGCCATTTTCATGTGTCTACCATTTTCCCATGTCGACCAGGTTAATGTCAACCAATAGTGGTCGACCTAATGACTTTCGACCTTAACTAGGTCGAGCGACCCTTTATACCATAACCGTGCAACTGATTGTAAGCTTGTGAGCAGGGCCTTCCTACCTTTGACTGTTATTACCCAGTTTTGTCTTATCATTGTGTTCAGGTGTAAAGCGCAACGAAAATTGCTGTGCTATATAAGAAACTATTAATAAATAAATAATACCTGTATGGGTGACTACAAAATAGTTTATTGCTTCTACACATTTATAATTCATTTTTTTATTTAACTGTTACCCTTTGAGAACCACTAATACCGCTTTCAGATCGCAAATGCTGGATCCCACCCGGTAAGAGAAACGTGTCCTTACCGGGTGGGATCCGGAATTTGCTCCGCTTTGGTGGCTTTCCGACCCGGCAATATACCGGGTCGGTTGCCATAGCAGCGGCGGGGCGCAGCAGGGGCGGGGGTGAAGGCGGCGCTGGGAGATAAGCTCATCTCCTGCGCCGCCTCTCCCTATGCTGTGAATGGGAGCCGTGTTGCATCGAAACGGCTCCCATTCACACTGCACCTGACCTGGTATTCAACCCAGTAATAACCCTTTTTTACCGGGTTGAATTACCGACAGGCGACCCGCTAATTCGGCCAAAGTGCTTTCACATCGTACACTGACCCGTTTCGACGCGGCAATATGCCGTGTAGATACCGGGTTATTTGTGCGATGTGAAAGGGGTATTAGATAAACATCTCTAACGAGAACTGCAACATTCCACTAACTGGCTATGGGGCAAATTTATTAAAGAGTTTTTCATAAAATACTTAAAAGATGAAGTTTTCGCTAAATATTGTCTAAATTGTATATCATGCTAAACAACAAAATAAAAATCTACATGTCCAGTCAGAGAATTTCAGTCAAATGTAATGGTGCCCATACACTTGTGCAATGCCCCGTGACGCGACATCGCGGGGAATCGCACCGGCAGTTCTGGTGCGATGAAATCGCACCTGAACTGCCAAAAAGATTACCATGCGATCATGCGATAGATCACATGGTAATCATGTGATGGGCACGCCACCGACGAGTGGGAGCGGCCGCTCCCAACGGGTGCCCATCGTACATCGCAGTGCGATATATAGCATGTGTTTCTAAAAACACATGCGATTGCACTGCGATTCGATAAATATGTGCAGCACATAATATCTTGAGACGCGATATTCGACCGGTGTGCCCACGCATCGCGTCGAAAGGTACTAAAATGTGCATACAATCCTTCGATTTCTCTCACAGATGTGGTCGAAATCGACGTATAGTACCGATAATCTCATAAGTGTATGGGCACCATAACAAAGAAAAAGTACTTAATTAAGGAACATATTACTTGTGACAGCGAAGGGAGTAATTTATCTGCTTGAATGCCCTTGTGGCCATTTATATAGTACAGGTTGAGCATCCCATATCCAAATATTCCGAAATACGGAATATTCCAAAATACGGTATTTTTTGAGTGAGACTGAGATAGTGAAACATTTGTTTTCTGATTACTCAATGTACACAAACTTTGTGTATTGAACAAAGTTATTACAAATATTGTATTAAATGACCTTCCGTCTGTGTGTATAAGGTTTATATGAAACATAAATGAATTGTGTGAATGTACACACACATTGTTTAATGCACAAAGTTATAAAAAATATTGGCTAAAATGACCTTCAGGCTGTGTGTATAAGGTGTATATGAAACATAAATGCATTCTGTGCTTAGATATCTCTAAGCACAGATATCTCATTATGGTATGCAGTTATTCCAAAATACGGAAAAATCCGATATCCAAAATACTTCTGGTCCCAAGCATTTTGGATAAGGGATAATCAACCTGTATATAGGCCAATCTAAATATATATAGTATATAGGCCAAACAAAAAGACAACTAAAAGAAGAATATCCGAGCACATTCTGAATATAAAAAAGGGATTAGAGACACATAGGCTACGGCCACATACATGGGCTCCTATGCAGGCGCCCACACATATGCGTCAGTCCCGCCGCCGCCGGATCCGACCGCAGCATAACGGGATTTTAATGTGAACACATCCATTTCAATGTATGCGTTCACACAGTGCAGCTGTGCCGCACTGTGGGGGTCATTCCGACCTGATCGCATGCTGCTGTTTTTCACAGCGCAGCGATCAGGTCACTACTGTGCATGCGTATGCACCGCAATGCGCAGGCGCGTCATACGGGTACAAAGCGGATCGTTGCTGTGCGATGAATTGGCAACTGACCGTTTTCCGGGAGTGCCGTGGAAAACGCAGGCGTGTCCAGGTGTTTGCAGGGCGGGTGTCTGACGTCAATTCCTGACAGGCTGAAGTGATCGCAGTGGCTGAGTAAGTTCAGAGCTACTCAGAAACTGCACAAAAACTTTTCTCTAACGTCCTAGTGGATGCTGGGAACTCCGAAAGGACCATGGGGAATAGCGGCTCCGCAGGAGTCTGGGCACAACTAAAAGAAAGCTTTTAGACTACCTGGTGTGCACTGGCTTCTCCCACTATGACCCTCCTCCAAGCCTCAGTTAGATTTTTGTGCCCGGCCGAGGTTGGATGCACACTAGGGGCTCTCCTGAGCTCTTAGAAAGAAAGTATATTTTAGGTTTTTTATTTTACAGTGAGACCTGCTGGCAACAGGCTCACTGCAACGAGGGACTAAGGGGAGAAGAAGCGAACCTACCTGCTTGCAGCTAGCTTGGGCTTCTTAGGCTACTGGACACCATTAGCTCCAGAGGGATCGACCGCATGGAACTGGCCTTGGTGTTCGTTCCCGGAGCCGCGCCGCCGTCCCCCTTACAGAGCCAGAAGCAAGAAGAAGTCCGGAAAATCGGCGGCATGAAGACTTCTGTCTTCACCAAGGTAGTGCACAGCACTGCAGCTGTGCGCCATTGCTCCTCATACACACTTCACACTCCGGTCACTGATGGGTGCAGGGCGCTGGCGGGGGGGGGCGCCCTGAGCAGCAATAAAAACACCTTGGCTGGCAAAACAATCACAATATATAGCCCCAAAGGCTATATATGTGATAATTACCCCTGCCAGAATCCTTAAAAAAGCGGGAGAATAGTCCGCGAAAAAGGGGCGGAGCTATCTCCTTCAGCACACTGGCGCCATTTTTCCCTCACAGTTCCGCTGGAAGGAAGCTCCCTGGCTCTCCCCTGCAGTCTACACTACAGAAAAGGGTAAAAAAGAGAGGGGGGGCACTAAATTTAGGCGCAGTAAATATTATAGCAGCTATAGGGGACATAGGGGGTAATTCTGAGTTGATCGCAGCAGGAAATTTTTTAGCAGTTGGGCAAAACCATGTGCACTGTAGGGGAGGCAGATATAACATGTGCAGAAAGAGTTAGATTTGGGTGTGGTGTGTTCAATCTGCAATCTAATTTGCAGTGTAAAAATAAAGCAGCCAGTATTTACCCTGCACAGAAACGAAATAACCCACCCAAATCTAACTCTCTCTGCAAATGTTATATCTGCTCCCACTGCTGTGCACATGGTTTTGCCCAGTTGCTAACAGAATTCCTGCTGCGATCAACTTGGAATTACCCCCATAATTCAGTTAGTCCCTGCATTATATAGCGCTCTGGTGTGTGCTGGCATACTCTCTCTCTGTCTCCCCAAAGGGCTTCTGTGGGGTCCTGTCCTCTGTTAGAGCATTCCCGGTGTGTGTGCGGTGTGTAGGTACGGCTGTGTCGACATGTTTGAGGAGGAAAATTATGTGGAGGCGGAGCAGATGCCTATAGAAGTGATGTCACCCCCTGCGGGGCAGACACCTGAGTGGATGGTTTTATGGAAGGAATTACGTGCAAGTGTCGACTCCTTACACAAAAAATTTGACGACATGCCAAATGCGGGACAGCCAGCTTCTCAGCTCGTGCCTGCCCAGGTGTCTCAAAGGCCATCAGGGGCTCTAAAACGCCCGCTACCTCAGATGGCAGACGCAGATGTCGACACGGATACTGATACCAGTGTCGACAACGATGAGTCTAATCTAATGTCCACTAAGGCCATTAGTTGCATGATTGAGGCAATGAAAGAGGTGTTACACATTTCAGATATAAACCCAGGTACCACTAAAAAGGGTATTATGTTTGGGGAGAAAAAAATACCCGTAGTTTTTCCCCCATCTGAAGAATTAAATGAAGTGTGTGAAGAAGCGTGGGCTTTCCCTGATAAAAGATTGATAATCTCAAAAAAATTACTAATGGCGTTCCCTTTCCCGCCAGAGGATAGGGCACGTTGGGAAACACCTCCTAGGGTGGATAAAGCGCTCACACGTTTGTCTAAAAAGGTGGCACTTCCGTCTCCGGATACGGCCGCCCTGAAGGAGCCTGCGGATAGAAAGCAGGAGGCGATCCTGAAGTCTATATATACACACACAGGCATTATACTTAGACCAGCTATTGCGTCAGCATGGATGTGCAGTGCTGCCGCTGCATGGTCAGATTCCCTGTCAGAAAATATTGACACCCTAGACAGGGACACTATTCTGCTAACCATAGAGCATATAAAAGACTCAGTCTTATACATGAGAGATGCACAGAGGGAGATCTGCCGGCTGGCATCTAAAATAAGTGCATTGTCCATTTCTGCTCGGAGAGGCTTATGGACTCGGCAGTGGACAGGGGATGCAGATTCCAAAAGGCACATGGAAGTTTTGCCTTATAAGGGTGAGGAGTTATTCGGGGATGGTCTCTCGGACCTCGTTTCCACAGCAACAGCTGGGAAGTCAGCATTTTTACCCCATGTTCCCTCACAGCCTAAAAAAGCGCAGTTTTATCAGGTACAGTCCTTTCGGACCCAGAAAAACAGGCGAGGAAAAGGCGGGTCCTTTCTGTCCAGGGGCAGAGGTAGGGGAAAAAGGCTGCAACAAACAGCTGGTTCCCAGGAGCAAAAGTCCTCCCTCGCTTCTTCCAAGTCCGCCGCATGACTGTGGGGCTCCACAGGCGGAGCCAGGTACGGTGGGGGGCCGCCTCAAAAATTTCAGCGATCAGTGGGCTCGCTCATAGGTGGATCCCTGGATCTTTCAAGTAGTATCTCAGGGGTACAAGCTGGAATTCGAGGCGTCTCCCCCCCGCCGTTTCCTCAAATCTGCCTTGCCAACAACTCTTTCGGACAGGGAGGCTGTGCTAGAGGCAATGCACAAGCTGTATTCCCAGCAGGTGATAGTCAAGGTGCCCCTCCTTCAACAAGGACGGGGTTACTATTCCACACTGTTTGTGGTACCGAAACCGTACGGTTCGGTGAGACCCATTTTAAATTTGAAATCCTGGAACACATACATAAAAAAATTCAAGTTCAAGATGGAATCGCTCAGGGCGGTTATTGCAAGTCTAGACGAGGGGGATTACATGGTATCCCTGGACATCAAGGATGCTTACCTGCATGTCCCCATTTATCATCCTCACCAGGAGTACCTCAGATTTGCGGTACAGAATTGCCATTACCAATTCCAGACGCTGCCGTTTGGTCTGTCCACGGCACCGAGGGTGTTTACCAAGGTAATGGCGGAAATGATGATACTCCTTCGAAAAAAGGGAGTTTTAATTATCCCGTACTTGGACGATCTCCTAATAAAGGCGAGATCCAGGGAGCAGTTGTTGGTAGGAGTAGCACGGTTGGATTCTGAATATTCCAAAGTCACAGCTTGTTCCGACAACACGTCTACTGTTCCTGGGAATCATTCTGGACACAGTCCAGAAAAAAGTGTTTCTCCCGGAGGAAAAAGCCAAGGAGCTGTCATCTCTAGTCAGAAACCTCCTGAAACCAAAACAGGTGTCGATGCATCACTGCACGCAAGTCCTGGGAAAGATGGTGGCTTCTTACGAAGCAATTCCTTTCGGCAGGTTCCATGCCAGAATCTTTCAGTGGGACCTGTTGGACCAATGGTCCGGATCGCATCTTCAGATGCATCGGCTAATAACCCTGTCTCCAAGAACCAGGGTGTCTCTGCTGTGGTGGCTGCAGAGTGCTCATCTTCTAGAGGGCCGCAGATTCGGCATACAGGACTGGGTCCTGGTGACCACGGATGCCAGCCTTCGAGGCTGGGGGGCAGTCACACAGGGAAGAAACTTCCAAGGACTATGGTCGAGTCAGGAGACTTCCCTACACATAAATATTCTAGAACTAAGGGCCATTTACAATGCCCTAAGTCAGGCAAAACCCCTGCTTCTACACCAGCCGGTACTGATCCAGTCAGACAACATCACGGCGGTCGCCCATGTAAACCGACAGGGCGGCACAAGAAGCAGGACGGCAATGGCAGAAGCCACAAGGATTCTCCGATGGGCGGAAAATCATGTGCTTGCACTGTCAGCAGTGTTCATTCCGGGAGTGGACAACTGGGAAGCAGACTTCCTCAGCAGGCACGACCTCCACCCGGGAGAGTGGGGACTTCATCCAGAAGTCTTCACACTGATTGTAAATCGTTGGGAACGGCCACAGGTGGACATGATGGCGTCCCGCCTAAACAAAAAACTAGAGAGATATTGCGCCAGGTCAAGGGACCCTCAGGCGATAGCGGTGGACGCTCTAGTGACACCGTGGGTGTACCAGTCGGTTTATGTGTTCCCTCCTCTGCCTCTCATACCAAAGGTACTGAGAATAATAAGAAAACGAGGAGTAAGGACAATACTCGTTCCGGACTGGCCAAGAAGAGCGTGGTACCCGGAACTTCAAGAGATGATCTCAGAGGACCCATGGCCTCTGCCGCTCAGACAGGACCTGCTGCAGCAGGGGCCCTGTCTGTTCCAAGACTTACCGCGGCTGCGTTTGACGGCATGGCGGTTGAACACCGGATCCTAAAGGAAAAGGGCATTCCGGAGGATGTCATTCCTACGCTGATTAAAGCCAGGAAAGATGTAACTGTAAAACATTATCACCGCATATGGCGGAAATATGTTGCTTGGTGTGAGGCCAATAAGGCCCCAACAGAGGAATTTCAGCTGGGTCGATTTCTGCACTTCCTACAGGCAGGAGTGACTATGGGCCTAAAATTAGGCTCCATTAAGGTGCAGATATCGGCTCTGTCGATTTTCTTCCAAAAAGAACTAGCTTCACTACCTGAAGTTCAGACATTGTAAAAGGAGTGCTGCATATTCAGCCCCCTTTTGTGCCTCCAGTGGCACCCTGGGATCTCAACGTGGTGTTGAATTTCCTAAAATCACATTGGTTTGAGCCACTAAAGACGTGGATCTAAAATATCTCACGTGGAAAGTGGTCATGTTATTGGCCTTGGCTTCGGCCAGGCGTGTATCAGAATTGGCGGCTTTGTCATTTAAAAGCCCTTATCTGATTTTCCATATGGATAGGGCAGAATTGAGGACTCGTCCCCAGTTTCTCCCTAAGGTGGTATCAGCTTTTCACTTGAACCAACCTATTGTAGTGCCTGCGGCTACTAGCGACTTGGAGGATTCCAAGTTGCTGGACGTAGTCAGGGCCTTGAAAATTTATGTTTCCAGGACGGCTGGAGTCAGGAAAACTGACTCGCTATTTATCCTGTATGCACCCAACAAACTGGGTGCTCCTGCTTCTAAGCAGACTATTGCTCGCTGGATTTGTAGCACAATTCAGCTGGCGCATTCTGCGGCTGGACTGCCGCATCCTAAATCAGTTAAAGCCCATTCTACAAGGAAGGTGGGCTCATCTTGGGCGGCTGCCCGAGGGGTCTCGGCTTTACAACTTTGCCGAGCTGCTACTTGGTCAGGGGCAAACACGTTTGCAAAATTCTACAAATTTGATACCCTGGCTGAGGAGGACCTTGAGTTCTCTCATTCGGTGCTGCAGAGTCATCCGCACTCTCCCGCCCGTTTGGGAGCTTTGGTATAATCCCCATGGTCCTTTCGGAGTTCCCAGCATCCACTAGGACGTTAGAGAAAATAAGATTTTACTCACCGGTAAATCTATTTCTCGTAGTCCGTAGTGGATTCTGGGCGCCCGTCCCAAGTGCGGATTGTCTGCAATAATTGTACATAGTTATTGTTCACTAACGGGTTATTGTTATGAGCCATCTGTTGAGAGGCTCAGTTATGTTTCATACTGTTAACTGGATATGGTATCACGTGTTATACGGTGTGATTGGTGTGGCTGGTATGAGTCTTACCCGGGATTCAAAATCCTTCCTTATTGTGTCAGCTCTTCCGGGCACAGTATCCTAACTGAGGCTTGGAGGAGGGTCATAGTGGGAGGAGCCAGTGCACACCAGGTTGCTTTCTTTTAGTTGTGCCCAGACTCCTGCGGAGCCGCTATTCCCCATGGTCCTTTCGGAGTTCCCAGCATCCACTACGGACTACGAGAAATAGATTTACCGGTGAGTAAAATCTTATTTTTGCACAGCTCCCCTGCACAAGCGATCGCACACTTGCTATGCTAAAATACACTTCCCCATAGGCGGAGACAATCTGATCGCACGGCTGTAAAAAACTGCTGTCGTGCGATCAACTCGGAATGACCCCCTGTGTTTCATTGAAATCCTGTGTGTCACTGGCCGGATCCTGTTCTGCAGGATCCCGCAGAACAGGATCCGTGTGCACACAGAACCCCCCTCCCGGCCAAGCGGGTCCCATTCAGCGGGACCCACTTGGCCGCTAAGTGTGGCCGTATGCATAGTGTGTCAAAGCACTGAAAGTGAAAGTGAAACATCACAACAAAGATCCATCAAAATTAAAATTCTTGGGAATTCAAAAAGTCAAAAAAACTGGAGTGAGGTGATTTTTCAACAGAATTGAAAAGAAATGAGACAAAATGGATATATCATATGAATACACTGATATTGATATTGAACTAAATGCCTTTTTATAATTCTATGTGTTAAGGTTTATAAGAATAACTTTACTTATAGTATACGTAATTTTTATACATATATTTCTGCAGCGGGGTACACTGTGTTCCACAGGAAAACATCGGGGTGTAGAGTCCGCCCTGCATAGTGCCGGCCCACCCCGCAGAAATGCAAAAGCATTGCACAGCGACGATGCTTTTGCATTTGAGGAGTAACTCCCGGCCAGCGCAGCTCCTACGGCTGGCCGGGAGAAAAACTCCACTGTCCGGGTGGCAGCGGCTGCGTGTGACGTCACGCAGCTGCGGCGGCCCGCCCCCCCAACGCTCTGGCCACGCCTGCGCCGTCCAGGCCCCTCCCGCCATCCAGCCACCTCCCGCTGTCCAGCCCCCTCCTGCTGTCCAGCCCCTCCCGTCTGTCAATCAGGTAAAGGCAATCGCTAGGCAATGACGGCCTTCGGCCGTCTGGCATGCGCCGGCGCACTGCTGCGATAAACTGCAGCGTGCGATCGAGTCAGAATGACCCCCTAGGTGCGTCAGGGTCGTTTATATAGTGCACCACAGTATTTACCTATTCAGTGTATTCTACTGTGTACTCAGTCATATAATACTGGATTTATTCGCAGGTGTTATGTACTGGGGACTCAGTCACATACTATCGCATTTAATCGCAGGTATTATACTCTGTCTGGCTTCATCGTACTGAACTGCTCTCTGTTGCATTTGTGTACAACTTCTAACAGGAATGGCAAATCGGTGGACACTCCTGCAGCATGCAGAGTATGCGCCAATGATTTACCAGAGGGGGAAGCTGTGTATGATGGTCTGTGTACCATTTATTAGCAGTTTCTTATTAGCAGTTTCTTATATAGCGCAGCATATTCCGTTGCGCTTTACAATTGGAACAACAGTTATAGAACAAAACTGGGCAAAGACAGACAGACATAGAGGTAGGAAGGCCCTGCTCGCAAGCTTACAATCTATAGGATGTGTCATACAGCCTCCATTCAGTCCGCAACTCCTGTATCCAGTCAGGAGCCACCCTGGGCCGCGTTCTTAAGCCTACTGGGTACTCTAAGGGAACGCATAATGCCTCCTATGGGACCGCCTGTACCATTACAGCCTCAAATAGTCCCTATGGTTAATCCGCATTGGGCGGACAACTTGTCTAACCAGTTGCAGCAGTTGGCTCATTCCTTGGTCAGACAAAAATCTACCCCTGGTCACTCCCGTGTCGCTGGGTCATCTAGCGGACTGCTTCCTCACAATCCACAAATCTCTCAGCTGTTTCATCTGAAGAGGAGGGGGAGCATACTGTCCTGTCAGACACTAAATCAGGCGTTTCTGATGAGGATTTTACAATGCAAATTGACGTCCCTGCTCTAGTGGTTGCTATTAAGCAAATCCTACCAATCACTGATGATGAAGAACCCTCTTCTGTCACCAAGTAAACTGACATATTTAAAAGACAAAGCAGTCCTGGGCGGCCCGTCAGCCTATTTCTAAACAAGACAAGCCTCCCGCATGACGGGGCAGGCCTCCCCCTGGGGGACCCCAGTATGGGAGGCCGACTTCTGCAGTTCACCCAGGTTTGGTTGAAGACCACTTCAGACGCATGGGTGCGAAAAGTTGACTCTCACGGGTACGCACTCTCTTTCAAGAGACGTCCCCTTTGCCAGTTTTGCACCACGGTCCATCCCTTCGGATCCACTAAAGGCGCAATCTCTGCAGCAGGTTGTGAGTTCTCTCCTGAATACAGGAGTGGTAGTGCCGGTACCTCTGTCCCAACGGGGCAGTGGTTACTACTCGACCCTATTTCTAGTCCCGAAACCCGATGGGTCATTCCAGCCTATACTCAATCTCAAATCACTAAAGAAGTTTGTTAGAGTGTCCAAGTTCCTTATGGAGACGCTGCGCTCAATTGTACTGGCAATGGAACCCAGAGACTATGGGGGTAATTCAGAGTTGATCACAGCAGCAAATTTGTTAGCAGTTGGGCAAAACCATGTGCATTGCAGGGGGAGCAGATATAACGTGCAGAGAGAGAGAGAGAGTTAGATTTGGATGGGTTATATTGTTTCTGTGCAGGGTAAATACTGGCTGCTTTATTTTTACACTGCAATTTGGATTTCAGTTTGAACACACCCCACCCAAATCTAACTCTCTCTGCACATGTTACATCTGCCCCCCCCCCCCCCCCCCTGCAGTGCACATGGTTTTGCCCAACTGCTAACAAATTTGCTGCTGCAATCAACTCTTAATTACTAGTGATGAGCGGATTCGGTTTTACTCGGTTTTACTCGGTTCTCAAAACGGCATCTTATTGGCTCACGGATGTCACGTGTTTTGGATAGCCAATAAGATGCCGTTTTGAGAACCGAGTAAAACCGAGTAAAACCGAGTAAAACCGAACCTCGCTCATCACTATTAATTACCCCCTATATGGTATCCATGGATATTCAGGATCCGTACCTGCATATACCTATTGCCAAGTCACATCAGCAGATGCGGCGGTTTGTTATTGGCAACTTACACTATCAGTTCCAGGCGCTGCCATTTGGACTGGCTACAGCTCCTCGGATCTTCACTAAGGTCATGGCCGTAATGATGGCATATCTCCATCGCCAGGGAGTCAGGATCCTGCCATATCTGGATGACTTGCTGATACTGGCAAACTCCCATGATGTCCTCCTTAGTCATCTACAACTGACGGTAAGCTTCCTACAAGCCCATGGGTGGCTCATCAATGCAAGAAATCTTCGCTGGTCCCAGCTCAGAGCATGGTGCACCTGGGGGCACTCCCGGACACACACAGTAAACATCTGTTCCTGTCTCCTGAGAAAGTCCTGAAGCTTCAGGACAGGATAAGATGCTTCCTTTGTCGCCTCAGAGTGTCGATGCACTCGGTGATGCGAGTACTTGGGCCCTCATTCCGAGTTGATCGCTAGCTGCCGTTGTTCGCAGCGCAGCGATCAGGCTAAAAATCGGCACTTCTGCGCATGCGTATGGTGCGCACTGCGCATGCGCGACGTACTTTCACAAAAGCCGATGCAGTTTCACACAAGGTCTAGTGACGCTTTTCAGTCGCACTGCTGGCCACAGAGTGATTGACAGGAAGTGGGTGTTTCTGGGTGGTAACTGACCGTTATCGGGGAGTGTGTGTAAAAACGCATGCGTGCCAGATAAAAACGCAGGAGTGGCTGGGGAAACGTAGGCGTGGCTGTGCAAACGCAGGGCGTGTTTGTGACGTGAAAACAGGACTAAACAGACTGAAGTGATCGCTAGCTAGGAGTAAGTCTCGAGCTACTCAGAAACTGCACAGTCTTTTTTTGCAGCAGCGCTGCAATCCTTTCGTTCGCACTTCTGCTAAGCTAAGATACACTCCCAGAGGGTGGCGGCTTAGCGTTTGCACTGCTGCTAAAAGCAGCTAGCGAGCGATCAACTCGGAATAAGGGTCTTGGTCTGATGGTGTCGGCATTCGCTCAATTTCATTCCTGCCCTCTGCAGAGGTAAATTCTTTCCAAGTGGAACGGCCTACCTCATCGGATCAAATCTCACATGATTACTTTGACTCTGGAGGTTCGTCAATCATTGACCTGCTGGCTACAGGACCAGCAATTGAGCAAGGGCCATCCCTTTTGGATTCTGGATCCCTGACTGGGTCCTGCTGACAACAGATGTCAGTCTGCGGGGATGGGGTGCGGTATTGGAGCAACACTCTTTCCAGGGTCGTTGGACCAAGGAGGAGTCTCTCCTCCTGAAAAACATTCTGGAGCTGCGGGCGGTGTTCAATACGTTATCTCTCGCCCTGCGTCTTGTACAGAACAAGCCTGTTCAAGTACGGTCAGACAATGTTGGAAGTGTCAAAAATCCTTAGATGGGTGGAACGCCATCTGCCAGCAATATCAGCAGTGTTCATTCCGGGTGTCCTAAACTGGGAAGTGGACTTCCTAAGTCGTTCGGACGTACACGCTGGAGAGTGGAGTCTTCATCCGGAAGTCTTTCAACTCCTAGTGGACACGTGGGGCCTACCAGATGGTAGACCTGATGGTGTCTCAACACAGTCACAAAGTTCCGGTCTTCGGATCAAGGACCAGGGATCCTCAAGCAGCGTTCGTGGACGCACTAGCCATTCCATGGAACTTTTGGCTGCCTTACGTGTTCCCTCCAGTGTCACTCCTGCCCAGGGTCCTGCGGAAGTTCCAGCAAGAAGGAGGAATACTACTGCTAGTCGCTCCGGCGTGGCCCAGATGGCATTGGTTCTCAGACCTGCAGGGTCTTTCGACAGAGCATCCTCTTCTACTTCCTCAACGACCAGACCTCCTCGTACAGGGCCCGCGTCTCTATGCAGACCTGGCCAGACTGGCTTCGACGGCGTGGCTCTTGAAGCATCACTTCTGAGGACCAAAGGATTCTCTGAGGCGGTCAACCAAACTATGTTCAAAGCCCGCAACCTTTCATCTGCTGTACACCTTTCCTTGACAACTTTGCTGCCTGGCTTCCCCACTTTCTCTCCTCCGACCTCCCCTCTATCATCCTCGGTGACTTTAACATCCCTATCGACATCACTAATGCAGCTTCCTCTAACCTTCTTGCTCTTTCCACCTCCTTTGGACTTTCTCAATGGTCCTCCACCCCTACTCACAATCTCGGCCACTCCCTCGACCTTGTCTTCACCCACCGATGTGATCTCTCTGATTTCTCTAACTCTTCCTTCCCTCTCTCTGACCACCATCTGCTTTCTTTCACCCTCTCATCTTCCCCTCTCTGCTCCACACCCAGACCCACCATCACCAGACGCAATCTCGGGTCCCTCAACCCCGCTATAATGTCCTCCCTCGAGACCTTCCTCTTTCCACTATGACTTGTCCCAACCAGGCAGCCTCCTTCTATAACTCTTCCCTTACTGCTGCTCTTGACTCTGTGGCCCCCCTCTCATCTGTCCCCCTCCGCCGCTCCAAACCCCAACCCTGGCACACCAAACTCACACGATTCCTACAAAAATGTTCACGGTCTGCAGAACGCTCCTGGAGGAGATCCCACTCTCTGGCGGACTTTCTCCATTTCAAGTTTATCCTCTCTTCCTATAGCTCTGCTCTTTCTCTCGCCAAGCAATCCTTTTTCCAAACACTCATCTCTTCTCAGTCCTCCAGTCCGACTCTTTGAAACTTTCAACACTCTCCTTCGCCCTCCTCCCCTCCCCTCTTCCCTCACTCCCACTGACTTTGCCTCCTTCTTCAGCTCCAAAATTGAGGATATTCAAAATTACATCTCCTCCCGCCACCCCTCTGCTGCCCCCCTGCTCCCACCATCCCTCCCGTCCATCTATCCCACCCTGTCCTGCTTCCGTCCCACCTCAGACAAGGAAGTCCACTCCCTCATCTTATCCTCCCCCCCCACAACCTGCCACTTGGACCCCCTCCCCTCCCGTCTTCTCCGCTCCCTCCCCCCCACTGCCTGCTCCCACCTTGCTCACCTCTTTAACCTATCGCTCTCTACTGGCATCTTTCTCTCACCATTCAAACATCCTCTGGTGTCCCCTACTGTTAGGATCTCCTGCTCTGTGCTGCCACGTCGCCATGGCAACCGGGAGGCAAGTGTTAGCGAAGTAACCTGAGCGCAGCTGATACTCCGGTCCGGGTTTTTACTGTGTAGTGGGTACAGGCTCTGTGCACGGCAGGGAATCCGGCGCTGGTTTTGTGCTCACAGTCTGTGAGGTCTGAGTGGGGCGTGGACAGCACCTGCTATATAAACCATCCTCTCAGGCTAGGCAAATGCTGCTGAATCTTTGTTTGTTAGTCAGTTCCAGAGAGTTAGCTAGTACTGTGTGACTTTGTATTTACTTGTTGCTTACTGCGAATAGGCCTTGGGATTCGGTACTTCATTCTGCCAATCCGGACCTGGCAGTAAGACTGGAGTCAGTTGTTTGACCTGCTGGGGTTCTTTTGCTATTCTGTGAACCCAGCAGGTTTGCGGCTGTACTCTCAGACCTGCTTGCTTAATCCTCCCTCACTGTGCAGGGCGTCCAGGTGTCAGTTTAGTGGCAGTAAGCTGAACCTGTGCCCTGCAAGTGGGGGTTAGGATTGTGGATACTCTCCTTGTGTCTATATTTCTATCTCTGACCAAGGAGTTTATTCCCACACCCGTTGGTAACTCTTTGGGGTTTTTTCTGTTGCTCTTAGCAACATCATTTCAGGTGCTCCACATGTTAAATCACTACACATCGCTTCATTGTCCGCTCTATTCCATCTGAGCATTCCTGACACTAGGGAGACACCCAATTCCTGAGCCTTTGGGCTTCTCCGTTCACTTTGTGTTTATTAGTTATTCCATCACCTCCTGTGTATGTTATGTTATACTGTCTGTGAGTTTGTTTGTTTGCTTCGCTTCCCTCTCTAGACAACAGTTATTTGTTGAATACACCGTTGGCACTCCCACTATAAGAATAAAAAAGTTACGTGAAAATCTTGATGAATAGTCCCAAAATGAATCCTATGTTTCACTTGGAAAATTCTTTTTTTTCTAGATGCCAATTCTTCTCCCAAAATTAATTCGAAATTTTTTCCTTATGTAGAGGTATTCGTCATAGAAAGAAGAAAAAGCACATATAGTGTAGTAATTCAAAATAAAAGTAGATTTATTAAATTAAAATTCATGAGATACTCGTATCCAATAAAAGTGACAAATTCACTATGTAGTAAAATTGGAACCGTACCGTGTCAGGCTCCCAGCATGGAGCAATGAGAAGAGCAAAATTGGAAGGTTCCGGAATTCCTCCCTCCTCCCCTCATGCAAAACACCGGCCGCAGGACCTGGTAGGGTTCTCCTGGTACTCTAGATGCAGGTAGATGGATCATTCAGTGCCGCCAACGCGTTTCGAGTTGTATCTAACTCTTCCTCAGGGCAGAATGATCCATACCTGCACACATCCTCTTTTTATACTGCATTTGACCCGGAAGTGGAAACGTGCTTCCTGTTGGTTACTTGTTCAGAAGGTCATTAAATTATTGTCCTGGCATATTCCTTAATTTCTTAATATTTATAGCACTGGAAATATAATGCCTATATTGTAAAATGATGTGAAATAAACAAAACAATAATGTTAAATGCTAAACTGCTTCCTGTGTGATATCATTTTCGGCCATGTATTATTCCTATGAAAGCAATACAAGATTGCTCCATACATCACTAAATACGTATACATTGACCATATAGATTGATTCCAGTAAAGATATATCTTTATCTCAGCAGAGTTTTGTTGGAAACGTTATGCGTTCCATTCACGGCCGTACCCGGAAGCGCCGTGCGTTCCACCGCCAAGGACACACACGCACTTCCGGGAGCGGCGCGGCCGGTCTGAGTTTTACTTCCCTGCGTTCCAGCAAAGTGCGGCAGCTACCTATTACCAAAAGTAATTCCATTGACCACATGGATTGAATCCAGTAAAGATATATCTTTGTCTTCAGCAAAGTTTTATTGGAAACGCTTTGCGTTCCATTTACGGCCGTACCCGGAAGCGCCGTGCGTTCCACCGCCGAGGACACACACGCACTTCCGGGAGCGGCGCTGCCGGGCTGAGTTTCACTTCCCTGCGTTCTAACAAAATGGGGCAGCTTCCTATTGCCCAGAGTAATTCCCTGCTATGGCAACCATGATGAATAAGATCTTGCCCATATACATGTGCAAAGTGCAAGTAGATAAATATGCATAAATAATAAGGCATGTTCATACACCGGTATACTCCTGTTAGCACTGGTGTGCGTAACATATTCAGCAGCCCTACTCCTGTTGAAATTTTGTGGGAATATGGAGCATACCCCTCAAAATACTAAATAGGTGGTCGATCAGGTGCAGGTCCTGACTCGACAATTTAATGAGATGTCCATTAAAATGAACACCCCGCAGGCTGCTAGCGGAGCTCCCGCAGCAGCACCGGCAAGTTCAGGGGTTAAGGAGCCGTAAAAGTAAATCTCCCGGTTCGTTTTTCTGGAGATCGCTCGCAGTTCTTTTGTTTCAAGGAGAGCTGTAAGCTATATTTCAGGCTTAGGCCCCAGTCTTCTGGGTCTGAGATTCAGCGGGTGGGCATGGTGATTTCCTTGCTACAAGGAGACCCACAGGTCTGGGCATATGGGTTACAGCCTGACTGTCCGTCGCTTAAAAGTGTTGATGCTTTTTTTTACGGCACTGGGCATTTTATATGATGACCCTGACAAGATTGCTTCAGCCGAGGCTCAGATTACGGTTCTTAAGCAAGGGCGACGGCCAGCTGAGGTTTATAGTACGGAGTTTCGGAGGTTGGCTCATGATACCCAGTGGAATGACCCAGCCCTGAGAAACCAGTACCGAAGGGGCCTTTCTGACCAGATAAAGGACCAACTGGTACAATATCCCTCGCCTGATAGCTTAGATCAGCTCATGCAGTTATCCATCCGGGTGGATAGACGGCTGAGAGAGCGTAGGCTTGAAAGGGAGACCGCAGTTTCCTTTTTTCCCAAGGGAACCTCAGACTCTGAGGAATATTCCGGGGAGCCTATGCAGATTGGGGCTACCCGCCTCTCCTCGCGTGAGAAGACGCGGAGGAGACAGCAGGGTTTGTGTTTGTACTGTGGGAATAAAGGTCATGTTGTAGTATCATGCCCAGAAAAAACGGAAAACTTCAGGGCCTGAGGGTGATGGGAAATATCCTGTCAGGCCAGAAGTCAGAATTTCCTAAAAAGACTTTTCTCATTCCGGTGACTTTGGAGATCCTCGGTCAAACTGTCAAGACTGAGGCCTTTGTTGACAGTGGGGCCGATGGGGTTTTCATGGACCGTCAATTCGCCCTGGAACACTCTGTTCCCTCAGTACCTTTGGCATCAGAGATTGAGATCTGTGGGTTAAACGGGGAACCATTGTCCCAGGGTAAAATTACCTCCTGCACCAGCCAAATTCCTTTGTTTATTGGAGCCACACACTCTGAAAAATTGTCTTTTTATGTGACTGTCTGTTCTTTTGCCCCATTGGTTTTGGGGTTACCCTGGTTAAGGGCCCATAACCCTCAATTTGACTGGGTCTCTGGGGAGATTCTTAGTTGGGGTAGTGATTGTTTCAGGAGTTGCTTGAGCCTTCCAGTCAGGCTCTCGCAGCTAAGTTTGCCAGGATTGCCAGGATGTTATGCAGATTTTGCGGATGTGTTCTCCAAAAAAGTTGCGGAGGTACTTCCTCCCCATCGCCCCTATGACTGTGCCATTGATTTGTTGCCAGATGCTAAGCTTCCCAAGAGCAGGTTGTACTCCCTGTCACGTCCTGAGACCCAGGCTATGGCAGAGTACATTCAGGAGAACTTGGCTAAGGGATTTATCAGACCCTCACAGTCCCCAGTTGGGTCGGGGTTCTTTTTCGTGGGTAAAAAGGACGGTTCGTTGCGACCCTGCATCGACTTCAGGGAATTGAACCGTATCACGATTAAAAACTCGTACCCACTGCCTCTCATTTCGGTTTTGTTTGACCAGCTTCGTACTGCCACCATTTTTTCTAAGATTGACCTACGCGGTGCTTACAATCTAATCTGAATAAGAGAGGGGGATGAATGGAAGACTGCCTTTAATACCCACTCAGGGCATTATGAATATTTGGTGATGCCTTTTGGGCTCTCTAATGCCCCGACAGTCTTCCAGGAATTCATGAACGATGTGCTCAGGGAATATTTGGATAGATTCTTAGTTGTTTATCTAGATGACATCCTAATCTTCTCTCATTCCCTGGAGGAACATCGGAAGCATGTACGCTTAGTCCTCCAGAAACTCAGAGACCACCAGCTTGGGGCGAAGCTGGAGAAGTGCGAGTTTGAAGTCCAGCAAATCGCATTTCTAGGGTATATTATCTCCTCAGAAGGTTTCCAAATGGAGGGTTCTAAGGTACAGGCAGTCCTGGATTGGGTGCAGCCCACTAGTTTGAAGGCGCTTCAGTGTTTTCTGGGCTTTGCGAATTTTTATAGACGGTTTATTGCTGGATTTTCGTCTATAGTGGCCCCCTTGGTGGCACTCACTAAGAAAGGGGCGGATGTTGCTCACTGGTCTTGTGAGGCCAAAGCGGCCTTTGCCCGTCTCAAAAGGGCATTTGTCTCGGCCAAGGTGCTGCGACACCCAGATCCAGAGCGTCCTTTTGTGGTAGAAGTGGATGCCTCTGAGATAGGTATTGGGGCAGTGCTCTCTCAGATGGGGGTGTCTGATAATCGCCTTCATCCCTGTGCTTACTTTTCCCATAAATTTTCGTCTGCCGAGATGAATTATGATGTGGGTAACCGGGAATTGTTGGCTATAAAGGATGCACTCGGGGAGTGGAGACACTGGCTTGAGGGGGCTAAGTTTGTGGTCTCAATTCTCACCGACCATAAGAATCTGGCATATTTAGAGTCAGCGAAGCGGCTCAATGCCAGGCAGGCACGATGGGCTTTGTTTTTTGCTCGCTTTAATTTTTTTATAACATATCGCCCTGGGTCAAAAAACATCAAGGCTGATGCGCTCTCGCTGAGTTTTGCTCCAGTTCAAGAGACCACTGAGGAGCCATTGCCCATTGTGTACCCATCATGTATTAAAGTGGGCATTACCCAGGACCTCTTGTCATTAGTCCTTAGAGCACAGGAGCAGGCTCCTCCAGACCTTCCGGTAGGTCTCTTGTTTGTGCCTCCTAGGTTAAGACAGCGAGTGTTCCTGGAATTCCATGCCAAGAGGTCGGCAGGGCATCCGGGTATTGCCAGAACTCGGGAGTTGCTGTCTAGGGCGGTGTGGTGGCCCTCGGTGGCTAGGGATGTTGATCAGTGGGTTCGGGCATGTGACGTTTGTGCCCGAAATAAAACTCCTAGAGGGGTTCCTGTCGGCCCATTACATCCACTCTCTATTCCGTCTAAGCCGTGGACCCACATTTCCATGGATTTTGTGGTGGACTTGCCCAAATCCTCGGGGATGACAGCCATTTGGGTTGTCGTTGACAGGTTTTCGAAGATGGCGCATTTCGTTACACTGGTTGGGTTGCCATCGGCCTGACGCCTGTCTGAGTTATTTATGCAGCATGTTGTGCGCCTCCACGGGTTGCCACTTGATGTGGTCTCTGACCGTGGATCCCAGTTTGTGGCCAAATTCTTGAGGGCATTTTGTTCTGATCTCCAGATTTCTGTGAGCTTGTCGTCAGGCTACCATCCACAGTCTAATGGGCAGACTGAGAGGGTGAACCAGTCCTTGGAGCAGTTCCTCAGGTGTTATGTCTACAAGTGTCATACTGACTGGGTTGCTCATCTGTCCATGGCGGAATTTGCCTATAACAACGCGGCTCACTCTGCTACAGGGATCTCTCCCTTCCTTTGTGTGTATGGGCATCATCCTAAGGCCAATTCTTTTGACCCCCTGGATTCCACGTCTGGTGGTTCCTCTGTTGTTTCGGTCCTTAGGGGTATTTGGAGGAAAGTGAAGAAAGCCCTTGTGTCTGTGTCATTAGTGACCCAAAGGGTTTTTGATAAGCGGAGAAGACCCTGCAGCTTCAAATTAGCAGACTTTGTCTGGTTGTCCACCAAGAATTTGAAGTTGAGACAGCCATCTCATAAGTTTGGTCCCCGGTTCATCGGCCCTTATAAGATCACCAGGGTTATCAATCCGGTGGCATTTCAGTTAGATCTGCCCCGTTCATTGGGTATCAATAAAACATTTCATTGTTCCCTTTTAAAACTGGCGGTTAGTAATCCTTCTTCCAGTGGAAGACCTTCTCCTCTTCTGATATGGGGTCAGAGGGAGTTTGTGGTTGAAAGGGTTCTTGACTCCAAGATGGTTTGGGGTCGGCTGTCATTTTTGGTGCACTGGAAGGGGTATGGCCCGGAGGAGCGGTCGTGGGTGCGCAGTTGTGATCTTCATGCCCCCAGACTGATACGCTCTTTCTTCTCGCAGTTCCCCGATAAACCCGGTGGTAGGGGTTCTTTGACCCCTCGTCAGAGGGGGGGTACTGTTAGGATCTCCTGCTCTGTGCTGCCACGTCGCCATGGCAACCGGGAGGCAAGTGTTAGCGAAGTAACCTGAGCGCAGCTGATACTCCGGTCCGGGTTTTTACTGTGTAGTGGGTACAGGCTCTGTGCACGGCAGGGAATCCGGCGCTGGTTTTGTGCTCACAGTCTGTGAGGTCTGAGTGGGGCGTGGACAGCACCTGCTATATAAACCATCCTCTCAGGCTAGGCAAATGCTGCTGAATCTTTGTTTGTTAGTCAGTTCCAGAGAGTTAGCTAGTACTGTGTGACTTTGTATTTACTTGTTGCTTACTGCGAATAGGCCTTGGGATTCGGTACTTCATTCTGCCAATCCGGACCTAGCAGTAAGACTGGAGTCAGTTGTTTGACCTGCTGGGGTTCTTTTGCTATTCTGTGAACCCAGCAGGTTTGCGGCTGTACTCTCAGACCTGCTTGCTTAATCCTCCCTCACTGTGCAGGGCGTCCAGGTGTCAGTTTAGTGGCAGTAAGCTGAACCTGTGCCCTGCAAGTGGCGGTTAGGATTGTGGATACTCTCCTTGTGTCTATATTTCTATCTCTGACCAAGGAGTTTATTCCCACACCCGTTGGTAACTCTTTGGGGGTTTTTCTGTTGCTCTTAGCAACATCATTTCAGGTGCTCCACATGTTAAATCACTACACATTGCTTCATTGTCCGCTCTATTCCATCTGAGCATTCCTGACACTAGGGAGACACCCAATTCCTGAGCCTTTGGGCTTCTCCGTTCACTTTGTGTTTATTAGTTATTCCATCACCTCCTGTGTATGTTATGTTATACTGTCTGTGAGTTCGTTTGCTTCGCTTCCCTCTCTGTTCATACACCGGTATACTCCTGTTAGCACTGGTGTGCGTAACACCTATTCTCAAAAAAGCCAACCTCGACCCTTCATCACTCACTAGCTACCGCCCCATCTCTCTTCTCCCTTTTTCCTCCAAACTACTTGAACGACTGGTCTACAGCCGTCTCACAAGCTACCTCTCTGACCACTCCATCCTTGATCCACTACAATCTGGCTTTCGCCCACTCCACCGAGACTGCCCTGGTGAAAGTCATCAGTGACCTGCTTTCGGCCAAATCCAAGGGCCACTTCTCTTTGCTCATCCTTCTGGACCTCTCTGCTGCCTTTGACACCGTGGATCACCCTCTCCTCCTCCGCACACTCCAAAATGTTGGCCTCTCTAGCACCGTCCTTGACTGGTTTACCTCATACCTCACTAACCGCTCCTTCTCTGTGTCTGCCTCCGGAACCACCTCACACCCTTCCATCCTTCCTGTTGGTGTCCCTCAGGGTTCTGTCCTAGGCCCCCTTCTGTTCTCCCTCTACACCTCTTCCCTGGGTGCGCTCATTAACTCATTTGGCCTTCAATACCACCTCTATGCTGATGACACACAACTCTACCTCTCCTCTCCTGATCTGTCCCCCTCTGTCCTCTCTCAGGTCTCTAGCTGCCTCTCTGCCATCTCCTCCTGGATTTCTGAGCGCTCTCTGAAGCTCAACATGGATAAAACTGAACTTATTATCTTTCCCCCAGCCAGAGCAACCCCCCCTACAAATATCTCTATCACTGTTGACAACACTATCATCTCCCCCGTTCCCCAACTCCGCTGCCTGGGCGTCACTCTTGACTCCTCCCTCTCCTTTGCACCCTACATCCAAGCTCTGGCGCAATCTTGTCGGTTCCAGCTACGCAACATTGCTCGCATCAGGCCATTTCTCTCCCAGAGTGCAACTAAACTTATCATCCACTCACTGGTCATCTCACGACTTGACTACTGCAATGTGCTCCTCACTGGCCTCACTTGCTCCCACATCGCTCCCCTCCAATCTGTCCTCAACTCTGCAGCTAGGCTCATCTTCCTCTCCCGCCGCTCCACTTCTGCCACTCCCCTTCAACAAAATCTACACTGGCTCCCATTCCCCTACAGAATCCTCTTCAAACTCCTCACCCTCACATACAAGGCCATCTCTATTTCCACTGCTCCCTACATCTCCAACCTCCTCTCCCTTCATACTCCCTCCCGCCCACTACGGTCGGCTGATGACCGTCGCCTCTCCTCTGCCTTGGTCACTGCTTCCCATGCACGAGTTCAAGATTTTGCCCGTGTTGCACCCCTTCAGTGGAATGCGCTCCCCCGCTCCATTAGACTCTCCCCGACCTTGCAAAGCTTCAAACGGGCATTGAAAACCCACCTATTTATCAAAGCGTACCCCTCCAATGCATAACCTAGTCCTTAGGCTGCTCCTCCATCACCCTGCCCCATGCCTTGGACATCTCTGCTTTGCTCGCATACCACCATCAGGCTTCTACCTGCTTGCTTGCACCTCATGTCATCTGTCTGTTGCCCCTCCCCACTAGATTGTTAGCTCTTCAGAGCAGGGCCCTCTTTCCTCTTGTCTAAACCCTCTTCTTGACACATTTCACTCAGCGACCATCTTTACCTGCTTTCTCTCCTGCTGGTAAAGGCTCATCTCTATCTATGGCCGCCAGCCCCAAGTAGTACAATGATTACTCCTTCGCTACTTACATCTAAGCTGTATTATGTTTTGAGAACTGTGTTGCTCTTTGTTACCTGCACTCCATTTTTGTTATTTATTTACTGTTATGCTAAGTTTTGTCTCCCTGTACTGTCCTTTGTACGGCGCTGCGAAATACTTGTGGCGCCCTATAAATAAAATGTAATAATAATAATAATCTGCCTGGATCTATTACAGGGTCTGGAATCTTACTTCACCTGGAGTGCTGATAAGAACTATGATGTGTACAGATTCAAAACTTCCAGAATCCTGGCTTTCCTGCAACAAGGCCTGGACTTAGGCCTTCGTCTGACCTCCCTCAAGGTTCACATATCTGCCTTGTCGGTGTGGTTTCAGAGAAAAATTGCATCTCTACCTGACGTTCATACATTCACTCAGGGTGTGTTAAGAATGCAGCCTCCCTATGTCCCTCTGGTGGCTCCATGGGATCTGTCTGTTGTCCTGAATGCCCTCCAAGAGTTTCCATTTGAACCTCTTGAGTCAGTGGACCTTAAATGGCTCACAGCCAGGGTCCTGTTTCTGTTGGTTATTGCCTCTGCTAGAAGGGTTTTGGACCTAGGTGATTTGTCCTGTCGTGCAACCTTTCTAATATTACATCATGACCGGGCAGTTCTTAGAACTCGCCCAGGTTATTTACCTAAGCTGGTGTCATCTTTTCACCTTAACCAAGAGATTGTGGTCCCGGCCTTTATCTCTTCGGATTTGTCCCCCAAAGAGCGGTCTTTGGATGTCGTAAGGGCTCTCCGTATATATGTGGAGAGGACTGCCTCTATCAGGAGGTCAGATACCCTTTTTGTACTGTTTGGTCTCCACAAACGTGGCTGGCTTGCAAATAAGCAAACCTTGGCCAGATGGATTAGAATGGCGATTGCACAAGCTTATGCGCAGGCTGGTCTCCCAGCTCCTGCTGCTACTAAAGGTCATTCTACTTGGTCTGTTGGACCTCATTGGGCGGCCTGCCATGGCGCGTCCACAGAACAATTGTGCAAGGCGGCTACATGGTCCTCAGTGAACACGTTCATTAGGTTCTATGCCTTTGATACTTCCGCTTCCCAGGGTGCTTCCTTTGGATGCCGGGTTCTAATACCTGCTAAGGCGCATCCCCTCCCTTAAAGAACTGTTTTAGGACATCCCCGATGTTTTCCTGTGGAACACAGTGTACCCCGCAACAGAAAAGGAGAGTTATGGTAGACTTACCATTGTTAACTCTCTTTCTGCAAGGTACACTGGGTTCCACAGGGCGCCCACCCTGACGCACCTAGCTTCTATGGGTTTGTATGGCATTAGCTGCTAGTTCCTTCTCCTGTCGTGAGAATGTGGTTCTATGTGACTAACATCTGCCTTCTCTCTTACCTACTCCTACATTGGACTGGTTAACGAAACTGAGCTCACAGTGCCTGGAGGCGGGGTTACAGAGGAGGCCCCAATGCATCCTGGGACAGCCTAAAGCTTTAGCCTGCTGGTGCCTCTGGACCAAGACCCACTCTACACCCTGATGTTTTCCTGTGGAACCCAGTGTACCTCGAAGAAAGATAGTTAACAATGATAAGTCTACCATAACTCTCCTTTTTTCACAACACATCACATTTATTTTACTTTTTAGAATACGCACTACCTCTATATAGAAAAAAGAAAGATGGAGACCATTATCCAAAAAGGAACACAAGGCAGCCACCTTTTTTGCATGGAAGATAGCTTCTGTTTTTTATTAGTTGATTAAAGTTTTACAAATAAAAAGGACACATCAAGGCACCAGTGCTATCCTTGAGAAAGGGCTTCTATGCCCAAAACGTGTTGGTTAGCACATATTAGAGAAATCAGCCACAAACCGCGGAGCCGTAGGAGACAGTTTGAACTCATATTACAAACGAGCACACAGAAGAAGCAAGGGAATCAGCCGGAGACAGCCCAGTACAAGGCGTCTAACACTAGCCGCTAACGGCCGCAGAGTAGAAGCCGCTAGCCAGAGACCGCTAGCACCAGCCGTTAGCTTTTACATATGGACTCTCTAAACAAAAAGGGCTGTAAACAAACTCTTTTAACTTACTTCTTTTTTACAGGTGTGCGTTCACATATCAGACAAGCACTCTGCCACTTTGCTAGTATCACATTTAATAATTTTATCAGAGCTGCTCTACATAAAACCTCCATAAATAGCGCAATCATTTGTTACCTATATGGTATCACATCTGTTGCTGCCCCTCCATCCATCTTCATTTGTAGAGCAGTCTCCATAGATTTCTATAGGAACTATAAATTCAACAAAGTTATCAAGCTCCAAAAAGCTAAGCTTGGACCCGATAGCTAGCGCCACCTTTATATGGTAGTTTTATGGTTTTTTGAGATCCGAACATGGTGGCAATTATATATATTTCTCTGACGTCCTAGTTGATGCTGGGAACTCCGTAAGGACCATGGGGAATAGACGGGCTCCGCAGGAGACTGGGCACTCTAAAGAAAAGATTAGGTACTATCTGGTGTGCACTGGCTCCTCCCTCTATGCCACTCCTCCAGACCTCAGTTAGAATCTGTGCCTGGCCAGAGCTGGGTGCTCCTAGTGGGCTCTCCTGAGCTTACTAGTAAAGAAAGTATTTATTAGGTTTTTTATTTTCAGTAAGCTTCTGCTGGCAACAGACTCACTGCTACGTGGGACTAAGGGGAGAGAAGCAAACCTACCTGCTTGCAGCTAGCTTGTGCTTCTTAGGCTACTGGACACCATTAGCTCCAGAGGGTTCGAACACAGGCACCTGTCCTCGATCGTCCGTTCCCGGAGCCGCGCCGCCGTCCCCCTTGCAGAGCCAGAAGAACAGAAGCTAGAAGACGTCGAAATCGGCGGCTGAAGACTCCTGTCTTCATTAAGGTAGCGCACAGCACCGCAGCTGTGCGCCATTGCTCCCAGCACATTTACACACTCCGGTCACTGTAGGGTGCAGGGCGCGGGGGGGCGCCCTGGGCTGCAATTGAAGTACCTTTGGCATAAAAATACATATATACAGTCTAGCACTGTATATATGTAAAAAACCCCGCCATTATTTTACACTGAAAGCGGGACAGAAGCCCGCCACTGAGGGGGCGGGGCCTTCTTCCACAGCACACCAGCGCCATTTTTTCTTCACAGCTCCGCTGGAAGCAGCTCCCCGGGCTCTCCCCTGCAGTATCCAGGTACAAGACGGGTTAAAAAGAGAGGGGGGGCACATAAATTTAGGCGCAAAGAATACTAAAAAAGCAGCTATTGGGTATATCACTTATTAGCAGTGAAAATCCCTGTGTTATATAGCGCTGTGGTGTGTGCTGGCATACTCTCTCTCTGTCTCCCCAAAGGACTTTGTGGGGTCCTGTCCTCAGTCTGGGCATTCCCTGTGTGTGTGCGGTGTGTCGGTACGGCTGTGTCGACATGTTTGATGAGGAAGGTTACGTGGAGGCGGAGCAAGGGCAGATAAGTTTGGTATTGCCCCCGTCGGGGCCGACACCTGATTGGATGGATATGTGGAAGGTCTTAAATGACAATGTAAACTCCTTACATAAAAGGTTTGATGACGCTGCAGCCTTGGGACAGCCGGGGTCTCAGCCCGCGCCTGCCCAGGCGACTCAGAAACCGTCAGGGGCTCATAAACGCCCTCTATCTCAGATGGTTGACACAGATGTCGACACGGAGTCCGACTCCAGTGTCGACGATGATGAGGCACATTTACAGTCTAAAATGACTAAGGCCATCCGATACATGATTATTGCAATGAAGGATGTATTACACATTTCTGAGAGTAACCCGGTTAATACCAAGAGGGTTTATATGTTTGGGGAGAAAAAGCAGCCAGTGACTTTTCCCCCATCTGATGAATTAAATGAATTGTGTGAAGAAGCGTGGAGTTCCCCTGATAAGAAATTAGTGATTTCTAAGAGGTTACTGATGGCGTACCTTTTCCCGCCAACGGGCAGGTTACGTTGGGAAACATCCCCTAGGGTGGACAAGGCGCTGACACGCTTATCTAAAAAGGTGGCCCTGCCGTCTCAGGATACGGCCGCCCTAAAGGAGCCTGCGGATAGAAAGCAGGAAGCTATCCTGAAGTCAGTGTATACACACTCTGGTACTCTACTGAGACCTGCTATTGCTTCAGCCTGGATGTGTAGTGCTGTAGCAGCGTGGACAGATACTCTGTTAGACGACATAGATTCCCTCGACAGAGATACTGTTTTGCTAACCCTGGGCCATATCAAAGATGTCGTCTTATATATGCGAGATGCTCAGAGGGACATTTGCCTGCTGGGCTCTAGAATTAATGCTATGTCCATTTCTGCCAGGAGGGTCTTATGGACTCGGCAATGGACAGGAGATGCTGATTCTAAAAAACACATGGAGGTTTTGCCTTATAAGGGTGAGGAATTGTTTGGGGACGGTCTGTCGGACCTCGTGTCTACAGCGACAGCTGGAAAGTCCACTTTCTTGCCTCAGGTTTCCTCACAGCCTAAGAAAGCACCGTATTATCAAATGCAGTCCTTTCGTTCCCAAAAAGGCAAGAGGGTCAGGGGTGCATCCTTTCTTGCCAGAGGCAGGGGTAGAGGTAAGAAGCTGCACCATGCAGCCAGTTCCCAGGAACAAAAGTCCTCCCCTGCTTCCACTAAGTCCACCGCATGACGTTAGGGCTCCACAGGCGGAGCCAGGTGCGGTGGGGGCGCGTCTCCGAAACGTCAGCAGCCAGTGGGTTCGCTCACAGGTGGATTTCTGGGCTATACAAATTGTATCTCAGGGATACAAGCTGGAATTCGAAGCGACTCCCCCCCGCCGTTACCTCAAATCAGCCTTGCCAGCTTCCCCCATGGAAAGGGAGGTAGTGCTGGCGGCAATTCACAAGCTGTACCTCCAGCAAGTGATTGTCAGGGTCCCCCTCCTTCAACAGGGAAGGGGTTACTATTCCACAATGTTTGTGGTACCGAAACCGGATGGTTCGGTGAGACCCATTCTGAATTTAAAGTCCTTGAACACTTATATAAAGAAATTCAAGTTCAAAATGGAATCGCTCAGAGCGGTTATTGCAAGCCTGGAAGAGGGGGATTTTATGGTGTCGCAGGACATAAAAGATGCTTACTTGCATGTCCCCATTTACCCACCTCACCAGGAGTACCTCAGATTTGTGGTACAGGACTGTCATTACCAGTTCCAGACGTTGTTGTTTGGCCTGTCCACGGCACCGAGAATATTTACCAAGGTAATGGCCGAAATGATGATACTCCTTCGGCAGAAGGGAGTTATAATTATTCCGTACTTGGACGATCTCCTCATAAAGGCGAGGTCCAGGGAGCAGTTGTTGATCAGCGTAGCACTCTCTCAGGAAGTGTTGCAATAGCACGGCTGGATTCTGAATGTTCCAAAGTCGCAGCTGATTCCTACGACGCGTCTGCTTTTCCTGGGCATGATTCTGGACACAGAACAGAAGAAGGTGTTCTCCCGGGGGAGAAGGCCCAGGAATTAGCATCTCTGGTCAGGGACCTCCTGAAACCAAAACAGGTATCGGTGCATCACTGCACACGAGTCCTGGGAAAGATGGTAGCTTCATACGAAGCCATTCCCTTCGGCAGGTTCCATGCGAGGATCTTTCAGTGGGATCTGTTGGACAAGTGGTCCGGATCGCATCTTCAGATGCATCGGCTGATCACCCTGTCCCCAAGGGCCAGGGTGTCTCTTCTGTGGTGGCTGCAGAGTGCTCACCTTCTCGAGGGCCGCAGGTTCGGCATACAGGACTGGGTCCTGGTGACCACGGATGCAAGCCTCCGAGGATGGGGGGCAGTCACTCAGGGAAGAAACTTCCAAGGGCTGTGGTCAAGTCTGGAGACTTCTCTACACATAAATATACTGGAATTAAGGGCCATTTACAACGCCCTGAGTCAAGCAGAGCCCCTGCTTCGAAACCGGCCAGTGCTGATTCAGTCAGACAACATCACGGCGGTCGCCCATGTAAACCGCCAGGGCGGCACAAGAAGCAGGATGGCAATGGCGGAAGCCACAAAGATTCTTCGATGGGCGGAGAATCACGTGCAAGCACTGTCAGCAGTGTTCATTCCGGGAGTGGACAACTGGGAAGCAGGCTTCCTCAGCAGACACGACCTCCACCCGAGAGAGTGGGGACTTCATCAAGAAGTCTTCCAACTGATTGCAAACCGATGGGAACTGCCACAGGTGGACATGATGGCATCCCGCCTCAACAAGAAGCTAAAAAGATATTGCGCCAGGTCAAGGGACCCTCAGGCGATAGCTGTGGAAGCCCTAGTGACACCGTGGGTGTACCAGTCAGTATATGTGTTTCCTCCTCTTCCTCTCATACCAAAAGTACTGAGAATAGTAAGAAAGAGAAGAATAAGAACAATACTCATTGTTCCGGACTGGCCAAGAAGGACTTGGTACCCGGAACTGCAAGAAATGCGCACAGAGGACCCTTGGCCTCTGCCTCTCAGACAGGACCTACTGCAACAAGGGCCCTGTCTGTTCCAAGACTTACCGCGGCTGCGTTTGACGGCATGGCGGTTGAACGCCGGATCCTATCGGAAAAAGGCATTCCGGATGAAGTTATTCCTACGCTGATAAAGGCTAGGAAAGACGTGACAGCAAAGCATTATCACCGTAGATGGCGGAAATGGGTGTGGTTCGTTTTATTGACAGTATCTAGGTCGACAATGTTTAGGTCGACCACTATAGGTCGACAGTCACTAGGTTGACATGGATGGAAGGTCGACAGGGTTTCTAGGTCGACACGTGCTAGGTCGACAGGTCTAAAGGTCGACATGAGGATTTTTTTTTTTTTTTTTGTCGTTTTCTTCGTAAAGTGACCGGGATCCCAAATTAGTGCACCGCGTCCCCTCGCATGGCTCGCTTCGCTCGCCATGCTTCGGGCATGGTGCCTTCGCTCCGCTACCGCTTCGCTCGGCACACTTTACCGTTCCAATCGTAGTCCACATGGATCGTTAAGTATAAAAAAATAAAAAAAATGTGAAAAACTCATGTCGACCTTTGGACCTGTCGACCTAGCACATGTCGACCTAGAAACACTGTCGACCTTCCATCCACGTCGACCTAGTGACTGTCGACCTATAGTGGTTGACCTAAACATTGTCGACCTAGATACTGTCGATCTTCAGACCGGATCCCGGCGAAAATATGTTGCTTGGTGTGAGGCCAGGAAGGCCCCTACAGAGGAATTCCAGCTGGGTCGTTTCCTGCACTTCCTACAGTCAGGGGTGACTATGGGCCTAAAATTGGGGTCCATAAAGGTCCAGATTTCGGCCCTATCCATTTTCTTTCAAAAAGAACTGGCTACACTGCCTGAGGTTCAGACATTTGTTAAGGGAGTGCTGCATATTCAGCCCCCTTTTGTGCCACCAGTGGCACCCTGGGATCTTAACGTTGTGTTAGATTTCCTGAAATCCCACTGGTTTGAGCCACTTAAGACCGTGGAATTGAAGTATCTCACGTGGAAAGTGGTCATGCTGTTGGCCTTAGCATCGGCTAGGCGTGTGTCGGAATTGGTGGCTTTGTCATGTAAAAGCCCATATCTGATCTTCCATATGGACAGGGCAGAATTGAGGACTCGTCCCCAATTTCTCCCAAAGGTGGTGTCCTCGTTTCATTTGAACCAACCTATTGTGGTGCCTGCGGCTACTCGGGACTTGGAGGACTCCAAGTTGCTGGACGTAGTCAGGGCTTTGAAAATATATGTTTCCAGAATGGCTGGAGTCAGGAAGACTGACTCGCTGTTTATCTTGCATGCCCCCAACAAGCTGGGTGCTCCTGCTTCAAAGCAAACTATTGCTCGCTGGATCTGTAGCACGATTCAGCAGGCTCATTCTGCGGCTGGATTGCCGCATCCAAAATCAGTAAAAGCCCATTCCACAAGGAAGGTGGGCTCTTCTTGGGCGGCTGCCCGAGGGGTCTCGGCTTTACAGCTTTGCCGAGCGGCTACTTGGTCGGGTTCAAACACATTTGCAAAGTTCTACAAGTTTGATACCGTGGCTGAGGAGGACCTTGTGTTTGCTCATTCGGTGCTGCAGAGTCATCCGCACTCTCCCGCCCGTTTGGGAGCTTTGGTATAATCCCCATGGTCCTTACGGAGTTCCCAGCATCCACTAGGACGTCAGAGAAAATAAGAATTTACTCACCGGTAATTCTATTTCTCGTAGTCCGTAGTGGATGCTGGGCGTCCGTCCCAAGTGCGGACTTTCTGCAATACATGTATATAGTTATTGCTTAACTAAGGGATATTGTTATGAGCCATCCGTTGAGTGAGGCTCAGTTGTTGTTCATACTGTTAACTGGGTAAGGTATCACAAGTTGTACGGTGTGATTGGTGTGGCTGGTATGAGTCTTACCCTGGATTCAAAATTTCCTTTCCGTGTAATGTCAGCTCTTCCGGGCACAGTTTCCCTAACTGAGGTCTGGAGGAGGGGCATAGAGGGAGGAGCCAGTGCACACCAGATAGTACCTAATCTTTTCTTTAGCGTGCCCAGTGTCCTGCGGAGCCCGTCTATTCCCCATGGTCCTTATGGAGTTCCCAGCATCCACTACGGACTACGAGAAATAGAATTACCGGTGAGTAAATTCTTATTATATATATATATATATATATATATATATATATAAAAAAACAAAATACTCTCCCTCTGCGCTAAAGGATTAATCCAATTAAAACTATCACTTCAATTGGTACAAAAATTATTTAAATTTAAAAGAGGCTCCTAAGTTCCACTAAGTTCCATGTTAGGAGGAACTAATAGATAGAAATATATAACAATAGAAGAACTGGCGCCAAAGTGTCTTATCAACACCCAATTTTTTACCAGAAAGTGTACAAGGGGCTTACGCCCTAAAAACAATTGATAACATGTTCCATCTTAAAAAATGTATTAAAACAAAATAATAATAACACAAATCGTTATAGAGGAGATGTATTGTTTCACGTTCGTAGCAATCTGATTTTTAGCGTTGAAAAACAATTGTGGGTAATTCACAATATTCTCCTCCTTAATGTTGGTACGGAGATAACATCACAGTACAGATAACCCAACGCGTTTCGTCTCTATAGCGAGACTTCATCAGGGGTACATCTCCACTGAATGGTACTAGTAGTCAATAGTCAAATTAACAAGACTTGGCGATCGTTCCTATGTGCTTGGAAGGGAAAACTCGTATATCACTAGGGTTTTTGGTGGACAAACAATCTGGCATTATAGTGGAGTTTTTTTGAAAAAAATTCGGAGACTCAGGTACAAAGAACCACTTAGGTGAAAAACCTTCTGTGGATCTGTAGTGAACGCTCAGTACCTGTGATTTGCACCCCTGATGAAGTCTCGCTATAGAGACGAAACGCGTTGGGTTATCTGTACTTTGATGTTATCTCCGTACCAACATTAAGGAGAAGGAGGAGAATATTGTGAATTACCCACAATTGTTTTTCAACGCTAAAAATCAGATTGCTACGAACATGAAACAATACATCTCCTCTATAACGATTTGTGTTATTATCATTTTGTTTTAATTAATTTTTTAAGATGGAACATGTTATCAATTGTTTTTAGGGCGTAAGGCCCTTTTACACTTTCTGGTAAAAAATTGGGTGTTGATAAGACACTTTGGCGCCAGTTCTTCTATTGTTTTATATATATATATATATATATATATATATATATACAGTTGTGCTCGTAAGTTTACATACCCTAGCAGAGTTTGTGATTTTATGGTCATTTGTCAGAGAATATGAATGATAACTCACAAACTTTTCTTTCACTCATGGTTGGTGGTTGGGTGAAGCCATTTATTGTCAAACAACTGTGTTTACTCTTTTTAAATCATAATGACGGGGAGTGTTGTAGGTGCACTGTCTCTAGCATTACTGATATCATATAGCTTAGCATATAATAAATAGTGGAGTTTAGTTATGAATTGATCAATGCATGAAGCTGCAGCCCCGTGGCAAGGGACTCCACTCTGCTGCAGTACCTAACACTATAGGGGTTCAAACCTAGGGCACGGGACCCCCCAAAAAACCGCAGCCAAGCAACCCCAGGGCATCGCAGAGAATAATTATGTGTAGTGAGAAAGATTAAGGGATAGGTGAGAAAAAAAGGGTGTTATGGGGTGAATTAATATAAGTGAAAAAAATGTGTAACATGTATAATAAACGGGCGTGGCTTGGATCGGAATGGAGTAGCAGTGTGCAGCTCTAGCTCTCCATAATAATCCTGTTCAATTATCCGTTTTCCCCTAACCCGTGACTCCTGAAATCTGCCTGCAGGCGTGGGAAGGTGTGCTGCCCCTGCTGTCATCCGCGCTGGCCGGGAGCGTGAAGCGGCTCCTTGTATCAGACCCCTCCAGTGTGCTGGCCCGGCTCCCTGCCTCTCTGCGTGCCGGAGCTTGAGAGAAGAGAAGACACGCGGCGGCGCTTCTGACGGCGGCCCTGCAGTGGTCCCCCCAGCTGGGGATCGGAGACGGAGGAGATCCTGACCGTCGGCCGGGAGCAGCGGTGCCTGCCAGAAGACCCAGCGGGCGGGTGAGTGCGGGGAGGAAAGCCCGCGAAGCCGCCATCTTCTTTTCTTTTTTTTCTACCCTCCTTATGTGAAGCCTGTCTCCCAGCGCCATCTAGTGGTGCAGCGCAGTGAGCTGAGCTGTGGCTGGGGCTACCTCTCTATCTCCCTCCTGGGCTTAATAAATGCTCAAAAGTGTGGTGCCCCAACAAAAAAAAAACAACAAAAAATAATAAAAAATAAAATAAGAAAATACTACTCCCCCTACATTCATTGAGGAGTTCCTGAAAAGCCAGAAGGAGGAAGGGAATAGAGGGCAATAATAGGGAAGGAAGAAGCACAGTCCCTATATGCTCCCTGCAAGCCTGCAATAACCACGTAGTTTTGCTCTTGTGCTGAACCAGCTGGGCTCCTATTCTCTGCATACAACCTATTCTGCGGTGTGCTCATAAACCTGCTCTACTTTGCTACATTATTGTTTATCATATCTGCCCGATCCAAGCGGCTCCAGTACCTGTGCTGACCTGATACTGCTTGGGGACTTTTTTGCTGTAATATCCTTGGGGTCCTGACTTCGCATCCAGTGCTGCAATGGTGAAAGGAGGTCAGAGCGCGGCGAACGCCGCTGCAAAACTGGAGAAATTTGCTAGGTCGCAACAGGCGTCTCATTCGGCAAAGCAAGGTGACACTGACCCATCCCCGCCTGCGGCTGAGGTCGCTGCCCCAGACCCCACTGAAAAGGTTCAGTCTACCCAGCAAATACTACAGGCCATTTTTGCGTCTGAGCAGAGGGTCACGGACAAGATTGGGCAAGTCCAGGCGGACGTCTCTCTCCTAAGACAGGATCTACAAAAAATCCGGGAAAGAGTGGGTGAAACTGAGCATCGGATATCGGCTCTGGAAGACACTACATCACCCTTACAATTGAAAGTGGCCGATTTGTCTACCCAGGTGATATCTATGCAGAGTAAAATGTCCGATATCGAGGGGAGACTACGGCGCAACAACGTTCGGTTTGTTGGGCTCCCTGAGAGGGCAGAGGGCACCTCCCCGGAATCCTTTCTGGAAAATTGGCTCATTAAATTATTTGGCAAAGAAGCATTTACCTCTCAATTCGCGGTGGAACGAGCGCACAGGCTCCCGCCTAGACCGCCACCACCCGGGGCTCCGGCTAGAACATTTATTGCTCGTTTCCTACACTTTAAGGACCGTGACGCTATACTCCGCATGGCCCGGACACAGGGCCCTATCCAACTAGATGGACATAATATATCCGTTTTCCCTGACTTTGCCCTGGAGGTGCAAAAGAGTAGATCACAGTTTCTGCATGTTAAGCGTCAACTCCGTGACCGCAATATACAATACTCTATGTTGTTCCCGGCCAAACTGAGGGTGGTGTCCGATAACACCACTCATTTCTTCTCCACTCCTCAAGATGCTGCTGCATGGTTGGAACGACAGCCTCGTCCTCCTCGTTGATGTATTAGCATACACTGTTGATTTGTTACTTTCTTATTGCTGGCTAAGCCTAACTGTTTCAAATTATGTTACGCTAGTCATGCTGTGAATATATATGCAATGTACTAGGGGGGTAATGCTGAGCAGCCTAATGTTGATATTAATCTTTGTCTCGTTTTTATACGTTGGGGTACGCTGCTAGATATGTTTTTCCTTTTTTTTTTTTTTTCAGGGTTAGGGTACTACTTCTACTGGTACTCTGTGGAGAGTTTATGCCGAAGATAGTGTAGGGGCATTTCTTTGGGATCTTAGTTAGGCCCCTATCCCTTAGCTTAGTTACTTTGGTGGGAGTTATGGGATCCAGGTATACCTTATGTTCGCAAGGTGATACAGGGTGGGTGTGGGGGGGGTTAGTTTGTTTTTTTTCATGCCATCAACTTTTGCCTATGTGTGTGTTCTGCTACACTGCGTTATTAGGTGATACAGGGTGGGTGCGGGGGGGGTTAGTTTATTTTTTTCCAAGCCATCACTTCTTAGCTCTGTGCGTATTTTGCAAAGACGCGTATTTTCTGCATTATGTTGCTTTGTGCTCTTATGCCTCCAGGAACGTAGGGGGACTGGTTATTCCTGTCCCTATGTACTGTTGGCTCAACGTTGCTATGCTGCGATGCCAGGCTCTGCTATATGTCTCTTTAACCTATCCTGTTATCCCTCTCCGTTATGATTTCTATGTCTACTGTTTCTGAGGGGCTCCGTCTGCTCAGCTGGAACGTTCGGGGATTGAATGAAAAAATCAAAAGATCGTTAGTCCTGACTCAGGTTAAAAAATATCAGGCAGACATAATTTGTCTTTCTGAAACACATTTGCATGGAGGTAGAGTGTTGGCGCTTAGAAAGCCCTGGGTCAGTCACGCGTATCATTCCACCTTCTCTAGCAATGCAAGAGGCGTTTCTGTAATGATTAAAAAGTCCGTACAATTTCATATGGATGAATGTGAAACTGACCAATATGGCAGATACGTCTTCCTACGAGCCCATGTTAACAGCCGACTGTTTAATATATTAGCAGTATATGTCCCCCCGCCATATAACAATGAGGTCCTCCGGCACGCTGCCCGTTTTCTGGCCCGGTCCCCTGCTACCCCTGTGATATGTCTGGGAGATTTTAACAATGTCATGGACGGTGGCATGGACAGGTGGAGGGAGTCGGTTGCGTCTTCCCCTCCCCTGGCGTCCCCTACCTCATTCGCAAGACTGGTGGGGGAAATGGGGCTGGTGGATATATGGAGATGTCGAAATCCCGCGCCCACTCAGTTCTCCTGTCAGTCCGCTACCCATCACGCTTTTTCTCGTATTGATTTGGTGTTGGTTTCCCATGGTTTGTCCCCGGACGTGCTGGCGGTGGATTATCTCCCTAGGGGCATATCGGATCATTCTCCTGTTTTGGTCACAGTTAATATAGGTTGGGAGCGGGGAGCAAAAATGTGGAAGCTTAATCCCTTTTGGTTGACTCTGCTGGGGAAGGGTGAGGATCTGATGGCCGCCTGGGAAGGGTTCCAGGAAGATAATTCACTATACAGTGTTCTGACAATGAAGCATGATGCCTTTAAGGCGTTTCTGCGGGCTCCTTTATAAAGCGGATCTCTGAAGTTAAAGCGTTCAGTAAAAGGGAGGAGATGCGGTTGGAATATTTGTGCCAGCAGTTGGAATCTCAATATCTTAATACCCATTTGCGGTCTGATGAATTGTTGTGGAAGAATGCGCAGAGTGAGTGGTCGGATTGTTTATTTGAGAAATCCAGGCGTAGACTCCTTTTTGCGGGACATGAGCAGTATTTTCGGGCTGAGATGAATGGCAGCTATTTGGCCTTTTTGGCCCGGTCTGATTCCCCTAGAACAGTAATTCAGTGTGTGAAAAACTCTGCTGGCCAAATGTGTTACTCTGGATCAAAGGTGGCGGAGACTTTCCGTAGTTATTATTCCTCGCTCTACGCCTCCCGAGCCGGTTACTCTGATGATCAGCTGGGGGATTTTTTGGCTCAGTTGACCTTGCCATGCTTGTCCCGGGAGGACTCTGGGGCTCTGGATGCACCTATCACGGTGGAGGAGGTGGAGGCTGCGATCCTGTCTCTCCCGGCGTCTAAGGCACCGGGATCAGATGGACTTCCGGGCGAGGTCTATAAAAAATACATTACTTTTTTTGCCCCCTATCTCCTACAACTGTTTGAACTACTCTTAAAGGGTGGGGCCCTCCCGCGCTCTATGGCCGAGGCCAATATAATTGTCCTGCTGAAACCAGGGAAAGACCCCCTGTTCCCCGAGTCCTATCGACCCATTTCCCTCCTCAACACTGATGTAAAAATATTGGCAAAAATCTTGGCATCTCGATTGAATTTGGTAATTACAACGATAATTCATCCAGACCAGACGGGCTTTATGCCGGGTAAGTCCACGGCCCAAAATTTACGTAGATTGTTCTGTCATCTCCAGAGAAATGATGTGGGGGGATCAGACGCGGTGGTGGTGTCCCTTGATGCGGCCAAAGCGTTCGACTCCGTGGAGTGGAGGTACCTGTGGGGGGTGCTGGAGAAATTTGCCTTTGGTCCTCGTTTTATTGGCTTTATCCAATTATTGTATTCCTTACCTGTGGCTCGTGTGACGGCCAATGGTTTCACGTCTGAGCTTTTTGCACTGGAGAGGGGCACTCGACAGGGCTGCCCCCTGTCTCCTGCACTGTTTGCGATGGCCGTGGAGCCGTTGGCCGCCCTGCTGCGAGGTGATGGCGGAGTCAGGGGAGTTGAGATTGGGGGTCATGTGGATGTGGTGGCGCTATACGCGGATGACATGCTACTCTTCCTGCAGGACTCTGATGACTCCCTACGAACAGCATTACAAGTAGTGGAGAATTTTGGTATCTTTTCCGGTCTGCTAATTAACTGGGACAAGTCCCACATTTTTCCTGTCTCTGGCCTTCTTCCCGAAAACACACAGGGGGCGTATCCTTTGCAATGGACACTGCGATTCAAATATCTAGGCATCTGGATTACTCCTATGGCGCGTAGCTATATGGCCCAAAATATAGACCCCATACTAGCGACATTTAAAGAAAAGGCACATAGCTGGAAAAAATTACCGCTGTCTGTCCTGGGTAGGGTCAATTTATTTAAAATGGTGATGCAGCCAAAGTTTCTCTATGCTCTACAGAATTCCCCGGTCTACCTTCCCAAGAAGATCTTTACTGTTATTGAGGGAGTTTTATCCTCATTTATATGGAGTGGCAGGCAGGCGAGGGTCTCTATAAGAACGATGTGCAGATCTCAGGTGTCTGGCGGAGCAAGCCTCCCAGATCTCAGACTATACTATGTGGCCACTCAGTTGGCCCATCTGAGTGAATGGACTGGGGACTCTCTGGGGGATACGATGAGGGGGTTTCTGGCTGAGCGGACGGAGTGCTCTCCTGCTTTCTCTCTCTCTCCTCTTCAACTTCTCCTTTCTGGTCTCTCAACGTCTGGCATGCCTCCCTTGTTGCGTCAAGCCTTGCTTATCTGGCGTTATGCGCACACTTTGTATGACTGGGAGGGACATGATACCTGTACTCCATTGTGGTTCAATAGTGCATACCCTGAGCTATATGAGATGTCGCTAGATAACATATGGATTGCTAGGGGAGTCGTGGCACTGGGTCAGCTATACCACGGTGGAGTGCTGAAGTCATTTCAGCAACTAAAGATCGAATTTGATGTGCCTAACACAGCTATGTTCCGATACTTTCGGCTTAGACATGCTGTACAGACCCAATTCCCTCACGGCCCGCCATCGATGGCTGACTCACCTGTTAAGACGCTGCTTGCTTCAATGAGCCGGAGGGGGAAGGTGTCTACCATATATGCTGCTTTAAATAACAATAGCTATCCCGATCTATTAAACAATCTCCGTACTAAATGGGAGACTGATTTAGGGCAATTGTCCCAAGAGCAGTGGCTTCAGATTATGAGTTCACTTAAATACACTACACCATGTATAAGGTATAAGCAGGTTTTTTTCTACATTCTACACAGGTCCTACCGCACTCCGGTTAGTATGCGGAGGGCTGGTCTTAGGGAAGATTCTAACTGCCCCAGGTGTCAGGCAGCTGATGCCGGATTTTGGCACTTATTGTGGGACTGCCCTGAGATTTCCCTTTTCTGGCATAGAGTTTGGTGTGATGTGGTCATGACAGCACCGTCCCTTCCTACATTAGATCCTGGCATATGTTTATATGGGCTAGATTTGGAGGAGACGCATTCTGTTTTGCTGTACAAATATGTCCTGTGTCTCACAACGCTAGCTAAGGTGGTTATTGCTAGGGTCTGGTTCTCTGCTGATATACCTAGGGTGGAGCACTGGAGGGCGTTGGTGAACGAGGTAATTCGCCATGAGAAACATATGTATAAAATACGGGGTTCCACCTCTCGATTTACGGAGATGTGGGGCCGCTGGGGTGGCGCAGGGCTGGGCGAACAAGTATTAAGCACAAGAGCGACAATGTAAAACTGTGGATACTCCTCGTCATGGATACATATATGTAACTATATATGATAAGAAATAACACGCACACCAAAATGTGATTGAAAAAAATCGGTTTATTGATGGCAACTGTTAAAGTTATAGTTAAATTTCAATGTTGATGTTTTGTTTTGTTTGTTTGTGACATAAAACTCAATAAAAATTACTTGATTTAAAAAAAACATGTATAATAAACAAACAGTGAAAGTGCCAAATTTAAATGTAATGCTGCGATGCCCTGTTGTCGCCCAGCCACGGCAGTCCAGGAGGCCCCGTACCCCAGGAGCCACCCCCCAAAAAACCACAGCCAAGCAACCCCAGGGCATCGCAGAGAATAATTGTGTAGTGAGAAAGATTAAGGGATAGGTGAGAAAAAAAGGGTGTTATGGGGTGAATTAATATAAGTGAAAAAAATGTGTAACATGTATAATAAACAAACGGTGAAAGTGCCAAATTTAAATGTAATGCTGCGATGCCCTGTTGTCGCCCAGCCACGGCAGTCCAGGAGGCCCCGTACCCCAGGAGCCACCCCATTTCTGACCTATTGTGCTGAATAATTGGACTTACCTAGAATTGTGCCATATTCACAAGTGCAGTCATGCTAGGTACCCTAGTTAAAATAAATGAGGGTCAGGTGCGGGTGGGTGCAAGTCTAAGAATGAAGGTGTCTCACTCCTTCAGGTGTGTCTATACAAAACACTTTTAGTTTGCTAGGGAGGGGCCTTAGACTGCACACCTATAGCTGCCAGTAATGTGAGGTGCTACCTACTGAGACTTGTAGTTCTACAGAAGAAAAAAGGGGGGTGTTGTAGGTGCACTGTCTCTAGCATTACTGATATCATATAGCTTAGCATATAATAAATAGTGGAGTTTAGTTATGAATTGATCAATGCATGAAGCTGCAGCCCCGCGGCAAGGGACTCCACTCTGCTGCAGTACCTAACACTATAGGGGTTCAAACCTAGGGCACGGGACCCCCCAAAAAACCACAGCCAAGCAACCCCAGGGCATCGCAGAGAATAATTATGTGTAGTGAGAAAGATTAAGGGATAGGTGAGAAAAAAAGGGTGTTATGGGGTGAATTAATATAAGTGAAAAAAATGTGTAACATGTATAATAAACAAACGGTGAAAGTGCCAAATTTAAATGTAATGCTGCGATGCCCTGTTGTCGCCCAGCCACGGCAGTCCAGGAGGCCCCGTACCCCAGGAGCCACCCCATTTCTGACCTATTGTGCTGAATAATTGGACTTACCTAGAATTGTGCCATATTCACAAGTGCAGTCATGCTAGGTACCCTAGTTAAAATAAATGAGGGTCAGGTGCGGGTGGGTGCAAGTCTAAGAATGAAGGTGTCTCACTCCTTCAGGTGTGTCTATACAAAACACTTTTAGTTTGCTAGGGAGGGGCCTTAGACTGCACACCTATAGCTGCCAGTAATGTGAGGTGCTACCTACTGAGACTTGTAGTTCTACAGAAGAAAAAAGGGGGGTGTTGTAGGTGCACTGTCTCTAGCATTACTGATATCATATAGCTTAGCATATAATAAATAGTGGAGTTTAGTTATGAATTGATCAATGCATGAAGCTGCAGCCCCGCGGCAAGGGACTCCACTCTGCTGCAGTACCTAACACTATAGGGGTTCAAACCTAGGGCACGGGACCCCCCAAAAAACCACAGCCAAGCAACCCCAGGGCATCGCAGAGAATAATTATGTGTAGTGAGAAAGATTAAGGGATAGGTGAGAAAAAAAGGGTGTTATGGGGTGAATTAATATAAGTGAAAAAAATGTGTAACATGTATAATAAACAAACGGTGAAAGTGCCAAATTTAAATGTAATGCTGCGATGCCCTGTTGTCGCCCAGCCACGGCAGTCCAGGAGGCCCCGTACCCCAGGAGCCACCCCATTTCTGACCTATTGTGCTGAATAATTGGACTTACCTAGAATTGTGCCATATTCACAAGTGCAGTCATGCTAGGTACCCTAGTTAAAATAAATGAGGGTCAGGTGCGGGTGGGTGCAAGTCTAAGAATGAAGGTGTCTCACTCCTTCAGGTGTGTCTATACAAAACACTTTTTTCTTCTGTAGAACTACAAGTCTCAGTAGGTAGCACCTCACATTACTGGCAGCTATAGGTGTGCAGTCTAAGGCCCCTCCCTAGCAAACTAAAAGTGTTTTGTATAGACACACCTGAAGGAGTGAGACACCTTCATTCTTAGACTTGCACCCACCCGCACCTGACCCTCATTTATTTTAACTAGGGTACCTAGCATGACTGCACTTGTGAATATGGCACAATTCTAGGTAAGTCCAATTATTCAGCACAATAGGTCAGAAATGGGGTGGCTCCTGGGGTACGGGGCCTCCTGGACTGCCGTGGCTGGGCGACAACAGGGCATCGCAGCATTACATTTAAATTTGGCACTTTCACCGTTTGTTTATTATACATGTTACACATTTTTTTCACTTATATTAATTCACCCCATAACACCCTTTTTTTCTCACCTATCCCTTAATCTTTCTCACTACACATAATTATTCTCTGCGATGCCCTGGGGTTGCTTGGCTGTGGTTTTTTGGGGGGTCCCGTGCCCTAGGTTTGAACCCCTATAGTGTTAGGTACTGCAGCAGAGTGGAGTCCCTTGCCGCGGGGCTGCAGCTTCATGCATTGATCAATTCATAACTAAACTCCACTATTTATTATATGCTAAGCTATATGATATCAGTAATGCTAGAGACAGTGCACCTACAACACCCCCCTTTTTTCTTCTGTAGAACTACAAGTCTCAGTAGGTAGCACCTCACATTACTGGCAGCTATAGGTGTGCAGTCTAAGGCCCCTCCCTAGCAAACTAAAAGTGTTTTGTATAGACACACCTGAAGGAGTGAGACACCTTCATTCTTAGACTTGCACCCACCCGCACCTGACCCTCATTTATTTTAACTAGGGTACCTAGCATGACTGCACTTGTGAATATGGCACAATTCTAGGTAAGTCCAATTATTCAGCACAATAGGTCAGAAATGGGGTGGCTCCTGGGGTACGGGGCCTCCTGGACTGCCGTGGCTGGGCGACAACAGGGCATCGCAGCATTACATTTAAATTTGGCACTTTCACCGTTTGTTTATTATACATGTTACACATTTTTTTCACTTATATTAATTCACCCCATAACACCCTTTTTTTCTCACCTATCCCTTAATCTTTCTCACTACACATAATTATTCTCTGCGATGCCCTGGGGTTGCTTGGCTGTGGTTTTTTGGGGGGTCCCGTGCCCTAGGTTTGAACCCCTATAGTGTTAGGTACTGCAGCAGAGTGGAGTCCCTTGCCGCGGGGCTGCAGCTTCATGCATTGATCAATTCATAACTAAACTCCACTATTTATTATATGCTAAGCTATATGATATCAGTAATGCTAGAGACAGTGCACCTACAACACCCCCCTTTTTTCTTCTGTAGAACTACAAGTCTCAGTAGGTAGCACCTCACATTACTGGCAGCTATAGGTGTGCAGTCTAAGGCCCCTCCCTAGCAAACTAAAAGTGTTTTGTATAGACACACCTGAAGGAGTGAGACACCTTCATTCTTAGACTTGCACCCACCCGCACCTGACCCTCATTTATTTTAACTAGGGTACCTAGCATGACTGCACTTGTGAATATGGCACAATTCTAGGTAAGTCCAATTATTCAGCACAATAGGTCAGAAATGGGGTGGCTCCTGGGGTACGGGGCCTCCTGGACTGCCGTGGCTGGGCGACAACAGGGCATCGCAGCATTACATTTAAATTTGGCACTTTCACCGTTTGTTTATTATACATGTTACACATTTTTTTCACTTATATTAATTCACCCCATAACACCCTTTTTTTCTCACCTATCCCTTAATCTTTCTCACTACACATAATTATTCTCTGCGATGCCCTGGGGTTGCTTGGCTGTGGTTTTTTGGGGGGTCCCGTGCCCTAGGTTTGAACCCCTATAGTGTTAGGTACTGCAGCAGAGTGGAGTCCCTTGCCGCGGGGCTGCAGCTTCATGCATTGATCAATTCATAACTAAACTCCACTATTTATTATATGCTAAGCTATATGATATCAGTAATGCTAGAGACAGTGCACCTACAACACCCCCCTTTTTTCTTCTGTAGAACTACAAGTCTCAGTAGGTAACACCTCACATTACTGGCAGCTATAGGTGTGCAGTCTAAGGCCCCTCCCTAGCAAACTAAAAGTGTTTTGTATAGACACACCTGAAGGAGTGAGACACCTTCATTCTTAGACTTGCACCCACCCGCACCTGACCCTCATTTATTTTAACTAGGGTACCTAGCATGACTGCACTTGTGAATATGGCACAATTCTAGGTAAGTCCAATTATTCAGCACAATAGGTCAGAAATGGGGTGGCTCCTGGGGTACGGGGCCTCCTGGACTGCCGTGGCTGGGCGACAACAGGGCATCGCAGCATTACATTTAAATTTGGCACTTTCACCGTTTGTTTATTATACATGTTACACATTTTTTTCACTTATATTAATTCACCCCATAACACCCTTTTTTTCTCACCTATCCCTTAATCTTTCTCACTACACATAATTATTCTCTGCGATGCCCTGGGGTTGCTTGGCTGTGGTTTTTTGGGGGGTCCCGTGCCCTAGGTTTGAACCCCTATAGTGTTAGGTACTGCAGCAGAGTGGAGTCCCTTGCCGCGGGGCTGCAGCTTCATGCATTGATCAATTCATAACTAAACTCCACTATTTATTATATGCTAAGCTATATGATATCAGTAATGCTAGAGACAGTGCACCTACAACACCCCCCTTTTCTCTATCGTCCTAGTGGATGCTGGGGTTCCTGAAAGGACCATGGGGAATAGCGGCTCCGCAGGAGACAGGGCACAAAAAGTAAAGCTTTACGATCAGGTGGTGTGTACTGGCTCCTCCCCCTATGACCCTCCTCCAAGCCTCAGTTAGATTTTTGTGCCCGGCCGAGAAGGGTGCAATCTAGGTGGCTCTCCTAAAGAGCTGCTTAGAAAAGTTTAGCTTAGGTTTTTTATTTTACAGTGAGTCCTGCTGGCAACAGGATCACTGCAACGAGGGACTTAGGGGAGAAGAAGTGAACTCACCTGCGTGCAGGATGGATTGGCTTCTTTGGCTACTGGACATTAGCTCCAGAGGGACGATCACAGGTACAGCCTGGATGGTCACCGGAGCCTCGCCGCCGGCCCCCTTGCAGATGCTGAAACGAGAAGAAGGTCCAGAATCGGCGGCAGAAGACTCCTCAGTCTTCTTAAGGTAGCGCACAGCACTGCAGCTGTGCGCCATTTCCTCTCAGCACACTTCACACGGCAGTCACTGAGGGTGCAGGGCGCTGGGAGGGGGGCGCCCTGGGAGGCAATGTAAACCTATTTTTTGGCAAAAAATACCTCACATATAGCCTCTGGGGGCTATATGGAGATATTTAACCCCTGCCAGAATCCGTTAAAGAGCGGGAGACGAGCCCGCCGAAAAAGGGGCGGGGCCTATCTCCTCAGCACACAGCGCCATTTTCCTCACACAGCTCCGCTGGTCAGGAAGGCTCCCAGGCTCTCCCCTGCACTGCACTACAGAAACAGGGTAAAACAAGAGAGGGGGGGCAAAATTGTGGCAAAAATATATATATTAAAGCAGCTATACAGGGAGCACTTATTATAAGGCTATCCCTGTCATATATAGCGCTTTTGGTGTGTGCTGGCAAACTCTCCCTCTGTCTCCCCAAAGGGCTAGTGGGGTCCTGTCTTCTTTAAGAGCATTCCCTGTGTGTCTGCTGTGTGTCGGTACGTGTGTGTCGACATGTATGAGGACGATATTGGTGTGGAGGCGGAGCAATTGCCAAATATGGGGATGTCACCCCCTAGGGAGTCGACACCAGAATGGATGGCTTTATTTATGGAATTACGGGATAGTGTCAACACGCTAAAGCAGTCGTTTGACGACATGAGACGGCCGGACAATCAATTAGCGCCTGTCCAGGCGCCTCAAACACCGTCAGGGGCTGTAAAACGCCCGTTACCTCAGTCGGTCGACACGGACCCAGACACAGGCACTGATTCCAGTGGCGACGGTGACGAATCAACCGTATTTTCCAGTAGGGCCACACGTTATATGATTTTGGCAATGAAGGAGGCGTTACATATTGCTGATACTACAGGTACCACAAAACAGGGTATTATGTGGGGTGTGAAAAAACTACCTATAGTTTTTCCTGAATCAGATGAATTAAATGAGGTGTGTGATGAAGCGTGGGTTGCCCCCGATAAAAAACTGCTAATTTCAAAGAAGTTATTGGCTTTATACCCTTTCCCGCCAGAGGTTAGGGCGCGCTGGGAAACACCTCCTAGGGTGGACAAGGCGCTCACACGCTTATCAAAACAAGTGGCGTTACCCTCTCCTGAGACGGCCGCACTTAAAGATCCAGCAGATAGGAGGATGGAAAATATCCAAAAAAGTATATACACACATACAGGTGTTATACTACGACCAGCTATAGCGACAGCCTGGATGTGCAGTGCTGGGGTAGCTTGGTCAGAGTCCCTGATTGAAAATTGATACCCTGGATAGGGACAATGTTTTACTGTCTTTAGAGCAAATAAAGGATGCATTTCTTTATATGCGTGATGCACAGAGGGATATTTGCACACTGGCATCACGGGTAAGTGCTATGTCCATTTCGGCCAGAAGAAGTTTATGGACGCGACAGTGGTCAGGTGATGCGGACTCAAAACGGCATATGGAAGTTTTGCCGTATAAAGGGGAGGAGTTATTTGGTGTTGGTCTATCGGATTTGGTGGCCACGGCTACAGCCGGGAAATCCACCTTTTTACCTCAAGTCACTCCCCAACAGAAAAAGACACCGACTTTTCAACCGCAGCCCTTTCGTTCCTTTAAAAACAAGAGAGCAAAGGGATATTCATATCTGCCACGAGGCAGAGGAAGGGGGAAGAGACTGCAACAGGCAGCTCCTTCCCAGGAACAGAAGCCCTCCCCCGCTTCTACAAAAGCCTCAGCATGACGCTGGGGCTTCCCAAGCGGACTCGGGGGCGGTGGGCGGTCGTCTCAAGAATTTCAGCGCGCAGTGGGCTCACTCGCAGGTAGATCCCTGGATCCTGCAGATAATATCTCAGGGGTACAGGTTGGAACTAGAGACGGATCCACCTCGCCGTTTCCTGAAGTCTGCTTTACCAACGTCCCCCTCCGACAGGGTGACGGTCTTGGAAGCCATTCACAAGCTGTACTCTCAGCAGGTGATTGTCAAGGTACCTCTTTTACAACAAGGAAAGGGGTATTATTCCACTCTATTTGTGGTACCGAAGCCGGATGGCTCGGTAAGACCTATTCTAAATCTGAAATCCTTGAACCTGTACATAAAAAAGTTCAAGTTCAAGATGGAGTCACTCAGAGCAGTGATAGCGAACCTGGAAGAAGGGGACTTTATGGTATCCTTGGACATCAAGGATGCGTATCTCCACGTTCCAATTTACCCCTCACACCAGGGGTACCTCAGGTTCGTCGTACAGAACTGTCACTATCAGTTTCAGACGCTGCCGTTTGGATTGTCCACGGCACCTCGGGTCTTTACCAAGGTAATGGCCGAGATGATGATTCTTCTTCGAAGAAAAGGCGTATTAATTATCCCATACTTGGACGATCTCCTAATAAGGGCAAGGTCCAGAGAACAGCTAGAGATGGGATTAGCACTGTCTCAAGAAGTGCTAAAGCAGCACGGGTGGATTCTGAATATTCCAAAATCCCAGTTAATTCCGACAACACGTCTGCTGTTCCTAGGGATGATTCTGGACACGGTTCAGAAAAAGGTTTTTCTCCCGGAGGAAAAAGCCAAGGAGTTATCCGAACTTGTCAGGAACCTCCTAAAACCAGGAAAGGTGTCTGTACATCAATGCACAAGAGTCCTGGGAAAAATGGTGGCTTCTTACGAAGCAATTCCATTCGGCAGATTCCACGCAAGAATTTTCCAGAGGGATCTGCTGGACAAATGGTCAGGGTCGCATCTTCAGATGCACCAGCGGATAACCCTGTCTCCAAGGACAAGGGTATCTCTTCTGTGGTGGTTGCAGAGTGCTCATCTATTGGAGGGCCGCAGATTCGGCATACAGGATTGGATCCTGGTGACCACGGACGCCAGCCTGAGAGGCTGGGGAGCAGTCACACAAGGTAGAAACTTCCAGGGCGTGTGGTCGAGCCTGGAAACGTCTCTTCACATAAACATTCTGGAACTAAGAGCAATCTACAATGCTCTAAGCCAGGCAGAACCTCTGCTTCAAGGAAAACCGGTGTTGATCCAGTCGGACAACATCACGGCAGTCGCCCATGTAAACAGACAGGGCGGCACAAGAAGCAGGAGTGCAATGGCAGAAGCTGCAAGGATTCTTCGCTGGGCAGAGAATCATGTGATAGCACTGTCAGCAGTGTTCATCCCGGGAGTGGACAACTGGGAAGCAGACTTCCTCAGCAGACACGACCTTCACCCGGGAGAGTGGGGACTTCATCCAGAAGTTTTCCACATGCTTGTAACCCGTTGGGAAAGACCAATGGTGGACATGATGGCGTCTCGCCTCAACAAAAAACTGGACAGGTATTGCGCCAGGTCAAGAGACCCGCAGGCAATAGCTGTGGACGCGCTGGTAACGCCTTGGGTGTACCAGTCGGTGTATGTGTTTCCTCCTCTGCCTCTCATACCAAAAGTATTGAGAATTATACGGCAAAGAGGCGTAAGAACGATACTAGTGGTTCCGGATTGGCCAAGAAGGACTTGGTACCCGGAACTTCAAGAGATGATCACGGAGGATCCGTGGCCTCTACCTCTGAGAAGGGACTTGCTTCAGCAGGGTCCCTGTCTGTTTCAAGACTTACCGCGGCTGCGTTTGACGGCATGGCGGTTGAACGCCGGATCCTAAAGGAAAAAGGCATGCCGGAAGAAGTCATTCCTACCTTGATTAAAGCAAGGAAGGAAGTAACCGCGCAACATTATCACTGCATTTGGCGAAAATATGTTGCGTGGTGCGAGGATCGGAGTGCTCCGACGGAGGAATTTCAACTGGGTCGATTCCTACATTTCCTGCAATCAGGATTGTCTATGGGTCTCAAATTGGGATCTATTAAGGTTCAAATTTCGGCCCTGTCGATTTTCTTCCAGAAAGAATTGGCTTCAGTTCCTGAAGTCCAGACCTTTGTTAAGGGAGTACTGCATATACAGCCCCCTGTGGTGCCTCCAGTGGCACCGTGGGATCTCAATGTTGTTTTGGACTTTCTCAAATCTCATTGGTTTGAACCACTAAAAAATGTGGATTTGAAATATCTCACATGGAAAGTGACCATGCTACTAGCCCTGGCTTCGGCCAGGAGAGTGTCAGAACTGGCAGCTTTATCTTACAAAAGCCCATATCTGATTTTCCATTCGGACAGGGCAGAACTGCGGACTCGTCCACATTTTCTCCCTAAGGTGGTGTCAGCATTTCATCTGAACCAGCCTATTGTAGTGCCTGCGGCTACAAGCGACTTGGAGGACTCCAAGTTGTTGGACGTTGTCAGAGCTTTAAAAATATACATTTCAAGGACAGCTGGAGTCAGGAAATCTGACTCACTGTTTATACTATATGCTCCCAACAAGTTGGGCGCTCCTGCGTCTAAGCAGACTATTGCTCGCTGGATTTGTAGTACGATTCAGCTTGCACATTCTGTGGCAGGCCTGCCACAGCCAAAATCGGTAAAAGCCCACTCCACAAGGAAGGTGGGTTCTTCTTGGGCGGCTGTCCGAGGGGTCTCGGCATTACAACTCTGCCGAGCGGCTACGTGGTCGGGGGAGAACACGTTTGTAAAATTCTACAAATTTGATACCCTGGCTAAGGAGGACCTGGAGTTCTCTCATTCGGTGCTGCAGAGTCATCCGCACTCTCCCGCCCGTTTGGGAGCTTTGGTATAATCCCCATGGTCCTTTCAGGAACCCCAGCATCCACTAGGACGATAGAGAAAATAAGAATTTACTTACCGATAATTCTATTTCTCGGAGTCCGTAGTGGATGCTGGGCGCCCATCCCAAGTGCGGATTATCTGCAATAATTGTACATAGTTATTGTTACCTAAATCGGGTTATTGTTGTAGGGAGCCATCTTTCAGAGGCTCCTCTGTTATCATACTGTTAACTGGGTTTAGATCACAGGTTGTACGGTGTGATTGGTGTGGCTGGTATGAGTCTTACCCGGGATTCATAAATCCTTCCTTATTGTGTACGCTCGTCCGGGCACAGTATCCTAACTGAGGCTTGGAGGAGGGTCATAGGGGGAGGAGCCAGTACACACCACCTGATCGTAAAGCTTTACTTTTTGTGCCCTGTCTCCTGCGGAGCCGCTATTCCCCATGGTCCTTTCAGGAACCCCAGCATCCACTACGGACTCCGAGAAATAGAATTATCGGTAAGTAAATTCTTATTTTTTCTTCTGTAGAACTACAAGTCTCAGTAGGTAGCACCTCACATTACTGGCAGCTATAGGTGTGCAGTCTAAGGCCCCTCCCTAGCAAACTAAAAGTGTTTTGTATAGACACACCTGAAGGAGTGAGACACCTTCATTCTTAGACTTGCACCCACCCGCACCTGACCCTCATTTATTTTAACTAGGGTACCTAGCATGACTGCACTTGTGAATATGGCACAATTCTAGGTAAGTCCAATTATTCAGCACAATAGGTCAGAAATGGGGTGGCTCCTGGGGTACGGGGCCTCCTGGACTGCCGTGGCTGGGCGACAACAGGGCATTGCAGCATTACATTTAAATTTGGCACTTTCACCGTTTGTTTATTATACATGTTACACATTTTTTTCACTTATATTAATTCACCCCATAACACCCTTTTTTTCTCACCTATCCCTTAATCTTTCTCACTACACATAATTATTCTCTGCGATGCCCTGGGGTTGCTTGGCTGTGGTTTTTTGGGGGGTCCCGTGCCCTAGGTTTGAACCCCTATAGTGTTAGGTACTGCAGCAGAGTGGAGTCCCTTGCCGCGGGGCTGCAGCTTCATGCATTGATCAATTCATAACTAAACTCCACTATTTATTATATGCTAAGCTATATGATATCAGTAATGCTAGAGACAGTGCACCTACAACACCCCCCTTTTTTCTTCTGTAGAACTACAAGTCTCAGTAGGTAGCACCTCACATTACTGGCAGCTATAGGTGTGCAGTCTAAGGCCCCTCCCTAGCAAACTAAAAGTGTTTTGTATAGACACACCTGAAGGAGTGAGACACCTTCATTCTTAGACTTGCACCCACCCGCACCTGACCCTCATTTATTTTAACTAGGGTACCTAGCATGACTGCACTTGTGAATATGGCACAATTCTAGGTAAGTCCAATTATTCAGCACAATAGGTCAGAAATGGGGTGGCTCCTGGGGTACGGGGCCTCCTGGACTGCCGTGGCTGGGCGACAACAGGGCATCGCAGCATTACATTTAAATTTGGCACTTTCACCGTTTGTTTATTATACATGTTACACATTTTTTTCACTTATATTAATTCACCCCATAACACCCTTTTTTTCTCACCTATCCCTTAATCTTTCTCACTACACATAATTATTCTCTGCGATGCCCTGGGGTTGCTTGGCTGTGGTTTTTTGGGGGGTCCCGTGCCCTAGGTTTGAACCCCTATAGTGTTAGGTACTGCAGCAGAGTGGAGTCCCTTGCCGCGGGGCTGCAGCTTCATGCATTGATCAATTCATAACTAAACTCCACTATTTATTATATGCTAAGCTATATGATATCAGTAATGCTAGAGACAGTGCACCTACAACACCCCCCTTTTTTCTTCTGTAGAACTACAAGTCTCAGTAGGTAGCACCTCACATTACTGGCAGCTATAGGTGTGCAGTCTAAGGCCCCTCCCTAGTAAATCATAATGACAACAGAAACTACCCAAATGACCCTGATCAAAAGTTTACATACCCCAGTTTTTAATACTGTGTATTGCCCCCTTTAACATCAATGACAGCTTGAAGTCTTTTGTGGTAGTTGTGGATGAGGCTCTTTATTTTCTCAGATGGTAAAGCTGCCCATTCTTCTTGGCAAAAAGCCTCCAGTTCCTGTAAATTCTTGGGCTGTCTTGCATGAACTGCACGTTTGAGATCTCCCCAGAGTGGCTCAATGATATTGAGGTCAGGAGACTGAGATGGCCACTCCAGAACCTTCATTTTATTCTGCTGTAGCCAATGACAGGTCGACTTGGCCTTGTGTTTTGGATCATTGTCATGTTGAACGTCCAAGTACGTCCCATGCGCAGCTTCCGGGCTGATGAGTGCAAATTTTCCTACAGTATTTTCTGATAACATGCTGCATTCATCTTGCCATCAATTTTGACCAAGTTTCCAGTGCCTTTGTAGCTCACACATCCCCAAAACATCAGCGATCCACCTCCGTGTTTCACAGTAGGAATGGTGTACCTTTCATCATAGGCCTTGTTGACTCCTCTCCAAATGTAATGTTTATGGTTGTGGCCAAAAAGTTCAATTTTAGTCTCATCACTCCAAATGACTTTGTTCCAGAAGTTTGGAGGCTTGTCTCTGTGCTGTTTGGAGTATTGGGATGCTTTGTGGCATTTGCGTAGTAATGGCTTTCTTCTGGCGACTCGACCATGCAGCCCATTTTTCTTCAAATGCCTCCTTATTGTGCATCTTGAAACAACCACACCACTTTTTTTCAGAGTCCTGTATTTCAGCTGAAGTTATTTGTGGATTTTTCTTTGCATCCCGAACAATTTTCTTGGCAATTGTGGCTGAAATTTTTGTTGGTCTACCTGACTGTGATTTGGTTTCCACAGAATCCCTCATTTTCCACTTCTTAATTAGAGTTTGAACAATGCTGATTGGCATTCTCAATTGCTTGGATATCTTTTTATATACCTTTCCTGTTTTATACAGTTCAATTACCTTTTCCCGCAGATCCTTTGACAAATCTTTTGTTTTCCCCATGACTCAGAATCCAGACACGTCAGTGCAGCACTGGATGAAAGATGCAAGGGTCTTTCAGGAGTCCAGAAACTCAGTGACCTTTTATACACACACACTGATTACAAGCAAACAGATCACAGGTGAGGATGGTTACCTTTAGTAGCCATTCAACCCCGTTTGTGTCAACTTTTGTGCATGTTATCAGGCCAAAGTCTCCAGGGTATGTAAACTTTTGATCAGGGTCATTTGGGTAGTTTCTGTTGTCTTTATGATTTAAAAAGAGTAAACACAGTTGTTTGACAATAAATGGCTTCACCCAACCACCAACCATGAGTGAAAGAAAAGTTTGTGAGTTATTCAGGAGGCACTGGCTAGTGCTAGAGCCAGATTTACACACACTATATAAGCTAAAGGGTACATGTGGGCATTATACACAGATGCAGCAGCATATACTGCTGGAAATTTGGTGAGTTTTGATCAGAGATGTGCGGACAAGGTAGGCCTCCCTTGCCATAGACTTTTTGCTCCAGAGTTTTGACTACAAAAATTATTAGAATAATACAAAGAAGATATTTGTAATATATTCTTTGTATTTTACATATACTTTGTAGTCAGAACTCTGGTGTATACGTTAGAATGATAGTAAAGACTATATATATTATATATATATATATATATATATATATATATATATATATATATATATATATTTTGCGGTGAGAGGACTTGCGTCTCACCACAATTGCCCACATTTCTGTGAAATCAGCTCCCTTCAATGGGGAGGAAAACAAGACCTGTACATTCTGCACCTACAGTAAAAGTGTGGAACTCCGGAGTTTATGGGCTGCGGCTGCACAGTTCAAGGTGGAAGAATAGAATTCCAGGTCTTCCAGCTCACCCAGAGCCAGCAGGAAGTCAGAAGCAGGAGAGGCCAGAGCCGGATTAAGGAGGGGGGGGGGGGGGCCTGGGGGTAAGTACCCCGGGCCCTCCTTTTCAAATGGGCCCCCCGCCACAGATCGAATCCGATCCGTGCTGCCAGCGCTCCCGGCTCCCTACTGCCCTGTGAGACGTGGCACTGACGCAGTTACACCGCATTTCAGTAAAGGACAGCTGAGCAACAGCTCAGCTGTTCAGTACTGTGTGAAACAGGCAGCATGCGGCCCAGTCGTTGGCTGGGCGCACAGGCTGCCGGAAAGGAGAAGGAATGGATCCCGTGGAGCCAAGCCAGCACAGGCGGAGGTCCGAGATTGCAAGCTGCATGGATGAGAGGCAGAGAAACTGTATGTGATTGATTGAATAGCCTCTGAGTGCCGTCCCTTCCGATTGCTACATTAGTGGACATACCACTTTGGACTTGGACATCGGGATAAGAACCAGTTATATTTTGAGTGCCGGACACAGCAAGAATATATATATATATATATATATATATATATATATATATATATATATATATACACTGCTCAAAAAAATAACGGGAACTCTTAAACAGCACATCCTAGATCTGAGTGAATGAAATATTCTTATTAAATACTTTGTTCTTTACATAGTTGAATGTGCTGACGACAAAATCACACAAAAATGATCAATGGAAATCAAATTTATTAACCCATGGAGGTCTGGATTTGGAGTCACACTCTAAATTAAAGTGGAAAAACACACTACAGGCTGATCCAACTTTGATGTAATGTCCTGAAAACAATTCAAAATGAGGCTCAGTATTGTGTGTGGCCTCCACGTGCCTGTATGATCTCCCTACAACGCCTGGGCATGCTCCTGATGAGGTGGCGGATGGTCTCCTGAGGGTTCTCCTCCCAGACCTGGACTAAAGCATCCGCCAACTCCTGGACAGTCTGTGGTGCAACGTGGCGTTGGTGGATGGAGCGAGACATGATGTCCCAGATGTGCTCAATTGGATTCAGGTCTGGGGAATGGGCGGGCCAGTCCATAGCATCAATGCCTTCGTCTTGCAGGAACTGCTGACACACTCCAGCCACATGAGGTCTAGCATTGTCTTGCATTAGGAGGAACCCAGGGCCAACCGCACCAGCATATGGTCTCACAAGGGGTCTGAGGATCTCATCTCGGTACCTAATGGCAGTCAGGCTACCTCTAGCGAGCACATGGAGGGCTGTGCGGCCCCCCAAAGAAATGCCACCCCACACCATTACTGACCCACTGCCAAACCGGTCATGCTGGAGGATGTTGCAGGCAGCAGAACGTTCTCCTTGGCGTCTCCAGACTCTGTCACGTCTGTCACATGTGCTCAGTGAGAACCTGCTTTCATCTGTGAAGAGCACAGGGCGCCAGTGGCGAATTTGCCAATCTTGGTGTTCTCTGGCAAATGCCAAACGTCCTGCACGGTGTTGGGCTGTAAGCACAATCCCCACCTGTGGACGTCGGGCCCTTATACCACCCTCATGGAGTCTGTTTCTGATCGTTTGAGTAAACACATGCACATTTGTGGCTTGCTGGAGGTCATTTTGCAGGGCTCTGGCAGTGCTCCCCCTGTTTCTCCTTGCACAAAGGCGGAGGTAGCCACCTCATCAGGAGCATGCCCAGGCTTTATAGGGAGATCATACAGGCACGTGGAGGTCACACACACTACTGAGCCTCATTTTGACTTGTTTTAAGGACATTACATCAAAGTTGGATCAGCCTGTAGTGTGTTTTTCCACTTTAATTTTGAGTGTGACTCCAAATCCAGACCTCCATGGGTTAATAAATTTGATTTCCATTGATAATTTTTTAGTTGATTTTGTTGTCAGCACATTCAACTATGTAAAGAACAAAGTATTTAATAAGAATATTTCATTCATTCAGATCTAGGATGTGTTATTTTAGTGTTCCCTTTATTTTTTTTGTATGTGTGTATATATATATATATATATATATATATATATATATATATATATATATATATATATATATATATATATAAAAAATTGACACCATGTTCGGATCTAAAAAGAAAACGTAAAACTATCGAATAAAGGCGGCGTTAGCTATTGGGGCCAAGCTTAGCTTTTTGGAGTTTGATAACTTTGTTGAATTTACAGTTCCTATGGAAATCTATGGAGACTGCTCTACAATTGAAGATGGATGGAGGTGCAGCAACAGATGTGATACCATATAGGTAATAAGTGACTGCGCTATTTCTGGAGGTTTTATGTAGAGCAGCTCTGCTAAAATTATTAAATGTGATACTAGCAAAGTAGCAGAGCGCTTGTCTGATATGTGAACGCACACCTGTACAAAATAATTAAGTTAAAAGAGTTTGTTTACAGCCCTTTTAAGTGATTTGTTTAGAGAGTCCATATGTAAAAGCATTAAGGGTTTCAATATATGTATGCCGTTGGTGGATGAGTGGGAGAGCAGGTACTTAATACTGCTATCTATCCCTAACTTCTGTACCTGTATAGAGGTTGTCCGTTGTCGGCTGGTGCTGGCCGCTTTGTGTTGTAATCGGTCTCCTGCTGGTGGCTTCTCCCGGACATCAGCTAACAGCTGGTGCTAGCCGTCTTCGTCTGGTGGCTTTACTCTGCGGCCGTTAGCGGCTACTGTTAGACGCCTTGTACTGGGCTGTCCCCGGCTGATACCCTTGCTTCGTCCGTGTGCTCGTTTGTAATATGAATTCAAACTGTCTCCTCCGGCTCCAGGGTTTGTGGCTGATTTCTCTAATATGTGCTAACCAACACGTTTCGGGCATAGGAGCCCTTTCTCAAGGATAGCACTGTAGTCTTGATGTGTCCTTTTTATTTGTAAAACTTTAATCAACTAATAAAAAATGGAAGCTATCTTCCATGTAAAAAAGGTGGCTGCCTTGTGTTCCTTTTTGGATAATGGTCTCCATCTTTCTTTTCTCATACGTCCTAGAGGATGCTGGGGTCCACTTCAGTACCATGGGGTATAGACGGTTCCGCAGGAGCCATGGCACTTTAATACTTTTCAAGGGTGTGAACTGACTCCTCCCTCTATGCCCCTCCTCCAGACCTCAGTTTAGAAAATGTGCCCAGGCAGACTGGATTCACTCCAGGGGAGCTCTACTGAGTTTCTCTGAAAAGACTTATGTTAGGTTTTTTTATTTTTAGGGAGGACTGCTGGCAACAGTCTCCCTGCTTCGTGGGACTGAGGGGACAGAAGTAGGAACCAACTTCCTGAATATTTTCATGGCTCTGCTTCTGGTTGACAGGACACCATTAGCTCCTGAGGGGAACTGAACGCTAGCTACGGCTATGTGCTCACTCCCACAGCCCGCCGTCACCCCCCTTGCAGAGCCAGAAGTCAGAAGACAGGTGAGTGTTAGAAGAAACAATCATCAATCAAAGTGATGGCTAAAGGTACCGCGCGGCTGGCGGGAGCGCAGCGCGCCATGCTGCCCACACATACACAGGCACCTCAGGGTGCGGGGGGGGGGGGGCGCTCTGGGCAGCATGTTACCTACCAAACTGGCTAGAATAAGTTGCTGAGGCACAGTCCTACCCCCGCCAGTATAAATATCTGTATCAAAGAAACTGAGGAGAAACGCGCCATTATGGGGGCGGGGCTTCCTCCTCAGTCAGCCAGCACACTGCTCAGCACCATTTTCTCTTTCCTCAGGCTGCAGAGACAACGCTGGTCCTCCTCCACTGCTGAATACAAGTATCAGGGTGACAAACTGAAGGGGGGGGGGGGGGGGGGGGGGCAAAGTGAAATTTGGTGCAATATATAGTGTGATAATATCATTTTAAAAGCGCTGCAGGTCTGTGGGCATTTTGTGTTTCACAGACATTTAGTTACTGGCGCTGGGTTGTAAACTGGCAAATCCTATCTGTGTCCTTCTGACAGATTTTACTGTGGGTCTGTCCCCTATAAGTCCCGGAGTGTCTGTGGAGTGGTTGTGCACGAGTGTGACATGTCTAAGGCAGGGAGCTCTTCCCCTGAGGGAGCCATTTTAGGGACACAGAGTTGTAATGTGGTGGCGTTGCCGACACACCACGAGCCTGAATGGGTGAAAGAATTATGTGATAGTGTGAATCATATCAGTAAGAGTCTCATGCAGAAAGCTGGAGAAAATCAGTGGAAGATGTGATTTTTCATGGTTCTGCCTTTTCATCCACATGCGACCCTTCTGGGTCACATAAGAGACCTTTTGAAAAAATTGTACATACTGATACCGACACGGACTCTGATCCCTGTGTCGACGATAGTGATTCCAGGGGGATAGATCCTAAATTGGCAAAAAGCATTCAATATATGATTGTTGCTATAAAGGAGGTCTTGGAAGTTACGGAAGCCCCTCCTGTACCTCAGGAGAAGGCGTATTTCTATAAAGAAAAGAAACTTTCCCTCCTTCTCATGAGCTAAATACTATTTCTCTTACGTCCTAGAGGATGCTGGGGACTCCATAAGGACCATGGGGATAGACTGGCTCCGCAGGAGACATGGGCACTAAAAAGGACTTTAGATATGGGTGTGCACTGGCTCCTCCCTCTATGCCCCTCCTCCAGACCTAAGTTTGATACTGTGCCCAGAGGAGACTGGGTGCATTACAGGGAGCTCTCCTGAGTTTCTCTGAAAGAAAGAATTTTGTTAGGTTTTTTATTTTCAGGGAGCCCTGCTGGCAACAGGCTCCCTGCATCGTGGGACTGAGGAGAGAGAAGCAGACCTACTTAAATGCTAGGCTCTGCTTCTTAGGCTACTGGACACTATTAGCTCCAGAGGGAGTCGGAACGCAGGTCTTCCCTCGCAGTTCGTCCCGGAGCCGCGCCGCCGTCCTCCTCACAGAGCCGGAAGATAGAAGCCGGGTGAGTATGAGAAGATAGAAGACTTCAGAGGCGGCAGAAGACTTCAGATCTCTGAGGTAACGCGCAGCGATAACGCTGCGCGCCATTGCTCCCACACACAACACACATGGCAGGCACTAATGGGTGCAGGGCGCAGGGGATGGGGGGCGCCCTGGGCATCAATTTTAAACCTCTAGGACTGGCCAAAGTATTATAGGCTCTGCGGGCTGTATATTGGAAATCCCCCGTCAGTTTTTAAACAAATCGAGCGGGACCGCCGAAGCCCGCCGCTGAGGGGGCGGAGCTTGATCCCTCAGCACTCACCAGTGCCATTTTCTCCACAGCACACCGCTGAGAAGCTGGCTCCCCGGATTCTCCCCTGCTGAACACGGTGACAGAGGGTTTAAAAGAAGGGGGGGCACATAATTTGGCGCAGTGAATATATATAATAAAAGCGCTATCTATCTGGGAATTTTTTTTCCAGGGTCATTGGCGCTGGGTGTGTGCTGGCATACTCTCTCTCTCTCTGTCTCTCCAAAGGGCCTTGTTGGGGAACTGTCTCCAGATTAGAGATTTCCCTGAGTGTGTGGGGTGTTCAGGGCCGGCGCCACCACTAGGCAGCTTTAGGCAGCTGCCTATGGGCGCAGACCACTGGAGGGCGGCAGCTCACTCTGCCGATGAATGCTTTCCTTCTTGTCCCTTGCAGCATGTGGTGCGTTCCCGCGGAGAGGAGCAGAAGACAGTTGCTAGAACAACTGTAACCATAGCCGGCAGCACGCTGCTTACTCTATGTGCATAGAGTATTGAAGCCGCTGCCGTAACAGTTGGCCGGCCGCGACATCCCTGCTGCACTGTCAGTGTGAATGTAACCCATCGGCAGCATCTTCAATACTTACATAGAGTAAGCAGCGTGCTGCCGGCTATGGTTACAGTTGTTCTAGCAACTGTCTTCTGCTCCTCTCCGCGGGAACGCTCCACATGCTGCGCCCCGCACCACAGACGTCCGTGATCTCACCCTGCATTCTCCCCCCCCCCCCTCTCCGCGGGAATGCTCCACATGCTGTCGCCCCGCACCACAGACGTCCGCGATCTCACCCTGCATTCCCCCCCCCCTCTCCGCGGGAACGCTCCACATGCTGCCGCCCCGCACCACAGACGTCCGCGATCTCACCCTGCATTCCCCCCCCCCCTCTCCGCGGGAACGCTCCACATGCTGCCGCCCCGCACCACAGACGTCCGCGATTTCACCCTGCATTCCCCCCCCCCCCCTCTCCGCGGGAACGCTCCACATGCTGCCGCCCCGCACCACATACGTCCGCGATCTCACCCTGCATCCCCCCCCCCCTCTCCGCGGGAACGCTCCACATGCTGCCGCCCCGCACCACAGACGTCCGCAATCTCACCCTGCATTCCCCCCCCCCCCGCCCCCCGATGGGACAAGTTTGGGTTTTTTGGGTGGACGAAGGCAGCTTCACACAGTTACACTGATAGTGACTGCCGCTGCCAGGATCAAAGTTGCCGCGTGTGGCTCCTGTGCAATGTATAGAGGGCGGAGGGGAGCTGCAGCAGGAACTTGGCAGAGGCAGGAGCAGCGGGCAGTCAGCACCCGCAGCACTGCAGCAGTGGCGGGCAGTCGGCAACGGCGGACACTCGGCACCCGGCAATGTTGGCAGCAGCAGGAACTCGGCAGCGACAGGATAGGAAGGTACACGGCTGCACTGAGCTCCGGGGAGAGGCAGCCAGTCGGCTGCCCTGTTATGCAGCATAAGTTTGTCAGAAGGACTCCAAGCTCCTCCAGATGTTTAAGTGTGACCTTACTTTATGTGTATGTATTTATATGTGTGTGTGTGTGTGTGTGTGTGTGTGTGTGTGTGTGTGTGTGTGTGTGTGGTGTGTTTATGTATATAAATATACAGTAAGTATGTGTGTAATAAATATATATATATATATATATTTCTCTATCGTCCTAGTGGATGCTGGGGTTCCTGAAAGGACCATGGGGAATAGCGGCTCCGCAGGAGACAGGGCACAAAAAGTAAAGCTTTTTCCGATCAGGTGGTGTGCACTGGCTCCTCCCCCCATGACCCTCCTCCAGACTCCAGTTAGATTTTTGTGCCCGGCCGAGAAGGGTGCAATCTAGGTGGCTCTCCTAAAGAGCTGCTTAGAAAAAGTTTAGCTAGGTTTTTTATTTTACAGTGATTCCTGCTGGCAACAGGATCACTGCAGCGAGGGACTGAGGGGAGAAGGAGTCAACTCACCTGCGTGCAGGATGGATTGGCTTCTTGGCTACTGGACATCAAGCTCCAGAGGAACGATCACAGGTACAGCCTGGATGGTCACCGGAGCCACGCCGCCGGCCCCCTTGCAGATGCTGAAGACAGAAGAGGTCCAGAATCGGCGGCTGAAGACTCCTGCAGTCTTCAAAAGGTAGCGCACAGCACTGCAGCTGTGCGCCATTTTCCTCTCAGCACACTTCACACGGCAGTCACTGAGGGTGCAGGGCGCTGGGAGGGGGGCGCCCTGGGAGGCAAAATGATTACCTATAAAGGCTAAAAATACCTCACATATAGCCCTAGAGGCTATATGGAGATATTTAACCCCTGCCTAATTTTTCTAAATAGCGGGAGACGAGCCCGCCAGAAAAGGGGCGGGGCCTATCTCCTCAGCACACGGCGCCATTTCCTCTCACAGCTCCGCTGGTCTGGACGGCTCCCAAGTCTCTCCCCTGCACTGCACTACAGAAACAGGGTAAAACAGAGAGGGGGGGGCACATTTATGGCGATATTTTGATATAACAAAGCAGCTATAAGGGAGCACTTAGTATAAGGCTATCCCTGATATATATATAGCGCTTTTGGTGTGTGCTGGCAAACTCTCCCTCTGTCTCCCCAAAGGGCTAGTGGGTCCTGTCTTCGTTAGGAGCATTCCCTGTGTGTCTGCTGTGTGTCGGTACGTGTGTGTCGACATGTATGAGGACGATATTGGTGTGGAGGCGGAGCAATTGCCAAATATGAGGATGTCACCCCCTAGGGAGTCGACACCGGAATGGATGCCTTTATTTATGGAACTACGGGATAGTGTCAACACGCTAAAGCAGTCGTTTGACGACATGAGGCGGCCGGACAATCAATTAGTGCCTGTCCAGGCGACTCAAACACCGTCAGGGGCTGTGAAACGCCCTTTGCCTCAGTCGGTCGACACAGACCCAGACACAGGCGATGACTCCAGTGGTGACGGTGACGAATCAACCGTATTTTCCAGTAGGGCCACACGTTATATGATTTTGGCAATGAAGGAGGCGTTACATTTAGCTGATACTACAGGTACCACTAAACAGGGTATTATGTGGGGTATGAAAAAACTACCTATAGTTTTTCCTGAATCAGAAGAATTAAATGACGTGTGTAATGAAGCGTGGGTTGCCCCTGATAAAAAGCTGATAATTTCAAAGAAATTATTGGCATTATACCCTTTCCCGCCAGAGGTTAGGGAGCGCTGGGAAACACCTCCTAGGGTGGACAAGGCGCTAACACGCTTATCGAAACAAGTGGCGTTACCCTCTCCTGAGACGGCCGCACTTAAAGATCCATCAGATAGGAGGATGGAAAATATCCAAAAAAGTATATACACACATGCAGGTGTTATACTACGACCAGCTGTAGCGACTGCCTGGATGGGCAGTGCTGGGGTAGTTTGGTCAGAGTCCCTGATTGAAAATATTGATACCCTGGACAGGGACAATATTTTACTGTCGTTAGAACAAATAAAGGATGCATTTCTTTATATGCGTGATGCACAGAGGGATATCTGCACACTGGCATCACGGGTAAGTGCTATGTCCATTTCGGCCAGAAGAGCTTTATGGACGCGACAGTGGACAGGCGATGCGGATTCAAAACGGCATATGGAAGTTTTGCCGTATAAAGGGGAGGAGTTATTTGGAGTCGGTCTATCAGATTTGGTGGCCACGGCTACAGCCGGGAAATCCACCTTTCTACCTCAAGTCACTCCCCCACAGAAAAAGGCACCGACTTTTCAACCGCAGCCCTTTCGTTCCTTTAAAAATAAGAGAGCAAAGGGCTATTCATATCTGCCACGAGGCAAAGGTCGAGGGAAGAGACAGCAACACGCAGCTCCTTCCCAGGAACAGAAGCCCTCCCCGGCTTCTACAAAAGCCTCAGCATGACGCTGGGGCTTCTCAAGCGGACTCGGGGACGGTGGGCGGTCGTCTCAAAATTACAGCGCGCAGTGGGCTCACTCGCAGGTAGATCCCTGGATCCTGCAGATAATATCTCAAGGGTACAGGTTGGAATTAGAGACGGATCCACCTCGCCGTATCCTGAAGTCTGCTTTACCAACGTCCCCCTCCGAAAGGGAGACGGTTTTGGAAGCCATTCACAAGCTGTACTCTCAGCAGGTGATAGTCAAGGTACCTCTTCTACAACAAGGGAAGGGGTATTATTCCACTCTTTTTGTGGTACCGAAGCCGGATGGCTCGGTAAGGCCTATTCTAAATCTGAAGTCCTTGAACCTGTACATAAAGAAGTTCAAGTTCAAAATGGAGTCACTCAGAGCAGTGATAGCGAACCTGGAAGAGGGGGACTTTATGGTATCCTTGGACATCAAGGATGCGTATCTCCACGTTCCAATTTACCCCTCACACCAGGGGTACCTCAGGTTCGTTGTACAAAACTGTCACTATCAGTTTCAGACGCTGCCGTTCGGATTGTCCACGGCACCTCGGATCTTTACAAAGGTAATGGCCGAGATGATGATTCTTCTTCGAAGAAAAGGCGTATTAATTATCCCATACTGGGACGATCTCCTAATAAGGGCGAGGTCCAGAGAACAGCTAGAGATGGGATTAGCACTGTCTCAAGAAGTGCTAAAACAGCACGGGTGGATTCTGAATATTCCAAAATCCCAGTTAATGCCGACAACTCGTCTGCTGTTCCTAGGGATGATTCTGGACACGGTTCAGAAAAAGGTTTTTCTCCCGGAGGAAAAAGCCAAGGAGTTATCCGAGCTTGTCAGGAACCTCCTAAAACCAGGAAAGGTGTCTGTACATCAATGCACAAGAGTCCTGGGAAAAATGGTGGCTTCTTACGAAGCAATTCCATTCGGCAGATTCCACGCAAGAATTTTCCAAAGGGATCTGTTGGACAAATGGTCAGGGTCGCATCTTCAGATGCACCTACGGATAACCCTGTCTCCAAGGACAAGGGTGTCTCTTCTGTGGTGGTTGCAGAGTCCTCATCTATTGGAGGGCCGCAGATTCGGCATACAGGATTGGATCCTGGTGACCACGGACGCCAGCCTGAGAGGCTGGGGAGCAGTCACACAAGGAAGAAACTTCCAGGGAGTATGGACGAGCCTAGAAACGTCTCTTCACATAAACATTCTGGAACTAAGAGCAATATACAATGCTCTAAGCCAGGCAGAACCTCTGCTTCAGGGAAAACCGGTGTTGATCCAGTCGGACAACATCACGGCAGTCGCCCATGTGAACAGACAGGGCGGCACAAGAAGCAGGAGTGCAATGGCAGAAGCTGCAAGGATTCTTCGCTGGGCAGAGAATCATGTGATAGCACTGTCAGCAGTGTTCATCCCGGGAGTGGACAACTGGGAAGCAGACTTCCTCAGCAGACACGATCTTCACCCGGGAGAGTGGGGACTTCATCCAGAAGTCTTCCACATGCTGGTAACCCGTTGGGAAAGACCAATGTTGGACATGATGGCGTCTCGCCTCAACAAAAAACTGGACAGGTATTGCGCCAGGTCAAGAGATCCGCAGGCAATAGCTGTGGACGCGCTGGTAACGCCTTGGGTGTACCAGTCGGTGTATGTGTTTCCTCCTCTGCCTCTCATACCAAAAGTATTGAGAATTATACGGCAAAGAGGCGTAAGAACGATACTAGTGGTTCCGGATTGGCCAAGAAGGACTTGGTACCCGGAACTTCAAGAGATGATCACGGAAGATCCGTGGCCTCTACCTCTAAGGAGGGACTTGCTTCAGCAGGGTCCCTGTCTGTTTCAAGACTTACCGCGGCTGCATTTGACGGCATGGCGGTTGAACGCCGGATCCTAATGGAAAAAGGCATGCCGGAAGAAGTCATTCCTACTTTGATTAAAGCAAGGAAAGAAGTAACCGTGCAACATTATCACCGAATTTGGCGAAAATATGTTGCGTGGTGCGAAGATCGGAGTGCTCCGACGGAGGAATTTCAACTGGGTCGATTCCTACATTTCCTGCAATCAGGATTGTCTATGGGTCTCAAATTGGGATCTATTAAGGTTCAAATTTCGGCCCTGTCGATTTTCTTTCAAAAAGAATTGGCTTCAGTCCCTGAAGTCCAGACCTTTGTTAAGGGAGTGCTGCATATACAGCCCCCTGTGGTGCCTCCAGTGGCACCGTGGGATCTCAATGTAGTTTTGGATTTTCTAAAATCTCATTGGTTTGAACCACTAAATAAGGTGGATTTGAAATATCTCACTTGGAAAGTGACCATGCTTCTAGCCCTGGCTTCTGCCAGGAGAGTGTCAGAATTGGCAGCTTTATCTTACAAAAGCCCATATCTGATTTTCCATTCGGACAGGGCAGAACTGCGGACTCGTCCGCATTTTCTCCCTAAGGTGGTGTCAGCATTTCATCTGAACCAGCCTATTGTAGTGCCTGCGGCTACAAGTGACTTGGAGGACTCCAAGTTACTGGACGTTGTCAGAGCATTAAAAATATATATTGCAAGAACAGCTGGAGTCAGAAAATCTGACTCGTTGTTTATATTGTATGCACCCAACAAGATGGGTGCTCCTGCGTCTAAGCAGACGATTGCTCGTTGGATCTGTAGCACAATCCAACTGGCACATTCTGTGGCAGGCCTGCCACAGCCTAAATCTGTAAAGGCCCACTCCACAAGGAAGGTGGGCTCATCTTGGGCGGCTGCCCGAGGGGTCTCGGCATTACAACTTTGCCGAGCAGCTACGTGGTCAGGGGAGAACACGTTTGTAAAATTTTACAAATTTGATACTCTGGCTAAGGAGGACCTGGAGTTCTCTCATTCGGTGCTGCAGAGTCATCCGCACTCTCCCGCCCGTTTGGGAGCTTTGGTATAATCCCCATGGTCCTTTCAGGAACCCCAGCATCCACTAGGACGATAGAGAAAATAAGATTTTACTTACCGATAAATCTATTTCTCGGAGTCCGTAGTGGATGCTGGGCGCCCATCCCAAGTGCGGATTATCTGCATAAATTGTACATAGTTATTGTTAACTTATTCGGGTTATTGTTGTAGGAAGCCATCTTTCAGAGGCTCCGCTGTTATCATACTGTTAACTGGGTTTAGATCACAAGTTGTACGGTGTGATTGGTGTGGCTGGTATGAGTCTTACCCGGGATTCAAAATCCTCCCTTATTGTGTACGCTCGTCCGGGCACAGTACCTAACTGGAGTCTGGAGGAGGGTCATGGGGGGAGGAGCCAGTGCACACCACCTGATCGGAAAAAGCTTTACTTTTTGTGCCCTGCCTCCTGCGGAGCCGCTATTCCCCATGGTCCTTTCAGGAACCCCAGCATCCACTACGGACTCCGAGAAATAGATTTATCGGTAAGTAAAATGTTATTATATACTGTATATACACACACACACTTAATAGCTCCTCTTATAAAAAATTATGCAGCCACTGTTTTTCTGTTTTGTTTTGTTTTTAAAACCATGGAGTGTCATCTGGTTGCTGAAATTCATTGAAAAGGCGGGGGGGGGGGGGGGGGGGTACAGTCTTGCACATTTGGGTATATTTATGTGCATATGTGTATATATTTATATATATATATATATATATATATAAATGTATGGCTTGGACTGGCACTCCCACTATAGAGGAGTAGTGAGCCCTGGTGCCCTCTGGTATGATTGAATATAGCAAGTGGCGGTAAAGCAGTCAGCGGCACTCAGGGTCTTAGAAAATCAAGTGTATTAAATTCTTCTCTCGCTCTCCACAGCCGCACTGTTCCGGGCTCTCGCGCTTTGTCCGTTGCTTAGCAACGGGCCAACACAGATTCTTCCCCTGACGCGTACACGCGTCATCAATCAGCGACACGCAGCGCGCACGTTGGGTCCGTAGGCGGCTCTCCTCTCGGTTTGGCGGGTTCTGTCTCTACAAGGGTAAGTTGCTTTTCTTTTACACACACTCTCACATCTTGACAACGGGGCTAGACACCCCGAAACGTTGGTGTTTTATTTTGTGATGCAAATACAAACTTGATTTTTCGCCAAGACCCTGAGTGCCGCAGCTGTTTTTTTCTAATATCCATATTTACTGAGGGAGTGCCGGGCTAACCTTTCCAAATATATATATATATATATATATATATATATATATTATACACTAGGTCAGTGGTTTCCAAACTTTTTTGAATCACGGCGCCCTAGAATATCAGAATTTTTTTCACGGCACCCCTAGGCCAAAAATTTCTTATTGAGAAATTTGGAAAGAAATATTACATTAAGTAGATCGCGTTTATATGTCATCCTTAGGGTCAGTTGTGTAGTGAGGGACAAGACTTCTGTTTGGCAACATATTTTATGACTGGCAGCCACCAGCACTGGTTTTGCCTATTATATTGACCATGAATAATTTGAATTTGTCCTGGACCACCAACCCAGGGCACCCCTGCAAGTGTCCCGAGGCACCCCAGGGAGCCACGGCACACAGTTTGGGAACCTCTGCACTAGGTACCAGCCCGTCAAAATGACGAAACATCATAACAGTAATGTCAGAGCCAGTGGCTGTGCACACCTGTACGGAGCAACACTTGAAATGCTTATTCGGGCGCCATATAGTGTCTGCCAGCACGCAAAGCACTTGAATTCCCCCCCAAACAGGTGAGGAGTAGCGTTAGCCTTTTATTTTATATATATATATATATATATATATATATATATATATATACATGCACAAGGGATTAGAGAAACAGCAGGCACGGGATGTAGTTGTGTGACCGATCAAGACACTTCCCCCTACATCCCACCCCTTGAGAATCCCGACTGTCGGCATGCCGACTAGTAGGGACTATTCCCACTCGTGTGGATAGAACCTGTGGCGAGCACAACGAGCCCACAAGGGTCTTCTTGCGCTCACCCGCTGGCATTTCGCTGCCGGTATCCTGGCGGAGGTATGCTGACCGCCTGTCACGCAGACCCAACCCGCAGGCACAGCCCCTGTTTTAAGTGCCCTGGGCCCCCCGAAGGCTTAATCCAGCACTTGTCTAGCGGTTCTTGCGCACCCTGGGTAGAGCACCTGCAGCATTACAGCAGCAACCTGTCCTGAAGTTCCCACTAATAAGCCCTACACAGTGGACGATTAGTGCGATTTGAACGATGATCGATATAAATGATGATTGATATCATTCAAATTGGCTTGCATTGAAAAACTATTCAAAACCAACGATGAACGACCGCGGGGATGCGCATCTTTCATCGTCGGTGCCTCCATACTAAACAATATGAATGATATATCGTTCTTTTCTGAACAATATCGTTCATATCGTTCTTAGATATCGGCCAGTGTGTAGGGCCCATTAGAGTCAGCATGCTGGACGGGATGTACTAAACGGAAACTGCAGTAAAAACCTGTTTTCTGTGTTCTACCGCATTTCCTGTATGTACTAAGACTCGTTGTGTGGTGTGGTGGTGGTGGTGGTGGTGGTGGGGTGCGGGGTGGGGGTGCAGCATGCTGAAGTTTTGCCTAGGGCGTCGAGAAACCTTGCACCGGCCCTGGGGGTGTTGGTACGCGTGTGTCGGCATGTCTGAAGTGGAAGGCTCTTCTAGGGAGGAGGTGAGCAAATGAGTGTGGTGTCTCCGTCGGCAACGCCGACACCTGACTGGTAGGATATGTGGAATGTTTTAAATGCAAATGTGAATTAATTACACAAAAGGTTGGACAAAGCAGAGTCCAGGGAATGTACAGGGAGTGAAGCCCTGCCTTTCACTATGTCGCAGGGACCTTCTGGGTCTCAAAAGCACCCACTATCCCAAGTAGTAGACACTGATACCGACACGGATTCTGACTCCAGTGTCGACTACGATGATGCGAAGTTGCAGCCAAAATTGGCTAAAAGTATTCATTATATGATCATTGCAATAAAAGATGTGTTGCATATCACAGATGACCCCTCGGTCCCGGACACGAGGGTGCGCATGTATAAGGAAAAGAAACCTGAGTTTACTTTTCCCCCTTCACATGAGCTAAATGAGTTGTTTGAAAGGGCTTGGGAAACTCCAGACAAGAAACTGCATATTCCCAAAAGGATTCTTATGGCGTATCCTTTCCCGGCTAAGGATAAGATACGGTGGGAATCCTCCCCAAGGGTGGACAAAGCGTTGACACGCTTATCCAAAAAGGTAGCGCTGCCATCTCAAGATACCGCAACCCTCAAGGATCCTGCTGATCGCAGGCAGGAGACTACCTTGAAGTCAATTTACACACATACTGGTACATTACTCAGACCGGCGGTAGCGTCGTCTTGGGTTTGTAGCGCTGTAGCAGCGTGGACAGATACCTTATCTGCTGATATTGATACGCTGGATAAGGAAACCATTTTATTGACTTTGGGTCATATTAAGGATGCGGTCCTATATATGAGGGATGCTCAGAGAGACGTGGGCCTACTGGGTTCCAGAGCCAACGCTATGGCGATTTCTGCTAGGCGAGCCCTATGGACCCGACAATGGACGGGTGATGCCGACTCGAAGAGGCATATGGAGGTTTTGCCTTACAAGGGTGAGGAATTGTTTGGGGAAGGTCTCACGGACCTGGTTTCCACAGCTACTGCAGGTAAATCAACTTTTTTGCCTTATATTTCCTCACAGCCTAAGAAAACGCCACATTATCAGATGCAGTCCTTTCGGTCGCATAAATCCAGGAGAGTACGGGGATCTTCCTTTCTTGCCAGAGGTAAGGGCAAGGGGAAAAAGCTGCCAACTACAGCTAGTTCCCAGGAGCAGAAATCCTCCCCGGCTTCTACAAAATCCACCGCATGACGCTGGGGCTCCGCTGAGGGAGTCCGCCCCAGTGGAGGCACGTCTTTGACTTTTCAGCCATGTCTGGGTTCAATCACAGGTGGATCCCTGGTCAATAGACATGTTTCCCAGGGTTACAGGCTGGAATTCGTAGAGGTGCCTCCTCGCCGGTTTTTCAAATCGGCCCTACCGGCTTCTTCCCCAGAGAGGGAGGTAGTTTTAAATGCGATTCAAAAATTGTGTCTTCAACAAGTGGTGGTCAAAGTTCTCCTGCTTCAGCAGGGGATGGGGTATTACTCAACCCTGTTTGTGGTCCCGAAACCGGACGGTTCGGTCAGACCCATTCTGAATTTAAAATCCTTAAACCTATACTTAAAAAGGTTCAAGTTCAAGATGGAATCGCTCAGAGCGGTCATCGCCAGCCTGGAGGGGGGATTATATGGTGTCCCTGGACATAAAGGATGCTTACATAAAGGATGCTTACCTTCATGTCCCCATATATCCTCCTCATCAGGCGTTCCTGAGATTTGCTGTACAGAATTGTCATTACCAATTTCAGACGTTGCCAAAGAGCAGAGTGGCAATGACAGAAGCCACCAGGATTCTTCGCTGGGCGGAAAATCATGTAAGCGCTCTGACAGCAGTCTTCACTCCGGGAGTGGACAACTGGGAAGCAGACTTCCTCAGCAGACACGATCTACATCCTGGAGAGTGGGGACTTCATCTGGAAGTCTTTGCAGAGATTACAAGTCAGTGGGGGCTGCCTCAAATAGACATGATGGCGTCACGCCTCAACAAGAAACTTCTGAGGTATTGCGCCAGATCAAGGGACCCTCAGGCGATAGCAATGTCTCACCGTGGGTGTTCCAGTCGGTCTATGTGTTCCCTCCTCTTCCTCTCATCTCAAAGATATTGAGAATCATAAGACGAAGAGGAGTACAGACAATTCTCATTGTTCCAGACTCGTCCTCAATTTTTGCCTAAGGTGGTTTCCTCTTTTCATATGAACCAACCTATTGTGGTGCCTGTGGCTACGCGGGACTTGGAGGATTCCGAGTCCCTTGATGTGGTCAGGGCATTGAAAATTTATGTAGCCAGAACGGCTCGGATTAGGAAAACAGAAGCACTGTTTGTCCTGTATGCAGCCAACAAGGTTGGCGTTCCTGCTTCTAAGCAGACTATTGCTCGCTGGATCTGTAACACGATTCAGCAGGCTCATTCTACGGCTGGATTGCCGTTGCCAAATTCGGTAAAGGCCCATTCCACTAGGAAGGTGGGCTCTTCTTGGGCGGCTGCCCAAGGTGTCTCGGCATTACAGCTTTGCCGAGCGGCGACTTGGTCGGGTTCAAACACCTTTGCAAAGTTTTACAAGTTTGATACCCTGACTGATGAGGACCTCATGTTTGCTCAATCGGTGCTGCAGAGTCATCCGCACTCTCCCGCCCGTTTTGGAGCTTTGGTATAATCCCCATGGTCCTTACGGAGTCCCCAGCATCCTCTAGGACGTAAGAGAAAATAAGATTTTAAACATACCGGTAAATCTTTTTCTCCTAGTCCGTAGACGATGCTGGGCGCCCGTCCCAGTGCGGACAAAATTCTGCAAGACTTGTATATAGTTATTGCTTACATAAGGGTTATGTTACGGTTTTGATCAGTCTCGGGCTGATGCTGTTTTGTTTCATACTGTTAATAACTGGTTCGTATATTCCATGTTATACGGTGTGGATGGTGAGGGCTGGTATGAATCTTACCCTTAGATTAACAAAATCCTTTCCTCGTACTGTCCGTCTCCTCTGGGCATAGTTTTCTAACTGAGGTCTGGAGGAGGTGCATAGAGGGAGGAGCCAGTGCACACTCATATCTAAAGTTCTTTTTAGTGCCCATGTCTCCTGCGGAGCCCGTCTATCCCCATGGTCCTTACGGAGTCCCCAGCATCCTCTACGGACTATGAGAAAAAGATTTACCGGTAGGTTTAAAATCTTATTTTTTGAGGGAGTTTGGGTAAACCCTGAAAAGAAATTTCAGATTCCCAAAAGGATTCAGGTTGCTTATCCTTTCCCAGCAGAGGACAGGAAAAGATGGGAGTCACCCCCTGTCTTAGACAGTGCTCTGTCAAGATTAACAAAAAAGGTGATTCTCCCTGCACCTGGGACGGCTTCACTAAAGGAGCCGGAAGACCGCAAAATGGAGACCACGTTAAAATCTATCTATGTGGCCAATGGTACGCTGCTCAGGCCCACCATTGCTTGCGCGTGGGTGAGTAGTGCTATTGAAAAATGGTCAGATAACTTGTCATCAGAAATTGACACGATAGATAGAGACGAGATACTCCTAACGTTAGGTCATATCAAAGAGGCTGCCGCATACATGCTAGAAGCTATGAAGGATATTGGACTCTTGGGTTCAAAAGCTGCTACCATGGCAGTATCGGCTCGGAGGGCGTTGTGGATTTGCCAGTGGAATGCTGACGCAGATTCCAAAAGAAATATAGAGGCTCTCCCGTATAAAGGTGAGGCCTTGTTTGGAGCTGGATGCGTTAGTCTCGGCGGCTACCGCAGGTAAGTCGACATTCTTGCCTTATGCTCCTGCACCGGCGAAAAAGGCACATCACTCTCAGATGCAGTTCTTTCGGCCCAACAATTACAAAAAGGCCAAAGGTCCCCCCTTCTTTGCAGGTAGAGGGAGAGGAAGAGGAAAGAAATACGCAGCGTCTCCAGGATCCCAGGAGCAGAAGTCAACCCTTGCTTCTGCCAAATCTGCAGCATGACGCTGGGGCTCCCTTGTGGGAGTCCGCTCGGGTGGGAGCACGTCTGAAGCTTTTCAGTCAGATCTGGATTCAATCTGGCCTGGACCCATGGGTCTTACAAATAGTGTTCCATGGATACAGACTGGAGTTTCAAGACGTCCCCCCATGCCGATTTTTCAAATCGACCTTGCCAGCTTCTCTTCCAGAAAGAGAGGCAGTAACAACGGCAATTCGAAAATTATGTCAGGATCAAGTCATTGTCCTGGTACCCTTGTCACAGCAAGGAGAAGGGTTTTATTCAAGCCTCTTCGTAGTTCCGAAGCCGGACGGCTCGGTCAGACCAATTTTAAACCTGAAAAATCTGAATCTCTACCTGAAAAGGTTTAAGTTCAAGATGGAATCTCTGAGGGCAGTGATTTCCAGTCTGGAGGAGGGGGACTTCATGGTGTCAGTAGACATAAAAGATGCTTACTTGCATGTTCCCATTTATCCTCCTCACCAAGCTTATCTGAGATTCAGTGCAGGATTGCCATAACCAGTTCCAGACGTTGCCGTTCGGACTCTCCACGGCACCGAGGGTATTCACCAAGGTGATGGCAGAGATGATGGTCCTCCTTCGACAACAAGGAGTCAATATAATTCCTTACCTGGACGATCTCCTGATAAAAGCGAGATCCAGGGAACGGTTAGTGCGGAACATTGCACTCTCCTTATTAGTACTCCAACAGCACGGTTGGATCATGAATTTTCCGAAGTCGCAGTTGGAACCGACGACAAGATTGCCCTTTTTAAGGATGATACTGGACACAGAAGTGCAGAAAGTATTTCTTCCAGTAGAAAAGGCTCTGGAAATCCGGAGACTGGTCAAACAAGTCCTGAAACCAACAAGAGTGTCGATCCATCAATGCATTCGTTTGTTGGGGAAGATGGTAGCGGCCTACGAGGTCATACAGTTTGGCCGATTCCGTGCCAGAGTATTCCAGTGGGACCTGTTGGACAAGTGGTCCGGATCCCACCTACACATGCACCGGAAGATAATCCTGTCCTCCAAAGCCAGGATTTCGCTCCTGTGGTGGCTACACAGTTCTCACCTACTAGAGGGACGCAGGTTTGGGATTCAGGAATGGGTCCTGGTAACCACGGATGCAGTTTCCGAGGTTGGGGAGCAGTCACACAGGGGGAAAGCTTCCAAGGAAAATGGTCAAGTAAGAAAGCCTGCCTTCACATAAACGTTCTGGAACTAAGAGCCATTTACAATGGCCTTCTACAAGTGGTACATCTTCTTCAAGATCAGCCCATGCAGATCCAGTCAGACAATGTAACAGCAGTCGCGTACATAAACCGGCAAGGCGGAACGAAAAGCAGAGCGGCAATGGCAGAGGTGACAAAGATCCTCCTCTGGGCAGAAAGACATGCAAGAGCTCTGTCAGCAATTTTCATTCCGGGAGTGAACTGGGAAGCAGACTTCCTCAGCAGACACGATCTGCATCCAGGAGAGTGGGGCCTCCACCAAGAAGTCTTCGCAGAGGTGGCAAGTCTGTGGGGAGCTGCTCAAGTAGACATGATGGCATCTCGTCTCAACAAGAAGCTTCAGAGATATTGTTCCAGGTCAAGAGACCCTCAAGCAATAGCAGTGGATGCACTGGTGACCCAGTGGGTGTTTCAGTCGGTATATGTCTTCCCTCCACTTCCACTGATTCCAAAAGTTCTAAAAATCATAAGAAGAACAAGAGTTCGAGCAATCTTCATTGCCCCAGACTCGGCAAGGAGGACTTGGTATCCAGATCTTCAGGAGTTACTCATAGAAGATCCTCGGCCTCTTCCTCCTCACGAGGACCTGCTACAGCAGGGGCCGTGCGTGTATCAAGACTTACCGCGGCTACGTTTGACGGCATGGCTGTTGAGCGCCGGATCCTAGCCCGAAAGGGTATTCCCAAGGAAGTCATCCCCACTCTTATTCAGGTCAGGAAAGGAGTAACGTCTAAACATTACCACCATATTTGGAGAAAATATGTGTCTTGGTGTGAATCCAAGAAAGCTCCTACGGAAGAGTTTCACTTAGGGCCTTTTTTGCAGGCTGGTGTGGAGGCGGGCCTCCGAGTGGGATCAATCAAGGCCTTGTCAGTGTTCTTCCAAAAACAATTGGCCTCCCTTCCAGAAGTTCAGACGTTCGTGAAAGGGGTTTTGCACATCCAGCCTCCATTTGTGCCTCCTGTGGCACCATGGGACCTTAATGTGGTGTTGCAGTTCCTTCAATCGAGTTGGTTTGAACCTCTACAGGAGATAGAGTTGAAGTTTCTCACTTGGAAAGTGGTGATGCTTTTGGCCTTGGCATCCGCAAGGCGGGTGTCTGAGTTGGGGGCCTTGTCTGACAAGAGCCCTTACCTGATCTTCCATGAAGATAGGGCAGAGTTAAGAACTCGTCAACAATTTCTTCCAAAGGTGGTTTCGTCTTTCCACATAAACCAACCTATTGTGGTGCCAGTAGCTACTGACACTTTCACTGAGTCAAAGTCTCTTGATGTGATTAGAGCTTTGAAGATTTATGTCGCAAGAACAGCTCGGATAAGGAAAACTGAGGCTCTGTTTGTCCTGTATGCTCCCAACAAGATGTCCTGCTTCTAAGCAGACTATTGCGCACTGGATCAGAGGGACGATTCAGCACGCTCATTCCATGGCAGGATTGCCGGTACCGAAGTCGGTAAATGCCCATTCTACTAGAAAGGTGGGCTCATCCTGGGCGGCTGCCCGGGGCGTCTCGGCTTTACAACTTTGCCGAGCAGCTACTTGGTCAGGGTCAAACACGTTTGCTAAGTTCTACAAGTTTGACACCTTGGCCGATGAGGACCTCAAGTTTGGTCAATCGGTGCTGCAGGGTCATCCGCACTCTCCCGCCCGTACTGGAGCTTTGGTATAACCCCATGGTACTGAAGTGGACCCCAGCATCCTCTAGGACGTATGAGAAAATAGGATTTTAATACCTACCGGTAAATCCTTTTCTCCTAGTCCGTAGAGGTTGCTGGGCACCCGACCCAGTGCGTACTTTACCTGCAGTTGTTAATTTTGTAGTTACACTAATGTTGTGTTACGGTTATTTCAGCATGTTGCTGCATTTGTTCATGCCCGTTAGCATGTGTTATGTTGAATGCCATGTTGTGCGGCATGGTTGAGGTGTGAGCTGGTATGAATCTCACCATTAAATTAAAAGTAAATCCTTTCCTCGAAATGTCCGTCTCCCTGGGCACAGTTCCTATACTGAGGTCTGGAGGAGGGGCATAGAGGGAGGAGCCAGTTCACACCATTGAAAAGTCTTAAAGTGCCCATGGCTCCTGTGGAACGGTCTATACCCCATGGTACAGAAGTGGACCCCAGCATCCTCTATGGACTAGAATAAAAGGATTTACCGGTAGGTATTAAAATCCTATTTTTTCTATATAGAGGTAGTGCGTATTCTAAAAAGTTAAATAAATGTGATGTGTTGTGAAAAAAGGAGAGTTACTGTAGACTTACCATTGTTAACTCTCTTTCTTCGAGGTACACTGGGTTCCACAGGAAAACATCGGGGTGTAGAAGGCTAAAGCTTTAGGCTGTCCCAGGATGCATTGGGGCCTCCTCTGTAACCCCGCCTCCAGACACTGTGAGCTCAGTTTCATTAACCAGTCCAATGTAGGAGTAGGTAAGAGAGAAGGTAGATGTTAGTCACATAGAACCACATTCTCACGACAGGAGAAGGGACTAGCAGCTAATGCCATACAAACCCATAGAAGCTAGGTGCATCAGGGTGGGCGCCCTGTGGAACCCAGTGTACCTCGCCGAAAAAGATTTAACAATGGTAAGTCTACCATAACTCTCCTTTTGTGCTGCGGGGTACACTGTTCCACAGGAAAACATTGGGTATGTCCTAAAGCAGTTCCTCATGGGAGGGGACGCGCCTTAGCAGGTATTAGAACCCGGCATCTAAAGGAAGCATCCTGGGAGGTAGAAGTATCAAAGGCAAAGAACCTAATGAACGTGTTCACTGAGGACCACATAGCCTCCTTGCACAATTGTTCTGTGGACGCGCCACGGCATGCCGCCCATTGAGGTCCAACAGACTGAGTAGAATGGGCTTTAGAAGAGGCAGTCCTCTCCACATATATACGGAGAGCCCTTACGACATCCAAAGACCGCTCTTTGGGGGACAAATCCGAAGAGATAATGGCCGGGACCACAATCTCTTGGTTAAGGTGAAAAGATGACACCAGCTTAGGTAAATAACCTGGGCGAGTTCTAAGAACTGCCCGGTCATGATGTAATATTAGAAAGGGTGCACGACAGGACAAATCACCTAGGTCCAAAACCCTTCTAGCAGAGGCAATAACCAACAGAAACAGGACCCTGGCTGTGAGCCATTTAAGGTCCACTGACTCAAGAGGTTCAAATGGAGACTCTTGGAGGGCATTCAGGACAACAGACAGATCCCATGGAGCCGCCGGAGGGACATAGGGAGGCTGCATTCTTAACACACCCTGAGTGAATGTATAAACATCAGGTAGAGATGCAATTTTTCTCTGAAACCACACCGACAAGGCAGATATGTGAACCTTGAGGGAGGTCAGACGAAGGCCTAAGTCCAGGCCTTGTTGCAGGAAAGCCAGGATTCTGGAAGTTTTGAATCTCTACACATCATAGTTTTTATCAGCACTCCAGGTGAAGTAAGAATTCCAGACCCTGTAATAGAACCCCAGTATCCTCTACGGACTACGAGAAAAGGATTTACCGGTAGGTAATTAAAATCCTATTTCTGCTGCGGGGTACACTGGGCTCCACAAGGATAGACATTGGGGTGTAGAGTAGGATCTTGATCCGAGGCACCAAGAGGCTCAAAAGCTTTGACTGTTCCCTCCTCTATAACCCCGGCTCCCTGCACAGGAGCTCAGTTTTGTAGTTGGTGCTTGCAGTAGCAGGCATGTTAACAGGGGGCTGCTCCAGGCAGCCTAAGAAGAGCTTTTTTTGAAGAAAAAGTGAAGTCTATAAAGGCTGCAGCGGCGGTTAGATGTCAGAAGACATTCTCTGCTGCAGCTCCGTCTCTCCCCCAGCGGCGCTGTACACTCCCACGCCCTGGTTGCCGGGTACATATAGCAGGAGGCTCCGGTTTTCTACTGGTCAGAGCTGGGGCTCTCCGGGATCGCGTGGCCGAGCTTCGGGAGGTGGTAAGTGGGTCCCGCTTGCGGGACCCGCATCTATCGCGATCCGGCGTGGCCGGTGGGACACTGTGATAGTACAGGGACTCCACTAGGCCACCAGGGCAAGGGCACAGGTCGGTTTCTCTTATAAACCGTTTTTCATGCAGCCCACAGTACCAGTGGTTAAGGCCAGCAGGGGGAAAGGCTTAGACCTGTAGCCCCTCCCCCAGGCCCAGGGCGCCATTTAGAGTAAATGTTCCCGCCCTGGAGCTGCATATTTCTCTCTTTCCCTCACTCCCAGCAGTGTTTGGGCGCCATTACACTCAGCTACACTGTTCCTGGGACTGTTTGGGCAAATTCTCCTGCCGCCTGCATGTCAGCGCTGTGCATCTTACAGAACACTTAAGTATTCTACATGTCTGTTGCTATAAGCTGTTAAACTTCAAAAATGCTAATTTTCAAAAACACACACACAAACACACACACACACACATATACACATACGGTATATACACAGTATCTCTCTCTCTCTCTCTCTCTCTCTCTCTCTCTCTCTCTCTCTCTATATATATATATATATATATATATATATATATATATATATATATATATGACAGTGGTGGAACGCATGACACTTCCGGTTGTGTCATATGTGTTCCACAGCACTGTGAGGGCACCTGCCCACTTCCGGAGGCGCTGACTTCCGTTTTTGGATAGCGCATGGCTTGTAGCGCTATTCTATACAATTTTAAGTATTTTTTCTTGTTTTGTGAAAGAGCGCTTTGGCGCTAGAGTTGGGTATAGCGTTGGTAGATTATTACTTTCATTGTAATGTGCTTTTTCGAATGTTTTACACATTTGTTTTCCCATGATGCAACACTGCTCTGATAGGGAACTCTGAGTAATACTTTGGGCTATTTATTGGTGTACAGTTGGTGATGGTACTTCAGTCTGCGTTTGGGCTGCCTTGCTGATAGGATGCACTGCTACAAGTCCTGATGATGGTCCCCAGTGGACCAAAACGTCACGTCGACTAATCTTTTTGCACGTTTGCACTTTAAATATGTGGGGTCATTCCGACCCGATCGCACGCTGCAGTTTTTTGCAGCCATGCGATTGTGTCACAACAGCGCATGTGTGCAGGCCGCAATGCGCAGGCGCGTCGCTGCTTGCCGGGCAGCGATGAAAAGAACGAAGAAAGCGCACGTAGCGGCGAACGCAAGAAGATTGACAGGAAGAGGCTGGGGGTGTCAACTCACCGAATGCAGGCATGCCCGGCCGTTTCCAGGGAGGGATCCTGACGTCACCTTCAGGCTGGATCGTCGCAGCGGCTCAGTAAGTCCTGAGCTGTGCAGAGACTGCTCTGCACAAGCGATCGCTCCACTGCACAGCATTTACCCCCTCCCCTGTAGGCGGCGATTACCTGGTCGCAGCAGTGCAAAAATCCGCCTGTGTGCGACCAGGTCTGTAAGTAATAAAAGGACTACTCTGTCTGCTACAAGCAAAATGTCTTCTTTTGGACAAGTGAGTGCCTATTCACAATTATTGTATATCTGCTCCACTGGATTTTAATGGAGCACCACACTGTTGCTGATTATGAATATATGTGATACATGTGTGCGGACACTTTGAATTGTATATATATATATATATATATATATAAACAGTATATTTGTGATACCGGTGCTCACTTGCTCACAATAGATGTACTGCACCAGGTGCCATCCAATCTTGCTGCCCGCAAGGTTTGATGTCTAAAGGCCCATACACACCTGCCGATAAAATGAGCGACGTCGCTCATTTTTCCCCTCCATGAGCGGCATCGCTCATTTTATCGGCAAGTGTGTATGCCACCAGCGACGACCGATGCGCGGCCCCGCGGGTCGGCAACGATCGTCGCTGTTGGCAGTGCATGCATGCAGGATCTGGACTGTCGTCCACGACCTGCATACAGGGCTGGCGGAGGCATGACGTCACTGAGCGATATGAGCGGTCATATCGCTCAGTGTGTACAGTCGGCCGCCGACCGGCCGGCCCAGGATGGGAAACAGACGACGTCGCTCACAGAGCGACATCGTCTAATGTGTACGGACCTTAATGCCTTACAAAAAGCTTTCACGGTTGATGACCATATTAAACCGTTAATTTATTTATTGCCGAAGATCTACAAGGATCCCAAGAAACCTCCGGGTCGCCCGACTATAGTATCCCGAGGGTCGTTGTTTCAAACAATCTCCACATATTTGGACGCGTATATGCTACCTGGTGTGCAGGCCAAGCCTTCCTTTTTGAAAGACACTAATAACTTCTTACAGTCGTTATCCACATTACCTCCTTTGCCTACAGACTGCATACTCTGCTCTGTAGATGTGTGTAATCTTTACACATGCATTCTACATGAAGCAGGCATGCGTGCCGCTGGTATTTTGCTCACTTATAACATACACTATTGTGGTCCTCTGCTAAATTCGCCTTGCGACCGATCAACTCGGAATGAGGGCCCTTGTTAGCAGTTGGGCAAAACCATGTGCACTGCAGGGGAGGCAGATATAACATGTGCAGAGAGAGTTAGATTTGGGTGTGGTGAGTTCAATCTGCAATCTAAATTGCAGTGTAAAAATAAAGCAGACAGTATTTACCCTACACAGAAACAAAATAACCCACCCAAATCTAACTCTCTCTGCACATGTTATATCTGCCTCCCCTGCAGTGCACATGGTTTTGCCCAACTGCTAAAAAAATTCCTGCTGCGATCAACTTGGAATTACCCCCATAGAACTAAAGAAAAAAAACCATCAGAACCATATTTGGGTGAATAAAATGTAATAGGGAAGCGAAAAAACTTTGGCCCATTATCACTTCTGATAAAGACCTAGTTCCCCTTCATATTACTGCTCTCATGTCTTATTATCAAAGAGGTAAAAACCTTAAAGATTACCTTGTACACAATGACATTAGTGGCATGGGGAGGAGCAAAGGCACCACTTTTTTTTTGAGCAAGAGGAATGGTTGTTTCTCTTACTTCCTAGTGAATGCTGGGGATCTGTACTTTAGTACCATGGGGTATGGATCGGGTCTACTGGAGCCTGGCACTTTAAAACCTTTAGTGTATGTGTGTGCTAGCTCCTCCCCTCTATGCCCCTCCTACCAGACTCAGTTTAGAAAAAATGTGCCCAACTAGACGGGTGCATTTCTCTGGAGCTCCTGAGAGTTTCCTTTATATTTTATTTTAGTTAGTTATTTTCAGGTAGCCCTGGTTGGCAACCAGGCTACCTGCTTCGTGGGACTTAGAGGGGGGACTGAACCAACCTCCTGAGGGTTAATGGTTCGTAATCCCAGCTGACAGGACACTGAGGTGCCGCTCCAAAAGGATCTTCTTCAACAAGGTCCATTCGTCTATCCAGACTTACAGCGGCTACATTTGACGGCTTGGAAGTTGAGAGGGAGATTCTAGCAAGAAAAGGTCTTCCCTTCCGGGTTATTTCCACCATGGTCCAGGCCAGGAAGATGGTTACGTCAAAACATTATCATCATATCTGGAAAAATATATGTTTCCTGGTGTGAAAGTAGAAAGGTGTCTCCCGATGAATTTAGAATTTGTCGTTTTCTACTTTTCCTACAAGCGGGAGTGGATATGGGCCTATGTTTAGGCTCCATCAAAGTCCAAATTTCGGCGCTTTCTATTTTCTTCCAGAAACAATTTGCCATGTTGCCGGAAGTACAAACTTTCCTAAAGAAGTTCTTCATGTGCAACCGCCCTTTCTGCCTCCCGCGGATCTTAATGTGGTCCTGTCCTTTCTTCAATCGGACTGGTTTGAACCCTAACATAGGGTGGAGTTAAAATTTCTCACCTGGAAGACGGTGATGTTATTAGCATTGGCGTCTGCCAGATGTGTCTTTGAATTGGGGACCTTATCCTGTAAGAGCCCTTATTTGATTTTTCATGAAGACATGGTGGAACTCAGGACCCATCCTCAGTTTTTGCCAAGAGTGGTTTCAGCTTTTCATGTCAATCAACCCATTGTGGTTCCGGTGTTGTCTGACGCTTTCATTGGGCCAGAGTCCTTGGATGTAGTGAGGGCTCTGAAGCTTTATGTCAAGAGGATGGCTTGTCATCGGAAATCTGATTCGCTGTTTGTCCTTTATGATGCCACCAAGATTGGTAGTCCAGCTTCTAAGCAATCAATTGCTCGTTGGCTCAGGTTGACCATTCAACAGGCCTAAACTTTGGCGGCTCTGCCTTTGCCAATGTCTATTCAGGCCCACTCAACGAGGTCTATGGGCTCTTCATGGGCGGCTGCCCAGGGTGTCTCGGCCTTACAGTTGTGCCAAGCTGCTACTTGGTCTGGTTTGAACACCTTTGTTAAGTTCTATCGGTTCGACACCTTGGCCAAGGATAACCTTCAGTTTGGGCAGGCGGTTTTACAGGAGTTTCAGCACTCTCCCACCCGTTTGGGAGCTTTGGAACTTCCCCATGGTACTAATGTACAGATCCCCAGTATCCACTAGGACGTAAGAGAAAATAGGAATTTAATACCTACCGGTAATTCCTTTTCTCCTAGTCCATAGTGGATACTGGGCACCCGCCTCAGTGCTTTGATTCCTGCTTACCTACGTAAGTATTTGGTTGGCCTGCCGTTGTGGTCCCTTTATGTTGTTGGGATAGTTTGCTATCCTGGTTAGGTTGGTGTTGCTATCCTCTGTTCTGGTTAGCACCACCTTTCGGTTCTGATTGTGTGTTGGCTTGTTGCCTCACCACTGTTCGATTTGTTTCTTCTCTCGTGGTATGTCCGTCTCCTCAGGCACAGTTTTCCTAGACTGAGTCTGAGACGTGCAGTTATCTGCAAATAGGCACATTTTTTTGTCACCCTTTTTCAGGGGAAAAGTATAATATACGGTACCCCCTTACTTGTACAAGCAATTTTGTTGTATACACTATCACCTGCCCATGTGCTAAAGTGTATGTAGGTAAAACTGATTGCCAATTTAAAATTTGCATGGCACAACATTGCTATGCGATTAGAAATGCACTGGCATCAGGCTCCAGTGAGCAGCCTGTTGCCAGGCATTTTGCATTGGCAAAACATAACTTGTCAGCTCTTCGCTATTGCATCATTGACCATGTGCCTCAACTAGATTGTGGCGGAGACCGGTCTAAACACTTATTGCATTTAGAATCCAGATGGATTGAGCGCCTGAATACTTTGGTCCCAAGGGGGTTAAACGAGTCCCTAGGACTTCATTGTTTCCTTTAATCAGTTGGGGTTAATTGTATACCGGGCTGGATCCAGAATATTAACACTGATAGCATTGAAGAAAGACACAGTTCAAATATAATAGCATCCGAAATGGAACCGGAACGGACTGGAGTGCTCACCGGGCTGGATCCGGAATATTAACACTGATAGCATTGAAGAAAGGCAGAGTCCAAATTAGTGATGAGCGGGTTCGGTTTCTCGGAATCCGAACCCGCCGAACTTCAGCTTTTTTTACACGGGGCCGAGCGACTCGGATCTTCCCGCCTTGCTCGGTTAACCCGAGCGCGCCCGAACGTCATCATCCCGCTGTCGGATTCTCGCGAGGCTCGGATTCTATCGCGAGACTCGGATTCTATATAAGGAGCCGCGCGTCGCCGCCATTTTCACACGTGCATTGAGATTGATAGGGAGAGGACGTGGCTGGTGTCCTCTCCGTTTATAGAGAAGAGAGTTAGAGACACTATTTACTAATTTTGGGGAGCATATTAGGACTGGAGTACTACTACTTGCTGATAGTGTGACCAGTGACCATTGACCACCAGTTTAATTAATCCGTTCTCTGCCTGAAAAAAAACGATACACAGTGTGACACAGTCACATACCATATCTGTGCTCAGCCTCAGTGTGCTGCATCATCATATGTAATACTGTATATCTGACTGTGCTGAGTGCTCACTGCTCACACAGCTTAATTGTGGGGGAGACTGGGGAGCAGTTAGAGCAGGAGTACATAAATAATATATTTTAAGTACAGTGCACACTTTTGCTGCCAGAGTGACACACTGCCAGTGTGACTGACCAGTGACCACACTGACCACCAGTATATTGTGATTGTCTGCTTAGGACGGAGTACTACTTGCTGATAGTGTGACCAGTGACCAGTGACCACCACCAGTTTAATTAATCCGTTCTCTGCCTGAAAAAAAACGATACACAGTGTGACACAGTCACATACCATATCTGTGCTCAGCCCAGTGTGCTGCATCATATGTAATACTGTATATCATTATCTGACTGTGCTGAGTGCTCACTGCTCACACAGCTTAATTGTGGGGGAGACTGGGGAGCAGTTATAGCAGGAGTACATATTTTAAGTACAGTGCACACTTTTGCTGCCAGAGTGCCACTGCCAGTGTGACTGACCAGTGACCACTGACCACCAGTATATTGTGATTGTCTGCTGACCACCAGTATATTGTGATTGTCTGCCTGAAAAAGTTAAACACTCGTCGTGTGGTGTTTTTATAAACGCATTCTGCAGACAGTGTCCAGCAGGTCCGTCATTACATAATATATACCTGTCCGGCTGCAGTACTAGTGTGATATATATATATTTTAATTTTATCTCATTATCATCCAGTCTATATTAGCAGCAGACACAGTACGGTAGTCCACGGCTGTAGCTACCTCTGTGTCGGCAGTCGCTCGTCCATCCATAATTGTATACCACCTACCCGTGGTTTTTTTTTTTTTTCTATCTTCTTGATACTAGTAGCTTACTTTAGGAGTCTGCAGTGCTGACAGACAGTGTCCAGCAGGTCCGTCATTACATAATATATACCTGTCCGGCTGCAGTACTAGTGTGATATATATATATATTTTAATTTTATCTCATCATCCAGTCTATATTAGCAGCAGACACAGTACGGTAGTCCACGGCTGTAGCTACCTCTGTGTCGGCAGTCGCTCGTCCATCCATAATTGTATACCACCTACCCGTGGTTTTTTTTTTCTATCGTCTTGATACTAGTAGCTTACTTTAGGAGTCTGCAGTGCTGACAGACAGTGTCCAGCAGGTCCGTCATTACATAATATATACCTGTCCGGCTGCAGTACTAGTGTGATATATATATATATATATATATATATATTTTAATTTTATCTCATTATCATCCAGTCTATATTAGCAGCAGACACAGTACGGTAGTCCACGGCTGTAGCTACCTCTGTGTCGGCAGTCGCTCGTCCATCCATAATTGTATACCACCTACCCGTGTTTTTTTTTTCTATCTTCTTGATACTAGTAGCTTACTTTAGGAGTCTGCAGTGCTGACAGACAGTGTCCAGCAGGTCCGTCATTACATAATATATACCTGTCCGGCTGCAGTACTAGTGTGATATATATATATATATATTTTAATTTTATCTCATTATCATCCAGTCTATATTAGCAGCAGACACAGTACGGTAGTCCACGGCTGTAGCTACCTCTGTGTCGGCAGTCGCTCGTCATCCATAAGTATACTAGTATCCATCCATCTCCATTGTTTACCTGAGGTGCCTTTTAGTTGTGCCTATTAAAATATGGAGAACAAAAATGTTGAGGTTCCAAAAATAGGGAAAGATCAAGATCCACTTCCACCTCGTGCTGAAGCTGCTGCCACTAGTCATGGCCGAGACGATGAAATTCCATCAATGTCGTCTGCCAAGGCCGATGCCCAATGTCATAGTACAGAGCATGTAAAATCCAAAACACCAAATATCAGTAAAAAAAGGACTCAAAAATCTAAAATAAAATTGTCGGAGGAGAAGCGTAAACTTGCCAATATGCCATTTACCACACGGAGTGGCAAGGAACGGCTGAGGCCCTGGCCTATGTTCATGGCTAGTGGTTCAGCTTCACATGAGGATGGAAGCACTCAGCCTCTCACTAGAAAAATGAAAAGACTCAAGCTGGCAAAAGCACAGCAAAGAACTGTGCGTTCTTCGAAATCCCAAATCCACAAGGAGAGTCCAATTGTGTCGGTTGCGATGCCTGACCTTCCCAACACTGGACGTGAAGAGCATGCGCCTTCCACCATTTGCACGCCCCCTGCAAGTGCTGGAAGGAGCACCCGCAGTCCAGTTCCTGATAGTCAGATTGAAGATGTCAGTGTTGAAGTACACCAGGATGAGGAGGATATGGGTGTTGCTGGCGCTGGGGAGAAAATTGACAAGGAGGATTCTGATGGTGAGGTGGTTTGTTTAAGTCAGGCACCCGGGGAGACACCTGTTGTCCGTGGGAGGAATATGGCCATTGACATGCCTGGTGAAAATACCAAAAAAATCAGCTCTTCGGTGTGGAAGTATTTCAACAGAAATGCGGACAACATTTGTCAAGCCGTGTGTTGCCTTTGTCAAGCTGTAATAAGTAGGGGTAAGGACGTTAACCACCTCGGAACATCCTCCCTTATACGTCACCTGCAGCGCATTCATAATAAGTCAGTGACAAGTTGGGCGACAGCGGAAGCAGTCCACTGACCAGTAAATCCCTTCCTCTTGTAACCAAGCTCACGCAAACCACCCCACCAACTCCCTCAGTGTCAATTTCCTCCTTCCCCAGGAATGCCAATAGTCCTGCAGGCCATGTCACTGGCAATTCTGACGAGTCCTCTCCTGCCTGGGATTCCTCCGATGCATCCTTGCGTGTAACGCCTACTGCTGCTGGCGCTGCTGTTGTTGCTGCTGGGAGTCAATGGTCATCCCAGAGGGGAAGTCGTAAGACCACTTTTACTACTTCCACCAAGCAATTGACTGTCCAACAGTCCTTTGCGAGGAAGATGAAATATCACAGCAGTCATCCTGCTGCAAAGCGGATAACTGAGGCCTTGGCATCCTGGGTGGTGAGAAACGTGGTTCCGGTATCCATCATTACTGCAGAGCCAACTAGAGACTTGTTGGAGGTACTGTGTCCCCGGTACCAAATACCATCTAGGTTCCATTTCTCTAGGCAGGCGATACCGAAAATGTACACAGACCTCAGAAAAAGAGTCACCAGTGTCCTAAAAAATGCAGCTGTACCCAATGTCCACTTAACCACGGACATGTGGACAAGTGGAGCAGGGCAGGGTCAGGACTATATGACTGTGACAGCCCACTGGGTAGATGTATGGACTCCCGCCGCAAGAACAGCAGCGGCGGCACCAGTAGCAGCATCTCGCAAACGCCAACTCTTTCCTAGGCAGGCTACGCTTTGTATCACCGGTTTCCAGAATACGCACACAGCTGAAAACCTCTTACGGCAACTGAGGAAGATCATCGCGGAATGGCTTACCCCAATTGGACTCTCCTGTGGATTTGTGGCATCGGACAACGCCAGCAATATTGTGTGTGCATTAAATCTGGGCAAATTCCAGCACGTCCCATGTTTTGCACATACCTTGAATTTGGTGGTGCAGAATTATTAAAAAAACGAGAGGGGCGTGCAAGAGATGCTGTCGGTGGCCAGAAGAATTGCGGGACACTTTCGGCGTACAGGCACCACGTACAGAAGACTGGAGCAACACTAAAAACGCCTGAACCTGCCCTGCCATCATCTGAAGCAAGAGGTGGTAACGAGGTGGAATTCAACCCTCTATATGCTTCAGAGGTTGGAGGAGCAGCAAAAGGCCATTCAAGCCTATACAACTGAGCACGATATAGGAGGTGGAATGCACCTGTCTCAAGCGCAGTGGAGAATGATTTCAACGTTGTGCAAGGTTCTGCAACCTTTTGAACTTGCCACACGTGAAGTCAGTTCAGACACTGCCAGCCTGAGTCAGGTCATTCCCCTCATCAGGCTTTTGCAGAAGAAGCTGGAGACATTGAAGGAGGAGCTAACACAGAGCGATTCCGCTAGGCATGTGGGACTTGTGGATGGAGCCCTTAATTCGCTTAACAAGGATTCACGGGTGGTCAATCTGTTGAAATCAGAGCACTACATTTTGGCCACCGTGCTCGATCCTAGATTTAAAACCTACCTTGGATCTCTCTTTCCGGCAGACACAAGTCTGCTGGGGTTCAAAGACCTGCTGGTGAGAAAATTGTCAAGTCAAGCGGAACGCGACCTGTCAACATCTCCTCCTTCACATTCTCCCGCAACTGGGGGTGCGAGGAAAAGGCTCAGAATTCCGAGCCCACCCGCTGGCGGTGATGCAGGGCAGTCTGGAGCGACTGCTGATGCTGACATCTGGTACGGACTGAAGGACCTGCCAACGATTACGGACATGTCGTCTACTGGCACTGCATATGATTCTCTCCCCATTGAAAGAATGGTGGAGGATTATATGAGTGACCGCATCCAAGTAGGCACGTCAGACAGTCCGTACTTATACTGGCAGGAAAAAGAGGCAATTTGGAGGCCCTTGCACAAACTGGCTTTATTCTACCTAAGTTGCCCTCCCACAAGTGTGTACTCCGAAAGAGTGTTTAGTGCCGCCGCTCACCTTGTCAGCAATCGGCGTACGAGGTTACTTCCAGAAAATGTGGAGAAGATAATGTTCATTAAAATGAATTATAATCAATTCCTCCGTGGAGACATTGACCAGCAGCAATTGCCTCCACAAAGTACACAGGGAGCTGAGATGGTGGATTCCAGTGGGGACGAATTGATAATCTGTGAGGAGGGGGATGTACACGGTGATATATCGGAGGATGATGATGAGGTGGACATCTTGCCTCTGTAGAGCCAGTTTGTGCAAAGAGAGATTAATTGCTTCTTTTTTGGTGGGGGTCCAAACCAACCCGTCATTTCAGTCACAGTCGTGTGGCAGACCCTGTCACTGAAATGATGGGTTGGTTAAAGTGTGCATGTCCTGTTTATACAACATAAGGGTGGGTGGGAGGGCCCAAGGACAATTCCATCTTGCACCTCTTTTTTCTTTAATTTCTCTATCGTCCTAGTGGATGCTGGGGTTCCTGAAAGGACCATGGGGAAATAGCGGCTCCGCAGGAGACAGGGCACAAAAAGTAAAGCTTTACGATCAGGTGGTGTGTACTGGCTCCTCCCCCTATGACCCTCCTCCAAGCCTCAGTTAGATTTTTGTGCCCGGCCGAGAAGGGTGCAATCTAGGTGGCTCTCCTAAAGAGCTGCTTAGAAAAGTTTAGCTTAGGTTTTTTATTTTACAGTGAGTCCTGCTGGCAACAGGATCACTGCAACGAGGGACTTAGGGGAGAAGAAGTGAACTCACCTGCGTGCAGGATGGATTGGCTTCTTGGCTACTGGACATCAGCTCCAGAGGGACGATCACAGGTACAGCCTGGATGGTCACCGGAGCCTTGCCGCCGGCCCCCTTGCAGATGCTGAAGTAAGAAGAGGTCCAGAATCGGCGGCAGAAGACTCCTCAGTCTTCTAAAGGTAGCGCACAGCACTGCAGCTGTGCGCCATTTTCCTCTCAGCACACTTCACACGGCAGTCACTGAGGGTGCAGGGCGCTGGGAGGGGGGCGCCCTGGGAGGCAAATGAAAACCTATTTTGGCTAAAAATACCTCACATATAGCCTCCGGAGGCTATATGGAGATATTTAACCCCTGCCAGAATCCGTTAAGAGCGGGAGACGAGGCCGCCGAAAAAGGGGCGGGGCCTATCTCCTCAGCACACAGCGCCATTTTCCCTCACAGAAAGGCTGGAGGGAAGGCTCCCAGGCTCTCCCCTGCACTGCACTACAGAAACAGGGTTAAAACAGAGAGGGGGGGCACTAATTTGGCGTTAGAAATATATAAAAAAGATGCTATAAGGGAAAACACTTATATAAGGTTGTCCCTATATAATTATAGCGTTTTTGGTGTGTGCTGGCAAACTCTCCCTCTGTCTCTCCAAAGGGCTAGTGGGTCCTGTCCTCTATCAGAGCATTCCCTGTGTGTGTGCTGTGTGTCGGTACGTGTGTGTCGACATGTATGAGGACGATGTTGGTGAGGAGGCGGAGCAATTGCCTGTAATGGTGATGTCACTCTCTAGGGAGTCGACACCGGAATGGATGGCTTATTTAGGGAATTACGTGATAATGTCAACACGCTGCAAGGTCGGTTGACGACATGAGACGGCCGACAAACAATTAGTACCGGTCCAGACGTCTCAAAAACACCGTCAGGGGTTTTAAAACGCCCGTTTACTTTAGTCGGTCGACACAGACACAGACAGGGACACTGAAGTGTCGACGGTGAATAAACAAACGTATTCCTTATTAGGGCCACACGTTAAAGGCAATGAAGGAGGTGTTACATATTTCTGATACTACAAGTACCACAAAAGAGGGTATTATGTGGGATGTGAAAAAACTACCGTAGTTTTTCCTGAATCAGATAAATTAAATAAAGTGTGTGATGATGCGTGGGTTCCCCCCGATAGAAAATTATGGGCGGTATACCCTTTCCCGCCAGAAGTTAGGGCGCGTTGGGAAACACCCCTTAGGGTGGATAAGGCGCTCACACGCTTATCAAAACAAGTGGCGGTACCGTCTATAGATAGGGCCGTCCTCAAGGACCAGCTGACAGGAGGCTGGAAAATATCATAAAAAGTATATACACACATACTGGTGTTATACTGCGACCAGCGATCGCCTCAGCCTGGATGTGCAGAGCTGGGGTGGCTTGGTCGGATTCCCTGACTAAAAATATTGATACCCTTGACAGGGACAGTATTTTATTGACTATAGAGCATTTAAAGGATGCATTTCTATATATGCGAGATGCACAGAGGGATATTTGCACTCTGGCATCAAGAGTAAATGCGATGTCCATATCTGCCAGAAGATGTTATGGACACGACAGTGGTCAGGTGATGCAGATTCCAAACGGCACAAAGGTGTATTGCCGTATAAAGGAAGAGGAGTTATTTGGGGTCGGTCCATCGGACCTGGTGGCCACGGCAACTGCTGGAAAATCCACCGTTTTTACCCTAAGTCACATCTCTACAGAAAAAGACACCGTCTTTTCAGCCTCAGTCCTTTCGTCCCTATAAGATCATATCTGCCCAGGGATAGAGGAAAGGGAAGAAGACTGCAGCAGGCAGCCCATTCCCAGGAACAGAAGCGTTCCACCGCTTCTGACAAGTTCTCAGCATGGCGCTGAGACTGTACAGGACCCCTGGATCCTACAAGTAGTATCCCAGGGGTACAGATTGGAATGTCGAGACGTTTCCCCTTCGCAGGCTCCTGAAGTCTGCTTTACCAAGGTCTCCCTCCGACAAGGAGGCAGTATGGGAAAAAATTCACAAGCTGTATTCCCAGCAGGTGATAATTAAATTACCCCTCCTACTACAAGAAAAGGGGTATTATTCCACACTATATTGTGGTACTGAAGCCAGAAGGCTAGGTGAGACTTATTCTAAAAAAAAAAATTTTTTGAACACTTACAAAGGTTCAAATCAAGATGGAGTCACTCAGAGCAGTGATAACGAACCAGGAAGAAGGGGACTATATAGTGTCCCGGGACATCAGGGATGCTTACCTCTATGTCCCACATTTGCCCTTCTCACTAAGGGTACCTCAGGTTCGTGGTGCAGAACTGTCACTATCAGTTTCAGACGCTGCCGTTTGGATTGTCCACGGCACCCCGGGTCTTTACCAAGGTAATGGCCGAAATGATGATTCTTCTTCGAAGAAAAGGCGTCTTAATTATCCCTTACTTGGACGATCTCCTGATAAGGGCATAGTCCAGGGAACAGTTGGAGGTCGGAGTAGCACTATCTCGGATACTGCTACAACAGCACGGGTGGATTCTAAATATTCCAAAATCGCAGCTGATCCCGACGACACGTCTGCTGTGCCTAGGAATGATTCTGGACACAGTCCAGAAAAAGGTGTTTCTCCCGGAAGAGAAAGCCAGGGAGTTATCCGAGCTAGTCAGGAACCTCCTAAAAACAGTGCATCATTGCACAAGGGTCCTGGTAAAAATGGTGGCTTCCTACGAAGCAATTCCATTCGGCAGATTTCACGCAAGAACTTTTCAGTGGGATCTGCTGGACAAATGGTCCGGATCGCATCTTCAGATGCATCAGCGGATAACCCTATATCCAAGGACAAGGGTGTCTCTCCTGTGGTGGTTATAGAGTGCTCATCTTCTAGAGGGCCGCAGATTCGGCATTCAGGATTGGATGCTGGTGACCACGGAGCCCAGCCCGAGAGGCTGGGGAGCAGTCACACAAGGAAAAAATTTCCAGGGAGTGTGATCAAGTCTGGAGACTTTTCTCCACATAAATATACTGGAGCTAAGGGTAAATTTATAATGCTCTAAGCTTAGCAAGACCTCTGCTTCAAGGTCAGCCGGTATTGATCCAGTGGGAAAAACATCACGGCAGTCGCCCACGTAAACAGACAGGGCGACACAAGAAGCAGGAGGGCAATGGCAAAAACTGCAAGGACTTTTCGCTGGGCGGAAAATCATGTGATAGCACTGTCAGCAGTGTTTCATCCCGGGAATGGAAACTGGGAAGCAGACTTCCTCAGCAGGCACGACCTCCACCCGGGAGAGTGGAAACTTCATCGGGAAGTTTTTTCCACATGATTGTAAACCGTTGGGAAATACCAAAGGTGGACATGATGGCGTCCCGTCTGAACAAAAAACGGGACAGGTATTGCGCGAGGTCAAGAGACCCTCAGGCAATAGCTGTGGACGTTCTGGTAACACCGTGGGTGTACCAGTCGGTGTATGTGTTCCCTCCTCTGCTTCTCATACCTAAGGTGCTGAGAATTATAAGACGTAGAGGAGTAAGAACTATACTCATGGCTCCGGATTGGCCAAGAAGGACTTGGTACCCGGAACTTCAAGAGATGCTTACAGAGGTCTTATGGCCTCTGCCGCTAAGAAGGGACTTGCTTCAGCAAGTACCATGTCTGTTCCAAGACTTACCGCAGCTGCGTTTGTCGGCATGGCGGTGGAACGCCGGATCCTAAGGGAAAAAGGCATTCCGGAAGAGGTCATTCCTACCCTGGTCAAAGCCAGAAAGGAGGTGACCGCACAACATTATCACCACATGTGGCAAAAATATGTTGCGTGGTGTGAGGCCAGGAAGGCCCCACAAAGAAATTTCAACTCGGTCGTTTCCTGCATTTCCTGCAAACAGGAGTGTCTATGGGCCTCAAATTGGGGTCCATTAAGGTTCAAATTTCGGCCCTGTCGATTTTCTTCCAGAAAGAATTGGCTTCAGTTCCTGAAGTCCAGAAGTTTGTCAAGGGAGTATTGCATATACAACCCCCTTTTGTGCCTCCAGTGGCACTGTGGGATCTCAACGTAGTTCTGGGATTCCTCAAATCACATTGGTTTAAAACCAGTCAAATCTGTGGATTTGAAGCATCTCACATGAAAAGTGACCATGCTCTTGGCCCTGGCCTGGACCAGGCGAGTGTCAAATTGGTGGTTTTTTCTCAAAAAAGCCCATATCTGTTTGTCCATTCGGACAGGGCAGAGCTGCGGACTCGTCCCCAGTTCTCTCCCTAAGGTGGTGTCAGTGTTTCACCTGAACCAGCTTATTGTGGTGCCTTGCACCTACTAGGGACTTGGAGGACTCCAAGTTGCTAGATGTTGTCAGGGCCCTGAAAATATGTTCCAGGACGGCTGGAGTCAGGAAAACTGACTTGCTGTTATCCTGTATGCACCCAACAAACTGGGTGCTCTTGCTTCTAAGCAGACTATTGCTAGTTGGATGTGTAATACAATTCAGCTTGCACATTCTGTGGCAGGCCTGCCACAGCCAAAATATGTAAATGCCCATTCCACAAGGAAGGTGGGCTCATCTTGGGCGGCTGCCCGAGGGGTCTCGGCTTTACAACTTTGCCGAGCGGTTATTTAGTCAGGGGCAAACACGTTTGTAAAATCCTACAAATTTGATACCCTGGCTAAGGAGGACCTGGAGTTCTCTCATTCGGTGCTGCAGAGTCATCCGCACTCTCCCGCCCGTTTGGGAGCTTTGGTATTATCCCCATGGTCCTTTCAGGAACCCCAGCATCCACTAGGACGATAGAGAAAATAAGAATTTACTTACCGATAATTCTATTTCTCGGAGTCCGTAGTGGATGCTGGGCGCCCATCCCAAGTGCGGATTGTCTGCAATACTTGTACATAGTTACAAAAATCGGGTTATTATTGTTGTGAGCCATCTTTTCAGAGGCTCCGCTGTTATCATACTGTTAACTGGGTTCAGATCACAGGTTGTACAGTGTGATTGGTGTGGCTGGTATGAGTCTTACCCGGGATTCAAAATCCTTCCTTATTGTGTACGCTCGTCCGGGCACAGTACCTAACTGAGGCTTGGAGGAGGGTCATAGGGGGAGGAGCCAGTACACACCACCTGATCGTAAAGCTTTACTTTTTGTGCCCTGTCTCCTGCGGAGCCGCTATTTCCCCATGGTCCTTTCAGGAACCCCAGCATCCACTACGGACTCCGAGAAATAGAATTATCGGTAAGTAAATTCTTATTTTTTCTTTGCGTCATGTGCTGTTTGGGGAGTATTTTTTTGAAGGGCCATCCTGCGTGACACTGCAGTGCCACTCCTAGATGGGCCAGGTGTTTGTGTCGGCCACTAGGGTCGCTTAGCTTACTCACACAGCTACCTCATTGCGCCTCTTTTTTTCTTTGCATCATGTGCTGTTTGGGGAGTGTTTTTTGGAAGGGCCATCCTGCGTGACACTGCAGTGCCACTCCTAGATGGGCCAGGTGTTTGTGTCGGCCACTTGGGTCGCTGAGCTTAGTCACACAGCTACCTCATTGCGCCTCTTTTTTTCTTTGTGTCATGTGCTGTTTGGGGAGTGTTTTTTGGAAGGGCCATCCTGCAAGACACTGCAGTGCCACTCCTAGATGGGCCAGGTGTTTGTGTCGGCCACTTGGGTCGTTGAGCTTAGTCACACAGCTACCTCATTGCGCCTCTTTTTTTCTTTGCGTCATGTGCTGTTTGGGGAGTGTTTTTTGGAAGGGCCATCCTGCGTGACACTGCAGTGCCACTCCTAGATGGGCCAGGTGTTTGTGTCGGCCACTTGGGTCGTTGAGCTTAGTCACACAGCTACCTCATTGCGCCTCTTTTTTTCTTTGCGTCATGTGCTGTTTGGGGAGTGTTTTTTGGAAGGGCCATCCTGCGTGACACTGCAGTGCCACTCCTAGATGGGCCAGGTGTTTGTGTCGGCCACTTGGGTCGCTTAGCTTAGTCATCCAGCGACCTCGGTGCAAATTTTAGGACTAAAAATAATATTGTGAGGTGTGAGGTGTTCAGAATAGACTGAAAATGAGTGGAAATTATGGTTTTTGAGGTTAATAATACTTTGGGATCAAAATGACCCCCAAATTCTATGATTTAAGCTGCTTTTTAGGGTTTTTTGAAAAAAACACCCGAATCCAAAACACACCCGAATCCGACAAAAAAAATTCGGTGAGGTTTTGCCAAAACGCGTTCGAACCCAAAACACGGCCGCGGAACCGAACCCAAAACCAAAACACAAAACCCGAAAAGTTTCAAGTGCACATCCCTAGTCCAAATAACAATGGTAGCCGGAGTGGAATCGGAACAGACTGGATCATACAAAGTCACTGGAATGAGGCATTCAGCACAGAGCTGTTACTTACTTCCTGGATAGAGACTGTTATGATGAATTGGTAATCCCAGGAAGTTACCTTTATACCTTGCAGTATGGATTCATTGGATGTTGCAGTCAGCTGACGAAAGGAACTCCAGGATTGGACAATGGAGAATCAGCTGATGGAATCCAAGACGGCAGCGCCCATGTCCGTACTTGGAGGGAAACTCTGACTAGGCCCAAACACTAGGAAGTAAGCACAATGAGACATAAATACTGAAACAATTGAGGACAGCGCTGTTAAGTATTATAAACAAAAGCAGCAGCCGCTGCAGGAGACTTCATGTTGGATCAGCGCTAGCGGACCCCTGGGAGCGATGTGTGGATACAGCAAGAACGGACCTCTGTGCCAACCAGGACAGACATTGCATAGGTAAGAAAATACTATTAAAAGTCCAGAGTGTGGAGCTGCTCCTTTGCCCTGCTCTGCCTGCGGAGACCTCCTCGCTCCCCCCGGTGGCTATAACAACCTGCTGGAGGGGTCCTTAGCAGCTGTAGATGGAGGATACCACATATCTGCCTCCCTCCTTCTTTTACTTGGACCCAGTGTCCCGCCATTATCTAGCCAGGTATATATACCCCGGGGATGCAGTCAATTTACCAACAATCAAAATCCTGACGGTCAAAATCCCGAAAACCATTGACCGATGGTCAAAATACCGACATGGGCAAAATACCGACATTTAAAATACAGACAAGGTCAAAATACCGACATTTATAATGTCGACAGATCAAAAAGTCAAGAAAAACACAAGCCGATCTAGAGCAGACTCTCCAAGCTTTGGAGTCTCGAAATCAGGCTCATCCTACTAAACCTTTACGTTAACAACCTCAGGAGGTGAGAAAACAGCTTCAGAAATTATTTATGACCCGTATGCTGTCTGCTTTATCTCACCTTTGCCATAATTTCTATACCGCCGGGAATAAAGCTTCCCGATTATTGGCGCTTAAGCTCCATGGTCGGCAAATGCCTCATTGCTCCCACAGGAAAACAGTGTCTTAATCCTCTAGACATTGCTAACCTGTTCTCAGAATTCTATGCTAAACTATATAATCTACATGAAGATCCCTCCATCCCTCAACCCTCTGAAGCTACTATCTCCTTGTTTTTGGAGACCCTTCCCCTCCACTCCTTTGACAAAACCAGCCTGGCATCCCTAAATGCCTCTTGGACACTGGAAGAGATACAACTTGTCATTAGTCGATTGCCTAGAGGGAAAGCCCCTGGCCCAGATGGCTTCACTAACTCCTTCTATTCTGCATTTAGCGAGGCCCTCTGTCCCCCTCCTTTTACAACTTTACTCTAAAGTTACCAACACTGGGTCATTCCCAGCAGAAATTATGGAGGCTCAAATTGGTACTATCCCAAAGGCGAGCAAGGACCCCTCTGAATGCAAGAATTATCACCCAATAGCCCTTTTGAACACACTGATTTAAAAATATATGCCAAATTAATTGCCAACCACTTAAACCCTTTACTCCCACAGTTGATCCATCCAGACCAGGTGGGTTTTGTTTTTGGTCACCAGGCTTCTGATAACACCCGTAGAGTTTTGGACTTAGTTGACTGGGCTTCACGCACTAATTCCCACCTCCTTCTGCTCTCTCTCGATGCTGAGAAGGCATTTGACCGTTTCCATTGGGGATACATGCGCCAGGTATTATCGAAATTCAGTCTTCAGGGGGACATCCTACACTCTATACCCTCTATAAAGACTCGTCTGCCAGAATCTTTAGTAACGGCGTCCTATCGTCACCGTTTCAAATCTCTAATGGCACTAGACAGGGGTGCCCGCTTTCCCCACCCATTTTTCCATTAGCTACTGAACCTCTTGCCCAAACGATTCGCTTAGCCCCTGATTTTCCAGGCCTTTTGGTTTGTAATACCTCCCATAAACTGTGTCTTTTTGCGGATGACGTTTTATTGTTTGTAACCAGCCAAGAGACCTTGTTGCTTACTCTACACTCCATACTGGACAGTTTCAGTGCTGCCTCATATTATAAACTAAACGTCACTAAATCTGTTGCCCTTCCCATCAATATCCCTACCAATGTTTTGAAGTCTTTAAAGTTATGCTTCCCATTTGCAGTATATGGAAAGAATCAGCTTTATCCTATTTAGGAATTTCCATTCCCTCTCATATACAGTATGTACATACTGTCAACTATGTTCCCTAATTAACTCAATTATCCTCCCTAATCTCATCATGGATGTGCCACGAGATCTCTTTGCTGGACCGCATAGCGTCATTCAAAATGATGATGTTACCAAAACTGATGTATTTATTTTGGGCTATACCCTATGCTATTCCTCATAAATTATTAACTCTGATGAGACGATTGATGTTATCCTATGTTTGGAAACGTAAACCTCCTCGGTTGGCGTATTCTTGTATGACTCGTTCTAAATCCCAAGAAGGGCTCACTCTCCCTGATTTAACCAAATACCACAAAGCGTCTATGCTTTCTCAGTTATGTGACCTATCCCTTACCCCAAACTCCAAACCCTGGGTAGACTTGGAAAGGGGTTTCCTCCGAGAGTTTCCGCCCCTTGATCTCTGTTTTTTACCTCGACAACTCCGCCCTCACTTCCCATTATCCTCCTCTTCTTCTTGACACCCCAAAAATTTGGGATCTTAGACACTTGGCCTACTTTGATATTACCCTCCCTACTAGGAATATCTCTTTACGAGCATTAGACAAAGTCCTACCCTGTTTACATATCTCGTATTGGGGATGCCTAGGTGTTGAATCCCTCACTGATATTTTCTCCCCAATCTCTATCTTACCTTTAGCAGATTTGAATGTTAAATTTAACTTAGATGCATCACCATGGTTCCATTATTTCCAGCTTAAATACTGGGTAGATGTGATGGCCATTAATCCTAAAGGTTTTCAAGTTCCTCTAGACCGTATTTTGAATAGATTGACCAAATTCTCATCGCGTGGTGCTATTTCTTATTGGTATAGCCTACTTTTCCCACCGGGTTTGTGTTACGATCCCTGGCGCTCAGAACACGGAAGATGTTATGAAGTGAGTTCAGAGCACCAGGACGCAATGCTGGATTTGCTAAAATAGAACGGGAATAGCCCCTGGCACCCTACCTCAGTTGTTTTACCCGTGTTGTCAATTCACTCTTGCAGGACTATAGTTTCTTGGGCCCATGGCAGCCGCGTTTGAAGGGCGGATTAGGTCTGCCCAACTCCGATGCCCCCTCAGGTCTTAAAGAGAGACAAAGCGTGAACTGAGACAGGGTAATAACAAGGGGCCCTCTAACTGAAACAACCAAAGCCAGGGGCTACTGACTAGCCTAAAACTAAATGTATGCGCGGCTTGCCGCCAAAGGAAAAGAACAACCAAAAAGATACCACTGTCCACTCCCCTACACGGCACCGCCGAGTTCTGGGGGGAACAGTGGAAGCGGAAACCTCCGCAAATGCACCAGTACAAAATAATGCAATACTAAAGCGGGCTAGGCCGCAACACGCGGCAAAGCCGCCACTCACGAAACCGGGCGAGAACCCCAAACGACAGTCACAGGTTCACGAGGACCAGGAGGATTCCCGGGACCGGCTAAAGAATTCCTGGATACAAGGACACAGGGAGCAGGACGGACCGGATACAGCAGACCAGGAACAGACGTTCACCAGACATAAACAGCAAACAGGAAGCTATCACCGGCGTTTGTGTGAGGCACTGAGGAGGCATATAACAGGGAACCCTCCAATAGGAATACAGAGCCTAATTAACAAATGTCGTGCAGCTGCCTTGCTGCACGAGCAGGGGAAACACAGGTGTGAATGCTTCATTAATGCAACGGGGAACGCGGTCCGCCTGTGGCGTCCCCGTTGCTACGGACCCGACGGCCCTGAACGCACGGCGTCCTAGCGTTGCCAGGGAGCCGGCGGCTATCGCGCGCCCGGCGTCCCGGCGTTGCTAGGCGCCGTGCGGAGACAGACAGGGAGAGAGGCGCGGCGGCCGTGACCGCTGCTCTGTCAAAGAGCGGGCGAGCACCGCCGCGCCTAACAGTACCCCCCCCCCCTTGAGGAGGGGTTACAGAACCCCTAGAGCCAGGTTTCTGAGGAAACTCCTGAAAAAATATCCTCTTAAGTCTAGGAGCATGTAAATCCTTATCCAACACCCAAGACCTTTCTTCAGGGCCATAGCCTTTCCAGTGGACCAAAAAATAAAGTCGGCCCCGAGAAAGCTTAGAATCTAAAACCTTCTCCACCAAGTACTCTTGTTGCCCCTGCACATCCACCGGAAGTCTACCCCGGGAAGTCCTCCGAAGAAATCTCCTGGAAGAAAAATACTGTTTCAGAAGGGAACAGTGAAAAGTATTGCCAATTTTGAGTGATCTCGGCAAACATAGTCGAAAAGCAACTGGGTTGACCTTTTTAATGATAAGGAACGGTCCAATAAATTTGGGTCCTAATCTAGCCGAAGGCTGTCGGAGCCTGATGTTGCGGGTTGACAACCACACCTTATCTCCCACTTTAAAAGTGCATGGGCGCCGGAACCTGTCAGAAAAAATCTTTTCTCGGAAGGCAGCCTTCTTAAGGGCAAGGTGAACTTTTCTCCAAATCATTCTAAGACGGGAAGTAAAGGTCAACGAGGAGACTGGAACATGAGGGTAAAAAGAATTTGCTCTAGGATGGAAGCCCAACACTGAAAAGAATGGGGACTCCTTGGTGGAAGAATGACAAGAGTTATTATAAGCAAACTCGGCCAAAGGAAGAAATTCAGACCAATCATTCTGAAGTTTGGCCGAATATAACCGTAAGTACTGTTTTAATGACTGATTTACACGTTCAGTTTGTCCGTTAGACTGAGGATGATACCCGGATGTTAAAGAAAGTTTCATATTTAATGAGGCACAAAAACGTTTCCAGAATCGTGCAATGAATTGCAGACCCCGATCAGAGACAATATCCGTGGGCAAACCATGGAGCCTGAACACATGGCGGAGGAACAAAACTGCTAACCCTTGAGCAGAGGGTAACCGGGGGAGAGCAATGAAATGAGCCATTTTACTAAAACGGTCTACTACCACCCAAATGACTCGAAAGCCAGCTGAAAGAGGAAGGTCCACCACGAAATCCATGGATATATGTGACCATGGCCTGAGAGGAATGGCTAGAGGTATGAGTTGCCCGACTGGCAACGCTCGAGCTACCTTGTACTGAGCACAAACCTCACAGGAACGGACAAATTCCTTAACGTCTTTAGAGAGACTAGGCCACCACACCGAACGAGATACTAGTTCCAAGGTCTTAGTGATACCTGGATGACCAGACACTTTGTTGTCATGAAACTCAGCTAGAACAGAGCCTCTCAGAAATTCAGGGACGAAAAGACGGTCAGCAGGAGTAACTTTGGGAGCCTACTGTTGAAGCTGGACAAGCTGTGTAAATAAATCCTGTGTGAGGCCTGCCCGGATGATAGATGATGGAACTATTGGGGTAGTAGCAGGATGGCCATTGTGAACCGGAAGAAAACAACGTGACAGGGCGTCAGCTTTCGTATTCTTGGAACCGGGCCTGAAAGTGATAATAAACCTGAAACGAGTAAAAAACAATGCCCAACGTGCCTGCCGAGCATTAAGCCGTTTAGCTGACTCAATATACTGCAGGTTCTTATGGTCAGTAAATACTGTAATGGTATGCCTAGCTCCCTCCAGCCAATGCCTCCACTCCTCGAAAGCCCATTTAACTGCCAGCAATTCTCGATTACCAACTTCATAGTTGGATTCTGCGGAAGAGAATTTCCTGGACATGAAGGCACAAGGGTGTAACTCCTGAGACTCCGGATCTTCCTGAGAAAGGATAGCCCCCATTCTGAGGCATCTACCTCGACTATAAAGGGGAGCTCCGGGTTAGGGTGCCTGAGAACAGGAGCCGAGACAAAGGCCTGCTTCAAGGCCAGAAAGGCAGACTCAGCTTCAGGCGACCAATTGGAAGGGTCCGCTCCTTTTTTTGTCAATGCTACAATAGGAGCGACCAAATCAAAAAAAGGTATGAATGAAACGCCTATAATAATTTGCAAACCCTAAAAAGCGCTGAATTGCTTTTAAATTTGTGGGTTGCGCCCAATTAAGGATGGCCTGGAGTTTTTTAGGTTCCATGAAAAACCCCTGGGGAGAAATAATATACCCCAAGAAAGACACTTCTGTGATGTGGAAATCACATTTCTCAAGTTTATCATATAAATGATTCTCCCGTAGTTTTTGAAGAACCAGACGCACATGGAAAACATGTTGTTCCAAAGACTCAGAGTAAATCAAAATGTCATCTAAATAAACGACTACGAACTTCCCAAGAAAGTCACGAAGCACATCATTTATGAGGTCTTGAAATACCGCAGGCGCATTTGACAGCCCAAACGGCATCACCAGGTATTCATAATGACCCGACTGTGTGCTGAAAGCCATCTTCCACTCATCCCCAAATCTTATTCGGATGAGATTGTAAGCTCCTCTAAAATCGATCTTAGTGAAGATAACGGCAGAGCGTAACTGATCAAAGAGTACTGAAATCAATGGCAAGGGGTAGGTGTTTTTAACAGAAATTTTATTCAAAGCCCGAAAGTCAATACATGGTCTGAGCGACCCATCTTTTTTCTCAACAAAAAAGAACCCCGCACTCAATGGAGATTTCGAGGGCCTAATGAAGCCTTTTTTCAGTCTCTCCTGAATGTAATTATCCATAGCCGTGGTTTCTGGCCCAGACAGGGCATATAATCTCCCTTTAGGTAAAGTGGCACCTGGAATTAAATCAATAGCACAATCATAGGACCGATGGGGAGGCAGAACGTCCGCGTTACCCTTGGAGAAACATCGGCAAAATCCTGATATTCCAAAGGAATAAATTCTGGGGTAACAGCCGCAACCCGGACTGGATGGGAAATACACTCCTTAACACAAAAGGAACCCCATTGGGAAATCTCCCCAGACCGCCAATCTATGGTGGGATTATGAAGGGCAAGCCAGGTGTGACCCAAAACTACTGGAACTGCCGGACAATGAGTGAGGTCAAATTCTATTTTTTCTGAATGTAGGGCCCCCACAGTCAGTAGTACTGGAGGTGTGCGGTGAGTAATAACCCCATTGGAAAGCGGACCACCATCCAAGCCGTGCATGGTGATACGTTTATCCAAAGGTACCTGTGGAACACCTAAAGTCTTAGCCCAACCTAAATCCATGAAATTTCCTGCAGCTCCACTGTCGACGAAGGCCGACACCGACGAACTGAGGCTACCAAAGGAAATCTTTACAGGAACTAATAAAGAATCATTTGAGGAGATTAACTGTAGACCCAAGTGAACCCCCTCACAATTCACTTGGTCAGAGCGTTTTCCGACTTATTCGGGCAACTACGTGCGATATGTCCCTTGCCACCACAATACAAACAAAGACCAGATTTTAACCTTCTGGTTCTTTCCTCTGGGGACAGCCGGGAGAAACCCATCTACATGGACTCCTCGACGTCCTCAGGAAAAGTATATACACATGGACTAGGCCTAAAAGTTGTTCCTCTTTCAGCCCTCCGCTCTCGGAGACGACGATCAATTTTAATAGCGAGCTCCATGAGTTTGTCTAGAGTCTCAGGAGCGGGGTTCTGAAGGAGACTGTCTTTAATAACTTCAGACAAACCGAGGCGAAACTGACTGCGCAGAGCCGGATCATTCCAGCCACAGTCGTTCGACCAACGGCGAAACTTGGTACAATATGCTTCTGCTGGATCTTTCCCTTGCTTTAGTGCACGCAGATGGCTCTCAGCTGATGCTTCTCTATCAGGGTCATCATACAAAACGCCTAAGGACTTAAAAAAGGCGTCTACTGATAGCAAGGCAGCATCATCTGATCTTAGCCCAAAAGCCCAGGTCTGTGGATCACCTTGGAGTAAGGATATCACAATCCCGACCCGTTGAGACTCCGTACCGGAAGAACGGGGCTTTAAACGAAAATAAAGCTTACAAGCTTCCTTAAAATTAAAAAAACCCTTTCGGCTACCCGAAAAACGGTCAGGTAAATGCATCTTTGGTTCTAGGACCACACTCGGGGAGGCTCGCAAAAGATCTTCCTGCGATCTCACCCGAAGAGAAAGGTCCTGAACCATCTGAGTTAATTCCTGAATCTGGTTGGCCAAAAGCTGACTGGGATTTGGACCTAAACCTGCCGGATTCATGAGGGCGAATTTCTAGGCCCACCAATACAAAGGAAAAAAATTATACCCTTCTTTTTTTTTATTTTGTTTGGGCCGGTGATAATGTTACGATCCCTGGCGCTCAGAACACGGAAGATGTTATGAAGTGAGTTCAGAGCACCAGGACGCGTTGCCAGGGAGCCGGCGGCTATCGCGCGCCCGGCGTCCCGGCGTTGCTAGGCGCCGTGCGGAGACAGACAGGGAGAGAAACGCGGCGGCCGTGACCGCTGCTCTGTCAGAGAGCGGGCGAGCACCGCCACGCCTAACAGTTTGCTAGTAAAAACCTCTTCTCAACTTCATTGGGAGAGTGATCTTCACCGTACATTTACTCTACAGCAGTGGGAAACTGTCCATCTCTCCTCTTTTTTTTTTTTTGTCAAAATGCACTAACCATGCTGAAATGCACTTTAAATTAATAAATAGATTGTATTTTACTCCTTCTAAACTACATAGGATTTGACCCTCTACCTCTAAATTTTGTTGGCGTCTGTGTCACTTCCGAGGGTACTATCTTTCATGTTTTTTGGTATTGTCCTGTTTTACGCACCTTTTGGAGAAAGGTGTTTGATCTTATACATGACGTTATAGGACTTATTTTACCTCAAGATCCCTCCCTAGCCCTTCTACACTGGTATCCTAGTATGGTTCCTAAACCCTCTCGCTATATTTTGGGTCACATTCTAATATCCGCTAGAGCCACCATCGCTCAACATTGGAAATCCCCTTCTTCCCCTCCTTTAGAGAAAGTGATTTCCAAAACCCAATTCCACTTCGAAATGGAGACTAGAGAGGCCATATATTCCTCTGCTCTCTCTTCTCCTATTGTGAAGTGGCTTCCGTGGCACTTACATTCCACAGAGGGCAAAGGAGCCCCCTCTCCTCGCCTCACGTCATTGAGCCCTCCTTTCAATTTGAACGAAACTCCCGCAGAGGATGGTACTTGATTTACATAATACTTTTCATATATTTGTATGATGCTATTGGGTGACCTGTCCCCCCTTTTTCCTTGCCCTTTTTGCTTTTGTCTTCACACCATATTTCTTTTTTGTACCTCTGTTTAACCTGCTTAATCTTTTTTTTATTTTTTTTATTTCTTTATTTGTGAAAGTGGAAAGAGGAGCGTACAATACATGTAAAGGCACACAACAAAAAAATATAAAAAAAATGGTAACATACAGACGATGCACCATGATACATAAAGCAAAAAAGTACATTCCAATCAAAACATACAATGTCAATTCCACTTATTTTTTCAATTGTTGGGGAAGGGGGAGATAACAAAACAATTCTACAGTAAGAATACAACTGTATAAGGGAACTAAAAAGGGGGAAACGGGAAAGGGAAGGGAAAGGAGGGAGGGGAGGACAATACTGCTATAATCCGTGCTGTTGATAGTAGAACAGAAGAAATAGGACAAGGACTCACATAACTTTAGAAAAGAAATAATAACAAAATAGAATTCGAATTTATAAGGAACCCGGAAGTTGTCTGTGGAAATAGAGGTACCAAGGGCCTCAAGTGTCCTGAAATTTGGCTACTGAGTCTTCAACCAGGGCGGTGAGGTATTCCATCGATGCAATAAACCAAATTTTGTTTATCACATTGTGCATAGATGGGGCCACGGGCTGCTTCCAATGTGGCGCTATCAATAACTTGGCAGCATTAAGGATATGAGTGCAGAGTCTATTCGAGGATCTAGGGATCCCTTCCAGTGGTTTGCACAACAAAGCGTGTAAGGGGCTAATAGGGGAGGAAATCCGAAGAATGTTCCTGATGAGGGTAAGGGTGTCATTACAATTGGAATTAATCAATGGGCAGTCCCACCACACATGCAAGAAAGAGCCCGTGGCTCCACACTGTCTCCAGCAGAGATCGGAGCATGTTGGAAAGATTTGATGTAATCTCTCAGGGACCATATACCACCTTGTGTAGACTTTGAAAGCATTTTCCTCAAGATTCGTGTTTATGGAGGCCTTGGCTATCGTACACCTGATCTCCGCCCACTCTTCCTCCTCCAAGGACACTCCCAAGTCTTGTTCCCAGGCCGATTCAAATGGTTCCTTAGGAGATGAGGAGCCGGCCAGAAGGAAGTATGAAATAGAAATAGCGCCCCAGCGCCCTGGGTCATAAATACAAATACGCTCAGACGGGTGAGGTTTTCTATGGGTACCAGATTCACTCAAAGAGCGCACAAAGCTAGTAATTTGCAAATAGTCAAAATATCTGGTTTCTTGAATACCGTATTTCTCAAGTAAAGTTGAGAAATTTTTCAGAGCAAAGTCCCCCGAGATATGGAAGATCCTGTTTATGCCTGCTTCAACCCAAGGGTGCATGTAGGATGATATACAACCCATAAGAAAATGGGGATTATGCCAGAGGGGAGTCAGAGGGGAGGGATAAGGTGCTAAATGAAATTTCTTATTTAGACTATCCCACACTTTCAGAACGGAATGGACGCAAGGGGTATCATGTACTGAGGCCAATCTCAAGTGTGGCAAGAGCCATGGAAGGAAATGAACCAAACAGTAGTTAATAAGTGTGCTTTCCAGGGGCACCCACTTACTACCCTCAGGCGAGTGCCAGGCGGTGATGAGGCTCAACTGCGTACCTTGAAAATATCGTTCAAATATAGAGAGGGCCAAACTGCTGGCAGTCGACGAGTCTGGGGCGTTTGTTTGACCAAATAAATTTGCCACACAGATTGCAACGTACGGAGATATGAAGTCGGGACCACAATGGAGGCGGTTTCGAACCGATAGAGCAGCCGCTGCAAAATAGTCATTTTAATGGAATTAATTCTACCAGTCCATGAAATACACAAGGGATCCCATTTAGCCAAGTCCTTCCTGATATTTTGTAGAAGCGGGAGAAAATTGGCTTTGAACAACCGATCATAGTGTTTCGTTATCTGGATCCCCAGGTATCTGATGGATTGAAATTACACCATAATCCTTTTGAGCATATATACATATATATCTATCTGAGAGCGCTTTTGTCTTTTAACCATTTATTATACAATAAAATACAATTAACTTTGCATTAATCAATTACCATAAAATTACATAAAATATCATAGGGCTACTTTGAAACACTATAGTGTACTATAATTCCAAGACTATATATAGGGGTATATGCAATTCACAGCGAATCGCGGCAAATTATCGCCGTTTTTAAATTCGACACAATTCGACAGGTGAATTCCGGCAGGTGGCTGCCGGAATTCACCATATTCAATGAAAAACGGATTCGACAGTCCCGCGGGCGAAAAACGGCCGATTTGCCAGATTTTGCCGCGATTTAAAAAAAATGGGAAAAAACGGGAAAAACACGAAAAAAAAATGGCGTGGGGTCCCCCCTCCAAAGCATAACCAGCCTCGGGCTCTTCGAGCTGGTCCTGGTTCCAAAAATGCGGGGGGGAAATTGGGCAGGGATCCCCCGTATTTTTAAAACCAGCACTGGGCTCTGCGCCTGGTGCTGGTGCAAAAAATACGGGGGACAAAAAGAGTAGGGGTCCCCCGTATTTTTTACACCAGCATCGGGCTCCACTAGCTGGACAGATAATGCCACAGCCGGGGGTCACTTTTATGCAGTGCCCTGCGGCCGTGGCATTAAATATCCAACTAGTCACCCCTGGCCGGGGTACCCTGGGGGAGTGGGGACCCCTTCAATCAAGGGGTCCCCCCCCCCAGCCACCCAAGGGCCAGGGGTGAAGCCCGAGGCTGTCCCCCCCATCCAATGGCTGCGGATGGGAGGCTGATAGCCTAGAGTAAAATGACAAGAATATTGTTTTTTCCAGAAGAACTACAAGTCCCAGCAAGCCTCCCCCGCAAGCTGGTACTTGGAGAACCACAAGTACCAGCATGCTGGAGAAAAACGGGCCCGCTGGTACCTGTAGTTCTACTGGAAAAAAATACCCAAATAAAAACAGGACACAGACACCGTGACAGTAAAACTTTATTACACACTGCCGACACACACATACTTACCTATGTTCACACGCCGACATCGGTCCTCTTCTCCATGTAGAATCCACGGATACCTGAAAAGAAAAGATCAATATACTCACCTCAGCCAGGGTCCAGAGATAAATCCACGTACTTGGCAAAAAAAGAAAACGGACACACGGACCACCGGACTGAAAGGGGTCCCATGCTGACACATGAGACCCCTTACACCGAATGCCGGGACACCACGTGACTCCTGTCACTGAAGTCCCTTCACCCAATCAGGAAGCGCTACTTCCGTGGCGCTCACCTGATTGGCTGTGCGCTGTCTGTGCTGTGACAGCGCATCGCACAGCTCCGTCCATTATATTCAATGGTGGGAACTTTGCGGCTAGCGGTGAGGTCACCCGCCGATCAGCGGCTGACCGGGGGTAACCCCACCGCTGACGGCAAAGTTCCCACCATTGAAACTAATGGACGGAGCTGTGCGATGCGCTGTCACAGCACAGACAGCGCACAGCCAATCAGGTGAGCGCCACAGAAGTAGCGCTTCCTGATTGGCTGAAGGGACTTCAGTGACAGGAGTCACGTGGTGTCCCGGCATTCGGGGTAAGGGGTCTCATGGTTCAGCATGGGACCCCTTTCAGTCCGGTGGTCCGTGTGTCCGTTTTCTTTTTTTGCCAAGTACGTGGATTTATCTCTGGACCCTGGCTGAGGTGAGTATATTGATCTTTTCTTTTCAGGTATCCGTGGATTCTACATGGAGAAGAGGACCGATGTCGGCGTGTGAACATAGGTAAGTATGTGTGTGTCGGCAGTGTGTAATAAAGTTTTACTGTCACGGTGTCTGTGTCCTGTTTTTATTTGGGTATTTTTGTATTTTTTTCCCAGTAGTACTACAGGTACCAGTGGGCCCGTTTTTCTCCCGCATGCTGGTACTTGTGGTTCTCCAAGTACCAGCTTGCGGGGGAGGCTTGCTGGGACTTGTAGTACTACTGGAAAAAACAATATTCTTGTCATTTTACTCAAGGCTATCAGCCTCCCATCCGCAGCCCTTGGATGGGGGGGACAGCCTCGGGCTTTACCCCTGGCCCTTGGGTGGCTGGGGGGGGGACCCCTTGATTGAAGGGGTCCCCACTCCCCCAGGGTACCCCGGCCAGGGGTGACTAGTTGGATATTTAATGCCACGGCCGCAGGGCACTGTATAAAAGTGACCCCCGGCTGTGGCATTATCTGTCCAGCTAGTGGAGCCCGATGCTGGTGTGAAAAATACGGGGGACCCCTGCTCGTTTTGTCCCCCGTATTTTTTGCACCAGCACCAGGCGCAGAGCCCGGTGCTGGTTTTAAAAATACGGGGGATCCCTGCCCAATTTTTCCCCGCATTTTTAGAACCAGGACCAGCTCGAAGAGCCCGAGGCTGGTTATGCTTTGGAGGGGGGACCCCACGCCATTTTTTTTTTTAATTTTACCGTTTCAGCACTAAAAAAAAAAAAAAAAAAATATTTTAAAAAATATATAAATAATACTTGTGCCTCCAAAAAAAAAAAAAAAAGTTCCTAATCCCTTCTAATATAAATAGATATGCTATTCCCCAAAAAAAAACCACCAAAAAAAACATGTTTAAAATTTTTTTTTATTGTTTTCACCCTCCAAAGTGTGGCGGATTGAAAATGACGAATTTACTGTCTAAAAGCACTGCTGTCGAATTTCCAAACTTGAATTGAATATGCTTTTGTCGAATTGCAGCACTTGTATCATTGCAGAAAAGTCGAATTTGCAAAAAGTCGAATTTTGAAAGTCCGTTTTTTTGACGGAAAGCACTGAATTGCATTGACGATTTTTTTTTTTGGGCGAAAATGACCCGAAATTCGACAATTTCAGGAATTCGACCGCAATTGCATATACCCCATAGTATCCTCTCATTTAACAATCATTGCTTTCCATCCATAACCAGCTGTTACTTAGATGAGAAAATATACTTTGAATCCTTTTAATTTTCACTGCTGTAACTTGAGGTATTAACAGCCCAAATTTAACAGATAGAAAGTCTCTCCAGTGAATTATTTGTCTGAATGAGTATAATTATACCATGTATTCCAAAATCTGTAGTTGTTCCTAGATTCTGTTTTTATAGATATATGTGTGGCGGTGTCCGGCTGCAGCTACACACCGCCGAGCCTCTCCTCATTAGGTGCCGCTCAGCTCTTTCGCTTGCTGGAATTGGTATTCAGTATTTCCGCTGCGGCTCAGAGGTGAAGACAGTATCCCAGGTGTGCAAGTGTTTATTCCGCTGCGGCTCAGAGGTGAAGACAGTATCCCAGGTGTGCAAGTGTTTCCTTATAACGGTTTCCTCAGAAGAGGAAACCGTTATAAGGACACAATGGAGAAACGCGTTAAGGATAATCCACTATTTGGTCTTTTGAAACACTTGCACACCTGGGATACTGTCTTCACCTCTGAGCCGCAGCGGAAATACTGAATACCAATTCCAGCAAGCGAAAGAGCTGAGCGGCACCTAACGAGGAGAGGCTCGGCGGCGTGTAGCTGCAGCCGGACACCGCCACTCATACCAACACACCGCTGACCCCGGCTGGGGAATGAAAAGGTGACTGGTTCCGGAAAATAAGCGACTCCAGCAAAAGGTTTATCCAGCGGCGTGCGACCGCAGCCGGGCACTGCTTTTTTCCGGATCTCTACACCCAAGTGTGTGACTGTGGTGAGGTGAGAATACACTATCTATAAAACATCTATAATTTGTCAGCTGTCCTAACAACTGTGCTACAATAAGGACTAAAATCCTAGTTGCTATTACTTGATAAAGCAAAATGCACGATTGTTCCATAGCCTGCATATATCTATAAAAACAGAATCTAGGAACAACTACAGATTTTGGAATACATGGTATAATTATACTCATTCAGACAAATAATTTACTGGAGAGACTTTCTATCTGTTAAATTTGGACTTTTAATACCTCAAGTTACAGCAGTGGAAATTAAAAGGATTCAAAGTATCTTGTCTCATCTAAGTAACAGCTGGTTATGGATGGAAAGCAATGATTGTTAAATGAGAGGATACTATATATAGTCTTGGAATTATAGTACACTATAGTGTTTCAAAGTAGCCCTATGATATTTTATGTAATTTTATGGTAATTGATTAATGCAAAGTTAATTGTATTTTATTGTATAATAAATGGTTAAAAGACAAAAGCGCTCTCAGAGAGATATATATGTATATATGCTCAAAAAGATTATGGTGTAATTTTATTCTGGTACAGTTTCAGAGTACCATGTGGGAGCGGCTTATAGGTCTATAACCTTTTTAGTGACCAGTTTTCAGTAAAAAGATTTTCTTTTTTTAAGTAATATTTTATAAAGCTAATTAGTTTTGTTTATATCGCCCCTGAAATTATATACACAAACGGACATATTTAAACATTATAAATCTATCATTATTTAATTTAATTGTCCGCCTGTGTATATAGTACCTGTAAAAAGGGAAATATATAATCTGATGGATTGAGGCCATCAAATATACTCAAAATTTGTTTTCAAAAGCTTCACAGTATCAGCAGGAAGGTAAAATGCTAGTGCCTCAGATTTAGTACTATTTATTTTGTGTCCTGATAACCTACCAAACAACGAAAGTGCGGTCTGCAAGTTAGGGAGTGTGGTCAGAGGTGAGGACAGGGAGAGCAGGACATCATCTGCAAAAAGAGATATTTTATATTTGGTACCAAGGACAGCGATCCCTGTAATATCTTGATGCAGCCTAATGTGGGCTGCCAGTGGTTCAATACTAAGGGCATATAACAAGGGCGACAAACGACATCCCTGTCTGGTGCCATTACCTACACCGAAAGATGGGGAAGAGAGCCCATTGGTAGAGACAGATGCCGTGGTATAAAGCTTGTATTGCAGACAGAAAATTACTGCAGAAATCATAGGATCACAGGGTTTGAAACATAAAAGGCCAGGGAAGGCGGTCAAAGGCCTTCAATGACAGAAGAATGGATGGCAGTTTGTGTTTATTAACAAACGTAATCAGGTTGACTGTGCGCCTCGTGTTGTCAAAGGCCCACTTGGTCGGCGTCAATCAATTGGCCCAAATAATTATTCAACCAGATCGCTAGAATCTAATCAAATAACTTAATATCTGCATTAAGAAGAAAAATTGACCTATAGCTGGTGCAACTAGTCGGGTCCTTTCCAGGTTTAGGCAACACAATGATCACTGATTTTAAGAAGTCTGCATGGAAACGATCACCAAGCATTATTTTATTAAAAACAGTGAGCAGATGGGGGGCCAATAAACCTGAAAAGGATTTATAGCATGACATGGGGAATCCGTCCGGGCCCCGGCACTTTAGATGGTTTTTGAGATTTCAGGGCCATGTCAAATTCCTCGACTGAGATGGGAAAGTTCATCTTGCTAACTGCGAAGGTAGGAAGGCGAGGAAGGTTACAGGCATCCAGATAATCTTGGGCCACCGTGGATGGTAGTTCAGGGCCTCTCACAGGTTCTACAAGATTATAAAGAGATTTGTAGTAAGAGTAGAAGGATTCGTTAATAGAACCTGGGTGATAGCTAAGAACATATGAACCATTTCTAAGAGCCAGGATGGTCCGCGAAGCTTTTTTGGCTCTAAGAGTGTCCGTTAACAGGGAATCAGATTTGTTACTTTTTTCATAAAATCTTTGGTTTAAATACCTAAGGGATTTCTCTGTATGTTTTGCAAGGAGGGATTGAAGCTCGCTCTAATACTTTGAATCTTACAGAGTACCTGTGGTGAGTGGGATTGTTTACGTACGCGCTCAAGCTGCATCACTTGAGAGGTGAGAGTAGTCAGTCGCTCAGTCTGTTGCTTTTTTCTATGTGTGGCATATTTCATCATTGCCCCTCTAATGACAGCCTTATGTGCTTCCCAGATTGTAGGGAAGGGGACATCTGCAGTAACATTGTTATTAAAATAATCCTTTATTTCGGATGTAATTTGCTCCTTAAAATGGGGAATGCGGAGAAGAGTCTCATTCAACTGCCAGGTAGGGCGTCCTCCCAGGGATTCTAGAAGATCGACGGTGGCCAGAACTATCGCATGGTCAGACTAAACGTTGGGAACAGTGTCAACCTTTGCCAAGGTTTATAGTAGCCCACTACAACCAAGAATCATGTCAATTCGTGAATACGAACCATGGGGATTAGAAAAGAATGTGTAATCCCTGGAGGTCGGTAATGTGCCTGCCACATATAGAAGAGACCAGCCTCAGTCATGTGTCTCCAAAGGTTTCCCAGAGTTGGGTGTGGAAGAGGGGTACATCGTGGGATACTCCTATCCAATAACCTGCTTAATCTTAATAAAGATTTAATGTTAAAAAAATAAAAGTCCGGAGTGCGACAGTATACCTCGCTGACTGAAAATTACATCTTTGGCAGTAGAGACATAATAATTAGAATATGACTGTACCACAAAAGCTCTTGTTTCTCTGTGAAATCTTCTCTACCTTTATCATGTGTATAAGGAGGCAATTACACTAGAGAACATAAGGGTGCATAGTTGAAAAATAGACATGTCATACATCCACAAGTGATACACAGAATGGTGGTTGCTCAATCAATACATCCACAAGTGATATACAGAATGGTGGTTGCTCAATAAATACATCCACAAGTGATACACAGAATGGTGGTTGCTCAATCAATACATCCACAAGTATATGTATTGGAATTTTGGAAGAATCTTGCTGCAGTGTAAGATGTTTAGAATAATATTGTTCCAACCAATCAGCTCCTGTCACTTTACAGGATTAAAAATGACAGGCGCTGATTGTTTGGAACTTTCTCTTACCACTTTATCTCTCTCCATGCTTTGATAACTCTGGTCCTTTAATTTACTTACAAGAGTATGTGCTAGATGAAAACAATGAAGTTCAAGAAAAGAGGTCTGTCTATTGAATCACCACTCTTGTGCATAGAATAAAATGTTGGTTGTAAAAACTGGAAGTGAATACCACAAGCTTCATTTATGGGTATGAGCAGAGAGGAAACACAAGTAAACTGTCTCTAGTCCTGAAGTCCAGGCAAATGTAATATTGAGAATATGGAGACCAGTTTTTTTATATGTCAGTGTCCCCCAGGTATCTGTCCTTGGCCTCCTCCTCTTCCCCTTTATACCTTTTTCCTTGGAAACCTTTCATGTCAAATACCGCATTTATGCTAATGACACATAAATATATATTTCATCATCTGACCTCTCTTTCTCCATCCACTCTCATTTGTTGCCCTGCCTCTATCCCATCTCATCCTGGATGTCCTAGTGCAGTGGTTCCCAAACATGGTCCTTAAGGAACCTTCACAGTCCAGGTTTTATGGATAGCCATACTTGAGCACAAATGGTTAAATTAAATTGGCTGATGTACTAATTAAACCACCTGTGCTCAAGTATGGATAGCTTTAAAGCTGTAAGGGGGCCTTGAAGACCAAGTTTGGGAAACAATTCCTAGTGCTTTCTCAAATTAAACATGACCAAAACTTAATTCATTGTTTCCCCCTGTGTCTCTCTTCGCATCATCCATCAAATCATACCTTATCCTTCATCCTGCTTCAGTCTGTATCATGAGCTCCCCTTGGTTTCACTAGTTTGTTATCCCTCTCAAAATCCAGTTCAAACGTGGAAAACTTCTACCACATTTTCTGGCCACACCCCCTCCATTGATCTCCTCCCAATTTCTTCCACTCCATTCTCTTTCTCTGGCATGTCTCCCCAACTTCAGACATTTGCACTCAAAACACACCTTTTCCCTAAAGCTTACCTGGCCTCATTCTAAATTGCTACTTACCTTTCCGCACCTTGACCTGATCCCTTTTGTAGTTTACCCTCTGACTGTTTACCTCTCTCCTTAATGTGTAAACTCTGAGAAGCAGTGCCCTTTTTATAGTTATCCTTCCCTCAGCATTATCATTGTCTTTTGTCTCCAAGGTGATGTATCAAACCTTTTAAAGAGTTTACAAGTTGAGAAGCTGCCTATAGCAACCAGCTAGGTTCTTCTTATGTTATAGAATGGACTCCACCAGTCTTTATAAGGTACAGTACATTTCCCTCAGCGACTCTGAAACTATAATGCTTACTCTTGTGTTGGATATAGGCTGATCAAATGATGAACTGCCTTCACCTACCTGGGACTCACACCTGCTTGCATTACAAGATACTGTGAGTTGCCCTACCTTCACTCTGTGTACTCTTCCTACCTAGTCTATAATTTTATTGCTGTGTGCTGTTCCTAAGTTATTTCAATTTACATTGTATTGTACCTGTGATTTGTCATGTTACACTGTTACTATGCATGTTCCTTAAAAAAAAAAAGACACTGTGGCACCTTAAAAATATAATATAATAATGCTGCACACGTCACCGCTGGGACAAGGGTGTTTTAAGAGAGGACGAGGCCCATGTGCAGTCTCCATCTGGGCCCCCTCCTGTCTAGCTGGCACAGCAATAGACTCTGGTCACTAGCAGACCCTAGAGTCTAGTGCGCACATGCAGGTCTGCGAGAAATTTGGCGCAGCAGTCATTTTCCTACTGCACGAGTGGAACACCAGTAAAATGGCCACCGTGCCATTTTCCAGGTAATTTTTGCAGCCCTGCTGCTGCCAATGTGGGACTCCAGAGGGTAAATATTGAAAAAATGGGTATGCGGTGTGGGACCCCTGGACCCCGTGTGCACTGCACACACTGCACCAATTACAGATACACCAGTGCGCTGTGACCCGGAAGATGCCACTGGCAATACTGCTGCCGCCAGGAACAAGTAAGTGACTGCTAAGCCAACAGGGATATTAGGATGACATTCTATCATGTTGACATAACATCTGTGTAGACATGTTGAATGTTGACATGCTGCATGTTGACATTCTCATGTCTATGTGTTGACCTAACATACCACACCCTATTTGAATATCCTTGGATGTCTGCAGCAGACCCAGCTGCTGCCTAGTCCACCATTCAATTGCAAAACATCTATCAATGCAGCATGGGTGTCCATATGTATTCAGTAAGATGCTGTTTGCTCATGGGATCATATTGTAATCAGAAGTTTCTTTTAGCTCTGAGTTCCCTTCCATACACCACATATGTATAGACTTAGAACTGAAAAGATTAAAAAATAAAAAATAAACACCATAGTTTTATTCACATTAAAAAGTGATTTTCTAATCTTACATAAACGTACACATTCTATAAAAATAAATCAAGTGTTGCTTGGTTCGGATAAAATACTTTACTGAAATGCCCCTCCCACTAATCGGGTTTTGGGAGGCTGTTTTACTCTCTTTGGAGTCCATGGGAGTTTCATGTAATTCAGGAGTCTTGGACATTCTTGGAGAGTAAGGCAAGCATTGTTCCTAAACCCCTCAATCTTTTTAAGGATAAATAATTAAAGGAAGATACAGTATCTAGAACTGGTTGATCCACAGTAATGTATCCACTTTGCCTGCAAAAGTGTTATGAAATTCATATGCTGCCTATTGCATAATCAAAGAAAGACATTTGCTCCAAACTCAGGTGCGGCTATCTTTCCGGCTTTGGTAAAATTATCTATGTTTTTTCCTTTCATTTTCATCAGCCATGCCTTTTTGCTTTCTTTGTTCCTTGTAGCTTGCACGTGAGAATCTGCTTCTTTCTGTTGTAACATCTTCTCAGCCTGAAAATCCTTTAGTTGCTTTATGGTTAGCAGCTGGAAAGCACTCCTTTCTCTATATGGGTCTGCAGCAACAACTTGCTCAGGTATTTTCTGCTTTGGGACATTTGTCTCATTCATTTTCCCCATTATCATCCTCAATGGTTGCACAGACTCACAACTCCTATATAACCCTATTTTCTTCACACCAACTTCTACTGCAGAACAGGATCTTCCGTTCACAGCATTGCTTCTTCCCATCTTCCTATAACTGCAACTTGTCTGTGGGCGAACAATGCAAGGGGAAGGAATGGTGGATTGAATCTCTGGGTCGTGCAAGGACTCTTTCATTTTTAGACTCAGCTTTCTAATTTCGAAAGATGTCATGACCGCCCTCATCTCTACAGGGACAGCAGAAGACTTTAGATACTGAAGAAACTTTGAAGAATCAACCCTGTGACTTTCTGTTGAGTGAGACTTTGGAATGGTTGTCTTCTGTTCTTTGTTAGACAGTGGAGCTCCCCAGGCATCCCTGATCCTTGAGTTGTACTCCAGATTCGATCCAATTATATCCGACTTCTGTAAATTCTGAATGGTACTAACTTTTAAGAGAATTTGATTAGGACTCATCAGGGAGTGAGGCCCACGACGTTTTATGCGTTGAAGGGTTGCATTCTCACTTATAGATAGAACAGATTTACGTCCTGGAGAGCCATAGCCTGATTCTCCATCTATAATTAAAATATAAGCATAATTAATTTTGTGAGGTCTAAAACACATAGCAAATATAATTTGTATCGCTTGTAATATAAAAAAGTAAAGTTTTAGGTACCAGAATCATCCTTTTCCTTCATCATAGGAGCTGAATTTGTACGGCTTAAAGCCTCTAGGCTACTTCGTCCTGCTGTTTGAGGTCTGTAGGCCAAAGGAGACTTCTGATAGAACTCTGGCTGCAAATCAATGTATGCATAACTTCTGCGGCAATTCCTTAACTCAGACCAGGTTGCTGGTTTTAATGACTCTAGGTGTAAGTCTGCAAATAGAGAGGAGAGATTACTGTTACTCCAGAATAAATAATATAGCGTAATCTGTAGGTATCTCAAATGCAGGTTTGCAATTTATATGTACTAAAAGAAGGCAATGTGCTACTGTTTTGTAGGATGGAACGTTTCATAAGACCAATGACTCAATATTTAAAACAAGGTTTCCTTTGTGTCTGAGAAATACTTTGCAAGGATTACTGCGATTTAGCTCTTTTCATGAGAATTTAGATGGCATGTTTGTAGTTACTGTATACTGTTATTTCATTTTACTTTACAATTGCAATCTGATATCTTTTTTTTTAAAAAGATTCTTAAATGTAAAACCTCATATAATTAAACATACCTGTGTCTACTGTATATGCATTTTGACCATTCACATGCCAAATCGGTAAGTTTGTCAATTTCCACCAGTTCTAAAAAACATCCTAAATTCCTCAATTAGATGATAGTCAGGATGTGCACTTTCTTAGGATATCCTCATGTGTATATTTGCATTCGCTGAAACACTATACAGCATTCGATGGTTACCCTTCGCCTGTGATATTTTGTCTATGCCAGTGTTCCAACCCATTTCCTCCTACCCATAAATGCCATGTAATGGGTTCTTCAGTTATACTGCTTGACATTCATGCACTCAGGGACACATACAGTATAAACTACCTTCAACCAACAAGTTAATATGCAACTGGCAACGGCTTGATCACTTTTTTTTTATATGTACAACAGGCATATATTACATTTATGTCACATATTTAGCCACTTTTCCACTGACATAAAATAATATACTGTAGACAGGGGAGCACTGAATCACTGCGCTGTTCTAGATAGAAAAGAAAGACTAGTTATCAGAGCTATCATTTGAACTGCAAATCTGTGTGTAACTAGAAAATAACAGCATGAGGGTTTTGTTGATATTATCCAAAAATGTAAGGCTGCAGCCCGTGAAGTGAAGGGGACCAGTTCCTCCTTTGTCATGATAGTGATAAGAAGCTGCCGATGCTATTTGCAACGTTTTCAAAGCTGGATTGTTTTGTGATGAGGCAGGAGCGTCTCCCCTTCACTTAGGGCAGTGATTCCCAAACTTTTTTGAATTACATCGCCCTGTGGTAATCAACCTTTTTTTCACAGCACCACTAGGCCAAACGTTTCTTATTCAGAAATTCAAAGAAAATTATTAAATTAAGTAAATTGTGCTTGCCTGTCATCCTTAAGTTCGGTTATGCATTGGTGGATAAGGTAGCACTTCTTTTGCCCACATAGTTTATGATTGGCAGCCACTATCACTGACAGTGCCTTTCACAGTGACCATAAATAATTTGAATTGGTCCTGGACAACAAACCTGCTGCACCCCTGCAAGTGCCTATTGTGAGACACTGACTTAATGGAATGACTGACCTCTTTTGAATACTGCACATTTCCAGCTGGAAATGCATAGTCTTTATTGTCCTGACAGCTCCTTCAGTTAGTTTTCTCCATGAAGTAAAATTGACTACAAGATCACTTAAAGGGGCCTATTTATTAAGTAATATTTGTTACATACCCACAATTATAAAAATGTCACCAGTATCTCCAATTTCTCTAACGTCCTAGTGGATGCTGGGGACTCCAAAAGGACCATGGGGAATAGCGGCTCCGCAGGAGACTGGGCACAAAGTAAAAGCTTTAGGACTAGCTGGTGTGCACTGGCTCCTCCCCCTATGACCCTCCTCCAAGCCTCAGTTAAGATTTTGTGCCCGAACGAGAAGGGTGCAATCTAGGTGGCTCTCCTGAGCTGCTTAGAGTAAAAGTTTAAATAGGTTTTTTATTTTCAGTGAGACCTGCTGGCAACAGGCTCACTGCATCGAGGGACTAAGGGGAGAAGAAGCGAACTCACCTGCGTGCAGAGTGGATTGGGCTTCTTAGGCTACTGGACATTAGCTCCAGAGGGACGATCACAGGCCCAGCCATGGATGGGTCCCGGAGCCGCGCCGCCGGCCCCCTTACAGATGCTGAAGCAAGAAGAGGTCCATAAATCGGCGGCAGAAGACTTTCCTGTCTTCATAAGGTAGCGCACAGCACTGCAGCTGTGCGCCATTGCTCTCAGCACACTTCACACTTCGGTCACTGAGGGTGCAGGGCGCTGGGGGGGGGGCGCCCTGGGAAGCAATGAATTTACCTTATTTGGCAAAAAATACATCACATATAGCTCCTGGGCTATATGGATGTATTTAACCCCTGCCAGTTTTCCAGAAAAAAGCGGGAGAAGAGCCCGCCGTGAAGGGGGCGGGGCCTATCTCCTCAGCACACAGCGCCATTTTTCCCACACAGCTCCGCTGGTAGGAAGGCTCCCAGAATCTCCCCTGCATCCTGCAACTACAGAAACAGGGTAAAAAAGAGAGGGGGGCACTTATTTGGCAAAATAACAGATATAAGCAGCTATAAGGGATAGACACTTATTGTAAGGTTGTCCCTATACATATATAGCGCTCTGGTGTGTGCTGGCAAACTCTCCCTCTGTCTCCCCAAGGGGCTAAGTGGGTCCTGTCCTCTATCAGAGCATTCCCTGTGTGTGTGCTGGGTGTCGGTACGTGTGTGTCGACATGTATGAGGAGGAAAATGATGTGGAGGCGGAGCAATTGCCTATAATGGTGATGTCACCCCCTAGGGAGTCGACACCTGAATGGATGGCCGTAATTAAGGAATTACGTGACAGTGTCGGCACGTTACAGAAAACTGTTGACGACATGAGACAGCCGGCAGCTCAGTTAGTGCCTGTCCAGGCGTCTCAAACACCGTCAGGGGCTATTAAACGCCCGTTACCTCAGTGGGTCGACACGGACCCAGACACAGACACTGACTCCAGTGTCGACGGTGAAGAAACAAACGTATTTTCCAGTAGGGCCACACGTTACATGATCAAGGCAATGAAGGAGGTTTTGCACATCTCTGATACTGCAAGTACCACAAAAAGGGGTATTATGTGGGGTGTGAAAAAACTACCCGTAGTTTTTCCTGAATCAGATGAATTGAATGAAGTGTGTGATGAAGCGTGGGTTACCCCCGACAAAAAACTGCTAATTTCTAAAAAATTATTGGCACTATATCCCTTCCCACCAGAGGTTAGGGCTCGTTGGGAAACACCCCCTAGGGTGGATAAGGCGCTCACACGCTTATCAAAACAAGTGGCGTTACCGTCTCCAGAAACGGCCGCCCTTAAGGAGCCAGCAGATAGGAGGCTGGAAAATATCCTTAAAAGTATATACACACATACTGGTGTTATACTGCGACCAGCAATCGCCTCAGCCTGGATGTGCAGTGCTGGGGTGGCTTGGTCGGATTCCCTGACTGAAAATATTGATACCCTGGACAGGGACAATATATTATTGACTATAGAGCATTTAAAGGATGCATTCCTATATATGCGAGATGCACAGAGAGACATTTGCACTCTGGCATCAAGAGTAAGTGCGATGTCCATTTCTGCCAGAAGAGGATTATGGACACGACAGTGGTCAGGGGATGCGGATTCCAAACGGCATATGGAAGTATTGCCGTATAAAGGGGAGGAGTTATTTGGGGGCGGTCTATCGGACCTGGTGGCCACGGCAACGGCTGGGAAATCCACCTTTTTACCCCAAGTCACCTCGCAGCAGAAAAAGATACAGTCTTTTCAGGCTCAGTCCTTTCGTCCCCATAAGGGCAAGCGGGCAAAAGGCCACTCATATCTGCCCCGGGGCAGAGGAAGGGGAAAAAGACTGCAACAGACAGCTTCTTCCCACGAACAGAAGCCTTCCTCCGCTTCTGCCAAGTCCTCAGCATGACGCTGGGGCCTTACAAGCGGACTCAGGCACGGTGGGGGCCCGTCTCAATAATTTCAGCGCGCAGTGGGCTCACTCGCAAGTGGACCCCTGGATCCTGCAGGTAGTATCTCAGGGGTACAAATTGGAATTCGAGACGTCTCCCCCTCGCCGGTTCCTGAAGTCTGCTTTACCAACGTCTACCCCCGACAGGGAGGCGGTATTGGAAGCCATTCACAAGCTGTATTCCCAGCAAGTGATAATCAAGGTACCCCTCCTACAACAGGGAAAAGGGTATTACTCCACGCTGTTTGTGGTACCGAAGTCGGACGGCTCTGTGAGACCCATTTTAAATCTGAAAGCCTTGAACACTTACATAAAAAGGTTCAAGTTCAAGATGGAGTCACTCAGAGCAGTGATAGCAAACCTGGAAGAAGGGGACTACATGGTGTCTCTGGACATCAAGGATGCTTACCTCCATGTCCCAATTTGCCCTTCTCAAGGGTACCTCAGGTTTGTGGTACAGAACTGTCACTATCAGTTTCAGACGCTGCCGTTTGGATTGTCCACGGCACCCCGGGTCTTTACCAAGGTAATGGCCGAAATGATGATTCTTCTTCGAAGAAAAGGCGTCTTAATTATCCCTTACTTGGACGATCTCCTGATAAGGGCACGGTCCAGAGAACAGTTAGAGGTCGGAGTAGCACTATCTCAAATAGTACTACGACAGCACGGATGGATTCTAAATATTCCAAAATCGCAGCTGATTCCGACGACACGTCTGCTGTTCCTAGGGATGATTCTGGACACAGTACAGAAAAAGGTGTTTCTCCCGGAAGAGAAAGCCAGGGAGTTATCCGACCTAGTCAGGAAACTCCTAAGACCAGGCCAGGTGTCAGTGCATCAGTGCACAAGGGTCCTGGGAAAGATGGTGGCTTCTTACGAAGCGATTCCATTCGGCAGATTCCACGCAAGAACTTTTCAGTTGGATCTGCTAGACAAATGGTCCGGATCGCATCTTCAAATGCATCAGCGGATAACCCTGTCTCCAAGGACAAGGGTGTCTCTCCTGTGGTGGTTACAGAGTGCTCATCTCCTAGAGGGCCGCAGATTCGGCATTCAGGATTGGGTCCTGGTGACCACGGATGCCAGCCTGAGAGGCTGTGGAGCAGTCACACAGGGAAAAAATTTCCAGGGCTTGTGGTCAAGCATGGAAACGTCACTTCACATAAATATCCTGGAACTAAGGGCCATTTACAATGCCCTAAGTCAGGCAAGGCCTCTGCTTCAGGGTCAGCCTGTATTGATCCAGTCGGACAACATCACGGCAGTCGCCCACGTAAACAGACAGGGCGGCACAAGAAGCAGGAAGGCAATGACGGAAGTGGCAAGGATTCTTCGCTGGGCGGAAAATCATGTGATAGCACTGTCAGCAGTGTTCATTCCGGGAGTGGACAACTGGGAAGCAGACTTCCTCAGCAGACACGATCTTCACCCGGGGGAGTGGGGACTTCACCCAGAAGTCTTCCACATGATTGTAAACCGTTGGGAAAAACCAAAGGTGGACATGATGGCGTCTCGCCTCAACAAAAAACTGGACAGATATTGCTCCAGGTCAAGGGATCCTCAGGAAATAGCTGTGGACGCTCTGGTAACACCGTGGGTGTACCGGTCAGTGTATGTGTTCCCTCCTCTTCCTCTCATACCAAAAGTACTGAGAATCATAAGAAGGAGAGGAGTAAAGACTATACTCGTGGCTCCGGATTGGCCAAGAAGGACTTGGTACCCGGAAATTCAAGAGATGCTCACGGAAGACCAGTGGCCTCTACCTCTAAGACAGGACCTGCTCCAGCAGGGACCATGTCTGTTCCAAGACTTACCGCGGCTGCGTTTGACGGCATGGCGGTTGAACGCCGGATCCTGAAGGAAAAAGGCATTCCGGATGAAGTCATCCCTACCCTGATCAAAGCCAGGAAGGATGTAACCGTACAACATTATCACCGTATTTGGCGTAAATATGTTGCGTGGTGCGAGGCCAGGAAGGCCCCTACGGAGGAATTTCAACTGGGTCGATTCCTGCATTTCCTGCAAACAGGACTGTCTATGGGCCTCAAATTAGGGTCCATTAAGGTTCAAATTTCGGCCCTGTCGATATTCTTCCAAAAAGAACTAGCTTCTGTTCCTGAAGTTCAGACGTTTGTCAAGGGAGTACTGCATATACAGCCTCCTTTTGTGCCTCCAGTGGCACCTTGGGATCTCAATGTAGTATTGGGATTCCTAAAATCACATTGGTTTGAACCACTCACCACTGTGGACTTGAAATATCTCACATGGAAAGTGGTAATGCTGTTAGCCCTGGCTTCAGCCAGGCGTGTATCAGAATTGGCGGCTTTATCCTATAAAAGCCCTTACCTAATTTTTCATACGGACAGGGCAGAATTGAGGACTCGTCCTCAATTTCTCCCTCAGGTGGTTTCAGCATTTCACTTAAACCAACCTATTGTGGTGCCTGCGGCTACTAGGGACTTGGAGGATTCCAAGTTGCTGGACGTAGTCAGGGCCCTGAAAATATATGTTTCCAGGACGGCTGGAGTCAGAAAATCTGACTCGCTGTTTATCCTGTATGCACCCAACAAGCTGGGTGCTCCTGCTTCTAAGCAGACGATTGCTCGTTGGATTTGTAGTACAATTCAGCTTGCACATTCTGTGGCAGGCCTGCCACAGCCAAAATCTGTAAAAGCCCATTCCACACGGAAAGTGGGCTCATCTTGGGCCGCTGCCCGAGGGGTCTCGGCTTTACAACTTTGCCGAGCAGCTACTTGGTCAGGGGCAAACACGTTTGCTAAATTCTACAAATTTGATACCCTGGCTGAGGAGGACCTGGAGTTCTCTCATTCGGTGCTGCAGAGTCATCCGCACTCTCCCGCCCGTTTGGGAGCTTTGGTATAATCCCCATGGTCCTTTCGGAGTCCCCAGCATCCACTAGGACGTTAGAGAAAATAAGAATTTACTTACCGATAATTCTATTTCTCATAGTCCGTAGTGGATGCTGGGCGCCCATCCCAAGTGCGGATTGTCTGCATTACTTGTACATAGTTATTGTTACAAAAATCGGGTTATTGTTGTTGTGAGCCATCTTTTCAGAGGCTCCTTCTGTTATCATGCTGTTAACTGGGTTCAGATCACAAGTTGTACGGTGTGATTGGTGTGGCTGGTATGAGTCTTACCCGGGATTCAAAATCCTTCCTTATTGTGTACGCTCGTCCGGGCACAGTATCCTAACTGAGGCTTGGAGGAGGGTCATAGGGGGAGGAGCCAGTGCACACCAGCTAGTCCTAAAGCTTTTACTTTGTGCCCAGTCTCCTGCGGAGCCGCTATTCCCCATGGTCCTTTCGGAGTCCCCAGCATCCACTACGGACTATGAGAAATAGAATTATCGGTAAGTAAATTCTTATTATCTGCTGCGGACCCTCCATTTCTAGCAACAGCTGCAGCTCCCATAACTTTCTATGGGGAGCTGCAAAGCTGTCAGATTTTTACCAAGCTCCCAAATGCTAGCCATTCTGGAGTTTGGTCCTGCCAGCTAATGACATCTAAAGATGGCATTAGCAGCTGTAGCTTTTTTAGCTACACTTCGCAAAATTTGCCAGAATGCTCACCAGCAATAGCAACCGCACATACGTGGTTAGCCGTGAATGCATGCGCAGTAGTGTGCTGGGGGTCCAGATATAGTAATGAAATGACTGCTACAGCAGGGCATACACCATACAATTATCTGGCAGATAATCTGTCAGATCTAGCTGGTTGGAATGAAAATCTGGTAATTGATGAGAGCAAATGACAATTGACCATTTGCTCCCAAACACTGGAAAATAGACAGAATCTGTCATGGATTTAACCAATTTGTAGGAACGACAGTTTTTGCTTTTTTACAGAATTTGAGAGCAAATGATCGATTTTCATTTGCTCTCATCCATTACCAGATTTTCATTCCAACCAGACAGATCTGGCAGATGATCTGCTAGATAATTGTATAGTGTATGCACAGCTTAATACGTTCACTTGACAAAATTTGCCAGGAGAGCATTCTTCCAGAACCCTCAATGGCAATGGTCGGTGGTGAGTGCATGCACAGTAGCGTGCTGAGGGACCAGATACAGTAATGAAGTAACTGCTAATGTGATCATTTAGACTACTAAAGCATCGCAGGGATGAGATAAATTCTCATAAACAGTGGGGATAAGAAATTACAGTTTACCCGATAATTGATAAATATACCCCTGAGAATGTATGTAGAAAAAGAAGTACACTACAAATATGCCAGCTAAAATTCAGCAGAGCTGTTCCTCATGCTGTTGAAAAAAATCCTACTACTCTGATCTATAGTTGTTTGTAGTTCTAGAAATATGGGGTTATATTTTACAATGACTAATGCTAATATGTATAGCTTTTTGTGTAAACCTAGAAAAGGAAAAACAATACAATACCACGTGCTCTCTTCATGCTTCTTGCAGACAGACTGCGAGCATGATGGGACAGCCGGCCCTCAGCCTCCAAATCTTCCTCCTCTTCCAGTTGGTAAATCTTCCTATTGCTGGAACCAACGCGTTTCATTCTCTGCGCACGCACATAACTATATGGCCGAATCTGAATGGGTGCTGACTTAAACTTCTCTTTTTCTTTTAGTGCATCTACTCGTTCTGACTTCTGTGAGTAATCCCACAAAACCTCCTCAAACTGGAAGATCATGATGCTTGTCAGAGCATTGATTACCATCCTGGGAATACATAGAGACAAGGTTTGTCTAAAAAGGACGATACACTGACGCATAATATATGTTTAGCTTAAACTTATTTTTTAAATCACATGTATGCAACCCGTTATATTGTACCTGTTGTTTTGAATGCACAGTGCAGCTACCGGATCTGCTCTGCTGTTGGCTCTCATTACTCGTAGGCAGTCTCCATTCAGGAGATTAAATACACGGATTTTGCCATCAGCACAACCGGTAATTACTCTGAGGAAGAGCAGTTCCAAACACATCACCTCCCTGAAAATAAAAATATGCTTCTAAAATCAGTCTCCAGTTTCAAATCATTCATGCTATATAGCACATACATGTTCTAAGACCTCAGAGGTTGTTTTTGATTCTGGATGTTATTCAGGTTTGTTAGCAAACCAAAAAAGCACAGTAATGGGCTAAACCAGTGGTTCTAAAATTGTGTGGTGTGGCACCCTGGACACTTGCAGGGGTGCCTTGGATTGGTGGTTCAGGACCAATTAAAATTATTTATGGTCTGTGTAATAGGCAAAACCAGTGCTGGTGGCTGCCAATCATAAAATATGTGGACAAACAGAAGTGAGTCCTGTCCCTCACCACATAACTGAACCTAAAGATGACATATAAACATAATTTAATTAATAGTTTTCTAAATGTATCAATAAGAAACTTTTGGCCTAGAGGTGCTGTGAAAAAAATTCTAATACTCTAGGGCGCAGTCATTTAAAAAAGTTTGGGAACCACTGGGCTAAACCATGTTGAACTGCAGGTGGGGCAGCTGTAACATGTGCAGAGAGATTTAGGTTGGTTATATTGTTTTTGTGCAGGGTAAATACTGGCTGCTTCATTTTTACACCGCAATTTAGATTTCAGTCTGAACACACTCCACCCAAATCTAACTCTCTCTGTACATGTTATATCTGAACCCCCCCCCCCCCCCCCCCCTTCCTGGAGTGCAACATGGTTTAGGCCATTAGTGTGCTTTTTTGGTCTACTAACAAACTAGAATAATGGCCACTGTCAGTAAAGAAAATGAATTTAATAAATATAACATACTTAAAACTAAAACTAATGTGACAAACATAACTCAATTTGAAAGCAACATCTTTTAGAAGTTGTGATCTGTTATTATGTGGTTGCTTTATGCCCATGTAAAATGACCTGTTTTGAAAAATTATTGCAACACATACGTGATCATGTTTTCTTGCATTTCTTATAGATGAAAATGTGCCGCAATTGTGTGCCATACTTAATGGACAGTGACATGGATAACAAGTGTCATATATAATTGTACTCCATTGCTTTTACCAATGTATCCGTTTAAATAATATTTTCGAGGGATTTGTCTCATAAACATTGTCATTGGTTTCCTTTTACATTTTTTCATTAGTCTTTATGATTTAATACAAAATAACTCAATAAAGGCAAAACTATCTATCTTGTAAAAAAAAACTTATTTCAACATAACAATGGGATGCCACTTTCTTCCTGTATGTTGGCACATACAGTGTATACTGAATATATGTGTTATACAGTATGTGTTGGGACTGTAAGACGGTTATCTAGACAGTTTTATTTTAATGCCTTACTTTGGATGCCTGAAGCTCATTAAATTCTTGTGAAAAGTTCCAATCATGCTCCAGGCAATGGCATATCCATCCGCACTACCAGACACCAGGTGCCACTGGTCAAAGGAAAGGCACTTTATTGCTCCCTGGTGACCTGTTAATGTCTAATTAGAAAAGCAAATCATAAATGTATTTCCAAGTATAAAACATTTGCATTTAGATGCTTAAAATTAACAAAATAAATAGTGAGATCTGCTCTTGAAAATATTTAAACTGGTCAGTCATATGACTTATATTTCACATGTACATGCTTTCCACACAGAGATTTGCAGCTAGAAAGTTAATAACCTCCTATACCAGTGGCAAACGCAGGATTTGCATGGGGGGGTTTCCAAAACTGGGTGGTGCCAAGCACAGGGGTGGGGACTGAGGTGACCCAGTATATGCTGGGTCCGTAAAACTAGTGTGTCTGTGTGTGTATTTTATATATATATATATATATATATATATATATATATATACAGTATATATATACACACATATACATATCTACACATATATACCGTATATATATATATATATATATATATATATATATATATACACACACACATATATACATATACACATAGCATATTAAACATGCATACATATATATATATATATATATATATATACATACAGTACATGTATATATACACATGTATATATATCATATGTGTGTGTCTAGGACACTAGACAGCCATTAATAATACTCGGCTCGCAAAATGCAGCAAAAAATAAATAAATAATAATAATTTTTATTTTTTTTGTGGAGGAGGGGGGGTTTCTGGGTGCTCGGAAATTTCCCCTGCGTGCATCCAATGGGAGGCTCTGCCCTTTGGCTGCTGTGTGTTCCCAGAGCAGGATTAACAATGGTAAGCAGAAAGAAAATAACCAATTAATTGGAAGGGGCGCTCAAGCTGTGGCTCCAATTTATATGTGATTAGCAGCTGTCTGAATAGGCTAGTCACACCTATAACATCATATAACAGAATTAATACAACAAATAAGACAGCGCTGACTGAGATGATTTTGTATAATTAATTTGTATTATTATTTAATATTTAAAACTACAGTAAAAACACATAAAATAAATGAATGTATCACTGCACTGATGGGCTCATAGTCACCATTCATAGGATGTTGTTCACTTGCTGCTTGGTTTAATGTCCCTGAAGGGTCCGCACATTCGAATGTCCCTTATCCTGGGGTTGTAGCACAGTCCCCGTGCCGAAAGATTTGTACAAAACAACGCTGGAGGAATAGCTGTCCCAGTAGTGTGGCAATACAACGGGGAAGTCCTCACTAGTATTGCGTGGTGGTCTTGGTATTCGGTCTTTGTTAGTGGATAGGGTGCAAATAGCGCTATTTTGCGGAGTCCTTAGGGGTCCAAGCGGCGGTAAATATCCGGTGAAGGTGACACAGGCTCACACCTGACGCGTTTCACAGCTACCTGCTGTTTTATCAAAGGTGACTTAGTCCTTGCTGGCAGTGTATTTATACCTAAGTTAATTACCCTATTCATTACAGCTGATAGAACAAATCATCTCATCACATATTTAAAAATAGTTAAAAACATCATTATGTGTGGATAGACTCAAGGCAATGAAGGAAATTAAATATAATTCATAAACTAAAATGCTTTATTCATTAAGAATCTATGTTTAAATCAGTCCGCTCGTGCTGGAACGCACGCGGACTCCTGGACTTCCGGCCCGTGACCCGCATTCGTCACTAAGGAGACCGGGCTTCTTTGTTTATGTGTCTCGGGCTGGGTTCCGTTTCCGTTCGTGACGTACACAGGTTGCTATGGGGATAGAGTCCGTCTCCCCTCCAATCATAAAGTGTGTATAGGTCACGTGATCGGCGCTCCGTGGAGCGCATAATATATTAACTTATGTCTGGTCCGTGGCCCGCATAGATTACTATGTAGAGTATACAAGTTGCTATGGGGATAGAGTCCGTCTCCCCTCCAATCATAAAGTTTGTATAGGTCACGTGATCGGCGCTCCGTGGAGCGCATAATATATTAACTTATTTCTGGTCCGTGACCCGCATAGATTACTATGTAGAGTATACCTTCTCTCTTCCAATTATATTATATACACACTTTCGCGTGATCAACACCTACGGAGCATATAGTACGAGATATTTCTTCATACTGATCTTATTTATAACATAATTAGGATTAATTATTTTAACAGAAACAATATAGAAAAAGTCTCATTCCATGAGATATGAGAGAGCAATCTTATCTAAGCAGTCACATTGTGTAATTATATAAAGAATTATCTTATCGATCTTCCAATGGTTTATCATTAGTATAAACAAAGTACAGATGTTTTTATATACTGATTGATTAAATATGTATATACATAGCATATTTCAATCGAAACATATTTAATTAGAATTTAATATATGATTTTTTGATTGGCATAGGGAAATGGTTATTATAATTATAATGTTGGGAAGACAATTTTATAAATATGACAATTCATTCCACTGTCATGTCTATAATATTCAATATTACCGTAGGAACATAGGGTAGGACTTAGGAGGGTCAGAAAGAGAAATTGATAGGAAAGAATCATGGGGTTAGTTGTATATCAGACGGGGATTTTGAGTTTAAATCACACAATTAAGCTCTACTGATTCATTTAAACCTGCGGGAAAGATGCTGTTCATTTTGAGCATCCAGAATACTTCTTGCTTACAAAGGGTTTTATATCGATCTCCACCTCTTATTGTCTTATTAATAAATTCTAAGCCTGTCACCTTTAAACATTTGGGGTTTCCTTAATGGAAATCCACATAGTGTTTTGATACACTATGTGTTAACACTTTTTTTAGAATATTTCTGCGGTGTTCGAGGAATCTTACTTTTAGAGGGCGTGTAGTCCTACCAATATATTTTAAATTACAACCGCAGGTCAACATATAGATTACATAAGATGTATTGCAATTCATATATGTTTTTATCTCATATGGTTTCTCTTTCTCATCTATGTTAACCATTGTGGTGCGGTCGGCTATAAAGTTACAGGTTAAGCATCTATTCCTGCCACATTTGAAGAATCCTTTGGTTTTATTTCCCAGCTGTGTGAGCCAGTCTACTCTTTCTATGTCTCTTTTGGGATTATTCTTCTCTTCGATTCTTTTGAGGTGGCTAGGGGCCAACAGATTTTTAAGAGATTTATTCTTACGAAAGATAAAATTTGGTGCCTTTGGGAGAATATTTACTAATATATTATCTTGTTTTAGTATATTGTAATTTTTTGATATAATTTCTCTTATTTCTCCATGGCAATTATTATAAGTTGAGATGAATGATATATCTGAGGGCGGGTTCTCTTCTATAGTATTTTTGTTTTTATTTTTAGAATTATCTTTAGATGGATTTAAGAGTTGGTCTCTTTCGATATTTCTTACTTCATTCAAGGCTTTTTCTAATATATGGCTTGGGTACCCCCTATCCGTAAAGGAGTCTATCATGGTTTTTGCTTGAGAGTCAAATGAGGCCGTAGTGGAACAGTTTCTTCTGATGCGTAATAATTGACTCTTAGGGATACCTTTTTTCCATACTGAGTGGTGTGCACTATTAAAGTGTAGGTAGGCACTAGTGCCAGTCTCTTTTACATAGTTATTTGTAACTATTTCATTATTTATCACTTCTAATGAAACATCTAAGAAATTGATACAAGAGGTGTTAAAGGAGTGAGTAAAAGTGAGATTATATGGATTTTTATTAAGGTGCGTGACAAATGAAAGTGCTGACGTGGAATCCCCATCCCAAATAATAAATAAATCATCTATATATCGCCCATAGAGGACCAGGTGCGCGCCGAACCCGCCACCCCACACGAGCTGGTCCTCGACCTCGCCCATGTAGAGATTGGCGTAACTCGGCGCGAACCTGGTCCCCATGGCTGTGCCCATCACCTGAAGATAAAAGGTGTCCAGGAATAAAAAATAATTGTGCTTTAAGATAAAAGAAATGGAATCCAAAATAAACTGTTTGTGTTTCTCCCTGAGGTCTCCATCTTTTTCCAATCTATTAGCGATCGTTTGTATACCGGTATCGTGAGGAATATTTGAGTAAAGACTCTGTACGTCTAAGGTTAAGAACGCATAAGAGTCCTTCCATTTTATTGTTTTTATCATGTTTAAAAAATGTGTGGTATCTTTGATGTGAGACCTCAAGGTAGAAACACGTGGTTGTAAATGTGAATCAACATAGTGGGATAAATTAGACGTGAGGGAACCAATACCAGAAATAATAGGACGCCCAGGAGGTGAAGTGAGGGACTTGTGTATCTTTGGGAGGTGATAATAGGTGGGTACAATTGGATGAGAACAGAAAAGGAACTGATGTTCTTCTTTAGTGATAACATGATCCTCAACTGCAGCTGAAAGTAAGTATTGGAGTTCTATTAAGTATTTCTCTGTTGGATCGGTTGACAATGTTGAATAAAAAGTTTTATCTCCCAACTGTCTCTCCGCTTCTTTTATATAATCTGCCCTGTCTTGTATAATGAGACCCCCCCCCTTATCAGCAGCCTTAATAATGATCGAACTATCTCTGGTGAGTTTTCTTAAAGCTTTCTTTTCCCATTTATTTATATTTTGCTTTTTCCTTATGATTTTAGTATTATCTGCACATAGTGTCTTAAAATCATCTAGTGTAGTTTTATAAAAACTTTCTATGCTTACACCCTTAGATTTAATCGGATAAAAATCTGATTTATTTTTAAGGAGTTTCCGTTCTCCTTTAATGTCAAAAATCTTTTCAGGGGAAGATTTTTCTGGATTCTCCTCTAGAAGTTCAGTGAGTATCTGTATAGCCGCTGTGTCTCCTGTATCTAATAATATGGGGTATGCTTCTTCTCCATTTTTTACTAGATTTTGTTTTGCAAAATACTTTTTACGGCATAAGGTTCTCACGAACCGATTTAATTCTACAAATAAATCAAAAATATTTGGTGGTGCTGTGGGGGAAAATTTGAATCCTTTAGCTAATATTTGTATCTCACTTTCTGATAGTTTTTTTGATGATAAGTTGAATATGTTTTTTCCTTGGTTTTTTCTCTTAAGTGCTTTCAATCTCTTGAATGTTTCTTTCTTGCCTCCTCTTCTTCCTCTACAACCCCAGGATAAGGGACATTCGAATGTGCGGACCCTTCAGGGACATTAAACCAAGCAGCAAGTGAACAACATCCTATGAATGGTGACTATGAGCCCATCAGTGCAGTGATACATTCATTTATTTTATGTGTTTTTACTGTAGTTTTAAATATTAAATAATAATACAAATTAATTATACAAAATCATCTCAGTCAGCGCTGTCTTATTTGCAGGATTAACAATGGGGCTGATGGAGCTGCAGCTCCAGGTCCACACCCCAAAATAGGCCCACTGCATCTGCAGCAACATATCCTCCAACAATTTACAGATAAAAATTGCTACAAATTTGAAAAGGGGGTGTGGCAGCGGGTACAGTGGTGTGACCACGCCCCTTTTCCTATACTTTCAATGGAAGTTTGGAGAGCCAAAAAGTGGTACAGACCATAAAAAAAAGGTACTGTTCCTGCCAAAAAGGTACAGCTGGAGGGTGTGCCACTGCATCTGCAGCAAGTCTCTGCGCTGTAGATAGGGGGGAAAAAATCCTTTTACTGCAGCGTCCTATGTCCTGCTGCCAGTCCGCCTGCCCCCTCCGGCAACAACAATCCCCACTCCCTAGCCGCGGCGCAGGTGGAACAAAAGCTGCTGCGGCCACCGGCATAGATGTGTCTGAAAGCGATGCAGCAGAAGGCTTTCATAGCCCTCCCTGCGCCGCATACTCTCTGAGCCCTGGAGCCTCCTATGCGCGTGATGTCAAAGAAGTGCCTCCCTGCCACAGCCGCGCCCAGATCTCCAGAGGCCCTGACTCCGCAACACAGCACCTGGGCTGCCGGCCTGGAACACCTGAGATGGCTAATGAAATGGATAGAGTGGGTGATATCGCGGAGGGTAATGTCTGGACGCTGAATCAATGTAAAAGGTGACAGTGCTGTGCAGTGGGTGTGCAGTGTCACTGACACTGCACAGCACTCTCACCTTTTACATTGACTCAGCGAGTCAGTCAGTTCTGCCAGCCAGTCACTATTGTTAGCGCTGGTGTCCTAATGCGCCGCATTACAGGGAAGTAGACGCACTAAATAAACTACACCTCCCTGCATCCCTTAGCGCCAAAGAATTCCGGCGCTAAGGACTCCTGGGAGCTGTAGTTTATTGAGTGCATCTTCTTCCCTGTAATGCGGCGCGTTGGGACACCGGCGCTAACAATAGTGACTGGTTGCTTGGCTGCTGATCGAGTCTCCGGGAGAGCCATTGCCAAAGGGAGGACAACAGCTTAGCTGCTTCCAGGAGGAGAAGCAGGAGAAGCATTACCCGCCCCTCCCCCACTCTTATTATCTCCGGGCCCCATTCACTGCACCCCCACACACCCCCTTCACCGCCCGCGAAACACCTGCAGATGGAGACCCCACTCTTCTGGGTGAAGGTCATGACGACTGAGGAAGTCCGCCTTCCAGATGTCCACTCCTGGAATAAAAATGTCCGACACCGCTTTCTCATTCCTTTCGACCCAGAGAAGTATCTTGGATACCTCCCGCATGCAGGCTCCTTGTCGATTGACGAATGCCACTGCTGTGGCATTGTCTGACTGAACCTGAATGGCTTGACTGTGGAGCAGATGAACCCCCTGCAGCAGAGCATTGTATATCGCTCAGTGTTCCAGTATGTTTATCGGAAGGCAGGCCTCGAGGCTTGACTACCTGCCCTGGAACTGTGCCCCTTGGGTAACAGCACCCCTGCCCCGAATGCTGGCTTCCGTGGTCACAAGAATCCAATCCTGGATCCCGAAGCTCCGCCTCGCCAATAGGTTGGAGGGCTGCAACCACAACAGAAGAAAAATCCTGGCCTGTGGTGACAGACGAATGACCTGGTGCTTCTGCAGATGCGAACCCGACCACTTCTTCAGGAGATCCAGTTGGAAAGTCCTTGCATGGAATCTGCCAAATTGAATGGCCCCAAAGGAGGCCACCATCTTTCCCAACAGATGGGTGCAAAGATGTACCGAGACCCTGTGTGTTTGTAGAACCGCTCGAACCAACTCCTGAAGCGCCTTCGCCTTGTCTGCTGGAAGGAAGACTTTTTGAGCCACCGTGTCCAGGATCATCCCGAGGAACTGGAGGCATTGGGTGGGCTCCAGGTGGGATTCTGAAAGTTCAGAATCCAACCGTGGTGTGACAACAGGGATGTTGTGCGGCAGATGCTGTCCAGCAGTAGTTCTTTTGACTTTGCTTTTATAAGCAGATCGTCCAGGTAGGGGACAATATTCACCCCCTGAATCCTGAGTTGTAACATAATTTCCGCCATCACCTTGGTGAAAACCCTTGGGGCAGCTGTGGATAGGCCAAAGGGCAGCGCCTAGAACTGATAGTGTTCCTCCATCAGAGCAAACCTGAGGTAGGCCTGATGAGGTGGCCATATTGGGACATGGAGGCAGGTGTCCTTTATGTCCAGAGAGACCAAGAACTCCCCCTTCTCCAGACCTGAGATCACTGCTCTCAGAGACTCCATTTTGAACCGGAAAACCTGCAGATATGGGTTTAACGATTTAAGGTTCAAAATGGGACTCCCTAAACCGTCCGGTTTTGGTACCACAAAAAGGCTGAAATAGTATCCTTCGTCCTGTTGCTAAAGTGGCACAGGAACAATGACCTGGGTCTGGACTAACTTTTGAATGGCCTCCCGTAGGGTGAGGCACATGGTTTCTGAAGCCGGTAAACCCGATTTCAAAAACCTTTGAGGCGGAGAACTGTGGAACTCAAATTTGTAACCCTGGATGATCAGGTCTTTCACCCAGGCGTCCTGGCAGGAGCTGTTCCAAATGGAACTGAAGAATCTCAGATGAGCTCCCCCTGAAGCAGGGGGACACCGTCATGCTGAGGGTTTTGAGGAGCCAGAGCTGACGCTCTGGTACTGAGCTCCTGTGGTAGTAGGCTTACGTGACTTACCTCTGGAACCTCGTGTCGCATTTGAGGCACCTCTGGTTTTACCCTAAAAGCGCGCTGTTCCAAAGGACTGCAGAGAAGGTCCAGTGTAAGAGCGTCTAGCTGGCGGACCAGCAAAAGGGAGGTACGTGGACTTTCCAGCAGTCGCCTTCGAAATCCAATTGTCTAACTCACCTCCAAACAGCCAATCACCTGTGAAGGGTAAGGCTTCCACACTCTTTTTAGACTCAGCATCCGCCACCCACTGGCGTAACCACAACGCTCTGCTTGCAGAGACTGCCATGGTAGAGGTATGGGCATTAATAACACCGATTCTTTGATGGTATCACAGAGGAAGCGGGCAGAATCCTGAATATGCTGAACCAGCTACACCAAGTCGGCCAGGGATTTATCCCCAGTGAGGCCCTTCTGAATGTTACCAGCCCAAGTGTGTATGGCGTGTGTCACCCAACATCCCGCAATAACAGGCCTTTGGGATGCCCCCGCGACAACATATATAGATTTTATTTACTGATCTGCAGGTTCATTTAAGGCTGTGGACCCTGGAACCGGCATAACTAAGTTTTATGACAGGCGTGACACTGAGGCGTCCACTGCCGGGGAAATTTCCCATACATTACGCCCTTCCTGAGCAAATGGAGAAGCGGCCATCCATTTTTTTGACACTAAGAATTTCTTATCAGGAGTGACCCATGGCTCCCTGAAAAGGTCATCCAGTTCCTTTGAGTCAGGAAATGTGACCTGTACCTTTTTCTGCGCAGAGTAAAAGGATTGCTGCACATCAGATTCATCACCAGGAATATTTAAGACATCTCTTATTGCAATTATAAGGGATTCCACCCCCTGTGCAGTAGAGGAATCATCTAACTCAGTATTTGGTTCCAGCTCCTCCCCCGTCTGCAGTCTGCCCTATCATTTGTCAGAGCAGCCATAGACTGTTGTAACTGCTGCCTTTCCTGCCTGGCAGTAATTAATTTGACATGTCAGCTATCATAGTTTTAATTGAACTGAGCCAAGGAGGCTCCTGCAATTCACCCCCAGAAGCCCCACTAGTTTGTGAGGGCTGACTGCATTGTTCACACATGAGAGAATCCGCAGAAGAGGGGGAAAACCTGGTGTGACAAACAGCACACACAACTTTTTTCACCATGCTGACAGAGGACATTTACATACACACACATACACAGAGACACAGGGTACAAGCAAGCCTGCCTAGCCCAGTATGTGTGGAGAGACTCAGAGAGGAGGAACCAGCACACATCCTGATACTAACAATTGAACTGCTAGGAGAGAGGCAATGTAGTGTACACTGCGTGAGGAGCCTAATACAAGGATCCCACAGCTGGCTCTCCCCCTTAACTACACCCCTGTACCAGTGTCTGGCCGTGGAGTATCACTTGGAGGAGCTGGCAGTCCTGCAGCAGCGCTGTGAGTGCGGTTAATGGCGCCAGGGAGCCGCTGGTCCCACTCTGAGGAAGCTCAGCCCCCTGCAATGGCGCTGGAGCTATACATATATTTATAGTGGCAAATGTCCACAACAGTGTAAATTAAAATTAAGGTACTGACACCCAATTTCACTATCGCTGACCAGTCTACGCGGGGGGCTATGGGATCACCCCAAGGAGAGTCCGTATGCCCGCCCCGCGATCACACCGCACAAAGAACCAGGGCCCCCACAAGCGGGGACCCGGTTGTCACTCACCACTCTGTCGACCTTCAGGCTCCGTACTGGGGGTGTGCGGTGTGCTGTGGGTGTGTGTGCGAGTGCGCAATGCCTGCAGTACACGGACCCTCAGGACTGTTGTCCTGTCAGCGGGATCCGACTCAGCACCTCCAGGAGGCCGGTGTCGGTCCCTCCCCCCAGTGTCCCACGATGCAGGTAAGCTGTTGCCCAACAGCTTACCTGAAAATAACAAAATAGAAAATAAACTGAAGAAAAACTCTCTGGAGCTCCAGAGTGTGCATCCTCTCCTGTGGGCACATTTTTCTAAATTGAGCTGTGAGGGAGGGCATAGAGAAAAACGTTAATAGCACATTTTTCGTGAAAAAATTGCAGCTTTAAAGGCATATAACTTCAAAGCCGTTGAACATATCAGCCTAAGATTTGGGGGGTTTCTTTACACCCATGGCAGCATTTATAATACCAAATTTCATAACAATCTGAAACGGTCAGTCTGAAATCTGTGTTGATTTGGTGTGGAATAATCCTGTAACCTTAATATCCCTTGATCCTGTCCCTATATGCTGTGAATGTTGGGCGCTTGTTGGATTATTCACAGAAGTGGGTCCGATGATAAGTTAAAAAGGAGGGGGGCCAAAGGACATCCCTGCCGGGTTATAAAAATAGTGGACCAAACCAATGAAGTCTTGACCAAATGATCGTCATGAAAGAATTTCGTAAAGGTGCGACAAAAGGACGGTATCAAAGGCCTTATGAGTATCAATGCTAAGAGATTCGAAGAGGATGGGTCATGAGAGGAAACTACTGTAGCAACAATGGGCCTAATTCAGACCTTTTGTAGTTTAGAAGTAGCTCCCTACCAGCGCAGCTCCTGCACACTGGCAAGGAGCTACTCGTCGCTGTGAGTGTTGCAGCGATTGCGTGTGACGTCACGCAGCTACCACGGCTTGCCCCCCGCACGGTCCGGGCATGCTTGCATTGCCCAGACCGCGCCCCCTAAATGGCGCCCAAATGCCGCAGGACCGCCCCCTCCCGCCCAGCGGCCGCCTCTGCGGCGATCACCGCCCCAGACTGGACGGGGACTGGAGAAGCCAGGGAACATCAGGGACCTCTGCCGCTGTTCTATCGTGGTCTGTGTCTGCAGCCGGACCATATCGGAGCGCTCCTGTATACGGCTTATGAGTATCCGGACATCTGATCTTGTTATCCTTCATCTTTGTGAATATATTAAAAAATCCTTTTTGGGAATTGATATGGGCCCTCATTCCGAGTTGATCGGTCGCAAGGCGAATTTAGCAGAGTTACACACGCTAAGCCTACGCCTACTGGGAGTGTATCTTAGCTTCTTAAAATTGCGACCGATGTAATCGCAATATTGCGATTACAAACTACTGAGCAGTTTCTGAGTAACTTCAACCTTACTCTGCCTGTGCGATCAGTTCAGTGCTTGTCGTTCCTGGTTTGACGTCACAAACACACCCAGCGTTCGCCCAGACACTCCCCCGTTTCTCCAGCCACTCCTGCGTTTTTTCCGGAAACGGTAGCGTTTTCAACCACACGCCCATAAAACGCCGTGTTTCCGCCCAGTAACACCCATTTCCTGTCAATCACATTACGATCGCCGGAGCGATGAAAAAGCCGTGAGTAAAAATACTATCTTCATTGTTAAATTACTTGGCGCAGTCGCAGTGCGAATATTGCGCATGCGTACTAAGCGGATTTTCATTGCGATGCGATGAAAAATACCGAGCGAACGACTCGGAATGAGGGCCATGGTGTGGAGATCTTCTGGAGTCATCTAAAAGAAACCATTATGGGAATGCGGGACTGAACACTAATGTAAGTGTATTTCCTACTGGCGTGTCTGCCTGCATTCACCTCACACACCTCTATCACTCAGGCTGTTAAAGAAACTGCTTAGGGTCTACGGGTGAGAACCCGAATGTAAGTTTCTTTCCAAAAGTTACCATTTGGGCACCTGTGATTGCAGTTCTTCATATGGTCACCTGGATGTTTTTCTGACACAGCGCTGAGAACCCTGTATATTTTTATTTCTCATATGTGCTTTAGGAGTGTATAAAGGGTGAACTCCATCAGTGCTTCTAGCTGCTTAACTGTTTGGTAGCACAGGTGAAGCACATTGGGGGTCATTCCGAGTTGTTCGCTCGCAAGCTGCTTTTAGCAGCTTTGCACACGCTAAGCCGCCGCCTACTGGGAGTGAATCTTAGCATAGTAAAATTGCGAACGAAAGATTCGCAATATTGCGAAAAGACTTCTCTGTGCAGTTTCTGAGTAGCTCGAGACTTACTCTGCCAGTGCGATCAGTTCTGTGCTTGTCGTTCCTGGTTTGACGTCACAAACACACCCAGCGTTCGCCCAGACACTCCTTCGTTTCTCCAGCCACTCCCGCGTTTTTCCCAGAAACGGTAGCGTTTTTTCACACACTCCCATAAAACGGCCAGTTTCCGCCCAGAAACACCCACTTCCTGTCAATCACATTACGATCACCAGAACGAAGAAAAAACCTCGTAATGCAGTGAGTAAAATTCCTAACTGCATAGCAAATTTACTTGGCGCAGTCGCACTGCTGACATTGCGCATGCGCATTAGCGACTAATCGCTCCGTTGCGAGAAAAAAATAACGAGCGAACAACTCGGAATGACCCCCATTGTTCATTTAATCATATGACTGCCTCTGCCTGTCAATCAGACAGGGTGAACGCAGGGCTGAGACGGCTGTCGGCTGTCTGGCATGCGCCTGCGCACTGCGGCGCATGTGCAGTTCAGACCTGACCGGCTGCTGTGATTGAATACCTTTAACTGAATGGCGGCATTTCACAAAGCCGAATTTATGAAGAGTCAAAAGAACCGGAAGAATGGATTGTACTCTGTTGGCCTCAATTTTTGCTAGTATTTTAACTTCTAAATTAAGCCAGGCTTGTCTCTTAAAGATTCTCTATCCTGTAACCTCATGCCTCACACCAACACATTACAACTTTCATATGTCTAGGATATCTTTTGCTAATGTGACAAATGAAAAAGCAACTGGTTAAAAATCACATATCTGCCCTCTGGAGCAGTGGTTCTCAAACCTTTTTCTGCCATGACACAATGAAGAGTGACATCCGGGGCCGGGCTGACCATCTGCCACAGTCTGACCAGTCTGGCCACACACAGAGATGTGCTGGCCGAGCAGCTCTGCCTCCCGGGCGCTCTTCTCGGCCATTAGAAAGACAGAGCGTGCTGCCAAGTCCATGCCCCCTGTGACTTGTGGCAGACCCCCGTGAGCCAAGGCCACACCCCCATCTAAATCTCTCTGCACCTGCAGTGCAACATGGTTTTGCCCAGTTGTGTGCTTTTTTGCTGTGCTTACAAACCTAAATTATACCCTTAGTACGCTAGTCAGAAACAAACACAAGGTGCCGCCACTATAATACAGAAACTGCAGTCACTGTTCTAATTAGGTAGATTTTGCTAAAGGCAAGACAGCACCTACTATGCTTGCCTGATCCTTATAATGGTTTCCTACAAACTCAGTCTACATTTGTCATATTATTCAAAAACTAATGTTTCTAGTAGAATCTACAAATGTAAAGCAAAATTACAAAACAATCCATTCCCTTGGTTACCTTGATCACAACTGCAGATTCTAGGTGCCAGACTTTGACAAGACCTTTCTCACAGCCGCTCACCACTAACTTCTCCTTCAGTTTTACAGCCAGAACAGCGTCTTTGTGTTTAAATGTCCGCAGGCATTTTCCAGTAGTTACATTCCACACTGTCATCAAGAGAAACAAAGAAACCCTTTGACAAATCTTCATTTTGTGGTTTTATTTATTTAGATTTCATCCAGTTTAGGGTTTTTTTGACAGTTACTATTGTGAAATTATAATGAAACAATCTAAAATTGATATTGTATGGTGTAAAATATAAAGACACCCCAAGTCCTAACAGGTCATTTAATAACTGCAAAAATGTGACTACCTATTGCAAAAGTTTGAAGCATACTTGCCAATTTTATCAGTGCGCAGATTCACAGGTACACTTCCCTGTCTCGTAATTGGAAGTGCCTCTGTGTAGATTCTTAGCATGACCATTTGCAGTTGTGTGGACTAGAACTGTACGTACTGGACAACGCAAAAACATCAATTCAACCAATTATCACTTTTCCTTCATTAATTTGATCTCCTCCATGTCTTTCCTAAAATACTCTTTGTTGGATCCTCATTTTGTCTTTAAATGAGTCATGACTGTAACGGAACATTGGGGCAGTGTATATCAGATGTCACATGTTCCTACCTGGAGTGCACCTGAAGGTGATAGCACTAAAATATCAACTACTGAGGAGTAAAGGAATCTGTTGTCACTACTGTATTTCATGAAATTAAATGGAGAATAACCCATTTCTCCAGGAAAACACCCAATCTACTAAAGCCCTCTGGCTGGTAATAATACCTGACGATAGCATTACATACTCTCCCTTCCGTAAAGTATGTTTAAAAAGGACTGCAACTGTCTTGGCTCAATATGGTTACAGTGGAGGATCCTTACCAGAAAAAAAAATGCTTTATTATTTCAATTTAAAAAATATATATTTTGAAATTGTTCTGTGTTTTACATACTTTCTGTAGTTTTTCCCCCCTGTTATTTATAATTAATATATTATAAGTGATGTTCAAGTCCCTTCCTCCATTACACCACAAATACATGAAGCGGTTGCCAGGACATACATGCACAGAGGTTTCCAGAACTGGGTGGCGAAGTGGTAAGAATACTTTTATTACAGTGTTAACAATACTCTTACCACTGCCAGCGAGTATCAGCTCTTCTGGCGATATTTTATTGGTGAATAGTGGTGATAAAAAAGGAGCCCAAAAGTGCAATAGGGAAGACCACTTGGATATTAGGTCTGCACAGGGAGAGGAATTAGTAGCAGATAGGTAGCTGTAGCAATACCACTGTACAGGTTACACTGTAGTCAGTTTTAACTCAGTGAGAACATACATAAATTAGATATTTGTGCAAAGCACAACTAAAATAAAACATGAATGATATACAGTGTAGGGAATAAAACAGTGTTGCTTGGCTAGGTGTAAGCAGCCTATTAGAACACAAAGGGTTACCCAACACCCCAATGATAGAATATATGTAATGTAGGCAGTGGTGCAAGTAGAAAAAATGTCTTACAGGTACTGTGTGCGCGCGCCAAAAAATGGGTGTGGCAAAATGCCACATGGGGCGTGGCCAATGAAAATGGGGGCGTGATACACATATGGGGGAGGGGCAGATACACATATGACCCCAATAGTGACAGATATATATTGCCCCACAGTGCCAGATATACATTGCCCCACAGTGCCAGATACACATTGCCTCACTGTGCCAGATACACAAATGCCCCCAGAGTGCCAGATATACATTGCCTCACAGTGCCAGATACACATTGCCCCACAGTGCCAGATACACAAATGCTCCCACAGTGCCAGATATACATTGCCCCACAGTGCCAGATACACATTGCCCCACAGTGCCAGATACACAAATGCCCCCACTGTGTCAGATATACATTGCCCCCCAGTGCCAGATACAGAAATGCATCCACAGTGCCAGATATGCCCCCAGTGCCAGATACACATGTCCCCCCAGTGCCAGTTACCCAGTGCCAGGTATACATGCCCCCAGTGCCAGGTATACACGAAGCTCTCCCCCCCGCTGCTACTGTGCTGTCCTGTGTGTGTGAGGGGAGGAGAGCACAGCCTGCGCCTCTCCTTCCCCTCAGTGTCCGGCGGGTGTGGGTGGCTCAGTTCAATTCAGCGCCAATCCGTGAGCCAATCAAAGTTTGCGTCTGCAAGCTCTGATTGGCTCATAGGCGCCACTGAATTAAACAAAGACACTGAGGGGCAGGAGAGACGCAGGCTGCGCTCTCCTTCCCTCACATCAGCGGCGGTGCGGCGGGGAGCGGCGGTGCGGTGGGGAGCGGCGGTGCAGTGGTAAGCGGCGTACCCACGGCTAAATTCTTAAGGGTACGCCGTACCCACCCGTACCCGCTTCGAGATCCTGGAAGTGAACAAGCCCAGCGGGTGAAACGCGTTTTCACAGGATCCCAGCAGGAGATTCCTTCAGACATATTCACTGATTACCAGAGGTTCCTGGAGTTGGATTTACACCTATCATGAGTATCAAACCTGTTTGTCTTTTACCTCATAGATGTTAATCACAATCATGGTATAGAGACGTAGTAATTCCAATTTGGTGGTTCTCCACCTACCGCATAGTCTGTGGCCTATCTGACATCTAATTATATGACTTAGTAATTTATCTGTATATGCTTCAGACAACATGCTAACCTTGTGCTAAAACTGTGAATTTACACCATCACACTACCTAGTGCCTAGGCACAGGACGTAGTTGGTTCCAGTTTCCCAGGAACCGTCCATCAATCTTTGTGTATTGTGCATGGCATGCTAATTTTTCCTATATAGAGACAACAGGCACGCCATCCTCCTCCCTTGGACAATCTATCCGTTACCCTCAACTCTATCATTCCACCTACTTTATTCTACCATTTTTCCACTCCTGCCAGACCCTCTTTTCACTGACCCAGCCTTTTTCTGTGGACTCTCATCCTCGATCCAGGGGTATCATTTGCCATCAGGTAGATGAGTCCCCCCGCCTAACGAGGAAAGCAGATCCACACCATTACTGCACTTCCCCCCTTTTCCCCATTCTTCTTCACTCCTCTTATATAGGTGCACTCTCATTGGTAGATAGCCTCTCTACTATCATACCACGCTGTTAATGCCCGATCTCGTCCGATCTTGGAAGCTAAGCAGCGTTGGGCCGGGTCAGTACCTCAAAGGAGACTTTTTGGGAATACCTGGTGTTGTAGAGAAGGACACTATTCCCCTTCATTAGAAGGGTGGACACCAACAGCAGGATCACCACTTTTTCACCTCTATACCCCCTCTCTTGTCTTTTCCAAACGTACCCGTTTTTTCTTTCCCCTCCTCTCTGCTTTTCCTTTTCCTTCTGCTCTTCTTTTCCATCCAGCATGGCTATGTCTGCATTATGCTCCAAAAATGGTCAGATATGTCTCTAAATTTCAATTTGTGATTGATGGTATATCTGGTGATCAGTAATTTGTCCGACATTGACCATTGTATTGGTCTTTCAAAGATATATTATTGGATCTCTCTGTTGTCAGTAACACAGAATTTCTGTGCTGGTCAGGAGAAACGGTTGCTAGACTAGCCAGTGTCTGCAACCCTTCTAATCTATCTTGTGTGATTAACGAGACCAGAACATTTCTTTCTTTTTCTCTTTGTCTCCTGCTGTCTTATACCTCTGTTGGTTATTTCCAATAAAGTATAATACAAAATAATAATTTAATTTCATATTAACCAACACCTAGACACTTTCTGATCATAGTGGGATAACTAATAACTTTTAATCAATTTGCTAATAAATATTGCTTTTACAACTTTTTCTATTCATTTTTCAAAAAAATTATATATATATATTTTTTTGATTTTTTTTCCCCTAAGAGTGCGCCCACACCAGAGCTTTCTTTCTCTCCGTGTGTATGTACAGATACTTTCTAGCTCTGGGCGCACCGCCAATAAGGACCATAATTGAGAAAGCGTTTTCCTTCTCAATATCTGTCCACTTTGGCCTCTTTTCCATTCCATTACAATTTATACCGGTGCCAGGTCCTTCTTTTTCTCTTGCTACCATACATGCCCCCAGTGCCAGGTATACACGAAGCTCTCCCCCCCGCTGCTACTGTGCTGTCCTGTGTGTGTGAGGGGAGGAGAGCACAGCCTGCGCCTCTCCTTCCCCTCAGTGTCCGGCGGGTGTGGGTGGCTCAGTTCAATTCAGCGCCAATCCGTGAGCCAATCAAAGTTTGCGTCTGCAAGCTCTGATTGGCTCATAGGCGCCACTGAATTAAACAAAGACACTGAGGGGCAGGAGAGACGCAGGCTGCGCTCTCCTTCCCTCACATCAGCGGCGGTGCGGCGGGGAGCGGCGGTGCGGTGGGGAGCGGCGGTGCAGTGGTAAGCGGCGTACCCACGGCTAAATTCTTAAGGGTACGCCGTACCCACCCGTACCCGCACACTTGCACCGCTGAATGTAGGTGTGCTAATTTTTAGTTAACCTTTTGGGCATAAAAAAAATTCAAAATAATTTGAAATTGAAATGGAAAATTAAATTCCCTTTGGCAATATACATGGAATTCTCAATACAGTGGTTCCAGAAACATGACATAGACAAAAAAAAAAAAAAAAATATATATATATATAGTAAATGCATCAAAATGTAATATTTTACGATCAATTGAAATAAAATTACTGTACCAACATGCAGAAGAATGGTAGTAACTGGAATACCGTGAAAAGTGCTTCAATTGCCTATGAAGGCTGAACAATAGCAGTATTTTGCAAGCTATTGCTGAAAAGATGTACAGTAGACCTTAAAGTAAACTGTTATTATTACCACTGAAGGATATGTATAAGCTGTCATGAAAGAAACATGTATGGTCTCAATAGATATATTTATTAAATCTCAGTAAAATACAATACAAGCGGTTACATAAACCCCAAAGAGGAGCTTATATTTGTACCACAAGAGTCAGGATAATCACCCTTCAAATAATAGCAGAGAATAAGCTGTTGAAATTAGGAATCTTCTGAATTCCCTATGGCCTCTGAAGCTGATACAGTCTCTGGTAAGGGTGGTCTTCCCTTGAAGTGGTCAACGCATTTCGAGACGATGGGAGTCTCTTCCACAAGGCCTGGGCTCACATCTATGTACAACTACGATGCTGGGTGGACTGCACATGCATACGACCTGTGCTGCGCATGTGCAGAATGGGTCTTTCATTGTTGTACGCAGTCACCCCTAAGATGCTGCCTGATTGACAGGCTGCAACTGTTTGAGGGCGGGGAAAGGGGCGGTGCTGGGCAGCGTACTCGAAAACATGGGCATGTTGTCCCTGTATTCTGTGAGTGCCGAAGCAAGTGTTTGCATCTTCCAATGTATATTTCTCTGACGTCCTAGTGGATGCTGGGAACTCCGTAAGGACCATGGGGAATAGCGGCTCCGCAGGAGACTGGGCACATCTAAAGAAAGCTTTAGGATCACCTGGTGTGCACTGGCTCCTCCCCCTATGACCCTCCTCCAAGCCTCAGTTAGATTTTCTGTGCCCGACGAGAAGGGTGCACACTAGGGGCTCTCCTGAGCTCTTTGTGAAAGTTTTAGTTTAGATTTATTATTTTCAGTGAGACCTTCTGGCAACAGGCTCACTGCATCGAGGGACTAAGGGGAGAAGAAGCGAACTCACCTGCGTGCAGAGTGGATTGGGCTTCTTAGGCTACTGGACATTAGCTCCAGAGGGACGATCACAGGCCCAGCTTGGATGGGTCCCAGAGCCGCGCCGCCGGCCCCCTTACAGAGCCAGAAGGCAGAAGAGGTCCGGAAAATCGGCGGCAGAAGACGATCCTGTCTTCAGATAAGGTAGCGCACAGCACTGCAGCTGTGCGCCATTGCTCTCAGCACACTTCACACTCCGGTCACTGAGGGTGCAGGGCGCTGGGGGGGCAGCGCCCTGAGACGCAATAAATCGATAAAAACCTTATATGGCTAAAATAAATGCATCACATATAACTCCTGGGCTATATGGATGCATTTAACCCCTGCCAAAACATACAGAAAAACGGATGATAAGGACGCCGAGAAAGGGGCGGAGCCTATCTCCTCAGCACACTGGCGCCATTTTCCCTCACAGCTCAGTTGGAGGGAAGCTCCCTGGCTCTCCCCTGCAGTCACTACACTACAGAAAGGGGTTAAAAAAGAGAGGGGGGCACAAATTAGGCGCAGTATAAACAATACAGCAGCTATAAAGGGAAAAACACTTATATAAGGTTATCCCTGTATATATATAGCGCTCTGGTGTGTGCTGGCAAACTCTCCCTCTGTCTCCCCAAAGGGCTAGTGGGGTCCTGTCCTCTATCAGAGCATTCCCTGTGTGTGTGCTGTGTGTCGGTACGTTTGTGTCGACATGTATGAGGAGAAAAATGATGTGGAGACGAAGTAGAGTGTCTGTAATAGTGTTGTCACCCCCTAGGGGGTCGACACCTGAGTGGATGTACTGTTGAAATTGCGTGACAGTGTCAACTTTGTATTAAAGACAGTGGTTGACATGAGACAGCCGGCTACTCAGCTTGTGCATGTCCAGACGTCTCATACAGGGGCTCTAAAGCGCCCGTTACCTCAGATACAGACGCCGACACGGATACTGACTCCTGTGTCGACGGTGAAGAGACAACCGTGATTTCCAATAGGGCCACACATTGCATGATTGAGGCAATGGAAAATGTTTACACTTTTCTGATAATATGAATACCACCAAAAAAAGGGGTATTATGTTTGGTGTGGAAAAACTTCCTGTAGTTTTCCTGAATCTGAGAAATAAAATGAGGTGTGTGATGATGCGTGGGTTTCCCCCCGATAACAATTGATAATTTCTAAAAAGTTATTGGCAGTATACCTTTTCCCGCCAGAGGTTAGGGTGCGTTGGGAAACACCCCCTAGGGGGGATAAGGCGCTCACACGCTTGTAAGAACAAGGGCTCTATCCTCTCCTGAGATGGCCGCCCTTAAGGATCCTGCTGATAGAAAGCAGGAGGGTATCCTAATATGTATTTACACACATACTGGTGTTATACTGCGACCAGCAATCGCCTCAGCCTGGATGTGCAGTGCTGGGTTGGCGTGGTCGGATTCCCTGACTGGAAATATTGATATCCTAGATAAGGACAGTATATTATTGCCTATAGAGCAATTAAAAGATGCATTTCTATATATGCATGATGCACAGCGGAATATTTGCCGACTGGCATCAAGTATAAGTGCGTTGTCCAATTCTACCAGTAAAATGGTCAGGTGATGCGGATTCCAAACGGCATTTGGAAGTATTGCCTTACAAAAAAAAGGGGATGTACCCCTGGTCGCCTCTCAAAATAAGACGCTGTATTATCAGTCGCAGTCCTGGTTGGCAAGCGGACAAAAGGGTTCCTCTTTTCTGCACGTGACAGAGGGAGAGGAAAATGGCTGCAGAGATCGGCCAGTTCCCAGGAACAGAAACCCTTTTCTGCCTCTGCCAAGCCCTCAGTATGACGCTAGGGCTTTACAAGTTCAGGCACGGTGGGGGCCCGTTCTCAATGAATTTCAGTGCGCAGTGGGCTCACTCGCAAGTAGACCCCTGGATCCTTCAGGTAATATTTTCAGGGGTACAAATTGGAATTCGAGACGTATTCCCCTCGCCGTTTCCAAAAGTCTGTTTTACCGACGTCTCCCGCTGACAGGGAGGCAGTTTTGGAAGCCATTCACAAGCTGTATTCCCAGCTGGTGATAATTAAGGTACCCCTCCTGCAACAGGGAACGGGGTATTATTCCACACTATTGTGGTACTGAAGCCAGACGGCTCGGTGAGACCGATTTTAAAATCTAAAATCTAAAATCTTTGAACACTTACATACAGAGGTTCAAATTCAAAATTGAGTCACTCAGAGCAGTGATTGCAAACCTGGAAGAAGGGGACTACATGAGGTCTCGGGACATCAAGGATGCTTACCTTCATGTCAAAATTTACCCTTCTCACCAAGGGTATCTCAGGTTATGGTACAGAACTGTCACTATCAGTTCAGACGCTGCCGTAGGGATGGGCCACGGCACCCCGGGTCTTTACTGAAGTAATGACCGAAATTATGATATTCCTTCGAAGGAAGGGAATTTTAGTTATCCTTTACTTGGACGATTCCCTGATAAGGGTAAGATCCAGGGAACAGCTGGAGATCGGTGTAGCACTATCTCAGGTAGTGTTGCGGCAGCACGATTGGATTCTCAATATTCCAAAAGCGCAGCTGGTTCCGACGACTTGTCTTCTGTTCCTAGGGATGATCCTGGACACAGTCCAGAAAGAAGGTGTTTCTCCCGGAGGAGAAAGCCAGGGAGTTATCCGAGCTAGTCAGGAACCTCCTAAAACCGAACCAAGTCTCAGTGCATCAATGCACAAGGGTTCTGGGTAAAAATGGTGGCTTCCTACGAAGCAATCCCATTCGGCAGATTCCACGCAAGACTTTCCAGTGGAACCTACTGGACAAATGGTCCAGGTCGCATCTTCAGATGCATCAGCGGATAACCCTGTCACCAGGGACAAGGGTATCCCTCCTGTGGTGGTTGCAGAGTGCTCATCTTCTAGAGGGCCGCAGATTCGGCATTCAGGACTGGGTCCTGGTGACCACGGATGCCAGCCTGCGAGGCTGGGGAGCAGTCACACAGGGAAGGAATATCCAGGGCTTATAGTCAAGCCTGGAGACATCACTTCACATAAATATCCTGAAGCTAAGGGCCATTTACAATGCTCTAAGCTTAGCAAGACCTCTGCTTCAAGGTCAGCCGGTGTTGATCCAGTCGGACAACATTACGGCAGTCACCCACGTAAACAGGCAGGGTGCCACAAGAAGCAGGAGGGCAATGGCAGAAGCTGCAAGGATTCTTCGCTGGGCGAAAAACCATGTGATAGCACTGTCAGCAGTTTTCATTCCGGGAGTGGACAACTGGGAAGCAGATTTCCTCAGCACGACCTCCACCCGGGAGAGTAGGGACTTCACCCAGAAGTCTTCCACATGATTATAAACCGTTGGGAAAAACTCGACAGGTATTGCGCCAGGTCAAGGGACCCGCAGGCAATAGCTGTAGATGCTCTGGTAACACCGTGGGTGTACCAATCAGTGTATGGGTTCCCTCCTCTGCCTCTCATACCCAAGGTACTGAGATTGATAAGATGGAGAGGAGTAAGCACTATATTAGTGGCTCCGGATTGGCCAAGAAGGACTTGGTAACCGGAACTTCAAGAGATGCTCACGGAGGATCCGTGGCCTCTACCTCTAAGAAGGGACCTGCTTCAGCGGGGACCTTGTCTGTTCCAAGACTTGCCGCGGCTGCGTTGACGGCATGGCGGTTGAACGCCGGATCCTGAAGGAAAAAGGCATTCCGGATGAAGTCATCCCTATCCTGATCAAGGCCGGGAAGGATGTAACCGCAAAATATTATCACCGCATTTGGCGAAAATCTGTTGCGTGGTGCGAGGCCAGTAAGGCTCGACGGAGGAAATTCAACTGGGTCGATTCCTACATTTCCTGAAAACAGGAGTATCTATGGGCCTGAAATTGGGGTCCATTAAGGTTCAAATTTCGGCTCTGTCGATTTTCTTCCAAAAAAAAAAAAAAAGAACTAGCTTCAGTCCCTGAAGTTCAGACGTTTGTTAAAGGGGTACTGCATATACAGCCTCCTTTTGTGCCTTCAGTGGTACTTTGGAATCTCAAGGTGGTTTGACCCACTTAAATCTGTGGAGTTAAAATATCTCACAGAAAAAGTGGTCATGCTGTTGGCTCTGGCCTGGGCCAGGCGCGTGTCAGAATTGGTGGCTTTATCCTGTAAAAGCCCTTATCTGATTTTCCATTCGGACAGGGCGGAATTGAGGACTCGTCCTCAGGTTCTCCCTAAGGTGGTTTCAGTGTTCACCTGAACCAAACCTATTGTGGTGCCTGCGGCTACTAGGGACTTGGAGGACTCCAAGTTGCTAGACGTTGTCAGGACCCGGAAAATATATGTTTCCAGGACGGCTGGAGTCAGGAGATCTGACTCGCTGTTTATCCTGTATGCACCCAACTAGCTGGGTGCTCCTGCTTCTAAGCAGACTATTGCTCGTTGGATTTGTAGTACAATTCAGCTTGCACATTCTGTGGCAGGCCTGCCACAGCCAAAAAATCTGTAAATGCCCACTCCACAAGGAAGGTGGGCTCATCTTGGGCAGCTGCCCGAGGGGTCTCGGCTTTACAACTTTGCCGAGCAGTTACTTGGTCAGGAGCAAATACGTTTGTAAAATTCTACAAATTTGATACCCTGGCTGAGGAGGACCGGGAGTTCTCTCATTGGGTGCTGCAGAGTCATCCGCACTCTCCCGCCCGTTTGGGAGCTTTGGTATAATCCCCATGGTCCTTACGGAGTTCCCAGCATCCACTAGGACGTCAGAGAAAATAAGAATTTACTTACCGATAATTCTATTTCTCGTAGTCCGTAGTGGATGCTGGGCGCCCATCCCAAGTGCGGATTGTCTGCAATACTGGTACATAATTATTGTTACCAAAAAAAATTCGGGTTATTGCTGTAGTGAGCCATCTTTTCTAGAGGCTCCTCTATTATCATGCTGTTAACTGGGTTCAGATCACAAGTTGTACAGTGTGATTGGTGTGGCTGGTATGAGTCTTACCCGGGATTCAAAATCCTTCCTTATTGTGTACGCTCGTCCGGGCACAGTATCCTAACTGAGGCTTGGAGGAGGGTCATAGGGGGAGGAGCCAGTGCACACCAGGTGATCCTAAAGCTTTCTTTAGATGTGCCTAGTCTCCTGCGGAGCTGCTATTCCCCATGGTCCTTACGGAGTTCCCAGCATCCACTACGGACTACGAGAAATAGAATTATCGGTAAGTAAATTCTTATTTTTCTAGCCTCAGCGGCGCAGAGGAGGTGGCCAATCTTAGTACAGAAAAATGCACTGAAGAATCATATGGTTAAATAAGTGAACAGTTTTAATAAAACTAGCAAAATACATAGTCCTACATGTGCATATAGTTTATAACTCCCTGGAGTGGGAACAATATAGTCATAAGTGATGTGCTGCTGAGGAGCCTTAGGCAACCATCGTGACCAATGGCAGCAGTAGGTGTCATTTGCCCTCAGATGCCTTCTGCAGCATTAGCATTTTCTCTGACGTCCTAAGTGGATGCTGGGACTCCGTAAGGACCATGGGGAATAGCGGCTCCGCAGGAGACTGGGCACAACTAAAGAAAGCTTTAGGACTACCTGGTGTGCACTGGCTCCTCCCACTATGACCCTCCTCCAGACCTCAGTTAGAATCTTGTGCCCGGCTGAGCTGGATGCACACTAGGGGCTCTCCTGAGCTCCTAGAAAGAAAGTATATTTTAGGTTTTTTATTTTACAGTGAGATCTGCTGGCAACAGAATCACTGCAGCGAGGGACTAAGGGGAGAAGAAGCGAACCTACCTGACTGGAGATAGTTTGGGCTTCTTAGGCTACTGGACACCATTAGCTCCAGAGGGATCGAACACAGGACCCGACCTCGATCGTTCGGTCCCAGAGCCGCGCTGCCGTCCCCCTTACAGAGCCAGAAGCAAGAAGTGGTCCGGAAAATCGGCGGCAGAAGACCTCGGTCTTCAACAAGGTAGCACACAGCACTCCAGCTGTGCGCCATTGCTCCTCATGCACACCTCACACTCCGGTCACTGATGGGTGCAGGGCGCTGGGGGGGGGGGGCGCCCTGAGCAGCAATATAAACACCTTGGCTGGCAAATCATCACAATATATAGTCCCAGGGCTATATATGTGATAAATTACCCCTGACAGAATTCCTGAAAAAAGCGGGAGAAAAGTCCGCCGAAAAAGGGGCGGGGCTAACTCCCTCAGCACACTGGCGCCATTTTTTCTTCACAGTGCAGCTGGAAGACAGCTCCCCAGGCTCTCCCCTGTAGTTTTCAGGCTCAAAGGGTTAAAAAGAGAGGGGGGGCACTAAATTTAGGCGCAATATGTGTATACAAGCAGCTATTGGGGGGAAAATCACTCAGTTATAGTATTAATCCCTGCATTATATAGCGCTCTGGTGTGTGCTGGCATACTCTCTCTCTGTCTCCCCAAAGGACTTTGTGGGGTCCTGTCCTCAGTCAGAGCATTCCCTGTGTGTGTGCGGTGTGTCGGTACGGCTGTGTCGACATGTTGGATGAGGAAGGTTACGTGGAGGCGGAGCAGAGGCCGATAAATGGGATGTCACCCCCTGTGGGGCCGACATCAGAGTGGATGGATAGGTGGAAGGTATTAACCGACAATGTCAACTCCTTACATAAAAGGCTGGATGACGTAACAGCTGTGGGACAGCCGGCTTCTCAGCCCGCGCCTGCCCAGGCGTCTCAAAGGCCATCAGGGGCTCAAAAAACGCCCGTTACCTCAGATGGCAGACACAGATGTCGACACGGAGTCTGACTCCAGTGTCGACGAGATTGAGACATATACACAATCCACTAGGAACATCCGTTGCATGATCTCGGCAATGAAAAATGTGTTACACATTTCTGACATGAACCCAAGTACCACATAAAAGGGGTTTTATGTTTGGGGAGAAAAAGCAGCCAGTGTTTTGTTCCCCCATCAGATGAGTGAATGAAGTGTGTAAAGAAGCGTGGGTTCCCCCGATAAGAAACTGGTAATTTCTAAAAAGTTACTGATGGCGTACCCTTTCCCGCCAGAGGATAGGTCACGTTGGGAGATATCCCCTAGGGTGGATAAGGCGCTCACACGTTTGTCAAAAAAGGTGGCACTGCCGTCTTAGGATATGGCCACTTTGAAGGAGCCTGCTGATAAAAAGCAGGAGCCTATCCTGAAGTCTGTATATACACACTCAGGTACTATACTGAGACCTGCAATTGCCTCAGCATGAATAGTGCTGCTGCAGCGTGGTCTGATACCCTGTCAATATTAATACCCTAGACAGAGATAATATTTTGCTAACATAGAGCATATTAAAGACGTCGTCTTATATATGAGGGATGCACAGAGGGATATTTGCCGGCTGGCATCCAGAATTAAGGCAATGTCCATTCTGCCAGGAGGGTATTAGAGACCCGGCAGTGGACAGGTGATGCTGACTTTAAAAGGCACATGGAGATTCTGCCTTATAAGGGTGAGGAATTGTTTGGGGATGGTCTCTGGGACCTCGTATCCACAGCAACAGCTGGGAAGAAATTTTTTTACCTCAGGTTTCCTCACAGCCTAAGAAAGCACCGTATTTTCAGGTACAGTCCTTTCGGCTTCAGAAAAGCAAGCGGGTCAAAGGTGCTTCCTTTCTGCACAGAGACAAGGGAAGAAGGAAAAAGCTGCACCAGACAGCCAGTTCCCAGGATCAAAAATCTTCCCCCGCTTCCTCTGAGTCCACCGCATGATGCTGGGGCTCCACAGGTGGAGACAGGTGCGGTGGGGGGGCGCGTCTCGGGAACTTCAGGGACCAGTGGGCTTGCCCACAGGTGGATCCCTAGGCTCTGCAAGTAGTATCACAGGGATACAATCTGGAGTTCGAGACGTCTCCCCCTCGCCGTTACCTCACATCAGCCTTGCCTGCTGCCCTCGGAGAAAGGGAGGTAGTACTGGCGGCAATTCACAAGCTGTACTTCCAGCAGGTGAAATCAAGGTACCCCTCCTTCAACAAGGCCGGGGTTACTATTCCAAAATGTTTGTGGTACCGAAACCATACGGTTCGGTGAGACCCATTCTAAAATTGAAATCCTTGAACACTTATATACGAAGGTTCAAGTTCAAAATGGAATCGCTCAGGGCGATTATTGCAAGCCTGGAGAATTTCATGGTATCACTGGACATCAAGGATGCTTACATGCATGTCCCTATTTACCCTCCTCACCAGGAGTACCTCAAAATTGTGCTACAGGTTTGTCATTACCAATTCCAGACGTTGCCGTTGGTCTGTCCCCGGCACAGAGGGTATTTACCAAGGTAATGGCCGAAATAATTATCCCGTACTTGGACGATCTCCTTATAAAGGCGAGGTCCAGGGAGCAGTTGTTCGTCGGAGTAGCACTATCTCGGGAAGTGCTACAACAGCACGGCTGGATTCTGAATATTCCAAAGTCGCAGCTGGTTCCCACGACGCGTCTACTGTTCCTGGGTATGGTTCTGGACACAGAACAAGAAAAAAGGGTTTCTCCCGGAGGAGAAGTCCAAGGAGTTGTCGTCTCTAGACAGAGACCTCCTAATACAAATACAGGTGTCGGTGCATCAATGCACGCGAGCCCGGGGAAAGATGGTAGCTTCTTACGAAGAAATTCCATTCATAAACTAGAGAGAAAAAAGTATTCCGTATTAGGGCACACTCAAAACAAATACACTAGTATATCCTAAAAGTCAACGCCCCTTAGGGGAGAGGACCACAAATTGATTAAAATATAACTTTTATTGGTATATGTTAAAGCTTCCGAAATATGTGCAAGTGGAAAATAATAATGAAAAAAATATAATAAAGATAATGAAAAAAATGGAAAAAATGATAAAAAATTATTAATTGTGCAGACTTAATGTGATATTAAAAAGCTGAACCACTGTATTGATGTGTGTGTTGTTAATTCTTCCAGTAAAAAAGGTGTGTATCACTTTATTCTGTGGTTACATCAAATGTTGCTACAGCTGTTGCAATATTGTAGCTGCTTATGACAGAGATGGTATTTGTGTCAATTTCACTGTGAAGGTCTTATTTTTAAATGCCTACTATACCTTACACATAAGCATAAATCTATCTGACGGTATACCACATTACAATATCATGTTGATGAATATATGGAAACACACACAATTAGAAGGTATTGATAATATGCTGCTAAATGAATTTCTTCATAAAGAATGATATAATTACTGTACATGATAGTCCTTTATATATATATAATTTTATATGTCCCCATCGGTATTCATAATTGCATGTCAATGTTTTATATAAGGGGTACACAAAAATTAACCCTATGTTATTCACTTGTCTCGTGGGCTGAGCTATCTTGTGTACACATAGCGGGTAACAATAATCTCATTAAACATAATGGATATTAATCTTGCACCCACGTTTGTGAATAGGTCTGTATTAATATGCCCTGACCAATGGTCTAATAGTGAGGCCGCAGCATTAAACATCCAATAGACAGTATGTTTAAATGTCGGATGTTAATTAATAATAGCCGGCATCTCAGGGCATTAACAGTTTCAGTGTGTCACAGCGCCCAATACTTAATTAAGCTACAGCAAGCATCTCCCTGCTGTAACTATAATATGTGCAAGTAACATAGGGTTATGTGATAATGATCCTGAGGACCGCTGTCGGCGTTTTCCGATACACGCGGTCAAACCAATTAATTACGGCTGACCGTGTTCGGGATCTCCCGGTTAGCGCGGTCAGAGGGTTAATGCTGGACTAAGTGTACTGAATTGCAGACAAACGCTCGATAGATCCTGCTCTCAGGTGTCTATCAGCGGTGTGAATACGTCTGCAGTTCAGCCGTTAGTAGTGTGCCCGTGCTGCTAGCAAGCACGTCACACTTAAAGTGGCTAATGTAATCAATGCAGCAATATGGTATGGAAGAGCACACACATAAACATATATTAACTTTGTAAGAGGCTTAAATATCCATATTTGCAGTGGTGGAGCTGACAAAGAGACGGACACGTTTTAAACGTTCCATTCGGCAGGTTCCATGCAAGGATCTTCCAGTGGGATCTGTTGGACAAGTGGTCCGGGTCGCATCTTCAGATGCATCGGCGGATAACCCTGTCTCCAAGGGCCAGGGTGTCGCTGTTGTGGTGGCTGCAGAGTGCTCATCTTCTAGAGGGCCGCAGATTCGGCATACAGGACTGGGTCCTGGTTACCACGGATGCCAGCCTTCGAGGCTGGGGGCAGTCACACAGGGAAGAAACTTCCAAGGACTATGGACAAGTCAGGAGACTTCCCTTCACATAAATATTCTGGAACTAAGGGCCATTTACAATGCCCTAAGTCAGGCTAGACCCCTGCTTCAACACCGGCCGGTGCTGATCCAGTCAGACAACATCACGGCGGTCGCTCATGTAAACCGACAGGGCGGCACAAGAAGCAGGATGGCGATGGCAGAAGCCACAAGGATTCTCCGATGGGCGGAAAATCATGTGTTAGCACTATCAGCAGTGTTCATTCCCGGGGTGGACAACTGGGAAGCAGACTTTCTCAGCAGACACGACCTCCACCCGGGAGAGTGGGGACTTCATCCAGAAGTCTTCCAAATGATTGTACACCGTTGGGAAAGGCCACAGGTGGACATGATGGCGTCCCGCCTCAACAAAAAGCTAAAAAGATATTGCGCCAGGTCGAGGGACCCTCAGGCGATAGCTGTGGACGCTCTGGTAACACCGTGGGTGTACCAGTCGGTGTATGTGTTCCCTTCTCTGCCTCTCATACCCAGGGTAATGAGAATAATAAGAAGGAGAGGAGTGGAGTAAGAACTATACTCATTGTTCCGGATTGGCCAAGAAGAGCTTGGTACCCAGAACTCCAAGAAATGATCTCAGAGGACCCATGGCCTCTGCCGCTCAGACTGGACCTGCTGCAGCAGGGGGCCTGTCTGTTCCAAGACGTACCGCGGCTGCGTTTGACGGCATGGCGGTTGAACGCCGGATCCTGAAGGAAAAGGGCATTCCGGAGGAAGTTATCCCTACGCTAATTAAAGCTAGGAAAGAAGTGAGCGCAAACCATTATCACCGCATATGGCGGTAATATGTTGCGTGCTGTGAGGCCAGGAAGGCCCCAACGGAGGAATTTCAGCTAGGTCGATTTCTGCACTTCCTACAGTCAGGGGTGACTATGGGCCTAAAATTGGGTTCCATTAAGGTCCAGATTTCGGCTCTATCGATTTTCTTCCAAAATAGAACTGGCTTCACTGCCTGAAGTTCAGACTTTTGTTAAGGGAGTGCTGCATAGTCAGCCCCCGTTTGTGCCTCCAGTGGCACCGTGGGATCTCAACGTGGTGTTGGATTTCCTGAAGTCGCATTCGGTTGAGCCACTTAAATCCGTGGAGCTAAAATACCTCACGTGGAAAGTGGTCATGCTGTTGGCCTTGGCGTCGGCCAGGCGTGTATCAGAATTGGCAGGCTTTATCATGCAAAAGCCCTTATCTGATTTTTTTATATGGATAGGGCGGAATTGAGGACTCGTTCCCAATTCCTTCCTGAGGTGGTATCAGTGTTTCATGTGAACCAACCTATTGTGGTGCCTGCGGCTACTTGGGACTTGGAGGATTCCAAGTTACTGGACGTAGTCAGGGCCCTGAAAAATATATGTTTCCAGGACGGCTGGAGTCAGGAAAACTGACTCGCTATTTATCCTATATGCACCCAACAAGCTGGGTGCTCCTGCTTCTAAGCAGACTATTGCTCGCTAGATCTGTAGCATGATTCAACTTGCACATTTTGCGGCTGGACTGCCGCACCCTAAATCTGTAAAAGCCCATTCCACGAGGAAAGGGGCTCTTCTTGGGCGGCTGCCCGAGGGGTCTCGGCTTTACAATTTTGCCGAGCTGTTACTTGGTCGGGTTCAAACACTTTTGCAAGAGTCTACAAGTTTGATACCCTGGCTGAGGAGGACCTAGAGTTTGCTCATTCGGTGCTGCAGAGTCATCCGCACTCTCCCGCCCGTTTGGGAGCTTTGGTATAATCCCCATGGTCCTTACGGAGTCCCAGCATCCACTTAGGACGTCAGAGAAAATAAGATTTTACTCACCGGTAAATCTATTTCTCGTAGTCCGTAGTGGATGCTGGGCGCCCATCCCAAGTGCGGATTGTCTGCAATACTTAGAAGAAGCAAGTGTTGGTATTTATCTGTGTCCAGGGCGCGTAAAAAAAGAAAAAGGTAATGAAACTTAACACATCCCTTGTCAAATGGGTATATGATGTCTTCTCCAGATTATGCAGGCCTATGAGTCCTTTCATTCAGGTGAATCTTCTCGTTATAAATGGCTCCCAGTTCATGTCAAAATGGAGAGAAATAAGAGAGAAAAGAAATGTGTAGCACCGTTTACAACAGCTAGAATCGAGAATTCCACACAATAAAAGTTTTTAAGGGCGTACCCCACTCACACAGAAACAAGTAAGTGGGTTCCCGTAAAGGTATCTTTATTGCTAGTTTTTTTCTCCAATCCCCTCAGGTTAGGTTCACGTAATTAAGCATGCCTGAATCTCACACCACATGGGGTACTGTAAACACGTAGGGGTAGTGTCTGAGGCAATTTCAATGCGTACCCTCACTTACACAGAGCAAAGCCAGAACATTCATATAACGGTTTCTTTATATCAACAAAAATCCTCAGGTGCGTACCCCAACTCACTCAGTAAACGATGAATGACTCCTATAAAGGTTTCTTTAAATAGATTCACTGGTATCCCTTTGGTGGATCCACAAGAGGAAAAGGAACTCTTTCTCCCAAATGCCAGACCAGAGTCATGAAAAAAATCCTTCTTTCTAAAACAGGTTTTTTATTCCAGACATAGTCCAAATTCATACGAAGAAATCACCACACATGGTGACAGAAAAAAAAAAAAAAAAAAGTAAAAATTTAAAAGTACAATAAAAATTCCAAAGGCAAAATTTGAGATAATAATCGGCGTGATTATTCCCTTTTTCCAGAAAACTACTCACAGTACAGTCGTCCTGTACTGTGAGTAGTTTTCTGGAAAAAGGGAATAATCACGCCGATTATTATCTCAAATTTTGCCTTTGGAATTTTTATTGTACTTTTAAATTTTTATTTTATTTATTTTTTTTTTTTTTTCTGTCACCATGTGTGGTGATTTCTTCGAAAGAGTTCCTTTTCCTCTTGTGGATCCACCAAAGGGATACCAGTGAATCTATTTAAAGAAACCTTTATAGGAGTCATTCATCGTTTACTGAGTGAGTTGGGGTACGCACCTGAGGATTTTTGTTGATATAAAGAAACCGTTATATGAATGTTCTGGCTTTGCTCTGTGTAAGTGAGGGTACGCATTGAAATTGCCTCAGACACTACCCCTACGTGTTTACAGTACCCCATGTGGTGTGAGATTCAGGCACGCTTAATTACGTGAACCTAACCTGAGGGGATTGGAGAAAAAAACTAGCAATAAAGATACCTTTACGGGAACCCACTTACTTGTTTCTGTGTGAGTGGGGTACGCCCTTAAAAACTTTTATTGTGTGGAATTCTCGATTCTAGCTGTTGTAAACGGTGCTACACATTTCTTTTCTCTCTTATTTCTCTCCATTTTGACATGAACTGGGAGCCATTTATAACGAGAAGATTCACCTGAATGAAAGGACTCATAGGCCTGCATAATCTGGAGAAGACATCATATACCCATTTGACAAGGGATGTGTTAAGTTTCATTACCTTTTTCTTTTTTTACGCGCCCTGGACACAGATAAATACCAACACTTGCTTCTTCTATATATTGTTTTGGTAAAATCGGTGATTTTTACATAGGTATTTTGTCAGTGGACGGGCTGCTGTGCGCCAAACTTGTAGACCCTCCCTATTTTCTCTTTTTTTTTCTGTCTGCAATACTTGTATATAGTTATTGCCTAACTAAGGGGTTATTGTTGAGCCATCTGTTGAGAGGCTCAGTTATATTTCATACTGTTAACTGGGTATAGTATCACGAGTTATACGGTGTGATTGGTGTGGCTGGTATGAGTCTTACCCGGGATTCAAAATCCTTCCTTATTGTGTCAGCTCTTCCAGGCACAGTATCCTAACTGAGGTCTGGAGGAGGATCATAGTGGGAGGAGCCAGTGCACACCAGGTAGTCCTAAAGCTTTCTTTAGTTGTGCCCAGTCTCCTGCGGAGCCGCTATTCCCCATGGTCCTTACGGAGTCCCAGCATCCACTACGGACTACGAGAAATAGATTTACCGGTGAGTAAAATCTTATTTTTTAGCAGTGCTGCTGTGTCCAAAGACGTAATTAGCGCCCATCTCTGAATCACCCCCAATGTAATCTAATCCTATTATACTCTTTATTATTGTCCAAGCATCCAGCTTCTGGCTGACCTTTTACATGTCCATCTCTTGCTCCAGAAACCAGCAAATCCTCCTGCACATCAAGGCAAGTTATGGTCTTCATATGTCCATGAAAAATTCTCAGACAGTCCCCAGTGTGAAGGTCCCACTGCCTGTAAGACAGGAGTATATGAGATAATGCACTTCCTACTGAAACATATATACAGTAGCTATTGGTCACCCAGGAGTTCAGAGCCTATCAGAACAGCTCTCTGTATTGTTCATAGACGTTGCACGCTAATCCTATTAGACTCAAAGTGATTTTGGGCGGTCAAAATGGACGGATTCTGCGGTATCCAATTAGAAATGGGGCCTTATTCGGGTTTGTTAGCAAACTAAAAAAGCACACTAATGGACAAAACCATGGCCCTCATTCCGAGTTGATCGGTCGCAAGGCGAATTTAGCAGAGTTACACACGCTTAGTCTACGCCTACTGGGAGTGTATCTTAGCATCTTAAAAGTGCGAACGAAGTTTACGCAATATTGCAAACAAAAAAAACTTAGCAGTTTTAGAGTAGCTCCAGACTTACTCTGCCTGTGCGATCAGTTCAGTGCTTGTCGTTCCTGGTTTGACGTCACAAACACTCCCAGCGTTCGCCCAGACACTCCCCCGTTTCTCCGGCCACTCCTGCGTTTTTTCCGGAAACGGTAGCGTTTTCAGCCACACGCCCATAAAACGCCGTGTTTCCGCCCAGTAACACCCATTTCCTGTCAATCACACTACGTTCGCCGGTGCGAACAAAAAGCCGTGAGTAAAAATCCTTTCTTCATAGCAGAATTACTTAGCGCAGTCGCAGTGCGAACATTGCGCATGCGCTCTAAGCTGATTTTCACTGCGATGCGAAAAAAAAGAACGAGCGAACGACTCGGAATGAGGGCCCATGTTGCACTCTAGGTGGGGCAGATGTAACAAATGCAGAGAGAGTTAGATTTGGGTGGGATGTGTTCAATCTGAAATCTAAATTGCAGTGTAATAATAAAGCAGCCAGTATTTACCATGCACATAAAAAATATAACTCACCCAAATCTATATCTCTCTGCACATGTTACAGCAGCCCCTCCTGCAGTGTACATGGTTTTGCCCATTATTGTGCTTTTTTGGTTTGAGTCACATGCAAAAGCGAATTCAACAGCGTCTATTGGCAGTCGCCTGTTTACGCAAATGGCATACAGACTCCTTCTCCTGTGTACATCCAGGCAAGGTCTGTGACAGTGGCGTCACAAGGCGGGTGCGGGGGGTGCGGCCCGCACCCGGGTGTGACACCTGGAGGGGGTGACACCAAATGTCAGCTCCTCCGCAGTGACAGGAGCTCCGAGCCAGGTGCTGCAGTGTGAAATTCCGTTACAGCACCCGGCTCCTGTCATAGCAGAGGAGCCGACAGCACACTGAGACCGTCTCTGGGGGAAGCCCAGCATCTCCGGAGATGCTGGGCAAGCCCCCAGAGTGACGATCCCGGTATCCCCGCGAAGCCACGCCCCCTAGCTGTAAGGCCACGCCCTTTTTTTGCCGCGATCGCGGCAGTACATCAGGGGTGCGCACCGGGTGTCACCACACCTGGTGACGCCTCTGGTCTGTGACACACACTTTTTGCACCTGTGCATACTGATTTGTGTGTCCTTATATGCCACCATCGGTCATACCATCGAAAATTATAGCAGCCCTGTGGAAGGTGCAGTGTCTCTTTGATCGGGATCAGTATGATTTACCTACAATCAAAATCCCGACAGTCAAAATACCGACAACAATTGACCGATGGTTAAAATATCGACAAGGTCAAAATACTGACTTTTAAAATGTCGACAGGTCAAAAAGTCGAGACGAGTTTTTCATTGTTTTTTGGGTGTGTACGTCAACATAAGTCGACATGGGCACCGCTGAACTCGCCACGGTTAAGGCACGGCACACTATTATATTCCCCCTCCAGGTCCACTGGGATTGTAAAGTATGAACAAGTCGGTTTCAATTAAAAAATCATGAAAAACTTTTGACCTGTCAACATTTTAAATGTAGGTATTTTGACCGTGTCGGCATTTTAAATGTCGGTATTTTGACCATGTCAGTATTTTGACAATCGGTCATTGATTGTCGGTATTTTGACCGTCGGGATTTTGATTGTAGGTAAACCGACTGCATCCCCTTTGATAGCCTCCTATTCTTGCAGCAGTGTGTCTGTGAATGCAGCCGATTGCATTGATACACCTGTAATACTCCTATAATACGCCCCCACTGAACGAACCATTTTTGCGTGCTATACTAGCCATGACGCAATCCCCGCCCAGGAATGCCAATTACTTTTCCAACACCTTTCTGATGCTGTCTGTCCCGATCGCAACAGCGCCATTTTCGGGCATGCACCCTTGCAAATTATCACTCGGCTACATGAAAATTGGCATTGCTTGCTAATCAGAATTCGGCCCAACGTGTTTTGTGTTCTTTCCAAACAACTTTGGTTTCATCTCTGCTGAACTTTCTCGACTTATAGATAATTTGTCTTACTAATGAACTAATGGTCTAATGAAGGCTTTTAGAGATACAGTTTGTAACACTTTCCAGCTTTAGTGAACAATTCTTAATCTTAATATAAGTTCTCTGCTATATTATTTGTTAGAAGTAATGCTTCCTGTGACTAGCTTCCTCCTGACACCAATTAGTCTATTTTTTGTTTTGTTTTACAAATTCATAGTCTTATGGGCCCTACACACTGGCCGACATGACTGCACGATATGAACGATCTCGTTCATTAATGAACGAGATAACGTTCATTTCTGCAGCGGGGTACACTGGGCTCCACAAGTCTGGACAATGGGGTGTAGAGTAGGATCTTGATCCGAGGCACCAACAGGCTCAAAGCTTTGACCTTCTTCCCAGGATGCATAGCGCCGCCTCCTATATCACCCCGCCTCCCAGCACAGTAGCTCAGTTTGTCAGTTGGTGCTGCAGTAAGCAGGCACTTAACAGAGGGGCTGCTCCAAGCAGCCCTGAGAAAAGCTTTTTATGAGGTAAAAAGTGAAGACTTCAAGGGCAGCAGCGGTGGTAAATGTCTTGTGACATTCTCTGCTGCAGCTCCAGCTCTCCCCAGCGGCGCTGTACACTCCCGAGCCCTGGTTGCCGGGTACCTACAGTGGAGGCCCGGTTTACTTCATGTTAGACACACACGGCTGGGGCTCTCCAGGATCGTGTGGCCGCGCTTCGGGAGGTGGTAAGTGGGTCCCGCTCGCGGGACCCGGTCTTTATCGCGATCCGGCGCGGTCAGTGGGAGGCGGGCTGCGCGCGCTGGCGGTGGACACTGTGGATACAGGCGATCCCACTAGATCACCAGGGCATGGGCGCAGGTCAGGTTTTCTCTTAAAACCGATTTTAATATCGCCCACAGTACCCGGTGGTTTTGCCAGCAAGGGGGATAAGGCTTAGACCTGAAGCCCCTCCCCCAGCCCAAGGGCGCCATTTCCAGCAAGTGTTCCCGCCCTGGAGTTGCATCTCTGTCTTTTCCTCACTCCATGTCAGTGTCTGCGGCGCCATTACTCCTCAGCTCACTGTTCCTGGGACTGCTTGGGCAAATCCTCCTATGTAAAGCCGCCTGGTTGTCAGCGCTGTGCCTTTACATGACACTTAAGTATTCTACCTGCCTTTTTAGTCAGTGTTAGTAAGAAAGAGTGCATTTAGTCAGTGGTTTATAGTACAATTACCCTGTGATATACATCCAGTTCTTACTGTGTACTGTTATATCTATTGTTATATAGCTGTGTAAGCTAGTCAAGTGCAGTATTATTGCTAGTAATAACCTCTGCATTGTACAAACTGTGACTATCTGTGTGTGCATTGATAGCTGAGTGGTGTCCATCTCGTGTCTTTCACTCAACTTGCTATCCCTATATTCTATAACCTGAGGGGGCTTGGTGCGTCAGGTGTTATTTAATATAGGATTTTCACAAAGATATACTGTATTACGTATTTTTCTCTGTGATTTAGTCACCATATCTCGCCTTTCTCTGACGTCCTAGTGGATGCTGGGAACTCCAAACAGGTGTCGGCGTTGTCGACGGAGACACCCTCTCACACACATATCCGCTCTATCACCTCCTTAGAGGAGCCTTTTACCTCAGACATGTCGACACACGCGTACCGACACACCACACACACAGGGGATGCTCTATTTGAGGACAGTTCCCCCACAAGGCCCTTTGGAGAGACAGAGAGAGAGTATGCCAGCACACACCCCAGCCCTATATAACCCAGGGATTACACTACAACTCAGTGTTTACCCAGTAGCTGCTGTATATACAAATTTTTGCGCCTAAATTTATGTGCCCCCCCCCCCCCTCTCTTTTCACCCTTTGTGTACCAGGATACTGCCGGGGAGAGCCTGGGGAGCTTCCTTTCAGCGGAGCTGTGAAGAGAAAATGGCGCTGGTGTGCTGAGGAAGAAGGCCCGGCCCCCTCAGCAGCGGGCTTCTGTCCTGTTTCTGACTAAAAATGGCGGGGGGTTTACACATATACAGTTTTCCAGACTGTATTATGTGTATATATTGCCAAAAGGTATACTTATTGCTGCCCAGGGCGCCCCCCCCCCCCAGTGCCCTGCACCCTACAGTGACCGGAGTGTGTGGTGTGCAGTGGGAGCAATGGCGCACAGCTGCAGTGCTGTGCGCTACCTTAATGAAGACCGGAGTCTTCTGCCGCCGATTTTATCTCCTTCTTCTGTCTTCTGGCTCTGCAAGGGGGACGGCGGCGCGGCTCCGGGAACGGACGATCGAGGTCAGGCCCTGTGTTCGAACCCTCTGGAGCTAAAGGTGTCCAGTAGCCTAAGAAGCACAAGCTAGCTGCACGCAGGTAGGTTTGCTTCTCTCCCCTCAGTCCCACGTAGCAGTGAGTCTGTTGCCAGCAGATCTCACTGAAAATAAAAAACCTAACAAATACTTTCTTTCTAGCAAGCTCAGGAGAGCCCACTAGGTGCATCCAGCTCTGGCCGGGCACAGATTCTAACTGAGGTCTGGAAGAGGGGCATAGAGGGAGGAGCCAGTGCACACCAGATAGTACCTAATCTTTCTTTTAGAGTGCCCAGTCTCCTGCGGAGCCCGTCTATTCCCCATGGTCCTTACGGAGTTCCCAGCATCCACTACGGACTACGAGAAATAGAATTACCGGTGAGTAAATTCTTATTTTATCTCTGCTGGTGCTGACTACACTGCGCAGGGGTTTGGGTTTAGGGATATAGTGCTGCTAATAATTGTACTGTGTTACCTCGTACTGCAAGTTATATCATGTCTGCTTCTGAGGGTAACGGTTCTGGGGCGGAACACACTGCTGGTGTTGCTGAAGCCACAGGCACATATGGGGAGAATATAGCAGCTGTAGGCTCTGGTTCTGGGGGCTCCTTGCCCCCCAGTGGGACTGTGGCAACGGAGGCACATACTGACCCTCCGTGGGCCGCTTTTTCCACGCTTCTGCATACGCTAGTTCATAAACTAACACCCCCTATGGGACCCCCAATGCTGGTACAACCGTATGTGGTCCCTGCAGCTAACCCGCCGTGGGCGGACGATTTATCTGCTCAATTAAAGAAGTTGAACCAGTCCCTGACTACTAAAAAGTCTGACCATCGCTCGCCTAAGTCCAAGAGGTCCTCTAAGCGAGCGCTCGTCTCCTCACAATCCACTGCTGTCACTGACACCTCGTCTGATGAAGACAGCACATACACTGACCCCACAGGTTCTGACTCAGATACGGCTGATGGGGAGGGTAGTTCATTTTAGTTCAATTAAGTTAATTCTGAAGATTACGGATGATCCCGAACCATCCGTTCCTCCTAAGAAACCAGATAGGTTCAAGCGTCAGAAGGTGATTAAACAAGTTTTACCTCACTCTGACCACCTAGTGGATATACGTCAGGAACCCTGGCAAAGCCCGGGTACGAAGTTTATGTCTCAAAAGAATATGCTGGCTCACTAACCCCTCGCGCCAGAGCTGTCTTAAGAATTGGGAAACGCCTCCTCCAGTAGACTCACATGTGGCTAGGATGGTGGTTTCCTCAGCTCTACCTGTCACTACCGTCACGTCATCAAAAGAGCCTACGGATAAACGTGTCGAGGGTTGTCTAAAAGCGATTTACACCCTCACGGGTGCTGCACAAAGGCCCACCATTGCAGCTACATGGGTGGCAGAGGCTATTGAAGCATGGGCCTTGGAGTTAGAAGCTGAAATCTCCTCTGACCATGCTAGACAATGCTTGTCATATATTGTCACAGCTTCTCGCTATATTAAAGAGGCGGCTTCTGATGCCGGTATCCTATCAGCCAAGGCCTCTACTACGTCAGTCCTGGTTCGCAGGATATTGTGGATGAGATCCTGGTCTTTGAATCTGGACTCTAGAAAAACCCTGGAGGTACTCCCTTTCAAGGGGGATATTCTGTTTGGGGAGGACTTAAATAAGATAGTGGCAGACTTGACTACTGCCAAAACTGTCTGTCTGCCTAATGCAGCTCCTTCTGTGTCGAAGGCCAAAGGCACGTCCTTTCGCCCCTTTTGTCCTTCAGGTAAAGCAAAAAGTCATAAGCAGGCACGCACTTCCAAACCTGGTAAGCCGAAACCCAAAAGAGCCTGGGCTGCCCGTCAGCCAGCAGCCAAGACCGATAAGCCTGCCGCATGACGGGGCGGGCCTCCCCCTGGGGGATCCCAGGGTGGGGGGCCGGCTTCTAAGGTATACCCAGGAATGGTTGAAGACCACTTCAGATGCCTGGGTACGGGAAGTTGTCACTCGAGGTTACGCCATAGCCTTCAAAAACCGACCCCCTCATCGATTTTGCCAGACAGACGTCCCGTCGGACCAGACAAAGGCAAACACTCTGCATTCGGTGGTACAGACCCTCCTGGATACAGGAGTCGTAGTACAGGTGCCTCTTGCTCAGAGGGGCCGGGGGTACTATTCTCCGCTGTTTCTAGTCCCGAAACCTAATGGGTCCTCCTGGCCCATTCTCAACCTCAAGGCACTGAACAAGTTTGTGAAGGTTTCCAAGTTCCGTATGGAAACCCTTCGCTCTATAGTTCTGGCCTTGGAACCTGGGGACTACATGGTCTCCCTGGACATACAGGATGCTTACCTGCATATTCCTATTGCAGTGTCACATCAACAATACCTGAGGTTTGCTATTGGCAACCTCCATTACCAGTTTCGGGCGTTACCTTTTGGTTTAACAACGGCTCCGCGAGTCTTCACCAAAGTTATGGCGGTGATGACGGTGGTACTCCGCCGTCAAGGGGTCAGGATACTGCCGTATCTGGACGACTTGTTAATCCTGGCAAATTCCCCAGATCTTCTCCTGCGTCATCTGGATATGACGGACCGGTTTCTACAAGCCCACGGGTGGCTCATCAACTGGAAGACATCCTCCCTCGTCCGTGCTCAGAACATGGTGCATCTGGGAGCGCTGTTGGACACTGAAAACCAGAGGTTGTTCTTGTCTCAGGAGAAAGTCCTGAAACTTCAGGACAGGATTCGTTGTTTCCTTTCTCGTCCGCAAGTGTCGATACATTCGGCAATGCAGGTGCTGGGCCTCATGGTATCAGCATTCGACATGGTGGAGTATGCTCAATTCCATTCTCGCCCCCTCCAGAAGCTGATTCTAGCCAAGTGGGACGGCCTGCCTCACCGTCAGGTCTCAAATGATCTCTTTGACTCCGGAGGTCCGTCTGTCGCTGCTCTGGTGGCTCCAGGACCGACAATTGTGCAGAGGCCGTCCCTTCTGGATATCCAACTGGGTCCTGTTGACGAGAGATGCCAGTCTAAGAGGTTGGGACGCGGTGCTGGAGTAGCACTCCTTGCAGGGTCGTTGGACCAAGGAGGAATCTCTCCTCTCGATCAACATTCTGGAATTGCGGGCGGTCTTCAATGCGTTGAACCTAGCCCAGCATTTGATTCAGAACCGTCCTGTTCAAGTACAGTCGGACAACGCTACCACAGTGGCTTACATAAATCATCAAGGCGGCACTCGAAGCCGTTTGGCAATGAAGGAAGCCTCACGGATTCTACGTTGGGCAGAACGCCATCTACCGGCAATATCGGCAATATTCATTCCGGGAGTCCTGAATTGGGAAGCGGACTTTCTCAGTCGTCAGGACGTGCATGCCGGCGAGTGGAGCCTCCATCCAGAAGTGTTTCAAATCCTCGTGGAAAGGTGGGGTCTTCCAGATGTGGATCTGATGGTGTCTCGACACAATCACAAGGTACCGTTCTTCGGAGCAAGGACAAGGGATCCTCAAGCAGCATTCGTGGATGCGCTGGCAGTGCCGTGGAGGTTTCGGCTGCCGTACGTGTTCCCTCCGGTGTCGCTCCTGCCCAGGGTAATTCGGAAGTTCAAGCAAGAAAAAGGAAATCTGCTTCTCATAGCTCCGGCGTGGCCCAGACGGCACTGGTTCTCAGACCTGCAAGGCCTATCGTCAGAGCGTGCACTTCTACTTCCACAACGCCCAGACCTCCTCGTTCAGGGCCCCTGTGTCTACCAGGACCTAGCCCGGCTGTCTTTGACGGCGTGGCTCTTGAAGCTTCCGTCTTAAGAGCTAAGGGTTTTTCTGAAGAGGTCATTAAAACTATGTTGCGGGCCTGGAAACCGGCCTCTGCTCGGATTTACCATCGTGTCTGGCATTCCTACTTTGTTTGGTGCGCATCTAACCATTATGACGCTTCCAAGTTTAGTACAGCCAAACTTTTGGCTTTTCTACAGCAGGGCCTAGATTTAGGCCTGCGTCTGGCCTCCCTCAAGGTTCATATTTCTGCCTTGTCGGTGTGATTTCAGGGAAAAATTGCGACTTTACCTGATGTTCATACTTTCACTCAGGGTGTGTTGCGTATCCAACCTCCCTATGTCCCGCCTGTAGCTCCTTGGGACTTGTCGGTGGTTTCGGAGGCGTTACAAGAGTCTCCATTTGAACCTCTTGGTTCAGCTGACCTTAAGTGGCTTTCCCTTAAGGTGGTGTTTCTGTTGATTTTTGCCTCTGAAAGAAGAGTGTCGGATTTGGGTGCCTTGTCTTGTAGTTCCTCATATCTGATTTTTCACCATGACCGGGCGGTTCTTAGGACTCGTCCAGGATATTTGCCTAAGGTGGTTTCTTCGTTCCACCTTAATCAGGAGATTGTGGTTACAGCTTTTGTCTCTCCTGATTTGTCTCCCAAAGAGCGGTCTTTGGATGTGATACGGGCTCTCCGTATCTATGTGAAGAGAACTGCTTCTATTCGAAAGTCTGATTCTCTTTTTGTTTTGTTTGGATTTCACAAACGTGGCTGGCCTGCTCACAAGCAGACCCTGGCCAGGTGGATCAGAATGGTGATTGCGCATGCTTATGTGAAGGCTGGTCTGTTAGCTCCTGTTCACATTACGGCCCATTCTACTCGGTCTGTTGGACCTTCTAGGGTGGCCCAACGTGGTGCGACCCTTGATCAATTGTGCAAGGCGGCTACGCGGTCCTCCGGGAACACGTTCATAAGGTTCTATGCCTTCGATACTGCCGCTTCCTAGGATCCTTCCTTTGGACGCCGGGTTCTTGTGCCCGCTACAGTGCGTCTCCTCCCATAAGGAACTGCTTTAGGACATCCCCATTGTCCAGACTTGTGGAGCCCAGTGTACTCCGCAGCAGAAAACGAGTTTTATGGTAAGAACTTACCCTTGTTAAAACTCTTTCTGCGAGGTACACTGGGCTCCACAAGGCGCCCACCCTGACGCACTTAGCTTCTTTGGGTTGATATGGCATTAGCCGCTGACACTTCTCTTGTCGTGAGAGTGTGGTGTATGTGGCTACTAACCGTTGTCGTCTCTTTTCCTGCTACTGCATTGGGCTGGTTAACTAAACTGAGTTCCTGTGCTGGGAGGCGGGGTGATATAGGAGGCGGCGCTATGCATCTTGGGAAGAAGGTCAAAGCTTTGAGCCTGCTGGTGCCTCGGATCAAGATCCTACTCTACACCCCATTGTCCAGACTTGTGGAGCCCAGTGTACCTCGCAGAAAGAGTTTTAACAAGGGTAAGTTCTTACCATAAAACTCGTTATCGTGCAGTGTGGAGGCTCCAGCGATGAACGAATTGCGGCCCCGCGCTCGTTCATCGCTGGTCCTCCGTCGGCTGTACATGCAGGACAATATGGACGAACTCGTCCATATTTGCCTGGACTTCAATGCAGCCGGGTGACGGGGGGAGTGAAGAAACTTCACTCCCCCCGTCACTGCCCCCCCCCCCCCCTGCCGGGTCGCCCGTCGGCCGTATCCGCCGTCAGGCAGCTCGGCGGCGGATCGGCCAGTGTGTAGGGCCTATAAGGGTTCACATATTTTTTCCAACTGTTATGGGCCCTACACACTGGCCGACATCACTGCACGATATGAACGATCTCGTTCATTAATGAACGAGATAACGTTCATATCGTGCAGTGTGGAGGCTCCAGCAATGACCAATGTGCGGCCCCGCGCTCGTTCATCGCTGGTGCCCTGTCGGCTGTGCATGCAGGCCAATATGGACGAGATCGTCCATATTTGCCTGCACGTCTACGGAGCCGGGTGACGGGGGGAGTGAAGAAACTTCACTCCCCCCGTCACTGCCCCCCCGCCGCCGGGTCGCCCGTCTGCCGTATCGGTGGTTGGGCAGCTCGGCGGCACATCGCCGAGTCTGTAGGGCCCATTAGTCTGAATGTTAAAAAGATGTTTTCAATGGACAACAAAGGTACTGTCATATGTGTGTTAGTTAAAGCAGACTGTTTTTTGTCTCTTCTTGTGACTTATATAAAGATCAGATCACATTTAATGACCAATTAATTTAATTTATACAGAAACCCAGGCAATTCCAAAGGGTTTACATACTTTTTCTTGCAACTGTACATAAAAATGATTCCTGTTTATGCAGTAGATGATTAGACTGTATAGGTGCAATCCCCCCTATATGTGTATAGCAATATTTAAATCTAAGAATAGACGTAGATAACTCATGACTCTCCAGTGTCACTACAAGTTCCAGCATGCACTTATATTCCAACAGCAGGAGCATCACAGGATGCATTCCTCTGTACATGTTTATAACGTTGGCGAATCACTTATTAATTGTACCTGATACTTAGATCAAACCCTCCGCTGAACACGAAGCCCCTCTCCTCACACAGATGCACAACTCGGATGCTCCCAGCATGTCCGTGAATAAGGGGTGGGATTTGTGCCATCTCTGCCATATCAAATAGCTTCACTTTACGGTCTGTAGAACCAGCAGCTACCAATCGGCCCCCATCAAAGTGGATTACTCTGTGAGGATCTTCTCTGGAGATGAAAATAATGGTTAGTCTTTTCTGACAATAAAATGATAAATGAAACTTCTAGATATGTTTTGCACTTACAGAACAGTGTGTAGGAAGTTTATATAATACACTTCATGCCCTGCATAACAAGGTGGTTTTGTTCTAGTGCATGTGGGTGGTTCGCTCAGTGTAAAATCAAGGTACACCTACCATCTGCTCTCTTGAGATACCCCAGCAAACTAGAAGTGCACCTACTGTAGGTAAGAGGCAGAAAAATGTTAGACCATCCTATTACCACTTTATTACATACTTTACAGTCAGTGGCCAGCTGCTGACCTTAGGCTGTAGTTCAGACTACATAAAGGGGGGGGGGGGGGGCAAGTTAATGGTGTGTACACACGGTGAGATCATTGCTATGCCCGATTTTCACTTGCGATTTCCCCTGAACTCCCCGGAGCCCAGCACCACCGATTTTGATTAACTTTTCTTGAGATATGGACTATGTGTGCTTACGATTTTGGCTTATGTGAGATTTTGGCTTATGTGAGATGTCATTGACATGTGAGATGAACTAGATAGTACACCGATCTAGCAAGGATTGACTTGCCTGCACAGTCTATCTTTTCTTGCGATGCCGACCTGGCGGGACCGCGCATCGGGATCGAATCGGGATCACAAGGTGACTTTTGCGATCTGCACTAACTTTTATTGCGATTTTGACTACATAGTCAAAATCGAAAGAAAATATCTCACCGTGTGTACACACCCTAAGTCTTGTATATGACCTTTACTGTGTGTTATAAGACGTGTGCTGGCTGTCCCCGGGGATCAGCAGTGCCGCTGTGTGTATCACGGCTGCCACTGCAGTGGCTCAGTGGCTGGGACAAACTTCTTCCTGTATAACCCACTCCCAGACTCCTTTGTACACAGGCGTCTTAACAGAGGAGGTGGCCCATGTCCAACCTCCTCCGTCGGGGCCCTCTCCTCTACAGCTGGCGCCCATCAGCGTAATAGAATCTGAGCACTAGAACATGCACAGACTCTATTGCGCATCCGCAAATCTTAGGGGAAATGGCGCAGCGGCCATTTTCCCAGAGATTTTCTTACTGCCCATGCGCAAATCTCCAGAAAAATGGCCGCAGCGCCATTTACCGGATATTTGAGGAGAGATGCTACCACCGGCAGGGGAGGTGAGTATTTAAAAATGGGTGCACGGTGTGCGGTGTGGGTCCCCTTGAACCCCGGGGGCCCGTGTACACCTCACATGCTGCACCCATTATAGATATGCCACTGCCTGTGTAACTAGCCAATGGGAGTCTGGGGGCGGGTTATAGAGGAAAGAGAAGCTGAGAGCTGCTTACCAGCCGGTGCAGTGGTGGCTGTGATACGCAAAGTGGTGCTGCTGATCCCCGGTGACAGGCAGCCTGCCAGCACACATTTTCTAACACACAGTAAAGGTATTATAAAGCTTAAATATAAGACTTAAGCTGCACCCCCCACACTACTGAACAGCAGATAGCTTCCATGTGAGATTTTTCATTTTTGGTCAAGTTTTCTTATATTTACAGTATATAAACTGGGCTGATGGAATGATAGCAAGCAAACTAGAGGGAATGGGGAGGTGTCAGATAGAGGTGTGGCATGGCAATGAGGTGATGTTATTGTGGTGCTGTGTCAGTGCCACACTCCAACCCTATCACTGACACTGAGAAGCAGATAAAAGCATCATAGCACATTTGTAGTGTGCACTCAGATACATATAAGCAAATTGAATCCCCCGTCCCCGTGCCCCATTTTCAGCCGATAAGTGCTGTAGGTTGTTTAATTTAAAATCTTCTGAGAGGCCGATACTCAGTGTAGGGGAACTGTATGCAAAACACTGAAATAGTGACATGATGTCCCTCATTGTTTTAGGTCCTCGTGTTTGACTCTTGAGAGACTACTTTGTTTCATACTTGCCTACCTGACCCTCTCCATGAGGGAGAACATACTCTGTTCCTGGATTTTCCTGGTAATGTATGATTGCCATCACCTGTGGTGAGCTAGATAATCTCCTATATATTTGTCTAAATCTGTGACTCTGTGCCCGTAACGCTGGGTGGAGTCACAGCGGTGGGCGGAGTCAGCAAGTCTCTGCTCCTGCTGTCTGTCCATCTCTCTCTCTCCCCTCCCCCCACCCATCAGCAGCTCTGATTCCCCGCCCGCGGCGCCGGCCCAACAACAACGGCTGATGCCGCCCCCGGCATACACATTAGGAGGGACAGGTGGCGCAGGAGAAGGCTCTCATAGCCCTCCCTGCGCCGTGTACACAGACCCGCCGCCTCCTCCGCACAAATCCCGCTGTCAGCTCTCCTGCTGTGACAGGAGGCGAGTGCTGCAGTGACGTCATCTCCTGCAGCACTCTCCTCCTGTCACACAGCCGGCACACACTCTCCAGTCTCCGGGGGCTGCCAGCATCTACAGGCAAGCTGGAAACACCCCCGGAGCGAGAGAGAACAGACCCGCGAGGCCACGCCCCTTTCACAGCAGGCCACGCCCCTTTTTCGGCCGCGGGGGGGGGGGATGTGTGTAACAGTAATGCTGAAATGCTAACCCAGTGACGCCTCTGAACACTGTACTGTTTACCAGCCTGCAGCAGCCGCCCACAGCCCCAACGGTGAGTCCCTCCGGCCATCCTACCCACTGTTTCTATGTCTGCTCGCCACTTTACACAAGTCTCCTCTTCTGGTGCCCTCCCCCTCCACTACTTTCCCCCCTCTCTTCATCAGCTTCCTCACTGGGGACCCTCCCTGCCGACCCGCGTCTCTATATCCCCTCCCTACCACCCCGCGTCTCTCTATCCCCTCCCTACCGCCCCGCGTCTCTCTATCCCCTCCCTACCGCCCCGCGTCTCTATATCCCCTCCCTACCGCCCCGCGTCTCTCTATCCCCTCCCTACCGCCTCGCGTCTCTCTATCCTCTCCCTACCGCCCCGCGTCTCTCTATCCCCTCCCAGCCGCCCCGCGTCTCTCTATCCCCTCCCTACCGCCCCACGTCTCTCTATCCCCTCCCTACCGACCCGCGTCTCTATATCCCCTCCCAGCCACCCCGCGTCTCTCTATCCCCTCCCTACCGCCCCGCGTCTCTATATCCCCTCCCAGCCGCCCCGCGTCTCTCTATCCCCTCTCTACCGCCCTGCGTCTCTATATCCCCTCCCTACCGCCCCTCCTCTCTCTATCCCCTCCTCCCTATGCCTCTGTATCCCCTCCCTACCGCCCGCATCTCAGTATCCCCTCCCTACCGCTCTGCGTCTCTGTATCACCTCCCTACCGCCCCGTGTCTCTGTATCCCCTCCTACCGCCCCGCGTCTCTGTATCCCCTCCCTACCGCCCTGCATCTCTATATCCCCTCCCAGCCGCCCCGCCTCTCTGTATCCCCTCCCTATCGCCCCGGGTCTCTCTATCCCCTCCCTACCGCCCCGCGTCTCTCTATCCCCTCCCTGCCGACCCGCGTCTCTCTATCCCCTCCATACCGCCCGCGTCTTTCTATCCCCTCCCTACCGCCCCGCGTCTCTATATATCCCCTCCCTACCGCCCTGCGTCTCTCTATCCCCTCCCTACGGCCCTGCGTCTCTCTATCCCCTCCCTGCCGCCCTGCGTCTCTTTATCCCCTCCCTACCGCCACCCTTCTATCTATCCCCTCCCTACCGGACCGCGTCTCTCTATCCCCTCTATCCACTCATACAAATATTGAACCGCAGCAAGGCGTGCAGGGGTTAAGGGGGCGTAGCCCCTTTCGACGGTGTGAAGAGCGCCCGTAGGGCGCGATGAAGCACCTAGTTAATAATAAAGGTGTTTCACCACAGGCGTTGGCAATCATACATTACCAGGAAAGTCCAGGAACAGAGCATTTTCTCCCTCATGGAGAGGGCCAGGTAGGCAAGTATGCTTTGTTTGCCTAATGGTAGCCCTGGTTCTGCTTACACTCCACTTTTTGGGATCCCTGTATCATTCTATGTATATGAGAACTAGGGAAAATAAATGACACTGGTATTTAAAACAAAAACAAAAAATTATAGTTTTGCACGGGAGAAGTTAAGTCTATTTTTGCTTGTTAGAACAGTGAAAAGACGAACTTCATTGTGACTTACTGTCCTGTAAGAATGAGAACGTTATATGATCCACAGAAGAGATTTCTTTCCTCCAGGGATACGCTCTCAGTTTCAATGTCGATGTAGGCTGCTTCCAGATTCTCCCCAGGCTACAGACAATAAAACAAGTGCCTTGAGTTATTCATTAACGTAAATACTAAATCTTTGGTAATTCTGCTTTAAAGTTACAGATTTCAAGTGGAATGCCGAGGTCCAGAATTATTTATTTATTTATTAACAGTTTCTTATAAAGTGCAGCAAATTCTGTTATGCTTTACAAATCAAAAATCAGAGATAATTCAAAATTGGGTCACAGAGGTAGGAGGGCCCTGCTCGCAAACATACAACAGGGAAATAGGCATTGATACACAAAGATAGGTGCCATATATTGAATAAAAGTCTACCAGATTGCAAAGATTCTTGGTGGGCTGCATGATATGGTCACACGGCAATGTCGGCTTGGGGACGAACAAGCAGCTTCTGCTGATTAAAATGATATGCAGCATGAATATATTCTGTGTGTGACTATGACTGTATTTGCATACAAAATGCTATTCTATAGTGTTTTCATGAAATATGGATATACCAACGCTGGCTGTAAGAATCACATAAAATTAAAAATAGGGTGGTTTGCTTAATAAAAAGAATCACAATTTATTCCATAAAATACATAATAAACATGAAAGGTTATATAATATAGTCAATTCTGTTTGCATAAAAACTTATATATAGACACCTCCCTGTATCAGATCTCTGTTGTAGATACACTCCCACATAAATACTGTATATGTGTGTCGTTCCAGTGGTTTTTCTGGCTACGACAACTTCCAAAAAGCAGTCACTGCAGAGCAATAATGTTACCGCATATGGATGAAAGATAGTCCCTTAATGTAGCATCAGCCTTAGGAGAAGTCCATTTATACATCTGAAGGGATATACCGGAATCGTGTTGTCCAAATGGTTGCCAAATAATGCCACTGAATCTATGCTCCTGAGGAAGCTGGACCTTTTATTACCAGTGAAACGCATTGAGCTTTATTTTATATCACCCACCTGGATCCCACTCCACCTCCCTGTACTTTTTGGATATTGTGGCATTATCTGGCAACCATTTGTACATCGATCCATCTGTTGAACTCTGCAGTACAACACGATTCCGGTATATCCATTCAGCTGTATAAATGGACTTCTCCTAAGGCTGATGCTACATCAAGGGACTATGGGGGTAATTCCAAGTTGATCGCAGCAGGAATTTTGTTAGCAATTGGGCAAAACCATGTGCACTGCAGGGGAGGCAGATATAACATGTGCAGAGAGAGTTAGATTTGGGTGGGGTGTGTTCAATCTGCAATCTAATTTGCAGTGTAAAAATAAAGCAGCCAGTATTTACCCTGCACAGAAATAAAATAACCCACCCAAATCTAACTCTTTCTGCACATGTTATATCTGCCTCCCCTGCAGTGCACATGGTTTTGCCCAATTGCTATCAAAAATCCTGCTGCGATCAACTTGGAATTACCCCCTAGCTTTCATCCATATCCAGTAACATTATTGGTGGTCATTCCGAGTTGTTCGCTCGGTAATTTTCTTCGCATCGCAGCGATTTTCCGCTAACTGCGCATGCGCAATGTTCGCACTGCGTCAAGTAAATTTGCTATGCAGTTAGGTATTTTACTCACGGCATTACAAGGTTTTTTCTTCGTTCTGGTGATCGTAATGTGATTGACAGGAAGTGGGTGTTTCTGGGCGGAAACTGGCCGTTTTATGGGAGTGTGTGAAAAAACGCTACCGTTTCAGGGAAAAACGCGGGAGTGGCTGGAGAAACGGAGGAGTGTCTGGGCGAACGCTGGGTGTGTTTGTGACGTCAAACCAGGAACGACAAGCACTGAACTGATCGCACTGGCAGAGTAAGTCTCGAGCTACTCAGAAACTGCACAGAGAAGTCTTTTCGCAATATTGCGAATCTTTCGTTCGCAATTTTGAGAAGCTAAGATTCACTCCCAGTAGGCGGCGGCTTAGCGTGTGCAATGCTGCTAAAAGCAGCTTGCGAGGAACAACTCGTGATGAGGGCCATTGCTCTGCAGTGACTGCTTTTTGGAAGTTGTCCTAGCCAGAAAAACCATTGGAAATACACACATATATTAAAGTGGGAGTGTATATACAACAGAGATATGATACAGGGAGAAGTCTATATATAAGTTTTTATGCAAATAGCATTGACTATGCTATATACCCTTTCATGCTTATTATGTATTTTATGGAATAAATTGTGATTCTTTTTATAAGCAAACCGTCCTATTTTTATGTGATTCTTACAGCCAGCGCTGGTACAGTATATCCATGTTTTTTGTTACTATATACTGTATATTAGGGGGTCTGACCATCCCCTTACCAGCTGCTGCTGGCTGCGCACTTGTACTAGTCCTGTTCTTCTTACAGTGTTTTCATGTCCATGTAACGTGGTATATCAGGTACAGATAGAGCCGCAATTACATAAAGAATATAGGCATGCCACATATCGTTTTAATCAGCAGAAGATGCTTGTGCGCCCTATTACATTACTTTGTGTCTAAGACGCATTTTCACACACAAAAAGTCGCTAGGTGCTACCGAGTCCGGCCACAACATGGCGTGACTTCAAGGGCTGTTAAGCGTGACTGCAGCACGGATGTAAGAGGACACATCTGTATGTGGCTGCTCACATTTCTGCTAGCTTTTGCTCACATTTGTATGCAACCTCCTAACTCATTGAATCTTCCAATAAAGATCCAAGATTGGATCACCGTTATTGTCTACCTTTTTTTCTGTGTTATCTCAGAGCAATAAGGTTGCTATGATGATGTAAAAGGCAAGTGGAAAGTGGTTAGTAGGATCTGCACAGACTGTATACTTACAGATGGCCTCCGAGATGCCCTGAAGGGGGGTGCACACGAAGAGATCTGTTCTTAAAATCTAAGCAATCTGACTAGATTGCTTAGATTTTAAGCACGGATCTCTCGTGTGTATGCCCCACAGCGATAGTGATGTGTGGCCCTGCGCGTCGCTATCGCCGCTGCTAGATTGGCCTGCATGCAGGCGCAATCTAGCAGGTCGCTCATTTCACCTCTGGGTGAAATGAGTGCCTCCCCCACGCTCTGCACAAATCGCGTTGTGCTGAGCGGGGGGAGAGATGTGTGCTGAGCAGTCTGTGACAGATTGCTCGGCACACATCTCTCCCCGTGTGGACGGGGCTTAAGCCTGCATTAATTGGATATTGAGTGTGATACAGATTGACATATATATATATATATATATATATATATATACACACACACATACATACATACATACATACATACATACATACATACAGTAATGTACTTATACATAGCATACAGGGCAAGGACGTGCAGTCAGGGAAGGCAGTGCCTCCCCTGTGATTAATTATTAAAATAATGCAAAGAAGATACTTATGACACATATTATGTGTCATAAGTATCTTCTTTATTTAATTCTAATAATTTTTTTTCCTTTGATAATGCTGATTATCTTTACAGGAATAAAAGCTATACCTTAAACACACCGTAAATACACTTTAAACCTTTAGCCGCTGCGGCTGCTATACTTAATTCACACTCTACGCACCTTTTATGCTATTAGCGTACAGAGTGCCGTACAGTGTACGGACTTTGCGTGCACACGCCGCACTGACGGTACAAAGTACTCACAGTGCGTACACACCCAGAGATACACTTTAAACCTTCTACAGCAATGCAATGCACTAATAATAATACACTTTAAACCTTAGCAGGGCAATGAGCACACGACACCAATTGTGATTTTACCGCTGGGTTCCGACACCACAGTGGATTATTTCTGAAAGGGGGTTTACAATACAAATTATACACTACAATACAAAACAATATAACAGAATAATGGCTACAGGTCAGTGTACATACGTGAGTATATTCGCGTGCGCTTCCCGGTCCGGTCCTCCGTCATCAAATAGATAACGTTGTGAGTCTTGTGTCAGGCCGGGCTGCAGCAGGCTTTATTTATACAAGTCTTCCAAAAGCAATACAATGGATATTGTAATCCCTTTGTCCATTGGACACAGGAATGCACTTTTACAGTACAGGAGAGGTCATTGGTTGATTTGAAAAGGTAGGCGATGTCTTTCTCAACTGCTCTGGTGGGTGGTCTCCTCTGGATTCCCGCCGCATACATAATATACAGTAAATACAGTTTATATTTATATTCTGCTTCTGCACATAACTATCCGCAGGAACATGCGATCTTCCGCAGACCAACACCGGAATGTTACCCTTAAAATACCCTACAGCTGGATACCAAATATCACCTTATAACCTTAGTCTGTCCCCTCTTACCCTGTAAAGGTGAATCCCTTTGTTCTGCAACCATTTAAACAGCTATAACTTTCTGATGTGGTGCAAGGAGACTATGTGTACAATGTGCACTATTTGGATTAAATATGTAATGTGTTTTGATGGCTCTCCATGCGTACATAAACTCTGCCGTAAATACCCATACCACGCACCGATGCGCAGGACCGTGGGAGCGACCATACGCAAATTGCGGATATGTGCACGCACCGCAGAACAGGGCATGTGTGTGCAGTTTGTACGTGATGTGTGTTCTGCAATATTTTTTGCCTTTGACAGTCCACCCTTTGGCAGTAACCAATAACTGCCACTATCTAATCACTAAACAGAAAAATATCAATACAATATCTACAGACGATTGGATGGTCGGAGGAGAGTTGTAGGCGGGAAATGTATGACCTAGTGGGATAGTAAAAAGCATGTATGTATGAATCCATGTCTGAGGGGCATGTATCATTGTGCCGTATATGTTTTAGATAAGCTTCGAGGTATTGCGAAGTATACATTAAATCCTTCTTATCCCGTATTAAGGGTCTGTAAGTGGGCTGACAAACACTACTGAGCTCTTTTCGGCTTCTTGTTCCAACAAATGGGGTGCACATTTAGTTGATGATACATGGAGGGGGAACATATGTGAGTGCTAGTATATGTGGATATCACCTGTCGACTATGTGTGTCATTAACTGAAGGTTGTAGAGATGAAGATAAGACACATATCTAAAATACATTCACATAACATTTACATAAACATTCTTGGGTAGGGCTGATGTCTTTTCCGGATGGGTGTATCTGGGCAGAGGGGGAGACAAAGGAAAAACGGGTGAAAGAAACAGGCCATGGAATTCATTTGCAATCCTTATCATAACACTGTCTCTATGGATGGGTCGTAAATTAAATCTGCTGCTATGACAATGCCCTCGCTCCTTAAACTCATCAAATTTGTGCCGTGCTTGCGCAGCGTCAGAATTCGAACACACCTAAATATCAGGCCAATAATTATAACGACTCCCAGGATACAAAGGAGAAACTTCCCTACACTCATAATAACATTTTGAGCCCACTCTCCTAATCCTGAGAACCAATTTCGTGGGTTCAACCATGAGACCCAGCCAGTCAGTTCATTACTCACATCCGCCATGGTAAGGTTGTGTTTCCTCCTGAACTCCCACTTCAACTGCAAGATATTGTCCATCTTTTGATCGATAATCTCCGTTGGGTCGTCAGTACTGTTCGTAATATACGTACAGCACTTCACCCCATATTGAGTTGCCAGAGTAACACAGTACCCACCTGTCACGGCTGTGATATAATTTAGGACCATCCTGTGCTGAATCAGTTCCTTCTTGTAAGCTTGTAACTCCCTTCCTGTATACCTGAAGGTGTCATCATACATCTCAGTGATATTATCTATCAAGTTCGCTAGCGCATGGATATACCTATAATTTATAATTCCTCTGGCAGTACGGGTGATGTCTAATGCGAGAAGGAATAGAATCCCGGTGGATTTGTGGATCAAATCAGAGGCTACATGCTCTGTTCTATCTATGAGGTGTCTCTTGACGATGTGTTCATAGTGAGTATGAGTATAAGGAGCCTGAGCACTGCGGTGAATATCTTTCATCTTATCATGGGTTATGGTCATGACCTCTGGCAACACTCTTCCAACATAACACAATCCCTCTGAGTTCGGGGCAAGCCACTTATACGCCTTCCTCCCACATATGAAATAGGCATCATCGGGGAGAACATAGGGGACAGAATATAACATTACCATATTACAAACTTTCCAAGTGAAAAACCCAATCCCTAGTTCTCCTATCTGCTCAGTACAAGTATCAGGCTGGATGATATGAGCACCGTACCCTGGTGATACTTCTCCAACCCACATGGTCTTGCTTCCTCGAGTATACCTATACCGAAAATACCTTCCACTGTTGGCTATTTGGCGTACAAGTTCAGAGTCTATGGGTATCCTATCAGCTCTGTGCGAAAAGGTCATTGTCTGGTTATTCCACGTCACTTCCCAATTTCCCGGTTTTCGGTAATTGGAAATATTGAAACATAATAAGGATCTATCTACATGATACTGGTGGAGCTTCAAGCTAGGGGCCCCAGAAACACTGAATTTCTTGTCCACCGGTCTCCCACCCCGTAATTCGAGTACCTCATCTATTGCTAAAGGTTACGGTACTAATCCTGACTTTCTCTGACCTTGAGGTACTTGTGAGCACACCCAGCATTCTGTCTGGTTTAAGACCTTACCCTCTAGTGAGTGGTAATCACTCAATGGATGACGGTCCATGTCGATATTAAGGCTGGACTGACATCTCTGGATGCACCCATCCTCAACTATATTCTCACAATCCCTACAAATACAATATTCATCAGACAATAACCCCTCACAGTGCCTCCGAGCTCCCTGACTACCAGAGCGCTTACTGATGCCAGCCTTTACTGAAGTGATGTGCTGCTCCTGTGATCCTACAAATTCATACTTGCCATCAGAACCCATTCCAGATCCCTGCTCGACCTCTCTGGGACCCTCACAAAAACAAACTGTTCTTATCAAAACCAGAGTTACTAATAGAACCCGAAACGCAGTCTCTTGTGATCGATCCATTTCGTTTAGGGAAAGGAGGAAAATAAGAAGGGGAAAAGACAGGAAAATGCAGGGGGAGGTGAAAAAAAAATTATACTACAACCGTTCTAGATCTGTGCTTGGATGCCCTTCAACAGTCCTGCCTCTCAACCTTCCCGGAACAGACACTCCAGTGATACGAGGTTCTCTACACTCTGCTCTTTGTCACGAGTTCTCTCCGGGTCAGCGGCCTTTCTGTAGGGAACATAAATCTTGCATTTCAATGTGTTTAACTGTTGTGTATTATCAGTTGTGTGAAGTAAACCATCTGTGGAAAGTGAAAAGAGAGGGGAAATAATAAAAAGAAAATTTGTCAGATTTGCGTTCACCATCAGGCTGTCACACCATCATGTATATCGGTATCTATGCACAGTCTCCCTTCACCAGTATTCCCATTCTCCACCCTTTGTGCATGACCAGGCACACTGATACTGGTGTCCCTATGCTGGTGAGATATACTGGGTTTGGGCAGAACTCTGAAAAGACCGAGTAGGCATGTGACGTTTGAACTGTAATCCTGTCGGTGAACGTAAGAGATGAAGAGGAAACTTTGAAGACAAATCACAGAGTTTAGTAACAGATAAGTTTGTAGAGGCAAAAAAGATTTTACAAAGTTTGACATCTGGATTGGGCACTACGGGGAATGATTCCCTAATCGGTCTGTTCCCCTAAAAAAAAATTCTATGTGTGTTATATCTTTACTGGGACTATCCCAGCCATCAATCCAGTGTCTTGTCCATTCTAAGTTCATAGGGAACCCGGTATCTTTGAGATAATTTCCTCTACCTGTGATGGACATGCATCTAGAACAGTGAAATGCAACATTAGTCTTCGTGGGTATCTAACATATTTTGTGCTTCCTGGGTGGGAGCACGCTATATGTATACCATCTCTAACAAAACTCCTGTTAAGTTACTTAGAGGTCACTTCTGCTAGAGAGAGAAGCAGAAGTTTAGAGGCCTCCTCCTAACCCCAGCAAGTTCTGTCAAAAGGGTAAAGTTGCATTTATTCTGTTCTTCCCATTAACAGAATCTGTGTTTTCTATATGGCTCGTGATTCCTTACTATGGGGGTCATTCCGAGTTGTTCGCTCGGTAAATTTCTTCGCATCGCAGCGATTTTCCGCTTAGTGCGCATGCGCAATGTTGCACTGCGACTGCGCCAAGTAAATTTGCTATGAAGTTAGGAATTTTACTCACGGCTTTTTCATCGTTCAGGCGATCGTAATGTGATTGACAGGAAGTGGGTGTTTCTGGGCGGAAACTGGCCGTTTTATGGGTGTGTGTGAAAAAACGCTACAGTTTCTGTGAAAAACGCGGGAGTGGCTGGAGAAACGGAGGAGTGTCTGGGCGAACGCTGGGTGTGTTTGTGACGTCAAACCAGGAACGACAAGCACAGAACTGATCGCAGATGCCGAGTAAGTCTGGAGCTACTCAGAAACTGCTAAGAGAGGTGTAATCGCAATATTGCGAATACGTCGTTCGCAATTTTAAGATGCTAAGATTCACTCCCAGTAGGCGGCGGCTTAGCGTGAGTAAATCTGCTAAAAACAGCTTGCGAGCGAACAACTCGGAATGAGGGCCCATATGTCCCTTGATCCCGTCTATGTGTTTAATAACGTGGCTTGTTTTCTCTGTCTAGGGGTCTATATTGGCTATGTGTTCTACTATACCTACAATCTCTGGCAAAATGCCCTTCCTTCCTACAAGTGTAGCATATCCTAGGTCCTTTCCCAAACAACAGGGGTCCGGGTTTTCGGCTGATGGGGTTTTGCCGTAAGGGCCTGTATACTTACTGTCATCAGTTTTTCCCCCTGTGACTCCCTGTGTTTAATAATGATGTCCCTATCATGCTCGACAGCGGACTCTCTCAATGCAGCCACTGAGATACCTCTCCAGTTTGGTAGAGAGGTCTGTACCCTTGTTCTGAGTGCCTTCTTCAACCCGTCCATTAATACTGAAACAGCTACCTCCCTATGATGTGCATTGTCTCTAATGTCCTCGATCCTAGTGTATCTAGTCATTTCCTGCAGTGCTCGATGGAAATATTCGGATGCCGTTTCACCTTCCTTTTGTCTTATGGAAAAGATTTTATTCCATTTGACAACAGTAGGGAAATATATTCCTAACTGCAGATTGATTTGTCGTACCTTCTCCTGAGTGTACTCATCAGTGATAGGTACTTCTTCGTCTAAATTGCAATCAGTTGTGAACTTCGCGGGGTCAATATTGGAGGGTAAACATATCCGAAGCACTGTTCGCCAATCTTTGTTTGTGGGTTCGGTGGCGTTACCTAACTCTTTAATGAATCTCTGGCATGCGACTAGATCCTTTCTGGGATCGGGAAATTCTGACATAATTGACCTCAATTCTGTCCGGGACCAGGGACAATGCATGGCAATGTTCCTGATGGGAGTGACTCCCTGAGCGTCAGTCTTCCCATTGGGGACTGCAATCACCCTGACAGGATTTAATTAAATTACATCATTCTGGTTTGATTCAACAATGTGGGGTGCTATGGTTTCTGCATAATGTACGGTACCGTACTTACCTGTGGACACGACCTCACTTATCCCTCCGCTAGGGGGCCTGACTACTGCTCTTGATGGTTGGGCCGTGCCCACCTGAGTGTCTTGTATGGTGGCTGCTAGAGAGAGTGCCGATATCGTGCTGGGCTCATCTTCTTGTTCGCAGTCCTGGGGAAAATTTAAAACGGGGTACAACTGGCAAGGGTTAGGGTTAGTACATTTTGCAATTACACTCTTATTCTGTACCAATGTATCATTGCCTGTAGCCATTTTCTCCCCAACAATATATGGTGGTGGTGGTGCCGTCGCCATTGTTTTCCCGCTAGGTTTGGAACCTGCTGCGCGAGCTAATTCCTTTTGCATATCCCCCTCCTGTTGCCATAAATTTAAACAGTCTGTATGTTTAATCCTTTGTTTCTTGGATTTTATCAGACATATCCTTAACCTTAAGTTCTGTAATACCTCTGGTTCAAAGCTGCCCACTCTAGGGAATGGTACCCTATCATTGTTGGTCATACATATCCACTCATTGCATAAAACTTCTGTGTGTGAACCATATTTTTCACACATGATAAACCTTGCTGAGCCTTTTGGCCATAATTCTGCCTGAACCCTGTCTAAACGTCTCTTACTTGAGCAACTGGCTCCCATATTTGTGGGTCTCTTCTAATACCTTTTAAAAAATTCCCACAAACACCAAAATACTCAATATAAGTAGACGGTGGAAGTATACCTGAGCGCCTTCCACTCGCTCGCGCCCACGCTGGCCAATACAACGATATGCTGTTGATAGCAGATCGCAATGTACCCAACTTAGGGCTCCTATCAGACCTTACACCGTAATTTCTTTCGGTGGAAGTTCTGTTTGGAATATTTTCCTGAGAGAGGCAGTGAAAATTTCCTTTACGGTATCTTTCAACTGGAATTGTTTGTAGGGTGAAAAACAGAGAAATTAGATAACTATCCTTCACCCTTTCCAGTGAAGCCCACCAGGGAGATTTCCCGAAGTTATCAAAGAAAAACCCCTCTTTCTATACAATCACGTCTGCATATGCTCTTCCACAGCAAATGTGACACAATAATATCACGTTGCGCTATGCAGAACAAACGGACATGTGATGCAATAGAACAGCCTATAGATACTAGTTATCTATATGCCCTACGATTGTTGTAGACCACCTAGTAGACCACCTAGTAGACCACCTAGAGTTGTATGGGATACCACTCAGTCCACCAAGACCACCTAGTCCACTTTTTTTAATAACGCAGGGTTGCGAACCCTACGCCACCGGGTCTCTACTAACCCAGTGTGTACACCTAGACCACCTAGCAGTCCACCTAGTCCACCTAGTTCTTGGGTTCAGTATCCAATCACTTCTGCACTCGCTCACTCAGATACACTTTATTTTTCTGTACAGAAAATTTTCATTGAGACAAGCAGCTTTACTCCCAGAGGCAATACAGTAAATAAGGGTTTTATACTAAATTTTGGAAAACTGGGCAATCTTGTGTTATTGTAGCGTGGCTACTGTCCCACCTTTAAACTAAACGAACTATCGTGTGGTTTTATTATGTACACACAACGCTACGCAAGCTTGCGTAATTACGCAACCGTGCGTACCTTTATGCCACGTGTGCGGCCTTGCGCTACGTGCATGTTTTGTGTACGCTGTCCTCACGTTCCGTACCACGTGTACCAATGTGCGGACGCAATAAAACAACTCACACAATTTCTATAAATGTGAGCAATATTAACTATAATCGCTCACTTAACACGCCACACAGTTTCTTTTCTGTATAAACCCTTATAACTAGGCCAGACTGTGTTTGTGTTTTACACTTATTTCCTTAATATTTATATTATGAATCTAGTAATCTTAATGTTATGGCAACAATGTGGGAGAGTATGCACAGAGTATGGGTGTACGCTTTTGTTGTGTACGCATTTGGCGCCAAAAATAAATTCACAGATTTTAAACAGCTTTTTTCCTGCTTACCTTACGAGTTCTTACCAGCATCCCTACAAACCATACAGAGCAGACACCATCTAATCAGCAATTAAGTAGGGTTTTCAGTGCATCCACCGACCTAGAAAAGGATACGTAGGATCCCTGTCCACCCTTATGCTGATAGATTAAGTCTGCTTGTGACCTGTTAAGCAGTAAAAATGTGGAAAATCGGACGATGCCCCCAATCGATAATGCTGATTATCTTTACAGGAATAAAAGCTATACCTTAAACACACTGTAAATACACTTTAAACCTTTAGCCGCTGCGGCCGTATACTTAATTCACACACTACGCACCTTTTACACTATTAGCGTACAGAGTCCCGTACAGTGTACGGACTTTGCGTACACACGCCGCGCTGACGGTACAAAGTACTCACAGCGTGTACACACCCAGAGATACACTTTAAACCTTCTACAGCAATGCAATGCAATAATAATAATACACTTTAAATCTTAGCAGGGCAATGAGCACACGACACCAATTGTGATTTTACCGCTGGGTTCCGACACCACAGTGGATTATTTCTGAAAGGGGGTTTACAATACAAATTATACACTACAAAACAAAACAATATAACAGAATAATGGCTACAGGTCAATGTACATACGAGTATATTCGCGTGCGCTTCCCGGTCCGGTCCTCCATCATCAAATAGATAACGTTGTGAGTCTTGTGTCAGGCCGGGCTGCAGCAGGCTTTATTTATACAAGTCTTCCAAAAGCAATACAATGGATACTGTAATCCCTTTGTCCATTGGACACAGGAATGCACTTTTACAGTACAGGAGAGGTCATTGGTTGATTTGAAAAGGTAGGCGATGTCTTTCTTAACTGCTCTGGTGGGTGGTCTCCTCTGGATTCCCGCCGCATACATAATATACAGTAAATACAGTTTATATTTATATTCTGCTTCTGCACATAACTATCCGCAGGAACATGCGATCTTCCGCAGACCAACACCGGAATGTTACCCTTAAAATACCCTACAGCTGGATACCAAATATCACCTTATAACCTTAGTCTGTCCCCTCTTATCCTGTAAAGGTGAATCCCTTTGTTCTGCAACCATTTAAACAGCTATAACTTTCTGATGTGGTGCAAGGAGACTATGTGTACAATGTGCACTATTTGGATTAAATATCTAATGTGTTTTGATGGCTCTCCATGCGTACATAAACTCTGCCGTAAATACCCATACCATGCGCCGATGCGCAGGACCGCGGGAGCGACCATACGCAAATTGCGGATATGTGCACGCACGGCAGAACAAGTGCACGCGCAGAGGGCATGTGTGTGCAGTTTGTACGTGATGTGTGTTCTGCAATATTTTTCAACTTTGACACCTTAAATGACTTTGGGAGGCACTGATAGCCTCCCAAAGTCATTTAAGTGCTGGATCCGCTGTCCAATCACCCACACGCGGCGCTGGAAGTGGCGGCTGGTCCCGGCAGTGACTGCCTTTGCAACTAGCCGGGAGGCCGGGTACAGCAGCGGTGGCCCTGGCAGGAGTGACTGCGGCTCTGGTGGCCCTGGCAGCAGTGAGTGCAGCTCTTCCCTCTCCTTCCTCCTCCGCTAGCTCCGTCCTCCCGCAGCAGCATAATAACCAGGTCGGTCACACACACACTCTCTCTCTCTCTCTCTCTCTCTCCTTTTCCCCCTCCTGTGGATTACTTCAGTAACGAAGTTTGTAAGTATAATTTTCATTTTTACAGGTACCCCTATTGGATTCTACATGGACAAGTGGACTTGATCGGCGTGGTATGTAGGTAAGTATGTGTGAGTGTGTAAGTGTGTTTTAATACATTTTTACTTTCAAGGTGTGGGTGTTGTATTTTTATTTCAGTATTTTTATTGTTGTAGAACTACAGGTACCAGCGGTCCCGTTATTTCCCCGCATGCTGGTACTTGAGGTTCTCCAAGTAACAGCAAGCGGGGGAAGCTTGCTGGGCCTTGTAGTTCCACAACAAAAAACAAGGGGAGTAATTCCAAGTTGATCGCAGCAGGACATTTTTTAGCAATTGGGCAAAACCATGTGCACTGCAGGGGGGGGGCAGATATAACATTTGCAGAGAGAGTTAGATTTGGGTGGGTTATTTTATTTCTGTGCAGGGTAAATACTGGCTGCTTTATTTTTACACTGCAATTTAGATTGCAGATTGAACTCACCACACCCAAATCTAACTCTCTCTGCAAATGTTATATCTGCCTCCCCTGCAGTGCACATGGTTTTGCCCAATTGCTAACAAAGTTCCTGCTGCGATCAACTCAGAATTACCCCCAATATTCTTTTTTTTACACACTTATGGCTATCAGCCCGGCACCCACCACCCAGGGGTGCTGGGGACAGCCTCGGGCTTCACCCCTGGCCCTTGGGTGTCTGGAGGGGGGGACCCCTACATAAATGTGTCCCCCAGCTGTGGCATTATGTCCCTGGCTAGTGGAGCCCCGTGCTGGTTTTAAAAATACGGGGAACCCCTACATCTTTTGTACCCCGTATTTTTGGAACCAGGACCTGACTAAGAGCCCGGTGCTGGTTGTCTAAATACGAGGAACTCCTGTCCAGTTTTTTCCCCAGTATTTAAACAAGCAGGACCGGCTCAAAGAGCTCAAGGCTGGTTATGCTTAGGAGGGGGGACCCCACGCAATTTTTTTACATTTTTTAACCCATTAAGACCCTAGTCCATTAAGTTAATGGAAGCCCTGGACAACAAAATTGCATTCATGTCCTCCTCCCACATAGGACTGAGATGCAAATTAGTGGCGGAGGGCTGGGTCAGATGATGTGGGTGAGTTTGTAAGCCATTGGCGGTGGCAGCTGCATTGACTCAGAGGCAGTAGCGGGCATTGGCTCGGCGGCGGTAGGGGTCATCGTCAGGTTTCGGCGGACATTATGGCTGTAGTGCCTCACCAGCCACTGACCTCACTGCGCACCACTGATACAGATATACATACATTTATATTATTAACAGGTTATACAACACATGCAAATATCAAACACACAGTTATTTTCATACTAGTTACCAGTCCATCAAAATGACGGAACAACATAACAGTAATGTCAGCGCCAGCAGCTGTGCGTGCCCAAATACGCACAGTGTATATTCACCCGAGACAGAGGGGGAAGGGGCATGCCAGCAGTTCACAGAGCGCTGGGCATGCCCCCTTAGTGATGAAAACGGGGAAGTGGCTCGCAATTGCGGCACTCCCTCAAAGCCATGCCCCTTTTTAATAAACCACACCACTAGGTATGATCTAGTGGCTGGCAGCGCAAAAAAAAACAAAAACAAAACTTTAATTCCCCCCATAGAAGTGAGGAGCAGCATTATTCTTTTATTATATAGGATCATATACAGATATAGTTGTGGCCAAAAGTTTTGCATCACTAGTGCAAAATGTTTTTTTGTACTTTAGACAGAAATTCGAGGCAATTTGACTGAACTATGTGTATGTTACTGTTGTTAGGGAATTTATTTTGCTACTCTGTGGTAACAGTCCTATTTTCATTTGATTGATAGTTATCTTGATTTTTATCTAAGAGTAGGAATAAACCCAATAGCCATGAACTAGTTTTCTATTAAATACTTTTATTTTCTCAATTTTTGGGCAATACAAAATGTATTTTTGCAGTGTATATATTAAAAGAAAGGTAAAGAGATATCTGAACATTGATTAGTATTTAGTCATCACAGCCGCACAGAGCTTAAGAAATGACAAAACCGGTTTCTCTAGAAGAGCAGGCGAGATTCATTGAATTCAGACTCCTACAGTTAGCCCCTCTTTTTGTTGTTGGCCTCTTTTTTGAGATGTTACCCAACCTTGTGCCAAAAAATAGGATTTTAATTACCTACTGGTAAATCCTTTTCTCGTAGTCCGTAGAGGATTCTGGGGATCCATTTAGTACCATGGGATATAGACAGGTCCACTAGGAGCCATGGGCACTTTAAGAAATTGATAGTGTGGGCTGGCTCCTCCTCTATGCCCCTCCTACCAGACTCAGTCTAGGAAACTGTGCCCGAGGAGATGGACATACTTTAAGAGAAGGATATAAAAGGCTAGTGGTGAGACTCTGAACCAGCACACACAAACAAGAGGAAAGCTATGCTAACCAAACTTGGAACAGCAACAGCTGAACCAACAACAATACTTAACCAAGTAACAGTGCAGAACAAAGGAAGCACCGGGCGGGCGCCCAGTATCCTCTATTTTCTCTTACGTCCTAGAGGATACTGGGGATCCATTTAGCACCATGGGGAAATACCAAAGCTCCCAAACTGGGTGGAGAGTGCTGAGGGTCCTGCAGAACTGATTGACCAAACTGAAGGTCCTCAGAGGCCAAGGTATCGAACTTATAGAACTTTGTAAACGTGTTCGAACCTGACCAAGTAGCCGCTCGGCATAGCTGTAAGGCCGAGACACTGCGGGCAGCCTCCCAAGAAGTACTCACTGACCTAGTACAGGGCCTGTACAGATTTTGGAATCTGCAATCCTGCCGTGGAATAAGCATGCTGGATAGTGAGCCTGATCCAGCGTGCAATTGACTGCTTTGAAGCAGGACACCCAATCTTATTGGGATCGTAAAGAACAAACAGCGAGTCCGATTTCCTGTGACGAGCTGTTCTTTTTACATACACCTTCAAAGCCCTTACAACATCCAAAGACTTTGAAGTAACAGAGGTGTCGGTAACAACTGGAACCACAATTAGTTGGTTGATGTGAAACGCAGACACCACTTTAGGAAGAAATTGCTGACGAGTCCTGAGTTCAGCTCTGTCCTCATGGAAAATTAAATAGGGGCTCTTGTGAGACAACGCCCCCAGCTCCGACACTCGTCTTGCTGAAGCCAAAGCCAACAGTGTGACAGTTTTCCACATAAGATATTTTACGTCTACCTCCTGTAATGGTTCAATCCAGTTTGGAGTAACTGCAGCACCAAATTGAAATCCCAAGGTGCCGTGGGAGGCACAAAGGGAGACTGGATATGCAGAACCCCTTGCAAGAACGTCTAGACCTCAGGGAGAGACGCCAATTGTTTCTGAAAGAAAATGGACAAGGCCGAAATCTGGACTTTTATGGAGCCCAGACGTAGGCCCACATCCACACCCAACTGCAGAAAAAGCAGATGAAATTACACGGCAGAATATTTTCTGCTCTCACACCAAGAGACGTATTTCTTCCAAATACGGTGGTAATGTTTAGACATTACCCCCTTCCTGGCTTGGATCATAGTCGGAATGACCTTGTCAGAGATGCCTCTCCTGGCTAGAATCAGCCATTCAACTTCCATGCCGTCAAACGTAGCCGTGTTAAGTCTTGATAGACGAACGACCCCTGTTGCAGGAGATCCTCGCGAAGAGGTAGAGCCCACAAATCTTCCAGGAGCATCTCCAAAAGGTCCGCGTACCAGGCTCTTTTTGGCCAGTCTGGAGCAATGAGAATTGCTTGAACTTTTTCCCTTTTTATTATTTTCAGAATTCTTGGGATCAGCGGAAGTGGAGGGAACACGTACACCATCTGATAGACCCATGGAGTTGTCAGAGCATCCACTGCTACTGCCTGTGGGTCTCTCGACCTGGAACAATACCGCTTGAGCTTCTTGTTGAGACGAGAGGCCATCATGTCGTTTTGTGGACATCCCCATCGACGTGTCAAACACTTGAACACCTCCGGGTGAAGGCCCCACTCCCCCGGGTGCAGGTCGTGTCTGCTGAGGAAGTCTGTTTCCCATTTGTCTACTCCCGGGAATAAAGACTGCCAACAACGCCACAGCGTGTTTTTCTGCCCAAGGGAGAATTCTTGATACCTCTGACATTACTGCTCTGCTTTTCGTTCCACCCTGTCGGTTTACGTATGTTACTGCCGTCACATTATCTGACTGAACTTGAATGGCCCGATCTTGAAAAAGATATGAAGCCTGCAGAAGGGCGTTGTATATAGCCCTGAGTTCCACAATGTTGATTGGAAGGACGACTTCCTGACTTGACCATCTTCCTTGAAACTGCACCCCCTGGGTGACTGCTCCCCAACCTCCGAGTCTTGCATCTGTGGTTAGCAGAATCCAATTCTGAATCCCGAACCATTGGTCCTCGATTAGGTGAGATGTCTGTAGCCACCACAGAAGGGAGATCCTGGCCTTTGGCGACAGACGGATCCTCTGGTGCATGTGAAGATGCGATCCGGACCATTTGTCCAACAGATCGAGCTGGGCCTCGCATGAAATCTTCTGTACTGAAGCGCCTCGTAAGAAGCCACCATTTTCCCCAGATGGCGAATGCATAGATGCACCGATATCCGGGTTGGCGTCAGGACATCCCGAACCATCGACTGGATTACCAATGCCTTTTCCAACAGAAGAAAAACTTTCTGCGACTCTGTGTCCAGTATCATTCCCAGAAATGGGAGCTTCCGAGTTGGCTCAAAGTGAGATTTCAGAAGATTTAGAATCCACCCGTGATCCAGGAGTAGTTTGGTTGTGAGGCCAATGCTGTTCAACAACCTCTCCCTGGACGATGCCTTTATCAGAAGATCGTCCAGGTATGGAATTATGTTCACTCCCTGCTTGCCATCACCTTGGTGAACACCCTCTGTGCTGTGGAGAGACCAAATGGCAGGGCCTGGAACTGGTAGTGACAGTCCTGTAGTGCAAAGCGTAGATAAGCCTGGTGAGGTGGTCAGATCATAATATGAAGGTACGCATCGTTGAAATCCAGAGACACTAGGAATTCCCCCTCCTCCAGACCTGAGATCACTGCTCTCAGAGACTCCATCTTGAATTTGAACACTCAGAAGTACGGATTCAACGATTTTAGATTCAAAATCAGTCTTACCGAACCGTCCAGTTTCGGTACCACAAACAAGTTGGAATAATATCCCTTGTTTCGGAGATAAGGTGGAACTGGAACAATGACCTGAGTCTGTACCAATTTTTGAATGGCATCCTGTAAGGTTACACTTGCCTCTTGTGAAGCTGTAAGCCTGATTTGAAGAATTTGTGAGGAGGGAGATCCTGAAACTCCAGTCTGTAGCCCTGGGAAATAAGATCTATGACCCAGGGATCCTGGCATGATGTTGTCCAGATGTGACCGAACTTTTTTAGTCGGCTCCCACCTGCCAGTCTTCCAGGCATCGCGGTCCACCGTCATGCAGAAGGCTTTGAGGAAGCAGAACTGGAGCTCTGTTCCTGAGAACCGGCAGTTGCTGGCTTACCTCTTGCGCCTCTGTAGAAGATCCTCTGGCTTTTCCCTTAAATTTGGCAGTCCGAAAAGACTGTAGAGTAGGTGCTGAGTAGGTCTTCCTGGTTGGGGGAGCTGCAGAAGGAAGATATGTGGACTTACCCGCAGTAGCTTTGGAGATCCATTTGTCTAGTTCATCTCCAAATAAGGCCTCTCCTGTGAAGGGTAGACCTTCCACGCTTTTTCTGAAGTCCGCGTCCGCAGTCCACTGGTGTAACTATAAGCCCCTGCGTGCTGACACTGCCATAGCAGTGGTGCGTGCATTAAGCAAACCTACTTCTTTTATGGCTTCCACCATAAAGTTCGCAGAGTCCTGTATATGTTGCAGGAGTAACACAATCTCCCCCCTAGATAAGGAATCCAACCCTTCAGTGAGGTTACCCGACCATTTAGCAATGGCTTTAGTAATCCACACACATGCTATAGTGGGTCTCTGAGCCACCCCAGCAGCTGTGTACAAGGATTTGAGTGTAGTCTCAATTTTACGATCTGCCGTATCTTTCAGGGAGGCTGTACCAGGGATGGGTAACACAATATTCCGTGACAACCTGTACACAGATGCATCCACTATCGGTGGACTTTCCCATTTTTTCCTATCCTCAGGAGGAAAAGGAAAAGATGAGAGTAACCTTTTAGGGATTTGAAATTTCTTATCAGGATTAACACATGGTTCTTCAAACAGGGTATTCAATTCCTTTGACACTGGAAAAGTGACTGAGGACTTCTTTTTTACATTAAAATAAGATTCCTCACACTCCTCTGTCACCATATCAGGAATTAGTAGCACGTCTCTGATAGCTTCTATAAGAGCCTCAATTCCCTGTTACAGAGCAGCCTCCCCCCTTCTGAATCCACCTCCCCCTCCTCTATGTCTGACCCCTCAGCGTCAGAGTCAGACTGCAGGATATGGGCCAGAGTTCGTTTTTGTGGGCAAATGGCAGGGGACTGAGTCGCTTGTTTGGGGACTGAGTTTCTGTTCATAATCTCATCCACAGACTGTCTTAAGTATTGCGTCTCTTTCTCATTGCGGGACAATTTATTAGAGATATTGGAAATCATTCCTATAATGGAATCCAGCCACACTGGTTCAGCCCCGCTAGCCTGGGAAGGTACACTACACTGAGCACATAGCAATGAGCTCCCTCTGGAAGAGGAACACTCTGCTGTACATGAAACACACTTTTTGCCTGACATATTGTAAATGTGACAGCACACACACACACACACAGGAAAGGTTAAAAGCACAATTAACCCACAAAGAGCACTTCCAGGGAGACACAGAGATATTTTGGAGCCAGCACACCGCACACTTATTGCTAATGCTAAACTTAGCCGCGTCGCAGACTAAGTACCAAGATTAGTACCCAGATTAGTACACTAATAATCGCTTCCCCCCTGCTATGACCCCCTGGTACCGCTGAGGTAATCTGAAGTCACTCCGGAGGAGCTGCGCATCCCTGTCAGTCAGCGTCTGTATCCACTGCAGAGGGAAAATGGCGCTGGTGAGTTGCTGGATCCGGTCATAGTGAAGCCCCGCCCCTTCAATGGCACGGTCTTCCCGCTTTTTTTATACTGGCTGAGGTAATTTGTGCTTAAAATGGAGACAGAACCGTTTTAAGGCTTTGTTTGCCAGTGTGGGTACTGTGTACAGCGTACTGAGACGCAGTTGTGTACTGAGTCTGGAGACGAAATCCGCCCTGGTTAGAAGCTGTGCCTCTCCATACCCTCATGCCGCCATAATGACCGGTGAACCGCTAACCGGCACGCCGGCTTAGTATTCACCACTCTTCACTCTTCTGGCTCTGTTAGGGGTGGCGGCGTGCTGCGGAAGTGTACGCTCGCCATGGTGGGGCTTGCGAATAGTTCCCTCAGGAGTTAGTGTCCTGTCAGCGGGGAATGGGACCATTAATCCTTCAAGAGGTTGGGCAAGTCCCACGAAGCAGGCAGGCTGGTGCCATCTAGTCCTGCCTGAAAATAACAAACAGAAAAATAAATGCAGAAAACTCTTCAGGAGCTTCCATAAGCGTGACCGCCTCATTCTTGTCTTGAGTATTGTGATGTATTTTGCTGCATTCATTATTCCTTCCATGATTTGAAGATGTACAACATCAGCAGCTGACATGATTCCCTAGACCAGTGGTTCTCAAACTCGGTCCTCAGGACCCCACACAGTGCATGTTTTACAGGTAACCCAGCAAGTGCACAGGTGTATTAATTACTCACTGACACATTTTAAAAGGTCCACAGGTGGAGCTCATTATTTCACTTGTGATTTTGTGAGGAGACCTGCAAAACATGCACCGTGTGGGGTCCTGAGGACCGAGTTTGAGAACCTGTGCCCTAGACCATGACTTTTACCGGATGCTTCACAGTCATGGTTAGACACTGGAGATGAAATTCTATATGTGTGGAAATTGTTATAGTTTTTTTCTTGCTTATTTGCCGTATAGGTAGAAGTGACTTTGATCACTAAAAATGACTTCATGCCATTGTTCAATGATCCGGAAACTTTTTCTGCAGTGGCTTTCTCCTTGTCCTCTATCCTTTGAGACCAATCTTCTGAAAGTCTTTGAAATATCATTCATGCTGACATTTTAACATCCAATTTTACTTTTTCCAGCCGTGTGGAGAAGAAATCTGGAGACGTCAAGTAATGTTTAGGCTAATGCACTGCAAAATGCGTTCTTGACGAAGTAGTCTTCCTTAGCCTCCTAGATCTTGGCACACCATCTGTAGATATGGTCCCCTTAAAAATGGCATCCTAGCAACAGTGGACCTTGTTACAATTGATCTTCCAGAGTACTTCTCTTTGGTGAGCATGACCTGAACACGGTTTTCTTTGCCAACGTGTCAGAGGCTTCATTGCTCACAACACATGGAGAGAATTTACTTCAAATACGTAAAAACAGCATGCAACTGTGTTTGTTTCAATGCAATTTTCTGGATATATATCCACCGCACTCAAATATCCACTGTGCCAGTGGTATGTGACCACTGTGGTAAGTGATTTTATTATTTAAGTGTTGTGGTCACATACCACTGGCACCACAGATGTATGAGTGCTGTGGATTAAAGCCTATTGCTTATATAACATTTTTGTGGTCACACTTACTCCTGCACCCATATTTTACATATGTAAGCCAAATGTCAGATATTCCCCAGGTGTTCATTAACTGATATGCTTAGATCTGGTTCTGTCTCTTTAAATGAGTGGGACAGGGCCTAAACCAATGATAGACGCATACTGTGTATTTAAAATCCATATTATGCCTGAGCCAGAGCAATGCTCAGATTATTGAAAGTTAATGTAGGGAGTGACCAATAGGGAATGGCCGTGAAGGGGCTGGTCAGCTTAACAAATAATTGCAATATTTTGGAACTAACATTCCCTGAATTCAGATGAATTACAGTTTGGAGTGTAATTAGACGACTGCTGAGTTTGTATGATTTATACAACTCTTCCTTCATGTCACACACGTTTGTTTGTTTGTTTGTTTGTTTGTTTGTTTGACTTGATGTGTAGAGAATTCAACCAAAGCACTCTGGTTTGCTGAATAAGATGCCACATTTGTTGAGCGCATCAGCCACTGATGTGCATCAGCCACTGAGAGGTGGAGCAAGGGTATTCCTGGAGAAGTATCAATAAACGCACCAGTAAGTCTAATCTTGTGGAGGGACACATTTTGCGCTTTGTCAGAGAGCATATTTCTAGGAACACTTTCTCCAATGTATCTAAAAGTTTCAAAAAGGTTCGTTGGGTCGATAGTAACTAGGTCGACAGTCATTAGGTCGACCACTATTGGTCAACAGTGACTAGGTCGACACATGAAATTGATCGACACGGTCATTAGGTTGACCTGGATAAGGTCGACATGGAAAAAGGACAACATGAGTTTTTAAAAACAATTTGGTGTAGTTTTCTTCGTAAAGTGAGCGGGAACCCCAATTAGTACACCGTGTCACCTCGCACGCTTCGGGCAAGGTGCCTCGCTCTGCCGCGCTCGGCACAGGTTACTATTCCTGATCATAGTCTACGTGGATCGTAAAGTATGAAAAAGTTTTTTTTTAAATTACAAAGTGAAAAACTCATGTCGACCTTTTCATGTGTTGACCTTTGCCTGTCACAACTGAGGGCCTGAGTTGACGGGAGGCAACCTCAGTTGTAGGGGCTGAGATGTAACGGAACCTGGGAGGTTGTATCAGACCCCTAGACATGTAAGTAACATGTAGAATAACTGCCCGAAGGCGTGACCACGACAACCAGGATAAAAGTCAATGATGTTTATTATGACAAACTCCGTAACACAGCAGAAAATAAGAAAACATAAAAGTCAGCAGGGCAATAATACAGTTCCTGGGTACTACAGGGTGGCAAGGGCCACAGGCACTGGTAGTGTGAGACAGTTCTAATAATCTTCTAGTTGGAAAGTCCTTACCAGGCCTGACTGTAGAAATGGAGAGAACCCAGGATCGTACCAGCTGGTGTTCCAGGAAAGGCTGGGCTGCTGAAGGTAAAACGGCTGCTGTGGATACTGGCTGGAACCAGACTGTTGTTGGTACGGAGTGGATACTGGCTGGAACCAGTTAAATAATAAACGAACTTGAGAGCGATGAAATAATAATACCGGTGGAGAGTGGTAAACTGCAGAAAGGACACCGGCCCTTTAAGGGAAGCTGTACACTGCTGGAAGCTGGGCTGGAAGCAGGTGATTGACTTGAGAGCGATGAAATAATAATACCGGTGGAGAGTGGTAAACTGCAGAAAGGACACCGGCCCTTTAAGGGAAGTTGTACACTGCTGGAAGCTCGGCTGGAAGCAGGTGATTGCTGTAGCTGGAAACAGGTGAGTCCAGAATGGATCGGAGAGTCAGGCTACACCGCAGATGGAATGCTGGTGCGGGTCTCTATAGCAGAAGTCTGGAGACAGGAGCTGGAACCTGGAAGACAACCACAGGAGAGAGACAAACTGGAACTAGGTTAGACAACCAAAGCACTGACGCCTTCCTTGTTCAGGCACAGCTTACTTATACCTGCAGCAAGGAAGGGGTTGGCTAGGCAATTATGCAAATCAACAATACAGACAGCAGATTGGTGGAAATGATCAGATGACAGAAACCAAGATGGCTGCGCCCATGCAGACACTTGGAGGGAAGTTTGGTTTGTAATCCATGTGAGAATTGAAACAGTAATGGCGACGCCGGCCACAGGAGACAGGAGACGCCAGACTGACAAGCGCACATTTAACCACGCGGGCACAGCGGAGGCCGCGGCTGATGAAATCACCACTCTGACATTCTGCATGTGGAAACTCAGAAACAGCGGGATCCGGTCCTGGAATGCTGAGCCAGCCTTAGGAGGCATCTGAAGGGTAAGTAATGGCGTCCAGATACCCGGATCGTGACAGCACCCCCCCCTTTAGGAGTGGCCCCAGGACACTTCTTAGGCTTTAAAGGAAACTTTGCGTGGAAATTTCGGACCAAGGCAGGAGCATGGACGTCTGAGGCATTGGTCCAAGAGCGTTCTTCAGGACCATAGCCCTTCCAGTCAATGAGGTATTGTAACTGACCGTAACGGAAACGTGAGTCCAAAATCTTGGCCACCTCGTACTCGACTCCCCGTTGAGTCTGAACTTTGGGAGCTGGAGGAAGTGCGGAATGAAACCGATTCAGGATCAGCGGTTTCAACAAAGAAACATGAAATGTCCTGGGTATTTTCAAGAAGGATGGTAACTGTAACCTGTAGGCAACAGGATTGATGACTTGTTCAATCTTGAAGGGTCCGATGTAGCGAGGTGCAAATTTCATGCTGGGAACTCTCAACCTCAAATTCTTCGTGGACAACCACACACGATCACCCACCTTGAGAGCAGGAACCGCTCTACGCTTCCTATCGGCAAACTTTTTATACCTGAATGAGGCTTTAAGCAGGGCTGCGCGGACGTTCTTCCAGTTATTTGAAAACTGACGCAAGGTGACATCCACTGCTGGAACAGAAGTTGCGGGAAGCGGTTGGAATTCTGGGACTTTAGGGTGGAATCCATAATTAATGAAGAATGGTGTAGAAGAAGATGAGGAATGGTATTGATTGTTGTGGCTGAACTCGGCCCAAGGAAGGAGTTGAACCCAGTCATCTTGAGAGGAAGACACATATATACGGAGGAAGGCCTCCAAGTCCTGATTCACCCTCTCGGTTTGACCATTGGTCTGAGGATGGTAAGCCGTGGAAAACTTTAACTTGACTTGGAGGGCTTGACACAAACTTCGCCAAAATTTGGCTACAAATTGTACTCCACGATCCGAGATGATCTCTTCAGGAAGACCGTGAAGTCGGAAGATCTCTTGTATAAACACTTGAGCCAACTTGGAAGCTGACGGAAGACCGGTGAGAGGGATGAAATGTGCCATCTTGGTGAACCGGTCAACTACCACCCAGATGGTATTAAACTTGTTGCAGATAGGTAGATCGGAAACAAAGTCCATCGACAAATGGGTCCAAGGTCGACGGGGAACAGATAATGGAACCAGTTGCCCCGCAGGCGACTGGCGGGAGACTTTGTGTTGGGCACACTTTGGGCAGGAGGCAATAAATTCCATAACGTCCTTCTTCAGAGTTGGCCACCAGTAGGACCTAGAAATAAATTCAAGGGTTTTCTGAATGCCTGTATGTCCAGCAAAACGGGAAGCATGGGCCCAATGCATGAGCTTCTTCCTTAGAACTGGCTTAACAAAACTTTTCCCTGGTGGAGGCGTAGAGTCCATCCCTACCGTGGAAAATGCCAACGGATTAATAATAGGATGCTTGTCTGCAGACTCGGACTCATTTTCTTGCTCCCATGAGCGGGAAAGGGCATCGGCCTTACGATTCTGAGAACCCGGACAGAACTGGAGTTTAAAGTCAAACCTAGAGAAGAAAAGTGCCCATCTGGCCTGACGAGGATTCAGACATTGTGCGCCTTTGAGATATAAAAGATTTTTGTGGTCGGTAAGTATGGTGATTGAGTGGGAAGCTCCCTCCAACAGGTATCTCCACTCCTCCAGAGCGAGCTTGATGGCTAGCAACTCCTGATCGCCAATGGCATAGTTGCGCTCAGCTGGGGAGAACTTCCGGGAGAAGAAACTGCAAGGATGTAGATGTCCATCTTTGGCCCTCTGGGATAACACTGCTCCTACTCCAACGGAGGAGGCATCTACCTCTAAGATAAAAGGAGAGTCGGTGTCAGGCTGTTTCAGAACTGGTGCAGAGATGAACCGTTGCTTCAGAAGGTGAAAGGCCTGTGTAGCTTCCTCGGACCACTTGGACGGATTAGCACCTTTCTTGGTTAATGCAGTGATAGGCGCCACAATGGTGGAAAAGTCTCGTATAAATTTTCTATAATAATTGGCGAACCCTAAGAACCTCTGGACCCCTTTGAGGCTTAAGGGTATAGGCCAATTCTGGATTGCTTGGAGTTTCTCAGGATCCATCTCTAGTCCGGAACCGGACACAATGTAACCTAGAAACGGAATGGTTTTAACTTCAAACACACACTTCTCCAATTTACAATAGAGGTGATTGACACGGAGACGGGAAAGAACCTCTTTTACCCAGAAACGATGATCTTCGAGATTATTAGCAAAGATGAGGATGTCGTCTAGATAAACCACGACATGGCGGTACAAGATGTCCCTGAAGATCTCATTCACGAAGTGCTGGAAGACTGCTGGAGCGTTGCTCAATCCGAAGGGCATGACGAGGTACTCATAATGTCCGTCACGGGTGTTAAAGGCGGTCTTCCACTCGTCACCCTCACGGATTCGGATGAGATTGTAGGCACCCCTCAAGTCCAGCTTTGTGAAAATGGTTGCACCACTAACTCTATCAAAGAGCTCAGTAATCAGGGGTAAAGGGTATCGGTTCTTGACGGTAATGTCGTTCAGACCCCTGTAGTCGATGCACGGACGCAGACCACCGTCTTTCTTCTTAACGAAGAAGAAGCCTGCGCCGGCTGGAGAAGAAGATGGTCGGATGAAACCCTTCGCCAGGTTCTCTTTGATGTACTCTTCCATGGAGTGTGTCTCGGGCAGAGACAACGGATAAGTTCGGCCTCGCGGTGGAACCTTCCCTGGAATGAGGTCGATTGGGCAGTCCCATTCTCTATGAGGAGGAAGGATATCAGCAGAGGCTTTACTGAACACATCCGTGAAGTCTTGATATGGAGGAGGCGGAACATCAGTTGACCTGGGGAAGGAAGAACAAACAGGAAGAACTTTGGCTAAACAAGTCTCAGCACAGGAGGGACCCCATGCCAGTATTTGCGTAGTCGTCCAGTCAATTGATGGGTTGTGGAGACGGAGCCATGGAAGGCCTAAAACCACTGGATGTGTGGCTCTTGGAATCACTAAAAAAGAAATATACTCAGAATGAAGAACTCCCACTCTCAGACGAACTGGAAGAGTCCTTAAGGAAATGACTGCGTCAAAAATCTTGCTGCCATCCACGGCAGTCAAAGAGATGGACGAGGACAGTCTCTCGGTGGGTAGGGACCACCGTTTAACATAAGCTTCGGTTATGAAATTCCCAGCTGCTCCGGAATCAAGGAGGGCAATGACGTTCCTGTAACGTTGAGCAATTTGGAGCGACACTGGGAGGTTACAGTCATGAGGAGATGGAGAGGAGATCATCACTCCTAGCCGGCCCTCTCCTTGGCGAACTAGGATCTGGAGTCCCGGACGTTTGGGACAGGCATTGATAGTGTGCGACGGAGCTGCACAGTAGAGACAGAGAGACTCAGAGAGACGTTTTCGGCGCTCAGCAGGAGATAGACGGGAATGACTAATTTGCATAGGCTCATCCTTGGATGGAGAGGGTTGACGAGAAGGAGGAGCAGAAGATTTAGGAGTAGATGATCTTCCTCGCTCGGTTGCTCTCTCTCTAAAACGTAGATCAACCTTCGTGCAAAGAGAAATTAGCTCATCCAACTTAGAGGGCAAGTCTCTGGTAGCTAACTCATCCTTGATGCGTTCTGATAAGCCATGCCAGAATGCAGCATACAGGGCCTCGTCGTTCCATGCCAGTTCGGATGCCAGGATTTTAAACTGTATAAGATACTGTCCCACGGTACGTGTTCCCTGGCGTAAACGAAGAATCTCAGATGAAGCAGATGTTATCCGGCCTGGCTCGTCGAAGATGCGCCTGAATGTAGCTACAAAGTCAGTATAGGAGGATAGCAGGGGATCAGACTTCTCCCATAAAGGTGATGCCCAGTCAAGGGCTGAGCCACTGAGAAGGGAGATGATATAGGCAATTTTGGTACGGTCACTGAAGAAATTGCCAGGTAGAAGCTCAAAGTGGATTTCACATTGATTGAGAAATCCCCTGCAGAACCTTGGAGATCCATCAAATTTTGCTGGCGTTGGAAGATGAAGATGTGGACTGGAAATGGGTAAGGTGGGTGGGGTTACAGCTGGTGTCACTGTAGTGGACGCACCGGACGTGCCAGGTCCACGGAGGGTCGTTTGAATCCCATCCAGCCGTGTGGAGAGATCCTGGAGACAGCGGATGATGTGGCCCTGTGCAGCCTCCTGATGTTCAAGTCGGGCTGCCAGTTCTTGCATCGGCCTGGCCGCTTGATCCTGGTCTCCGGCTGGATTCATTAGGTCAGTGCTTACTGTCACAACTGAGGGCCTGAGTTGACGGGAGGCAACCTCAGTTGTAGGGGCTGAGATGTAACGGAACCTGGGAGGTTGTATCAGACCCCTAGACATGTAAGTAACATGTAGAATAACTGCCCGAAGGCGTGACCACGACAACCAGGATAAAAGTCAATGATGTTTATTATGACAAACTCCGTAACACAGCAGAAAATAAGAAAACATAAAAGTCAGCAGGGCAATAATACAGTTCCTGGGTACTACAGGGTGGCAAGGGCCACAGGCACTGGTAGTGTGAGACAGTTCTAATAATCTTCTAGTTGGAAAGTCCTTACCAGGCCTGACTGTAGAAATGGAGAGAACCCAGGATCGTACCAGCTGGTGTTCCAGGAAAGGCTGGGCTGCTGAAGGTAAAACGGCTGCTGTGGATACTGGCTGGAACCAGACTGTTGTTGGTACGGAGTGGATACTGGCTGGAACCAGTTAAATAATAAACGAACTTGAGAGCGATGAAATAATAATACCGGTGGAGAGTGGTAAACTGCAGAAAGGACACCGGCCCTTTAAGGGAAGCTGTACACTGCTGGAAGCTGGGCTGGAAGCAGGTGATTGACTTGAGAGCGATGAAATAATAATACCGGTGGAGAGTGGTAAACTGCAGAAAGGACACCGGCCCTTTAAGGGAAGTTGTACACTGCTGGAAGCTCGGCTGGAAGCAGGTGATTGCTGTAGCTGGAAACAGGTGAGTCCAGAATGGATCGGAGAGTCAGGCTACACCGCAGATGGAATGCTGGTGCGGGTCTCTATAGCAGAAGTCTGGAGACAGGAGCTGGAACCTGGAAGACAACCACAGGAGAGAGACAAACTGGAACTAGGTTAGACAACCAAAGCACTGACGCCTTCCTTGTTCAGGCACAGCTTACTTATACCTGCAGCAAGGAAGGGGTTGGCTAGGCAATTATGCAAATCAACAATACAGACAGCAGATTGGTGGAAATGATCAGATGACAGAAACCAAGATGGCTGCGCCCATGCAGACACTTGGAGGGAAGTTTGGTTTGTAATCCATGTGAGAATTGAAACAGTAATGGCGACGCCGGCCACAGGAGACAGGAGACGCCAGACTGACAAGCGCACATTTAACCACGCGGGCACAGCGGAGGCCGCGGCTGATGAAATCACCACTCTGACATTCTGCATGTGGAAACTCAGAAACAGCGGGATCCGGTCCTGGAATGCTGAGCCAGCCTTAGGAGGCATCTGAAGGGTAAGTAATGGCGTCCAGATACCCGGATCGTGACATTGCCATGTCAACCTAGTGACCATGTTGACCTAATGCATGTTGACCATTAGTGGTCGACCTAATGAGTGTCGACCTAAGTGTTGTCGACCTAAAGACCGGATACCGTTTCAAATACTATACACTAAATAGCACCTCATTTAAGCCTTACATTAGGATAAAGCAGGTACAGTACTGTATTATGTAAGGCAGTGATTTTCAACCTTTTTAAACTCACGGCACACCGACAAGACTTTAAAATTGCCAAGGCACACCATCACTGCCCCACGGACAAAAAAAACATTAAACAAACACACTGGCCCGCACAGTAATGTAAACACATTGGCCATCACCGTAGTATAAACACATTGGGACCCAAAGTAATAAAACAAAAGCTTTCACCCACAAAGTAATAAAACAGATTTAGAATATTGACACACTTTTCCCTCAGTAGTTCCACCACACACTATCCCTCCAGTAATACCACCACACACTGTCCTCCCAGTAATTCCACCTCCAACTTAACCACCTGGCCAGTATTTACTCCTTATCTATAATTCTACTCACTGCCCCTCATAGTAGTTCCACTCACTGCCCCCCCCCCAGTAATTCCACTCACTGCCTCCCCATAGTAATTACACACACTGCCCCCATAGTAATTCCGCACACTGCCTCCCCATAGTAATTCCACACAATGCCCCCATAATAATTCCACTCACTGCCCCACCAGTAATTCCACTCATTGCCCCCCAGTAATTCAACTCACTGCCCCCCATAGTAATTCCACTCTTTGCCCCTCAATTCCACACATAAATCCTTTTAAATAAAAAAAAATATATAACCTGTAGCTGTGAGGACCGCTGAGAAGGGATGTACCAGGCAGCACAGAGCAGCATGGATGGAGGAGCAGCAGTGCCCAGTGGGCAGGCGGGCAGGTACTCCGGGCAGGAATGTGACGTGGCGTGCGTGACCTATGAGTCACCATAGGTCACAGTCCGCTCTTGAAAGTGTACAGTGCTGCCCGAGCTGGCTATTGATTGTGGTGGCGGGTCTCTTTGCCTGGAGTGTGGCAGTGGATCTCTCTGGCTGGCGGGGGCGGACATCTCTGGCTGGCGGCGGCACACCTGGAGACCGTTCGCTGCACAGCGGTTGAAAAACGCTGATGTAAATAGTAAACTTAAAAAGGTTGAAATGCTGGACTCTGATGTGATCTTTACACTTTTGACTAGAACAGATTTTAAGTTCATGATAATGTATGTTTCTGCAGGTAGTAGAAACAGCATCACCAAGGCCTTCCTCCTTATGTTATATATGGTAGTGGGCAAGGAAAGATTCGCCCCTTGATACTTATACGTAGATGGCCAAGGCACCTTTCTGTTTATTATACTACCTCAATTACCAGCCAAAACAGTAAATACCTTTATTTCTGTGTAGTACTTCTGCAGCCTTGGCAGAGCATTGCCATCTTCACCGACTTTTGGCACTGGTACTGTTTTAATTTTTGCATAAGAAATGCTCACTCCTTTATACGACGTGCCCTTTGAAGAAATTAAAACACAATAAGAATGATAAAAGTTAACATTTCCTCCAATTATACATGCCAGTATGACAAGTGGGGGCCTTATTCCATTATCTGTGAATAAAATTACACTTGTCCAAGCTTACTATGCCATATAGAAGTCACCACTCCTATTTCTAATAGGCTTTATTTGCATGTAGTTTACTGGCTATGGAGAACACAACTTACATTGAACCGCCTTTTCCTAATCTAATAAAAGCATTAGGGGCCAAATGTAACATGGTCCGAGATAGGTGTGCGGAACAAACTCGCAGCTTCTCGCACATTTGGAAGGTGCAAGTTTGTCCCACAACTTGCAAATTTAGTGGCCTGCAAGTTTTTAAGCTTGAGTCCACTACAATGGGCCTAATTCAGACCTGGTCGCACGCAGGCTATTTTCTCTGACGTCCTAGTGGATGCTGGGAACTCCGTAAGGACCATGGGGAATAGCGGCTCCGCAGGAGACTGGGCACAAAAAGAAAGCTTTAGGACTACCTGGTGTGCACTGGCTCCTCCCCCCATGACCCTCCTCCAAGCCTCAGTTAGATTTTTGTGCCCGACCGAGCAGGGTGCAATCTAGGGGGCTCTCCTGAGCTTCTTAGATAAAAGTTAGTTTTAGGTTTTTTATTTTCAGTGAGACCTGCTGGCAACAGGCTCACTGCATCGAGGGACTAAGGGGAGAAGAAGCGAACCTGCCTGCTTGCAGCCAGCTTGGGCTTCTTAGGCTACTGGACACCATTAGCTCCAGAGGGATCGAACACAGGCCCAGCCTCGGAGTCCGGTCCCAGAGCCGCGCCGCCGGCCCCCTTACAGAGCCAGAAGCAAGAAGAGGTCCGGAAAATCGGCGGCAGAAGACATCAGTCTTCATCAAGGTAGCGCACAGCACTGCAGCTGTGCGCCATTGCTCCTCATGCACACCTCACACTGCGGTCACTGATGGGTGCAGGGCGCTGGGGGGGGGCGCCCTGAGCAGCAATATTAACACCTTGGCTGGCAAAAATACATCACATATAACCCCCAGGGCTATATGGATGTACATTAACCCCTGCCAGAATCCATAAAAACGCGGGAGAAAAGTCCGCGAAAAAGGGGCGGAGCTATCTCCTTCAGCACACTGGCGCCATTTTTCCCTCACAGCTCCGTTGGAGGGAAGCTCCCTGGCTCTCCCCTGCAGTTAATACACTACAGAAAGGGTTAAAAAGAGAGGGGGGGCACAATTTAGGCGCAGTATACATATATATATATGCAGCTATAAGGGAAAACACTTTTTATAGGTGCTATCCCTGTGATATATAGCGCCCTGGTGTGTGCTGGCATACTCTCCCTCTGTCTCCCCAAAGGGCTTTGTGGGGTCCTGTCCTCTATCAGAGCATTCCCTGTGTGTGTGCTGTGTGTCGGTACGGCTGTGTCGACAGGTATGTGGAGGATAATGAGGTGGAGGCGGAGCGAATGCCTGTAAATATGTTGTCACCCCCTGCGGGGTCGACACCGGTGTGGTTGAACTTATGGAAGGATTACGTGAAAGTGTCAACTCCTTACATAAAAGGTCGACGACACAGAACAGCCGGCTACTCAGCTTGTGCCTGTTCCAGCGTCTCAAATGTCATGGGGGGCTCTAAAATCGCCCGCTACCTCAGATAACAGACACAGATGTCGACACGGATACTGACTCCAGTGTCGACGTCGATGAGACTGGTGTACCCTCCAAATAGGTCCACCCGTTACAGGATTGAGGCAATGAAAAATGTATTACACATTTATGATTATACCCCAGGTACCACATAAAAGGGTATTGTGTTTGGTGAGAGAAAACTATTAGTAGTTTTTCCTGCATCTGAGAAATTAAATGAGGTGTGTGAGGAAGAGTGGTCTTCCCCCGGTAAGAAATTGATAATTGCTAAAACGGTTATTGGCAGCGTACCCTTTCCCGCCAGAGGATAGGTCACGCGGGGAAACACCCCATAGGGTAGATACAGCGCTTACACGCTTATCAGAAAAGGTGGCACTACCGTCTCCGGATACGGCCGCCCTGAAGGGACCTGCTGATAGAAAGCAGGAGGTTACCCTATAAGATATAGTCACACACTAGGGCATTATATTGCGACCAGCCGTTGCTTCGGCATGGATGTGCAGTGCTCCCGCTGCGTGGTCAGATTCCCTGTCGGAAAATAACTATGGATAGGGACAAATGCTGAAAATAGAGCATATAAAAGACGTGGTCTTATACATGCGTGATGCACAGAGGGATATTTGCAGGCTGGCATCAAAAATAAGCGCTAGGTCCATTGCCGCCAGACGGGGGTTATGGACTTGGCAATGGTCAGGCGATGCCGACTCGAATCGGCACATGGAAGTTGCCCTATAAGGGGGTAAAACTGTTTGGGGATGGTTTTTCAGACCTCGTTTCCACAGCTACTGTTGGGAAATCGATTTTTTTGCCACAGGCTACCCCACAACAAAAGAAAGCACCGTATCATCAAGTACAGTCCTTTCGGCCCCAGAAAAGCAAGAGGGCTAGAGGCTCATCCGTTCTGCCGAGAGGCAAAGGTAGAGGAAAAAGCTGCAACACACAGCTAGTTCCCAAGAGCAGAAGTCCTCCCTGCGTCCGGTAGGTCCACAGCATGGTGCGGGGGCTGCTCAGGCGGACCCGGGTACGGTGGGGGCCCATCTCAGAAATTTCAGCGGACAGTGGGCTCTCTCACATGGATCCCTGGGTCCTTCAAGTAGTATCTCAGGGGTACAGGCTGGAGTTCGAGACGTTCTTCCCCCCGCCGTTTCCTAAAATCTGCCTTACCGGCACCTCCCTCTGCCAGGGAGACAGTGTTGGTGGATATTCAACACTATAATCACAACAAGTGATTGTCAAGGTGCCCCTCCTTCAGCAAGGAAGGGGTTACTATTCCACAGTGGTTGTGGTACCGAAACGTTTCGGTGAGACCCATCTTGAAATTAAAATACTTGAACTTTTATATCAGAAGATTCAAGTTCAAGATGGAATCGCTCAGGGCGGATATTACGAGCCTGGACGAGGGGGATTACAGGGTCTCCCTGGACATCAAGGATGCGTACCTGCATGTCCCCATTTACCCTCCTCACCAGGAGTACCTCAGATATGTGGTACAGGACTGTCACTATCAGTTCCAGACGCGGCCTGTGGAGTTGTCCACGGCACCGAAGGTCTTTACCTAGGTAATGGCAGAAGTGATGATACTCCTTCGCCAGAAGGAAGTTTTTATTATCCCGTATTTGGACGATCTCCTGATAAAGGCGAGGTCCAAAGAACAGTTGGTAGTGGGGGTAGCACTCTCTCGGGAAGTGCTACAACAGCACGACTGGATTCTCAATATTCCAAAGTCACAGCTGGTCCCGACGACACGTCTTCTGTTCCTGGGAATGTTTCTGAACGCAGACCAGAAAAGAGTGTTTCTTCCAGTGGAAAAAGCCGACGAGTTGTCATCTCTAGTCAGAGACATCCTAAAACCAGGACAGGTGTCGGTACATCAATGCACACGAGTCCTGGGAAAAATGGTAGCTTCGTGCGAAGCATAATTCCATTCGGAAGACTCCACGCAAGGACGTTCCAGTGGGACCTGTGGGACTAATGGTCCGGGTCCCATTTACAGATACAACAGCGGATAACCCTGTCAGCAAGAAACAGGGTGTCGCTGCTGTGGTGGCTGCAGAGGGCTCATCTACTAGAGGGCCGCAGATTCGGAATACAGGACTGGGTCCTGGTGACCACGGATGCCAGCCTTCGGGGCTGGGGTGCAGTCACACAGGGAAGAAATTTCCAAGGAGATTTCGCTTCACATAAATATTCTGCAGCGAAGGGCCATTTACAATGCCCTAAGCCAAGCAAGGCCCCTGCTTCAGAACCAGCCGGTACTGATCCAATCAGACGACATCACGGCGGTCGCCCATGTAAACAGACAGGGCGGCACAAGAAGCAGGATGGCGATGGCAGAAGCCACAAGATTCTCCGATGGGCGACCTACACCCAGGAGAATGGGGACTTCATTCAGAAGTTTTCCAAATGCGGGTAAACCGTTGGGAATGACCACGGGTGGACATGATGGCGTCCCGCCTCAACAAGAAGTTGAAAAGATATTGCGCCAGGTCAAGGGACCCTCAGGCGATCGCTGGGGACGCTCTAGTGACACCGTGGGTGTACCAGTCGGTTTATGTGTCTCCTCCTCTACCTCTCATACCCAAGGTACTGAGAATAATAAGAAGGCGAGGAGTGAAAACCATACTCGGGGTTCCGGATTGGCCACGAAGAGCTTGGTACCCGGAACTTCAAGAGATGCTGGCAGAGGACCCTTGGCCTCTGCCGCTCAGACAAGACCTGCTGCAGCAGGGACCCTGTCTGTTCCAAGACTTACCGCGGCTGCGTTTGACGGCATGGCGGTAGAACACCGGATCCTAAAGGAAAAGGGTATTCCGAAGGAAGTCATCCCTACCCTGATCATAGCCAGGAAGGATGTCACCGCAAGACATTATCGCCGCGTTTGGCGAAAATTTGTTGCTTGGTGGGAGGCCATGAAGGCCCCGACGAAGGAATTTCAACTATGTCGATTCCTGCACTTCCTGCAAGCAGGGGTGACGTTTGGGCCTCAAATTGGGGTCCATCAAGGTCCAGATTTCGGCTCTGTCGATTTTCTTCCAGAAAGAACTGGCTTCACTGCCTGAAGTTCAGACTTTGGTTAAAGGAGTACTACATATTCAGCCTCCTTTTGTGCCTCCTGTGGCACTTTTTGGATCTCAACGTGGTGTTGGATTTCCTAAAGTCGCATTGGTTGAGCCACTTAAAACCATGGAGCTAAAGTATCTCGCGTGGAAAGTGGTCATGCTGTTGGCCTTGGCCTTGGCCAGGCGTGTGTCAGAATTGGCGGCTTTGTCATGTAAAAGCCCTTATCTGATTTTCTATATGGATAGGGCAGAGTTGAGGACTCGTCCTCAGTTTCTCCCAAAGGTGGTCTCAGGTTTTCACTTGAACCAACCTATTGTGGTGCCTGCGGCTACTAGGGACTTGGAGGATTCCAAGTTGCTGGACGTAGTCAGGGCCCTGAAAATTTTATTTTTCCAGGACGGCTGGAGTCAGGAAAACTGACTCGCTGTTTATCCTGATGGCACCCAACAAGCTAGGTGCTCCTGCTTCTAAGCAGTCTATTGCGCGCTGGATTTGTAGCACTATTCAGCTGGCGCATTCTGCGGTAGGATGACCGCAGCCTAAATCAATAAAAGCCCATTCCACAAGGAAGGTGGGCTCATCTTGGGCGGCTGCCCGAGGGGTCTCGGCTTTACAACTTTGCCGAGCAGCTACTTGGTCAGGGGCAAACACGTTTGCAAAATTCTACGAATTTGATACCCTGGCTGAGGAGGACCTGGAGTTCTCTCATTCGGTGCTGCAGAGTCATCCGCACTCTCCCGCCCGTTTGGGAGCTTTGGTATAATCCCCATGGTCCTTACGGAGTTCCCAGCATCCACTAGGACGTCAGAGAAAATAAGAATTTACTTACCGATAATTCTATTTCTCGTAGTCCGTAGTGGATGCTGGGCGCTTATCCCAAGTGCGGATTGTCTGCAATACTTGTACATAGTTATTGTTAACTAATCGGGTTCTTGTTGTGAGCCATCTATTCAGAGGCTCCTCTGTTATCATGCTGTTAACTGGGTTTCATATCACAAGTTGTACGGTGTGATTGGTGTGGCTGGTATGAGTCTTACCCGGGATTCAAAATCCTTCCTTATTGTGTACGCTCGTCCGGGCACAGTATCCTAACTGAGGCTTGGAGGAGGGTCATGGGGGGAGGAGCCAGTGCACACCAGGTAGTCCTAAAGCTTTCTTTTTGTGCCCAGTCTCCTGCGGAGCCGCTATTCCCCATGGTCCTTACGGAGTTCCCAGCATCCACTACGGACTACGAGAAATAGAATTATCGGTAAGTAAATTCTTATTTTTTGCACTGCTGCGACCAGGTAATTGCCGCCTACAGGGGGAGGGGGTATTTGCTGTGCAAACTCTTGTGCAGAGAGCTGCACAAACAAAAGTTTGTGCAGTCTCTGCACAGCTCAGGACTTACTCACCCGCTGCGATGAACCAGGACGGAGCTGACGTCAGGATCCCTCCCTGGAAACGGCCGGGCATGCCTGCGTTCGCATGGACACTACCTACAAATGGTCAGTTGACGCTCCCGAACGGCCTCTTTCTGTCAATCTTCTAGCGATCGCCGGTGCGAACGCTTTCTTCGTTAGTTCCGTCACTCCCTGGCGACGCCCGAACGGCCTCTTTCTGTCAATCTTCTAGCGATCGCCGGTGCGAACGCTTTCTTCGTTAGTTCCGTCACTCCCTGGCGACGCCCGTCGCCAGGGAGTGACGCGCCTGCACATTGCGACCCATGTGCAGGTGCACTTCAGACCTGATTGCACTGCTGCGAAAAGAGGCAGCGTGCGATCAGGTCTGAATGACCCCCAATGTGCGATGTAGGGTGAGGGGTTTTTTGCTAGTACACTTGTACCTTGTAATGCGAGTTTCATTACAAGGTACGAGTTTAGACCGAAGCATGCACATTGATCAGTGAGATCCATGCATGCTTCTGTCTGTAAAAGTATAGAAAGAGTTAAAAAGTAAAAATAAAACCGGTGTGGGGTTCCCCCCAAAGCATTATCAGACCCAGGCTCTTTGAGACAGTCCTGGTTGAAAGAATACTTGTTTGTGTTCAAAAACTGGTCTATTTTTTTGCATTTTTTTGGCAGAGTTTTAGGTTCGAGTTTACAACTCGTACCCTATTACATTGCCCAAGTCGTATGTGTGCAATGGCAAAACATCCGAATGCGAGTTTTGCCTTTGCAAGTTTCGAGATTGCAGGAAACACGCTATTGTATCCTAATGTAAAAATGTGTGAGTTTAGTGCTAAACTCGCACATTTTACAAACTCAGACCCTATTTCATTTGGCGGTGGGAGTCATGCCTGGAACATTAGCAATTTGGATGATACTTCCCTGCAATGATATTCCTCCAAGGCTACCAAAGAGGAGATGTTTAAATTTAGACAGCAGGCTCTCAATGGAGCAGATTAAATAATCCACACCAGCTGTCCAATCAGATGAGGTGACAATCTTTATTAAGGTGAAAGTGTTTCTTCTTTGTTGAATTGTACCTGCAAGATCATGGCTTCATTCCGCACCAGTGTCTCGGCACCGAGATCTAGAATGAGTTCCTTGATCACGTAACACCAGTGATGAGACACAAACAAACAAGTGAAAAGATTCTTCTTCTTTAAGAATCCTGCAAGTAACACAGAGGTAACAAAGAGAAAAGAGGGTGACACAATGCAGTACAGCTAGGAGTAAACATAACAAACCTGTTTCTAAGGGGCCCATTTATCATTAAATATTTGCACTTATTCCCTGAAAACACCCCTTTTGGGGGATAACTGCAAATATTTAGTTTCACTCCCAGTTATGAAGGAGGGAACACAGCAGATATCTCCAATATCTGCTGCAGTCTCTCCATTTCTGACAGTGGCTGTAGCCCCTATTGGTTTCTATGGAAGGGCCCCATATACTTATGTGACATGTCCATCTGACATGTCGCAGGTGATCCCCCCGGCAGCCTCGCCCAAGATACATCGTATGCTGTCCTTTTGCATACGATGTATCCTGGGCGATCCCAGCCATGACTGCGGGGTAGGACATGATTGAATGTGCAGCACATTTCAATCTGGAGGATCGGATACGATGCTCACGGGAACGCGCAAAATGCCCAATTTCAACCGATATATCGGGTCGAATGCCCGAAATCGGGTGAAATCGGGCATTATCGTCCTAGTGTATGGGGCCCTTTACCAAGCTCAGGAATACAAATCATTCTGGAGCTTGGCACCCACAGCTAATGCCTCTTCCTGTGGGCTACACTTCTCAAACTTAGCCGGTAGAAAGTTCCTACAGATCCCCACAGCCGGAATAAGGGGGGGGGGGGGGGGGGGGGCAGGTAGTCAGTACCCCAGACCCCCCTGTCCTAAGGACCCCGCTACCCTAGACAGGGCTGCTCTGCCCCTCTCCAGCCTCCACCACCAGCAGCCGCTCTTCTGGCAGCAGTGGAGGCTGGAGATTACTGGCTGTATCAATCCCTGACCCATGCTGCCTGAGAGAAGGGGGGAGTGGAGCCACACGCACAGCCGCATGCAGGACATCACACCCGTGGGCAGCATGGAATCCTCCCTCCTCGGCAGGCCGGAGTCTTTCTCCTCCCCGATGCAGCGCCTTTCTCCCGACAGCTCCTGTTCCCAGTGGCTCTCATTGTTGCGGTGGAGGGGGGAGGGGGGGGGGGGCGGTAGCAAGCAGTGGGTGCAGCCGGGGGTGGGTGGCTGCTGGTGACGGGGGGGCCCCTGTCTAGGGTGCCCTGGGCCCCCCGAGGGCTTAATCTGGCTCTGCAGAACCCTTCCCGGCAACGGATACCACAAATGTTTACTCAGTAGACTACATATGTGCAGGAGTCCCGGAACTGAAGTGAACGCATAGACGTTCTTGTGTGTGCTGCTGCATACATGCCGGCAGTGTATTCGCATCCTGTAATAAGATTTTGGGCACTAAATATCGTATCCATGTTGCATTGCAAATGCGATTTATTGATACATGGGCCCATAAGTGATGTCAGCAGGATTGTTTAAAGAGAGTGATCTCATTGAGCCCAGCTTATTTTAATTGGGAAAACTGAAAGTTTTGTCTGACAGAGAACAGGCTGATATTGGAAAGTAGGATGTGTTGGTTTATGCAGTAGACATACCAAGTATCTTTTTAGAGAGATGCACAGGGAGGCAGCGGATGAAGTCTTTGTACCGCCTGACACCTGATATAGACTGGAAAGAAGTGGGGACCACCATAAGAGCAGGATCATCTTGTGTTGGGTTGTAGGGTTCCTCCAACTGACTTTGTTCATTATCTCCAAACGTTTCCTTATGAGATCCTTGAATTCCATGAATTTCTGTAGAAAGAAGCATGGACATGATTGAGCTATTGAGGCTTATTGATAATGTGATGTACAAAGAATGAATTGTAATTAAAGACTGAAAATGTTACAGGACAAACTAAAATAATACTACTGTAGAACCTGTCCACACAAGCAAGTTTCACCATGTGAGCTACATTCTGCTCCACTGCATTCAGTTCCATTCACATCTCATGCACGGTCTGTCTAAGCAGAGGATCATATAGCAGGGCACAGAGGACTGATAATGTGTTATGCTCTAGTGGAACAAAACCTATAAGGTTTCCAGAAGAAATCTAGAAACAAAAAGCAAATTAATACATGTACTGACTTATGTAAACCTTACCCTGTTGCTTTTATTTATTTATTAACCGTTTCTTATATAGCGCAACAAATTCCATTGCGCTTTACAATTTGAAATAACAATAACAAAATGGGTGATAACAAACAGTCATAGAGGTAGGAAGGCCCTGCTCGCAAGCTTACAATCTATAGGGAAATAGGCATGTGTACATAAGGAAAGGTGCTATCTATTGCATAGAATGAGAAGACATGTGAGGATATGTGTGGACTGTACAGAGTGGACGCAATTTGATATGCAGTTGGAGACAGCTATTATGAGGCCTGAACAAATGTTTAACCTATGAATTGACATTTTCAGATTTTGTATGCTGGTGTAATTTCTTAATTATTAATTAGGAACCTATACTATGTGCCCTATATAAATGCCCTTAATGCTTGACTACAGAGTCATGGAATGTCTCAAGTAGAGGTTACTCTTATAGTTGCATTACGCACTTACAAAAATTGTGATTCTTGTCTAGCTATTGATCCACAAGAGGGATGCCTGTCTATTCCATACAGATACAGATCACAATTACCAAACAGTAGTAGACTGAATGTTAGTAATTGGTTTTATTATATTTGTAATGGAACAATAAACAGTAAAAGATAATTGGGAGATGATATATTCGCAGGACAGACGAATAGTCTTCCTTAATGTCAATCAGATCATTAGGACACTAATTAAGAATTTATAAGATAGACAAAATGATCACTTATGTTTCTCTGAAGACCTACAAATATATGTACTAATATTCTTAGAAGTCAGTTGGTAGCCATATTTAAATGCTGGTCTTCTCCTAATCTAATAACTGATAGTAGTTGAGTTAAAAATCTAAATAGATGTATTGTAACAACATCATTATCACGCCAAAGTCTACAGAGTTATTATTAATCAGTGGAAGTCATTTTCAAAGCCAAAAATCTGCTTTTTTCCTGCCGTTCATCTTGTGTTTAACCACTTAACTGACGATTTATTTCGACGAAAACCGCTCTGAAATTGTCGTTTTTTTATATGAGTGAATTAGGTGAAGAACATGACTTTAACCCTATCCCAAATGATTTTAGTTAAAAAAAGGGGGGAAAAATTGTTTTTTTTTCAAAAATCGAAACATCGAGCGGGAACATCGCGACCATTGGAACATTGCAACTATCGCGGCTTTCATTTTGAAAGCTGGGACCGCCTGCAGGTATACAGGGCGGGTCTGGGGGTGGCTTGGGAGGGTTTGTTTACTCTCCCCAGCGGCTGCCATTGTCTGCAGCCGCTGGAGGGGGGGGATCCTGCCGTGCTGACCGATCAGCAGTGATCGGACGCACGGCAGACACAGGGGGAGAGTGTAGGGAGGCAGAGGGACCTTCCGGTCCCTCTGACAGCAGCAGCGGAGGGAAGTTTATCTTCCCTGCCGCTGCTAACATTCTCTATCTGACTGGTCGCATCCTGTGCGACCAGGTCAGATAGAGCACTTGCAGTCATGGTCGCATCTGATGCGACCATGCCGGGCAAGTGGTTAACAAATGCACTTAAAAATGACAGCTAAAACACATGGATTTGCAGCATTTGAGGAAGAGCAGGAGTGTGCTCAGGGGAGGTAATGGGTACTGAACAATGGCGAGTTCAGAGGTGAGGCTGCAGCGCAGTCCAAAATTCAAATAGGGGAGGCACACCAACTGCCAGTGAATAGGGGGTACTAGATTAGTAGGAGGTTGACTGTTTACACTTTTGCACAGTGCACCTTTTGAGATTAACTAAATGCATTTCTAGTCTGAGGAGCCAACTCAGAAGACTGGAGATTAGGTGTGCCCCATAGAGCCCGCTGGGCCTATTTTACAGACACCACAGTGTATATTTGCCTACTTTTGAAAATGAGTTTCAGGGAGATTATAGTCGGTAACAGAATGCGCAGCGCAAAGCATTATGAGCCATTGAGTATATACCACACTGTGCCCCCATCATAGACTCACTCATAACAATCCAGTGTCCAGCATACACCTCCCCATATCCGTACAGTGCCCAGCATACATCCTCCCATACCCCTACAGTGCCCAGCATACACCTCCCCATACCCATACAGTGCCCTGCATACAACTCCCCATACCCATACAGTATCCTGCATACACCCTCTCATACCCATACAGTGCCTAGCGTACACCCCCCATGTAAATACTGTCCCCAGCATACACCCCCCATACCCACACAGTGCCCAGCATACATCTTCCCATACCCATCCAGTGCCCAGCATACACCCCACCATACGCATACAGTGTCCACCATAGTTACAGGCATACAAACATGCAGTAGTACAGTACACATACTGTATATACCTGTAGAACAGCCACACAGTGTCTGCCACCGCCCCTGATGAGCAGCAGAGAGCAGGGAAATTTAGGTACGATTACTGTCCTCACGGTTGTGTCTATGTTCCCTTCGTGATCAGGACCAGGAAGTGCCAGCAAGAGAGGGCAGTAGATAACTTCTGCCCTTAGAGCACCTAAATATTTTATCTATTCTCCGTTCGTTTGAGGTTATTTCATTTTGTCTATGCACCATTGGACGCTCGCCACGCTTCGGGCTCGGTGTCTCGCTACGCTCACCACTGGTTACTATTAGGGTGACCATATTATCCTTCTTACCTGGGACGCTCATGGATTACACAGGTTCTGTGGCTGGCTGACTTCAAGCCTACATTTCAGCTGGTTTTAATCAGCCACAGAACCTGTGTAATCCATGAGCGTCCCAGGTAAAAGGGATAATATGGTCACTGTATTACTACATACCCTCCAACATTTTACACATAAAAATCGGTACAATTTAGTAAAAGGGCATGGCCATGGGTTTAGGGGGTGTGGTCATGCCCCTTTTCCTATACTTTCAATGGAAGTTTGGAGAGCCAAAAATCGGTACAGACCTTAAGAAAAAGGTACTGTACCTGCTAAAAAGGTACAGTTGGAGGGTATGTTACTACTCCAAATAGTTTGTGACATGGACCCAGGGGCTTATGGGAAAGGTCCTCTCCACGAGGGGTAACTAGACGCTACCCTGTCCTCACAGCAGGAGGGTGGCGGACATGTTTCTGGAGTCCTATAATATCAGACAATTCTTTGAAATAAGCTCTCCCCCCGGTGGTCGCCAGCAGCAGCTGCAAGTAAAGGGTGCTGTGCCCTCATCTCAGGTTAATCCTGTGTTAGCTGTTTTGTGGCAGGGCAGAGGAATCCAGGACTTTTAAGTAACTTTTCTGGGGACTGAACTGTGAGCCTCACGCAGGATGCGGGAGGGTAGGTAAGTACGCCACAGTGCAACATCAAGGAGATTTGGTGTGCATATTACACTTATGGGATATTGTGAAAGCAACACTTATGCGCGCTACACTGAAGAGGATGTGTTCTGCTACTCCTGAGAGGTGTGTCATAAAATTTCCTTAAGTATTTTCCAAGTTATTTAACAGCAAGCTAATGAGGGTATGGCATACTTACAGTACCTTCTTTATCCTCCTCCTCTCCAGGAAAGCCCGGAGTGGAGATGCAGGTAATCAGTTCGGGTGCGGGGGCAGGCTCTTTGGGATCTCATTGAATCGTGTCATATTGTCTCCACCCCTTCCCTATGGACCCACAATTCCCTGTATTATCTCCCCATTCTGCACACTTTAATAGGAACTGGGAGGGATGCAGAAGATCAACCAGCACTTCTGGGGTTCAGGGGACTAACAGAAAAATCAGGAGTCTCCAGCACCTGCTGGGAGAGTAGGTTAGTATGTGGTAGGGTGCTAATATTAGAGGATGGTCATACTAAGAGCTTGCACAGATGGCAAATAAGCCTGCTGTTTAGCTCATGATCCCAAGCTGTTCTGCCATGTGCTTGACTGTACATTAAACATATGCCATACCTCCCAACTTTTTTTAACTACCAGATGGGACCCTTGTGCGCGTCAAAGCTGCGCCTGTCCAAAAAGGTTGTGTGGCCAGTTGGAAGGGGGGCTGGCTTCACAGGAATGCCACTAGCCACGCCCCCATTTTCCATCACTATGGGGGCATGGCCAGCGCTCTGGGAGGTATGCATATACTGCACGCCACTATTTTATATCATCTGTCCCAATATAACTCCATTCTACCACATTCATGCAATTGGTCACACATGCCCTGAGGCACACACTGTAATGCAACACAAAATCCATGTAAAGGAAAGTACCAACATCCTACAATAAATCAGCGCATTTTCATGGATACAAATTATTATTCCGTTATCCATGCCACATCCATACTGTACCTCCCAACTGTCCCGATTTTGGCAGGATAGTCCAGTTTTTCACGAACTGTCCCATTGTCCTACCCGCAGTGTCCCGTGGTGTGTGTGTGTGTGTGTGTGTGTGTGTATGTGGGGGGGGGGGGCAGTTGGGAGACCTCTCTCACTTGCTGCAGCAGCTGTGAATATGTGCATGCACGCAGCATCTATTCACCGGCAGAGAGGGGCAGGGGGCATGGCCAGCAGCTCACAGAGCACTGTTCATGACCCCATAGCGGTGAAACGCGGTGCATGTCTTGTGATCGTGGCACTTGCAGCGAGGCTACGGCCCCTAACCGCAAGGCCACGCTCCCTCATTTCCGTCAGATATCCCTCTTTCAGAGATCCAGAAGTTGGGAGGTATGAACATCCTTGGATACACACCCACTAATGCTGGTGAGTAGCGGCCATGTTCTTGTAGCACATATCCTCTTTATTCTTCTTCCCAGTATTTTCTCTATGTTGGATAGAGAGTGATGACATCACCATTCACCCTGTCTGGCCTAAGGGAGATTGGAAGATCACCATTATTTCAGGGGGTCTTCCTTACACTAAGCAGGTATTCGTTAAGTATACATTCTTAATGTATTTGATGTATATTAATCAGCTAGAAAATACACAGCCTTGCTTTAATTGCTTTTTAAGGTAGAAGTAAGGGGCTGATTATGTGCTACAGACTTTGGGCAGGATGTGAAAATATAAAAACCTGATTTAGAGTTCAGAGCAGGGCACGGTTTATCCAAATGTTTAAAATGCAGTGTGGCCAATATGTGTGTGCATTATGTAGCAAAAGCATCCAGTGTTCTGCATGTGCCCCCCTTGCAAAACAACCTTGTTTGCTTGATTGACAAATCTGCACCTAACTCTAAGAGATATGCATGCATTTGAAAATGTAGCTTGAGTAAGATTTCCATATACAGGTTGAGTATCCCATATCCAAATATTCCGAAATACGGAATTTTTTGAGTGAGAGTGAGATAGCGAAACCCGTGTTTTCTGATGGCTCAATGTACACAAACTTTGTTTAATACACAAAGTTATTAAAAATATTGTATTAAATGACCTTCAGACTGTGTATAAGGTGTATATGAAACATAAATGAATTGTGTGAATGTACACACACTTTGTTTAATGAACAAAGTTATTAAAAATATTGGCTAAAATGACCTTCAGGCTGTGTGTATAAGGTGTATATGAAACATAAATGCATTCTGTGCTTAGATTTAGGTCCCATTGCCATGATGTCTCATTATGGTATGCAATTATTCCAAAATACGGAAAAATCCCATATCCAAAATACTTCTGGTACCAAGCATTTTGGATAAGGGAGACTCAACCTGTATTACATATGGTTTACAGTTTCAGCGTTTGCTGGCTGATTGTTATTATGATGACATGGCTGTCACCATGGATGCTAATGTGTCCTATATACTGAGAGCAAAAACAATTCCTTCTTCCTTGACCTTACAAATGTTTTGCAGTGATTAATAATAATTTGATATACAGTACAAACAAATATAACTACACATGAATCCAAGTGAGTGAAAAGTGATTTTCACTCAAATATGGTAATGGACAATGGCCAACTTAAGATTTTCTAAGAAAATAGTTGGTTATATATTTACATAGTACAGCCTAACCTTAACTTCCTATACTACAGACAAAAACATTAGTTCAGAGTATTTTCACTACATTATTGCTATAAAAACTTGTCAGGCATGGTCTCTCTTTACCTACTTGCTGCCTCTCCTGTACAGTGAGCACATGAATTAAGTTGGCAGCACTGTGTAGCAGGTGTGGGCTGCACATCTGTAGCAGTAGAAGGGCATAATTCGCTTTGGTCCAGTAAGAGCCAGCTTTGAACCATTCCCACATCTCAGCCATAAATTGCCTCAATAGGTGTCTGCTCAGTGCCCTGTCCGAACTGGAAATGCTGAAGTCTATTGCCAAGCTCGGATTAATCCTTGACCTGCTGTATGTGAAGTCCTTGCCCAGTGCTGGTTGCAGAGCTTTCTCTGTGTAAGCCAGTAAGTCCAGGCTCTTCAACCGTCTTATAACACCAAATAGGAACTTCCTTTGGGAACTCTCCCCAGCTCTCAAAAACCATTCTTTGGTGGTGGCAATATTTGTGGCCAATATGCACGTTTTGCACACTTGGCAAAGAGGCACTCGAGAAGATTGGTTCTCGCAGCGTAGACCTGGGGCACGCTGCAACTTGAATTCTGATATCTCCATGGTTTCCCTCTAATAAATTGAGCAGCTACAATTCTTTATATTTGTAAAAGTCCCTGTGCATTTAGTACGTTCACTGGCTTACTATGCACTGCTCCATGCTAATATTGCCAGTAAATCAGAGTACATACTGTAGCTGGCTCTTGCTGTCGTAGAATCCTGTGCCTGCTACTATTTGAAGAACTTTCTCCTTGTTGTTGCGAACTCCTAGGAAACACAAAGAATGCTGTAATTATTCTACAACAGGCACCCTAGCTGCAAACTACTGTAAGTATTCTATTAGACTGGCAATTGTTTCAGTTTGAGGTTATCAAGTAGTCCTGATCTATGTCTTGGACACAAGAATTAAATTAGGAATATTTTTAAAACCTTGTATCTGTGCAAAATATTTTTTAAGAATGAATGTGGACATATAGGTGGTCATTCCGAGTTGATCGCTAGCTGCATTTGTTCGCAGCGCAGCGATCAGGCTAAAAAACGGCAGTTCTGCGCATGCGTATGCGGCGCAATGCACATGCGCGATGTACGGGCACAACGAACGATGCAGTTTTGCACAGGGTCTAGCGATGCATTTCAGTCGCACTGGTTGCCGCAGAGTGATTGACATGAAGTGGGCGTTTCTGGGTGTCAACTGACCGTTTTCAGGGAGTGTGCGGAAAAACGCAGGCGTGCCAGGGAAAACGCAGGCGTGGCTGGGCGAACGCTAGGCGGGTGTGTGACGTCAAATCCGAAACTGAATAGTCTGAAGTGATCGCAAGCGCTGAGTAGGTTTTGAGCTACTCTGAAACGACACAAAATTTTTTTGCAGGCACTCTGCGATAAAAACGTTCGCACTTCTGCTAAGCTAAAGTACACTCCCAGTGGGCAGCGGCATAGCGTTTGCACGGCTGCTAAAAACTGCTAGCGAGCGATCAACTCGGAATGACCCTCATTATCCCCAGTGCTCAACTTCCACCCTTAAAACAAATACATACCAGAATTTAATATAGTATTTTAACTGGGAAAATGCAAAATTCAGACTTTATGTCACAGAGGGATCTAGTCATTATCCCTTAATTTCTACAAAAGTAGGTGAAAATTAGCATTTTCACCTACATTTATAGTAATGAAGGTTCAGGGTCATTCATCAACAGTGTAACACAGTAGATATAACAGATATCTGCTGGTTACAATTCTCTTCCGATAATTTCCACAGTATGGGGATGTGGAAATTGTGCCATTCATCAAGTTCCGAAAAAGCATTTTTTTTTTAAGTTATGTGTGAAACTGTACGCCATTCTGAGAAAAGACAGCTTCGATACTGTGCACAAACTGCCGTTTACACAGCAGCTTATGCAGCAGAAGGGATCATTTCAGATCCCGGCTACATACACGCCACACCCCATGCCTCCGGCTGTGTCTGATCGCTGTATGTGCTCCGGCTCTGTCAGATCTGTCCAATGTAGGCATCCAGTGCAGCCTCCTCCAGACCTCGGCAGTAATTGGGCCCCGCATTGGGCTCCCCAGTATCCTGACAGATTTTTGTAACTACCATCAGATCTGGAGGAGGGGCCTATGTGAGTGATAGCTTGGCCGCCAGTGCCCTTACAGCAGACGATGCATGTGCGTAATATTCACTGCACATGTGCAGTTGCCCAGATTATCAGACTAGGAGAGCCACATGTGAGAACTCCTAAAATTTTGAAAAGCTGACTCCGCTAAAAGAGCAGCTTTTCAGAAGTGATACTTTAGGTTAGGAGGCATGATACATGCCTCTAAAATCATCTTTGATCTCTGTACATTTTAAATCTGCCCCAAAAGCAGTGTAATATGACTTTGACATGGTGCAAATTACTACTCTCTTTGCTCCTTTTTTCATTTGCTCCTATCACGGAATTGGACCTTTTTGGCAGGTGGGGTCAGAGCACTTCACAAAACAAATAGATTTTTATATGTTTTCGTAGATTACGTTCTCATGTCCCATTACACTCATGACGTACAGTGGTGCTAGAAAGTTAGTGAACCCTTTAGAATCTTCTGATTATATCAAAAATTGTGTTCAGATTTTCATCTTAGTCTTACAATAGATAAAGACACAAAAGGATTTTTTTATTTAAAGATATTCCGTTAAACATTACACTAACAAAGTTAGTGACAAAAAAAGTATAAAACAAAATGGTAAAACTCATACAGGGCAACGTAGGAAATATCAGAGAGAAATGCAAATATATTGTTAGAAAATGAATCAAGTAGAATGATGAGATGTCATTCTTGCAATTAAGGGAAGGGTGGGGAGTAAACAAAAGCACATAAGTAAGGGGTGTTGTGGGGGGTGATCGGGGGTTAAGGATACAGGCTAGGAAATCAGTAGGATGATAACCACCTATGTAAATTGGAAATAAGTAAAATTGCAAGATTAAGTGAAATCAAGAAGTGTATACTATAGGAGTAGTGTAAACATAAAGAAAATAGGAAACAACAATCATGTCAGCTGATGTCAGTGAGGGCACTCCGTCTATCTAACTATATAAGACCCAGGAGTTCCAGCTTAATCTTACTTACGGAGCGGGAGAATTTAGAAGTCCATTTATTTATTTATTTGTGGTAGTGACGCAATGCGGATATTCACTCAAGTGGTCAATGTTTTTAGACTATTCCTGCATCTACGTAGGTATAAAGTTGCACAACATATGCATCACACGATGTCTATGCACAGAGTTGCAGTTCTGATTGCGAGGCATGGTCTCTGAAATGTACTGCGACCTCCTTGGTGGCTGTTCAGATCTGGGCACTGTCTTATGGATGTGTTATGCGGGTTTCATGGGTGTGTCACATAACTAGTTGCAAACTCAGATGCTTAGTCGCGCTAATGTAAGTGATTAAGGGGGTCATTCCGAGTTGATCGTAGCTGTGCTAAATTTAGCTCCCGACCAGCGCAGCTTTAGCGTGCTGGACGGGAGCTACTCGTCGCTCCCCGGAAGCAGCGGCTGCATGTGATGTCACCGAGCCTCCGCAGACCCCCCACCCACCCCCAACGGTCCGGCTATGCCTGCGTTGGCCGGACCGCGCCCCCTAAACAGCGGCTTAATGCCGCCGTCCAGCCCCCTCCCGCCCAGCGACCGCCTCTGCCTCAGAAGAGATCGCTAGGCAATGACGGCTGCCATGCACCGGCGCAATGCGGCACCGGCATATGCGAAGTTCCGACCCGATCGCAGCGCTGCGAGAAACTGCAGCGAGCGATTGGGTCGGAATGACCCCCTAAGCATCTGAGTTTGCAACCAGTAATGTGACACGGCTACGATACCTGCATAACACTTAAATAAAACAGCTGGGGCTGCACATTTTAAGCAAGAAAGACACTTGGGACGGGCGAGTCACCAGGGACCTGGTGCACCAAGAGAGGGCTCTTTTGCTTGACTTGAGCAACGGTGTATGAGGACACATCTGTATACAGTTTATTAGGCATTTGGATTTCCTAATATTTCAACAAATTATGTGACTTATTAAATTGAGCAAGTACGACTAATAAGTCATGTGAAAGGCATGAGGGAGACTATTTCTGAACATTGACTCTATAGCCCGCAAAAAGATCCATATAATGAGATCCTATCCATTATAGCTGGGATGGGCAGTCCTGGGTTCAACACTAGCAACATCATGTTGTCTGCAAACAGAGAAAGTTTTAAATCTAGTGAGCCAGTGCAAATGCCATAATACAATAGATGAGATCATAGGATAACAGCTAAAGGTTCTAAAGCCAGTGCAAATAGTAAATAATACCCCTTTCAGACATACGACCCGGGAATTTCCCTGCTCAGACCTGGGATTTTCTTCAGACTCGGGGTCTCTTCAGCAAAAACCTGGGTTTTTATTTGAGACCCCCTTAAGACTGCTCCACAGATCCAGGAAATTTCCCGGGTTGTACCCCTTCAGACATAAGCTTGTTTTCCCAGTTTTGAAGGCAGTGTCATTTTTTTAAGGGGACAGTTAAGGACCTCCTCCTCCTTCCAATGAGACAAGATAAACAGAATGGCAGTCTCTTCACTGGCACCCTCTGGCACTGGCACACTTCTCTGCACAGCTCTGTGCTCCTCTCATGTGTGGCGTCTGTTCACTGGCACACTTCTATGCATAGCTCTGTGTTCCTCTCATGTATGGCGCCTGTCCCTCTCCGGTTGCCGCTGATGATGTCATCAGCAGGCATCAGGCGGCCCTTCCTGGCCAATTAAAACAGTTTACATGCGACCAGAGAGCAAATTCCCGGGTCGCATCATTCAGACTTAACTCGGGAAGCCAACCCGGGAAGAAAGACCCAGTAAAAACCCAAGTCAATTGCAGGGTTGGCGAGCCGGATTGGTGCCTTTCAGACATACCAAAATCCCGGGTTGATGCGCATTCATGTGCAAAATCCCGGGATTTTGGAGGATGTCTGAAAGGGGTATAAGAAGACATAAGAAACCATTCAGGAATACAGGTGAGGAAGGAGCAGAATAAGTGCTTGAATCAGTTATATATATTGCAAGGGAAACCCGAATCTTCTAAGGGTCTCGTAGAGGTCATCCCAAACAACCCTCTAAATACTTTTTCTTTATTAAGTACTCAACCTCCCAGCTTGTAGAATAACCACCAGGTTCTTACCGATGTTTGTAAATGAAAGCCTGATGTACAACACTAGCAAGGATTAACTTCAATCTTTTAGCTAATATTTTTGTTAACAGTTTGTGATTAGTGCTTAATAAAAAGTTCAGCCAGTATAAGGAAGGCAATCCAGGGTCCTTGCCAAGCTTGGGGTGTACTTTAATCAATGTGGTATTAAAATGTACTGTGAGAAATTTCTTGTAAATCAAAGCATTTAAAAAAGCTTGAAGGGGGATGATTATTTTCGGGGATCGGTATGCGATGACAACGATCACAATACCGGCGCCGAGGTAAGTATATTAAAACTCCCCCCTATCTCCAACCCTCCCTTACCACAGCCTAACCTTAGTGCCTAAACCTAGCCCCCCCCCCCTTTCCACAGCCTAACCCTCCCCACTTACTGCCTAAACCTAACCCCCCTCCCCGGTGGTTCCTAATCCCCCTGGGTGGAGCCTAAACCTAACCCCCCCCCCCCCTCCTTCCCCGGCTGTACTCACCTTTGGGATCCCGGCTGTCGGTATTCCAGCATTGGGATGCTGATCTGGTCAGGATTCCAGCGTCGGTATTTCGCCTGCTGGGATCCTGACAGCCTGAGATCTAGAACGTATACCTATTTCTCATACGTCCTAGAGGATGCTGGGGACCACATCAAGACCATGGGGTATAGTCGGGATCCGCAGGAGACATGGGCACTCTAAAGACTTTTCATTGGGTGTGAACTGGCTCCTCCCTCTATGCCCCTCCTCCAGACCTCAGTTTTAGAAATGTGCCCAGGTCGACTGGATGCACTCTGAGGAGCTCTACTGAGTTTCTCTGAAAAGACTTATGTTAGGTTTTTTATTTTCAGGGAGATCTGCTGGCATCAGACTCCTGCTTCGTGGGACTGAGGGGGCAGAAGTAGGAACCAACTTCCTAAAGAGTATCATGGCTCTGCTTCTGGCTGACAGGACACCATTAGCTCCTGAAGGGAACTGAACGCTAGCCGTGCCTAGATGCTCACTCCCACAGCACGCCGTCACCCCCCTCACAGAGCCAGAAGTCAGAAGACAGGTGAGTGTTAGAAGACAGATCTTCAATCAAGAAAGTGACGGCTAAAGGTACTGCGCGGCTGGCGGGAGCGCAGCGCGCCATGTTGCCCACACATACACAGGCACTGCAGGGTGCAGGGCGCGGGGGATGGGCGCCCTGGGCAGCATGAAACCTATAGAAACTGGCATAAATAAGGGGCATAAGTTGCTGAGGCACAGTCCTACCCCCACCAGTATAAAAAATTAAAAGCTGAGGAGAAACACACCATTGAAGAGTGGAGCTTCCTCATCAGTCAGCCAGCACACTGCTCAGTGCCAATTTCTCTCTCTCCTCAGGCTGCAGAGACAACGCTGGTCCTCCTCCACTACTGAACAAGTATCAGGGTGCAAAACGGGGGCGCCACAGTGAATTTGGTGGTATATAATTGTGTGATTAACATTATAAAAGCGCTGAATGTCAGTGGGCATTTTGTGTTCACAGACATTGTGTTACTGGCGCTGGGTTGTGAACTGGCAAATCCCATCTGTGTCCCTCTGACAGATTTTACTGTGGGTCTGTCCCCTATAAATCCCGGAGTGTCTGTGGTGTGGTTCTGCATGTGTGTGACATGTCTGTGGCAGGGAACTCTGTAGAGACATTTTAGGGACACAGAGGTGTAATATGACACCAAGAGCCTGACTGGGTGAAAGGTTACATGATAGTGTGAATCATATCAGTAAGAGGTTGGACTGAATCTCATACAGAAAATTAAAATAATCTGTTTAAGATGTGATTTTTAATAGTTCTGCCTTTCATCCACAGGGACCTTTCTGGGTCACATACAAATTTGCACAAGTAGTACAAACTGATACTAACACAGACTCTGATTCCTGTGTCGACACTAGTGATTCCAGGGGAATAGGTCCTAAGTTAGCAAAAAAGCATTCAAAACATGTTTTAGCTATAAAGGAGGTGTTAGAAGTTACGAAGCCCCCTCTTTTACCACAAGGAGAGGGTTTACTTTAGTAAAGAAGTAATGTAATTTTCCCTCCACCTCAGGTGTGATTTAACCTGAAAAGAAATATCAGATTCCCAAAAGGAATTCAGGCAGCTTACCTTTTTCCAAAAAAGGTGGGAGTCACCCCGCATTTTAGACAGGGCCCTGTCATAAAAGAGAAAAGGTGTTTCTCCCTGCGCCTGGAATGGCTTCACTTAAGGAACCGACAGACCGCAAGTGAGTGAGGTGATTTATTGATGTGGCCAATGGGACACTACTCAGGCCTACCATTGTCTGTGAGTGGGAGAGTGGTGCTATTGAAAAGTGGTCAGAAAACTTGTCATTAGACATTGACACAATAGATGGAGACGAGATACTCCTAACATTAGGTCATATCAAAGACGCTGCTGTGTACGTACTAGAATCCATGAAATATATTGGTTTCTTGGGATTAAGAACCGCTACCATGGCAGTATCGGCTCGGTGGGCGTTGTGGATTCGCCAGTGCAATGCTGATGTAGATTCCAAAATAAAATATGGAGGCTCTCCCGTATAAAGGTGAGGCCTTGTTTGGTGATGGGCTGGATGCGTTAGTCTCGGCGGCTACCGCAGGTAAGTCGACATTCTTGCCTTATGCTCCTACACCGGCGAAAAAGACACATCACTCTCACATACAGTCCTTTCGGCCCAACAAATACAAAAAGGCCAAAGGTCTCCCCTTTTTTGCAGGTAGGGGAAGGGGAAAAGGAAAGAAATCCGCAGCGTCTCCCGGATTGCAGGAGCAGACGTCCACCCCTGCTTCTGCCAAATCTGCAGCATAACGCTGGGGCTCCCTTGCGGGAGTCCGCTCGGGTGGGAGCACGTCTGAAACTTTTCAGCCAAATCTAGATTCAATCTGGCCTGGACCAATGGGTCTTGCAAATAGTGTCCCATGGGTACAAACTATAGTTTCAAGATGTCCCCCCATGCCGATTTTTCAAATCGACCTTGCCAGCTTCTCTTCCGGGAAGAGAGGCAGTAACAACGGCAATTCAAAAAGTATGTCAGGATCAGGTCATTGTCCTGGTACCCTTGGCACAGTAAGGAGAAGGTTTTTTTATTCAAGCCTCTTCGTAGTTTCGTAGCCGAACAGCTCGGTCGGACCGATTTTAAACCTAAAAATCAGAATCTCTACCTGAAAAGGTTCAAGTTCAAGATGGAATCCCTGAGGGTAGTGATTTCCAGTCTGGAAGAGGGGGACTTCATGGTGTCAGTAGATATAAAAGATGCTTACTTGCCATTTATCCTCCTCACCAAGCTTATCTGAGATTCGCAGTACAGGATTGCCATTACCAGTTTCAGACGTTGCCGTTCGGACTCTCCACGGCACCGAGGGTATTCACCAAGGTGATGGCGGAGATGATGGTCCTCCATTAAAAAGGAGTCAATATAATTCCTTATCTGGACGATCTCCTGATAAAAGCGAGATCCAGGGAACAGTTGGTGCAGAACATCGCACTCTCCCTGTCAATACTCCAACAACACGGTTGGATCATGAATTTTCCAAAGTCGCAGTTGGAACCGACGACAAGATTGTCCTTTTTAGGGATGATTCTGGACACAGAAGTACGGAGAGTATTTCTTCCAGTGGAAAAGGCTCTGGAAATCCAGAAAATGGTCAAACAAATATTGAAACCAACAAGCGTGTTGATCCATCAATGCATTTGGTTGTTGGGGAAAATGGTAGCGGCCTACGAGGCCATACAGTTTGGCCGATTTCATGCCAGAGTATTCCAGTGGGACCTGTTGGACAAGTGGTCTGGATGCCACCTACACATACACCGGAAAATAATCCTGTCCCCCAAAGCCAGGATTTCGCTCCTGTGGTGGCTACACAGTTCTCACCTACTAGAGGGACCAGGTTTGGGATTCACGACTGGGTCCTAATAACCACGGATACAAGTCTCTGAGGCTGGAGAGCTGTCACATAGGGGGAAAGCTTCCAAGGAAAATGGTCAAGTCAGGAAACCTGCCTTCACATAAACGTTCTGGAATTGAGAGCCATTTACAACGGCCTTCTACAAGCGGTACATCTTCTTCAAGATCCCGTGCAGATCCAGTCGGACAATGTAACAGCAGTCGCGTACATAAACAGGCAAGGCGGAACAAAAAGCAGAGTGGCAATGGCAGAGGTGTCAAGGATTCTCCTCTGGGCAGAAAGACATGTTAGAGCTCTGTCAGCAATTTTCATTCTGGGAGTGGACAACTGGGAAGAAGACTTCCTCAGCAGACACGATCTCCATCCGGGAGAGTGGGGCCTCCACCAAGAAGTCTTCGCAGAGGTGACGAGTCTTTGGGGAGTTCCTCAAGTAGACATGATGGCATCTCGTCTAAACAAGAAGCTTCTGAGATATTGTTCCAGGTCGAGAGACCCTCAAGCAATGGCAGTGGATACACTGGTGACGCAGTGGGTGTTTCGGTCGGTATATGTTTTCCCTCCACTTCCACTGATTCCAAAAGTTCTCAAAATAATAATAGGAACAAGAGTTTGAGCAATCTTCATTGTCCCAGACTGGCCAAGGAGGGCTTGGTATCCAGATCTTCAGGAGTTGCTCATAGAAGATCCTCGGCCTCTTCCTCCTCGAGAGGACCTACTACAGCAGGGGCCGTGTGTGTATCAAGACTTACCGCGGCTACGTTTGACGGCATGGCTGTTGGATCCTAGCCCGAAAGGGTATTCCCAAGGAAGTCATCCCCACTCTTATTCAAGCCAGGAAAGGAGTAACTTCTAAACATTACCACCATATTTGGAGAAAATATGTGTCTTGGTGTGAATCCAAGAAGGCTCCTACGGAAGAGTTTGAGTTGGGACGTTTTCTCCATTTTCTGTAGGCTGGTGTGGATGCGGGCCTTAGATTGGGGTCAATCAAGGTCCAGATTTCGGCCTTATAAGTTTTCTTTCAAAAAAATTGGACTCCTTTCCAGAAGTTCAGACGTTCGTGAAAGGGGTTCTGCACATCCAGCCTTCATTTGTGCCTCCAGTGGCACCATGGGACCTTAATGTGGTGTTGCAGTTCCTTCAATCGGGTTGGTTTGAGCCTCTACAAGAAATAGAGTTGAAGTTTCTCACTTGGAAAGTGGCGATGCTTTTGGCGTTGGCATCCGCAAGGCGGGTGTCTGAATTGGGGGCCTTGTCCCACAAGAGCCCTTACCTGATCTTCCATGAAGATAGGGAACTCGTCAACATTTTCTTCCAAAGGTGGTTTCCTCTTTCCACATAAACCAACCTATTGTGGTGCCAGTTGCTACTGACACATTCGCTGAGTCAAAGTCTCTAGATGTGGTTAGAGCTTTGAAGATTTATGTCGCTAGAACAGCTCGAATATGGAAAACAGGTTTTGTTTGTCCTGTATGCTCCCAGCAAGATTGGGTGTCCAAGCAGACTATTGCGCACTGGATCAGAGGTATGATTCAGCAAGCTCATTCTATGGCTGGATTGCCGTTACCGATGTCGGTGAAGGCCCATTCTACTAGGAAGGTGGGCTCCTCCTGGGCAGCTGCCCGGGGGGTCTTGGCATTACAACTTTGCCGAGCAGCTACTTGGTCAGGGTCAAACACATTTGCAAAATTCTGCAAGTTTGACACCTTGGCCGATGAGGACCTAAAGTTTGGTCAATTAGTGCTGCAGGGTCATCCGCACTCTCCCGCCCGTACTGGAGCTTTGGTATAGACCCCATGGTCTTGATGTCGTCCCCAGCATCCTCTAGGACGTATGAGAAAATAGGATTTTGATAACCTACCGGTAAATCCTTTTCTCCTAGTCCGTAGAGGATGCTCGGCGCCCATCCCAGTGCGTACTTTACCTGCAGTTTAGTTATTACAGTTATACAAGTTGTGTAATCTTGGTTTCAGCATGTTGCTGCAATTAGTTCATGCCTGTTGGCGTGTGTTATGTTGAATGCCATGTGTGCAGCATGGTTGAGGGTGTGAGTTGGTAGATATCTCACCACTAGTTAAGTAATTCCTTTCCTCGAAAATGTCAGTCTCCCTGGGCACAGTTCCTACAACTGAGGTCTGGAGGAGGGGCATAGAGGGAGGAGCCAGGTCACACCCAATGAAAAGTCTTTAGAGTGCCCATGTCTCCTGCGGATCCTGTCTATACCCCATGTTCTTGATGTCGTCCTCAGCATCCTCTACGGACTAGGAGAAAAGAATTTACCGGTAGGTTATCAAAAATCCTATTTTTTGTTTGTAATATTTAGAAAAATTCACCCATCAGTTCATCTCAACCAGGTATCTTAACGTGCATTAAAAGTTTTATTACCACCTCACCTTCCTCCTCATTAATTGAGCATAAAACTGGAGAAATATGCTGTTCAGTTACAGTAACTGTAGCAGGGAGGTATTCCCAAAATGTTGCCTTGTTGACTGCTGTGAATGCCAAATTGCTTTCTCACAAATATTTGAAATGCCTGCTCTAATATATACTGCAGACGCCAGGCGCATCTTATTACCATATCCCATGAATGTGCGCTATATATCGCAAAACACTGCATCCCATAAGAGAAAACAATACACCCACACATTATCTGAGTTCCAAAGCTCATTGATGTATATATTTGTTATTAAAAGGATATGGATTCAATATATATTACAATGTACAGTATACCTATAGTTACATGGTTACACTCACACAGTAAGCAGTTAAAACATACAGTTACATACAGTTACAGGCCAGTGATACAATTACCATATCTTTCAATGCATCCTCCTCTTAATATATCTCTCTCAGCAAATAAATACAGGAACTGATCTGGCAATAACTCCATCATCGTCTAGTCCAAAACCTCCTGTGTGATCAGCAATGTGTTATCTAGTTTTTGGGGAGGGAACTTACTCATTCATGAGTCACTAGTCTCTTTGTATATGCTAAACAGGTTCAGCCTTGGGGACATCCAAAGGGGCTGGCCTGAGCTTCCTGTCCACTACCTGTTTGGAATATCTATTGTTCTAATAAAAGTGATTTTAGCTTTTATACATTTAATCATAATTATTTGTTGCAATGTCCTACAACTTAATAACAAGTATCAAATGAATCTACACATTAATCTGGTTGCTTTAATAGTAAATATGACAGGTCTATCTTGCTTCGTTCAAATAATACACATACATGACATTACTTCATTATATATAATTTTAAATCATCATGATATCTGGCGCTTGATATTATTATAATTATGTACTGTATGAAATAAGTGTCGAATCCATCTCTGTGGCATGTCCGTGTAAATGCGTGTGTTACCATATATTGCTGTGCTCGCTGCGCGTATTTGCAAGTATAGCGACTTATAATGTGTAGAGTTTGTATGTTCTTTTTATGTAATATTTTTTACTTTGACAGTCCACCCTTTGGCAGCAAACAATAACTGCCATCAATTATTAACATAAGAAAAAAAATATTTCATACAATAATCGGTGACCTAGACACAAGTATGTATGCATTTCGCAAATCAGACACTTGACTATATTTGGGGAAGACAGGGAGGAGGACGAGACATCCTCTATATGCACTCGGCGGTCACGGGACCACTGGTTGGGTGTGGGACAACATTCAACCTGTAGAGTATGCTGGGACAGTGTTTTGGCCTATAATGTCTGATTTGCGAAGAACATTTCACACATACATGTACCTACGTCTTTGTACACTGATGTTTGGATTCGATTGAGGTTCTGCTGGGCAGATGAAGAAGACACAAACAAATCGTGACAGTGACATATAAAATTTTCATGATCAACATATTCCTATCATTTTCTGAACATTGTTTCCATTTCTGGAACGTATGCTAGGTCTGTTTAATCATTAAACAAGGGTTATAAGTAGTGTCCTTCCTAAATAACATAAACCTTCGGCGTTCGGGAGAGCCACTCATAAACCTTTCTTCCACATATATTAATGAGCTCTTTATCTGCAATGTGTGAATAGCAATTGTCTGATTGTTCCTGATTACCTCTGAACTCCATAACTACTAGAACTTTGATTTTTCTCTGACTTTAACAAACTGATCGGCTAATCCTGGGATCCTATAAGGAAATCACTCCTTCCTCCAGAACCAGTTCCAGTCCCACACTCGACTCCTCATAAAAAAAACCTCGCAAAAATAGAATATCCTGAAAGAAAATATTTGTCAGCGGGAAAGAGAGAAAAGAGAAATAGAACAAAACAACTCTTGTTCATAACAAATCAATTACAATGACTGGTCTTTTTGCAATCCTTTAGTACGCTCAGATAGTGTTCAACAGTTCCGCCTCTCAGTCTTCACGGAACAGAGTCTCTAGTGATACGAGGTTCTCTTTGCCTTGCTATATGAACACACAGTTCACTTGGAACACACAGTTCACTTGGAACACACAGTTCACTTCGAACACACAGTTACCAAACTACACAAACTCGATGAAGGTGAGCAATAAACTACTTTGTCACGAGTTCTCTCCGGGTCAGCGACCTTCTTGCAGTGGGACGAGTGGACCCAAGTCTCTCTTTCGGCGACCTTTAGTGCTGTCAACAAAACTTGGTATGGTCCTTCCCACCTGTCTATTAGGCAACCTGAGCGTAAGAACAATCACACAGTCTCTTGGTTCACAATCAAGACAGTTAGTATTTGGCATACCAGCAATCAACAGTTTCAAGTTCTTTTGTCAAGTTCTCAAATGCTGGCTCATCTCAATAAGGTACTGTACTGTCACCTCATAGGTGTATTTCTGATCATTGTGCGGATCAATCATGACATGAGGTTGTCTTCCAAAAAAAAACAAAAAACACAAATACCAAAACAAAAACAAATTTCGAAGAGGGTGATTTGTTAAGTTAAGATCTAGGAGTGGTTCCGATGCTACATAATACTAGTGGCAGTATCTATGATCACAATAGTACAATTTCAAGCTTTGCTCCTACTTCTAGGGGTACCATTATCTAAACACAAATTTCTGCACAATTTTCCTTTGCGGTAAACACAGCAGCATCCGTGGCGGCAGGAAATGCCTCTACCCAGTTTGAGAAAACATCAGTGCACACCAATACATAACAATATTTCCTAAAGGTTGTTAACTGTACGAAGTCGATTTGTATTTCCTGAAAAGATCCGTCTGCAGGAGGGATATGGGATGGCTCTGTTGGTATTGCTTTACCAATATTCTTCCTCAAGCAAGCAAGACAGGTCATTGCTCTCTTACCTGCATGAGAATAGAATCCTGGCGCACACCAGTAGGCTCTCATCAGCCTGCACCTACCCTCTTTGCCTAGATGAGTTAGACCGTGTGCCACCTCAGCTAGACTTGGAAGGTATGCTCTGGGGGCTACTGGCTTACCGTGTCCACCTGTCCACAGTCCTGAGGACTCCTGGCCATACCCCTTTGTCCTCCAGACTGCTTTTTCCTATAGGGAACACAATTTTTTTGTATCTTAATTTAACTATCGTGTGTTTGCAATGTAGAGTACCATGAGCATAACGCAAAAAAGAAAAAAGAAACATCTCTAGAGGAGAGAAAGAAGAAGAAAATGAAAAAGAAAATGTCAGGTTTGCCATTCACCAACAGGCATATCAGTGTCTATACAAAATTTCCCTTCACCAGTATTCCCATTCTCCACCCTTTGTGCATGACAAGGCACACTGCAGTAATACTGGTGTCATCGTGCTGTTGAGATATACTGGGTTCGGGCAGAACTCTGAAGGACCTAGGCATGTGGAGTTTGAACTGTACTTGGGTCCATGTATTGTACCACCCTGTGTGAACGCAAAAGATGAAGAGGAAACTGTAGAGAAACAGAATAGAGGTTGGTGACAGATGAGTTTGTAGAGGTGAAGAAGATTTTATAAAAATTTGACAACTGGATTGGGCACTACGGGGAAGTGATTCTCTACTTGGTCTACTCCCCTTAAAAAAAAATCTGTGTTTGTCGTATCACTATTGTGACTATCCCAGCCATCAATCCAGTGTCCTGTCCATCCTAAGTTCATAGGGAACCCGGTATCTGTGAGATAATTTAATCTACCTGTGATGGACATGCATCTAGAACAGTAGAATGCGACATTAGTCTTCGTGGGTGTCTAACATACTTTGTACTTCCTGAGCGGGAGCATAGTATATGTATATCATATCTAACAAAATTAAGTTAATCAGGGGCCATTTCTGCTAGGAAAAAGAAGCAAAAGTTTAGAGGCCCCACCTTAACCCCAGCAAGTTTTGTCAAAGGGTAATATTGCATTTATTTTGTTCTTCCCATGAGCCGAATCTGTGTTTTCTATATGGCTTATGATTCCTTACTATATGTCCCTTGGTCCCGTCTATGTGTTTAATAATGTGGCTTGTGTTTTCTGTCTAGGGGATCTATATTGACTATGTGTCCTACTACTCCTACAATCTCTTCCTACAAGTGTAACATATTATTGACCATTAGGAATCTGGGGTTTGGACTGATGGGTCTTTCATGTATGTGCCAGTATACTTACCGTCCTCAACCTCTCCACCTGTTGTTCTCTGCGCCTAGCACTATTCTTGTGATGTTCAATAGCACACAATCTAAGATTAGCTACTGTGACCCCTTTCCAATTTTGCAAAGAAGTCTGCACCCTGACACTCAATGCCTTATTGAGCCTGTCCATTTGCACAGAGACAGCCACCTCCCATTTGCCGATTTAGTGTTTACCAGTGGTCTTATCCAGATGGACAGTTTTCTATTACTGCAAGAGACAAAAAACAAAAAAAAGTTTAACAAGCTTCTAGGTCATGCGAAGTATTTCATTCAATCCTTCTCATCCCATATTAAGGGTCTGTACATGGTCCAACAAACATTTCCGAGCTCATCTTTACTAGGGGCATTACTAGGAATGAATACTTCTTATATGGTAACTGAAAGAAATACCCGGGGGTTACCTTGTCTCTGTCCGCTTTCCTACTGGCAAATACTAATGTGCGGACAGATTTTTCTCCATTTCTGACGTTACTTTCTTGATTTTTTTATTTTTGGGTTTTACTATATATATACACAAATGATACCATACTTACCTGTTCCACTGGTCTCAGCCACTTCCCCCGCAGGCTACTGCTCTTCTTTTACCGGTTGGATACTCCTCTGGGTGCATGAGAAATGGCTGAAAACAATCAGGTCACCTTCTCCTCCTAAATAAAACTTCAACATTCATTAGTCCATATATAGGTTACAGTCATATTTTTCATATTTTTATTATTTTCTATAGTTTGTATGCTGGCCGTAACTGCTTCCACATCTACATATGGCGGTGTACTTGCATTCTCTTTTTTTTTTTCTTCCTACTTGTTTATTGTTGCTACAAGTTCAAACAGTTCTTATATTTCCATTCTTGTCTTATATGACTTTGGTTAAACATACCACCTGCAATACCTTAGGATCAAACTCACCAACCCCTCTTGCTGCCACAGGTTTAAACAATGTGTATGTCTGACCCTTTGTTTTCGGGATTTTATCAGACATATTCTTATCCTTAAGTTCTGCAGTACCTCTGGTTCAAAGCTGCTCACCTTAGGGAATGGTACCCTATCTTTGTCAGTCATACATAACCATTCATTGCAAAAAGCCTCCATGTGTGAACCATACTTTTCACACATAATAAACCTTGCTGACCTTCTCGGTCGCAATTATGACCTTCTCGGTCCCGAGTCTGACCTTCTCGATCCCAACTCTTCTTCAGCCTGAACCCTAGCTACCAAACGCCCACTGCTTGTGCAATTGGATCCCATTGCGGACTTTTTGCCAATAAACGCAATCCCCAATGCACACGGCAAATAGACGGTGAAAGACACCTAGCGCTTTCACTCGCTCCTTCTCCGCTGAGTACCACGACTTACTCCAATAGTGAACACCGCGTACCCATTGAGGCCATATCTAGTTTCTATTTACTGGAAGTGTTAGGAGTGACTTACCTTTTCCAGTAAATATCCGCCGCTGGAGATTTTCCTCAGAGAGACCAGCGAAAACTCCCTATACACTTATACACAAATCACGCTTGCATATGCTCTATACAGCGCTAATGATACCGCGATTTTACGCAAAAACCTCGTAAAATGGGTATCAAGTTGAGCTATATATCGCACCCACAAACGCGCGGTCCAATCGCACAGCGTATAGGTACTTGTTACCTATCTTCCGTACAACCACGGGTCGATGTACAAACTGCGACCCTCAGCTCGGAGCGTAACAAAAAACTTTTTTACTTCAATACTACACAATGCACAATTCCCTATTACGCTCCTCTGCAAATCTCCTCACGATTTGCGTATTTCAATCTATATTAACGCGAGTCAGCCGCCTTACGCCACCAAGCCTCCACTTACTTGGTGTACCACGGGACCCGATTTCCGGAATTCAAATCCACTCACTCCTACGTTCGCTCACTCAAATACACTTTGGTTTTTGTGTACAGAAAATTTTAATTCATTCAGATAGGCAGCTTTACCCCAGAGGCAATACAGTTTAAACAAAAGTTTTATACTAATCTGCTTTAGAAACCGAGTAGTTTTGTGCTATTGTAGCATGGCTACTGTTCCACCTTTGAACTTAAACGACACTATTGTGTAATTTGTACTTACAGCCCGCACTTCTTACGCACATTGCGTAAACACGCGACCGTGCGTGTCTTTTTACGCTGCTTGCGCAGTCCTGTACTTTGTCCGAGACACGTGCACAAAACCCTGCGTCCGCAATAAAACAAATCACCCAGCTCTATAAATGTGAACAATACTAATTACTATTGCCCACTAGACACAACTTGTTCTGTATAAACTTTTATGCAGACCTGCGTTTGTGTCTTTACACTTACTTCCTTAAAGTACTGTTATTTCAAATTTACCTATATAGCAACAAATGAATCATATTTCACACAGATCTATAATGACTCTAGCAATAATCAATAATTTAAATGATATGATTCAGATTGAATAGCTATCTTGCAGAACATACACTGATATAAATATACACATAATTATAATATTATATACATGTACCATTCACTGGTCTCCTATGAGACACCTTACCTCTTATTTTTCATATCAAAGCTATTTGCTTTTCCCTGCTAAGAAAAAGCAGTTACACAGGTTAATTTGCATTTCAATGGCTATCTTATAGCAAGCAGATTCTACAAGTCTTGGAAGGAAAAAGAGAGAAGAAAAAAACCCTTTCTTTCCTTTTTCTATCTGTGTGCAATTTCTTACCCCAAGCCAAGCATTTATCTTACCATTTACTCTCACTAGGCCCAATTGAAACTATTTGTAATTGACTATGGCATGGGTTAAATAAATTCATTGGTAACTCATAAATGGTGTTTGATGTGACCAAGGAAAGCTGATTGTTCTGAGCAGAATGAAAATCAGCTATTTAGAAAATGACCTTCCTAAAATGACCACTGCTCCTCCCCCTTCCACATCTATGAGGTTTACACAAAATGGTGGACAGGCCATGTGGTTAGTCCAAAATGGAGGACAGACCATGCGGCTTCCTTTGTCACAAAGAAATCACACATTATACAAGCACCAGAAGTTATTTTAGGCCTAAGTTTTAAAAAAAAACGATATCAAGGCTATGCAGCAACTTTTAAATGTACTTTTAACCCTACTTAACAGATAAACAATCCAATCTGAATCAAACACAATATGACTTATTTGAACTTTGTTTTGCAACAATAAAAATACATTTTAGCATCTTAAATATTATGAGAAACGCATTGTCCCTTGAAATTTCATATCATTGGCTTACTGATACCACAACAATACACGTGGATGTTATTTTCATCAGCGTCGCGTCCATCGGAGCCGGTCAATTACAGCCGCGTTTGTAATGTACAGTGCATCATTAAGACCCTGATATCCCGGATGAGCCCCATCTGTGTATGCCAAATTGCTTTCTCACAAATATTTAAAATGCCGCTCTAATATATATTGTAAACGCCTGCACCTCTTATTACCATATCCCATGAATGTGCGCTATATATCGCAAAACACTGCATCCCATAAGAGAAAACAATACACCCACACATTATCTGAGTTCCAAAGCTCATTGATGTATATATTTGTTATTAAAAGGATATGGATTCGATATATTACAAAGTACAGTATACCTATAGTTACATGGTTACAACTCACACAGTAAGCAGTTAAAACATACAGTTACAGTCACAGTTACATACAGTTACAGGCCAGCATACAATACCATTATCCTTAAGTTATATAAATTTGTCTTTCATATCACTCTTTCTTTCTCTCTCTCTCTCTCTCTCTCTCTCTCTCTCTCTCTCTCTCTGTAAATAAATGCAGGAACTGGTCTGCCAGCAACTCCTTCATCCTCTGGTATCAAAAAAGCAACTGCCCTACTGTGTGGTCAGCAATGTGTTATCTAGTTTCCGGGGGAGGGGACTCACTCATTCATGATGAGTCACTAGTCTCTTTGTATATGCTGAACAGGTTCAGCCTTGGGGACGTCCAAAGGGGCTGGCCTGAGCTTCCTGTCCACTACCTGTTTGGAATATCTATTGTTCTAATAAAAGTTGTTTTAGCTTACATACATATAATCATAATTATTTGTTGCAATGTCCTACAACTTTATAACAGGTATCAAATGAATCTACACATTAATCTGGTTGCTTTAATAGTAAATATGACAGGTCTATCTGGTTTCGTTCAAATAATACACATACATGACATTACTTCATTATATATAATTTTAAATCATCATGATGTCTGGCGCTTGATATTATTATAGTTATGTACTGTATAAAATAAGTGTCGAATCCATCTCTGTGGCATGTCCGTGTAAATGTGTGTGTTACTATATATTGCTGTGCTCGCTGCGCGTATTTGCAAGTATAGTGACTTATAATGTGTAGAGTTTGTATGTTCTTTTTATGTAATATTTTTGACTTCGACACTGCATTTGGAGAATCCTTGGCATAAAGATCACCTAAGTAACATTTAAATACAGTGGTGATCTTGTCACCCTTATGATCATGCCTGACTAGTCTCTGAGGCTTTGATATCCGCATTATACAGATGCGTCTTCATACATCATTGCTGCAGCCGCGCCAAACAGCTCCTCTCAGCGTGCCATCTCCCGTGAACCCAAATGGGGAATAAATATACTAATAGTAGCAGCTATCACTTTGCAAACCAAGCTGGTTGTTTGCTCTCCCATTTAGCTCTGTGGAAGTCTGATCGGATGTGTCCTTATACAATACGCCATGCAGCACAAAATGCCTTGCATGATTGAGCTGCCAGGTCCTGTGCAACTCTACTAGCGGTGGGTGTCTTTTTGTAGAAAATGCAACACAGTCACAATGCGATGTCTTATTGGTTAGGCATATTGCTCAGATATGTATCTAACACCAATTTTAGATATGGGGCTTAGGTTAGTCGGTGATGATTTTCTGTCCAGTAAATTTATATTGGAGGCCACCATATTGAAATCACTGCTGTGTAAAATATAAGGATACACGTTGTTAATAATATCTAGGAAAAAAAATATTAAATACATTGGGAGCATTAATATTACCACTTATGTATTGTGACCCTCAATCCAAGATAATGAACCATTTAGCTTCATCTATTGTAGTGTGATTTATATACACTTGTAAATCTTCTGAAGCTAATACATCAACTCCTCTGAGCTTTAAATTGTATAATGCAAATGCTAAATCATTCTGACGTAACATATTTAAACATAGTTTCCTGTAAAAGAGGAATATCAGCACGGCACATATTTACGTAAGTGAGAATTCTCTTTCTTTTAACAGGTTGAGTTAACACTTTACCTTTCCATGAATAAATTTAACTACAGTTATAAACATGAAATAGGACTCTGAGTATCAAAGCGATGCCTAAACATAGGCAAGAGACATCAATGTATGATTAAGTGAAGAAAGTAGGGGGGAACGTGTGATAATCTATTAGCAAGAAACTTCAAATATGGAAGCAGTGAGATTCAATAATGCAGCTAGAACTTTAAATGGACTTCCCAGCGATCCTATCAACAAAAGTGGGAAACACTCAAGATTCAGTGAACTTGACACAACTAAATAAGTGGTAGAAGACAATGTTGCCACAATATCTGTAGTGTTTGTTTACCAATCTGCACTTTTGCTTCTTCCATTGTTTTATTGTATTCCTCTGTTTTCAAAACCAATAAAGATAATTTATACTGAAAATCAAACCATAGTCACTGGATGCACGGCTTAAAATGAAACCAATACAGTACTTAAGATGCATACGTATCCAATAGATGTCCTGAGTAAAGGAAAAAAAATCACAAGGAATGTTTTTATCAAACAGGATCAAGTAAAAGTAATAAATAGTAAACTCCACAGCTAATAGAATATGTCCCTCTGTGTATGGAGAATTACAGTCATTGCTTCCGAGAGTACATTGGCAAGTAGAGACATAAGTTGGAGGGAGCTGCTGAAGAAAGCTTATGCAGCCTATCAGCGAGTCGGACAATGATGTTTCTGTATGGACCAAGGGAGATATTTCTGTTCACTATGAAGGGATGTCGTCCATCAGCTTTCAGATGACAAGGGAGGCACAAGGACAGCGAGGCTAGTGAAAGCCTTTTACTGCTTGTCTACCAGTGAGGCCATATATAGTTGGAATCACTGATCTACAGGGATGGAGGCAATATGAGATGGACTGGAGGCACAACAACATCATTAGGGCTGGTAAGCTCCACTACAGGCGGCAAGTCAGAGCTGTGAGAGCTGTAGCTCTGGAGCCATGCAGCCAACCCATTTAATGTCCAAGCCACTCCAAGGATATCTATTTTATAGCTTAGATCAACGGTTTCCAAACTGTGTGCCTGCAAAGCTCTTGCAGGGGTGCCACAGGTGGATGGCCCAGAACCAAATCAAATTATTTATGGTCAAAATGATAGGCAATACCAGTGCTAGTGGCTGCCAATCAAAACATAGAGGTAGGCACAATTACTTAAATGTAATATTTATTTTCCATATTTATCAATAACAAACTTCTATCCTAGGGGTGCCATGAAAAAAATGCTGATACTCTAGGGCACCTTGATTCAAGAAAGTTTAGGAACCACTGGCTTAGACTGAGGTTACATTTATGCAGACAGTCAGGGTTCACAAACATCCTGACACTCCATCATCCTTCTTGCACTTCCTCTCATTTCTCTTTGTACGTCTTCCCTTTACCTCCTCCTGTCTCTGCCTACCCTTTTCTTATGTTCCTGTCTTCCTCGCCCTTTTGCTTGTGCTCCTGTCTCTTCTACGCTACCATTCTCCTCAAGTCCCCTCCCCTTTGTGTTACCTGCCATTCTCCTCCTAATCTCACATTTTCTGTTCCTCTCCCACACATCGTATGCTGAGCATAGGCTCACTTGAACAAATCAAATTGTATGTAGTCTGCTAAGTGGCCGGTTTATACTTCATACAAAACCTTTAATGTGTATGGAAATTCAGCAGTTTTATTGTAAAATGTTTAGTTTTTTTCAAATATAAAAAGTTCAGTCACATACATACAATAAACATCATAACATCTTAGTTTTTAAAAAAACAAACGCGTCTTTAAGAAGTAGTTTTTACCTAGCACTATATACCAGTGACGTGCGGTGAGGTGAGGCAGAGCCTCTCCTGTCATACTAACATATAAGCCAGAGTTTTATTATATAAAGTATGTGAAAAATGCAAAGAATATATTAGAAATATCTTCTTTGTATTATTCTAATACTTTTTATAGTCAATACTCTGAAGTAAAAAGTCTATGGCAGGGGAAGCACTGCCTATCTTTTCCACACATCTCTGATCAAACCTCACCAAATATCCAGCAATATATACTGCTGCACCTGCGTATAATGCCCACATAAACCTTTTGGCTCATATATTGTATGCAAATCTGGTTCTGGTACTAGCCAATACCTCCTGAGCCATTTACCCCACCGCACCTTGCATATACAAGCAGCACCATTGTTTGACAGAGTAGATGTAGAAAACATTACGGTTTTGTCTGTACAGTTGTGTGATCTATTAGATAGATAGATAGATAGATAGATAGATAGATAGATAGATAGATAGATAGATAGATACTATGACACATACAGTAATACTACCCAATTTTATAGTCAGGAGAGGGTATGAGGGAAAGGAGTAACTCGAAAAGGGAACGGTGTGGCAGAACCTTGAGAAGAGAAGGGAAAAAAAGTCAGACAGAGAAGACAGAAGAAAGAGAACCAGATAGGTGGAAAGCAATCTAAAGGATGAGGAATCTCATACTAACTCATATGGAGAGGAAGTGTTTTGAGAAGTGAGCCAGGGGCCCCAAATCTTATCAAAGGATTAAGAGGAATTTTTAAGCATACTGGTCATGTATTTCATACGTTGTCAATACAAAGTAATGGTTACCTGCTCTTTGCTTCATACATAGGTGGTTCCATGACAGATTTAAGAAGATTTGGGAACTCTGTAATGTACGTTTGGAAAAATGATCAAGCAATGTTACCAGATTTGTAAGGCTATGGTCACACATAGCGGCTAAGCAGGTCCCGCTGCATGAGACCCGCTTGGCCGGGAGGGGGGGTTTTGTGTGCAAACGGATCCTGTTCTGCAGTATCCCGCAGAACAGGATCCGGCCAGTGACACGCAGGATTTCAATGGAACACAGTGCGGCACAGCCACACTGTGTAAACACATACATTGAAATGTATGTGTTCTCATTGAAATGCATAGGTGCCCATCTGCAGTCTCCTTGCGGCCAAGCGGGACCCGCTTGTCCGCTATGTGTGGCCATAGCCTACGTCTAACATACCCGTTCATACTGCTGAAATTGGCATCGTTATTTAATCTTGCTTTTGAGCCCTGTACTATTTTACATAATTTGAAAATCTAAACTGTTGGTTAAAAAAAACATATGACATTCCTTTTCTGCAGCAGTCACAAGGTACTGTTTTTATAGGCGCCATTCAGCACACATATTGAATGGTTTCGGATCTCTGGTGCCCCCCTCAATCAATCCAATTGGTCCATTTTCACCGGGGGGAAACTTCAGGTTGAACTTCTGTAGAAAGCTGACAAAAAAAATGAAGATCTCGGTCTTTGCTAGAGCCTCACCGATACACGACCTTTTACCTGTCATCAATAAAAGGCAATGTTATAAACAGACACAGTGCTCATAAAAATCCAACATAAACCTTTTGTCTAAAGAAGTTCTTGTGCCAGGTATAACAGCTTGTGTATATATTCTTCAAAGAAGCATAGCATTTTCAATAAATAGACTCCGGATAGATGGTTTAGTAGAGGTTACAAAAAAATGAATATGGATGTGTCACAGGAGGAATGCATTCAGTATCCCGGTTGACGGCATACCGGTGCCGGGATCCCGACACCTACTCTCCCTCTTGGGGTGTCAACAACACCTCTGGAGGGAGATTAAATAGCGTGGTGTGCTTATCACGCCACCATGCCCGCCGCGAGTACGCAAGGGGCTCTTTTGCGCTCACCCCGCTGCCGACATTCTGGCGCCCGACATCCCGTGGCCGGGAATCTGACCGCCGAGATGACGGACACCGGTATATAAATACCAACCCCTGTGTGTAGTCTGTGTAGCAGAATACTTACATAATCAGTGTATTGACAGTATATAGGAAGAATGAAGTAAATAAATCATTTATTAGATTAACCTAATAAGCGGAAGAGAGGTGGAAGAGCTATTTGTTTCTCGTGTTGTACAACTATGGTCAATTAAGATCTAACAGTGCATGAGTTTTAGGAGTGTAGAGGAAAGTAATCAGGAGCATTACACTGCTCCTGTGACGGGTTGGTATATACAGTCAGTACACTGATTATTTAAGTATTCTCCTACACAGATTACACACAGTGATAGTTCACCAAGGACCAACAAACCGAGGAATTACTGCATCTTTCTATCGTTCACCTGACCATTATATCCTCTCTATCACACACACTATGTGCTTTCTTCTTTTATTTCCCACTGAGACTACTTGGGTTCCCATTCTGAGGATCCATCTTTCCTACAGGGGAATCATCATTAATCACTGGCTACATAATGCCATTATCCACACTCTCTTCTCAACAGCGTGAGGAACTGACAGGAGTCAGCTAGAGAGAAGTTCTTCATTCTCTATACTTTCTATTCTCTTAGCTCTGGTTTCTTTCTTTTTTTTTGTCATTTTTTTATTATAGCTTTTGCTTATTAGAACCAGTATTTTTTTTCCATATACTGTATATATATCTCATAATAAGAATTTTTAACTAAATCACCTTCTTATGTTTTTCTTAAAAGTTTATAAGGGTCCATATTTATAAGCTTATTTTTACCAGTGTTCAGTGATCCCTATTAAGCATCTTATTGGAGGTACAGTATGGGCTCCATGCAACAGAGTATCACTATCTCAACCACACCGATGGACATAGGATTATAAATAAATGTCCAATGTCTAATATAGCCATGTAAAAGGTGAGTCTCATTCCACATGGTTATTGAGAACATCCATTATTTAAGATCAGTGAGCACTATTGGTTCTATGGGGTATATTTACTAAAGGTTTATTTTTATCAATTTCCATCAATATCCAATCAACTGAAATTAATCTTAATCAATGTTGGGCATCCAGGGCTAAAACACAAATCTGTTAGTAAATGTGTGTTCCATCCCTGAAAGCCCAAAATTGATTAAGATAAATTTTAATAGATCTGAAATCAATGGAAATCAATTAAAATTAACTTTTAGTAAATATACCCTTATATATGTCAATTTCCTTTGTCATGATATATACACCAGGAATTTAACCTGAGGACATCTAACTCAGGGCAAAAATGTGACTTGACATCATGATATCACAATGAGGGGACGGGACTAAAGATGCTCAGAGCATCATTAGGATGCTTCAGGAGACTCCTTGCCAGGACCAGAATGAAGCTGAGCATCCTGTTCTAGTTACCCTGCATGCCATATGCATGTGCCATAGTGTAGCAGAGGTGCTGCGCCCTGTACTAACCAATCAGCTCCATGGCAGTTAGGAGCTGATTGGCTGGTACTTTATCACCGTGCAATTTATCACTCTCCAAGGCTTGATAAATCTGGGCCTTAATGTTAGAACAAAAGCACAAAGCTTTTATTAGCTTTCTTTTTCAGGGTATTCGCATAAGAGCTGTAAGACCTTATACCTGCTGGCCTCATATATGTGCATTGTACTAATGTATTTTAATGCTAGTACAACAAAGGGAGACCTGGAAATGGAAACCACTGACCTATGCCCACTAGTAAAGTTTACTACATTCTGGAATGTTACAGTTTTCCAAATGCTGCAAGGCTTCAACACAGGGCCGTAACTACGTGTGTGCCAAGTGGGTTTGGCACACAGCGCAGTTGCCCTGAGGGCGCACGGCCAGCAGCATATAATGAGTCAAATTGACTCATTACATGCCGCCTGTTCTGTGCTGTGCGCCGCCGCGTTGTGGAGAAGAGAGCAGCGCCGGGCAGGTGAGAAGGAGGAGGAGGGAGGGGGACTGGAGCCGCAGCATCGCTATTTCATTGGTAGTAAGCGCCGCTGCAGCAGCCCCCTCTCCTTCCGTATTGGCTGCCTGGCGCTGCTGTGGATGCTGTGATGTGGTTCCTCCAGCCCAGCATCCACAGCAGCGCCAGGCAGCCAATACGGAAGAAGAGGGGACTGCTGCAGCGGCGCTTACTACCAATTACATGCAGCTCCAGTCCCCCTCCCTCCTCCTCCTTCTCACCTGCCTGCACCGAGGAAGCTGCACGAGGAGCCTGTCAGCGGGGAGATGGTAAGTATCTCTCTCTCTCTCTCTCTCTCTCTCGGACACCGTCTGCCATAATGTGTAAAAAGGGGGCCTGGCTGACGCCATGTGTAAAAAGGGGGCCTGGCTGCTGCAATGTGTAAAAAGGGGGACTGGCTGCCGCAATGTGTAAAAAGGGGGACTGGCTGCCGCAATGTGTAAAAAGGGGGACTGGCTGCCGCAATGTGTAAAAAGGGGGACGCTGGCTGCTGCAATGTGTATAAAGGGGGACACCATCTGCCGTAATGTGTAAAAAGGGGGACGCTGTCTGCCGTAATGTATAAAAGGGTCTCTACCTGGTGTAGTGGCGCTACTGTGCAGCGTAATTTGAATAATGGAGACTACTGTGCACCGTAGTATGAATTGCTATTATTTTGTGGCCACGCCCCTTCCCCATAAAGCCACGCCCCTATATGTTTTTTGCGCGCCTACGGAGCGCTCTGCCCCTATCTTACATGTAGGGGGGGGGGTGCCAATGTCGTTTCTTGCACACAGCGTTAAAATGCCTAGTTACGGCACTGCTTCAACATACAAAGATTTCTCTGGTATTTGATTTTTGCATTGTACCCAACTTTAGAGAGATGTCACATAAAGGTATCTCTGTATGGGCTATGGCACTGCCTAGCAACAGCCAACTCATACCAGGATATGCAGTATACAGATGTAGAACCTTATGTTTCTTTGTAGTGTGGGCAAAATTTGGAGGTAGAATTGCCTCTGCTAGTCATGTGTACTCCACTGGCTGCCCAGCTTGTTTGGCAGCACAGCCAAGAAACCCAAAGAGAGGTGTTGTTGCTGGGCAAATGTTTTACATTATTAGGGATTTAATATTAAATGGCCATTGCTTTATACTTTGTAGGGGCCGTTTTACATAAAATAATATTCTTCTCTCAGTGTATGAAGTACAATTTGCACTGTTAGAGCCAACATTTTTATATACAATTCTGCTTTCTTTCACATTAAAGCTTTATAGCAAGGATTCTAAGGTCTAATTACAACTGTAGTATGTGTGAGTAAAAGTGTCAATCAAGTTATATAAAGCCCCTTTGATATGGGTACAAGTTTAACTTTGGGAATTGTTAGTAATAGTGAATTAATAGTCTCAGCAGTAAAACCTGTGTCAGAAGATTCAGAAACTGGCCTCTGCACTCCCAATAAACAGGGGAAACACATCCCCATTTTCAGTAACGCTGCCTGGCCCCACCCTCTCCCCACACCCAAACATTCCCTAGCCTGTCAGTCAGGCTGCGGCTTAGGGGGCATGTGCAGTCCATCAACCATCAAAGTTGCATGTAAAACATTGGATTTGAGTACAACACTGAATCAAGGTCATACTGTAGATAGCTGGAACATCAGTTAGTGGGTTGACACATAGGCAAACGCAGGGGGGGGGGGGGTTCTGGTTGCCTGGAATCCCCCCTCCTCTTGGCAAGTGGCACAAATTCAAACAATAGCAATGGTATATAATTTGAAGGTAGCAGCCAGGAAGAAGAGACAGGAGCCTTTCCATGAGGTGGGAGAATGTGTGCTTAGAAAGTGCACTTCTGTCTACTACTGGTTCTATTATGTTTGTTTGTTTGTTTGTTTGTTTGTTTGTTTGTTTGTTTGTTTATTTAGTATGGCATGTTTAACCTTTTTCTGACCACTTATCTTATTTATATTGTTTAAATATGTTTGATACTGCCTATACTATAGACAATCTATAGCGTTAAATATTAATACTGTATTCCATAGAGTATCAAATGTATAAAAAGTACCAATGCTCAGGGTCATTACTAGGTTCTTCTACCGCTACCCCAGACTCCTGCACTTGCTCCGCAGAGTGGGAGATTATGGATAGCATTTGGAAACCCCCCTCTAGAAATCCTGCGTTTGCCACTGTTGACAGGCCCACTAACTGATGTTCCAGCTACCTATGAGCCTGATTCAGTGTTGTACTCAAATCCATATATACGTAGCTCCTCTCCTTATTGTGAACTACTTCTAAAAAATGATCTAAATGAATCAACTCTTCCAGATGTGCACTGTACCTGTGTAATTATCTCACAGGATGATGGGCCAGCTTCAACATTACACTAAATTTAATCTCCTTGTTGTACTTAATAGCTACTGAGCCAATGAATAACGGTTTCATAATATTGCTCTAATACAGTATAACGCTAATGGTAATTAATATAACATTAACATCATTATTCCCCACTCACAGGAGATACCAGCAGGAAATAAAGTAGATCTATATAAATATATTTTATTATAGTATTTATGTTTTAAATCAAAAACTGCAGTTATGCCATACTAATATATATAAACAAATGAAGGGTTTTGTTCTTACCTGCTCCAAATGGTATGTGAGCTTCATTTTTTACAAACTTGCCATTCTCATCAAGGAAATGGTTGGGGTTGAATTGATCCGGTTTATCCCAGTATTTTTTGTCATACAGAGCAGAATGTAAAAATGTAATGATCTGGGTGTCCTGAAAATATTAAGAAAAATGGGTCATATAGTGTTTGTGATCAACAACCATTATCCATGGCAGGTTAATTCTGATTCCTCAACCTCTTCACCATTACTGAAACCTATCTCTCTCCTCGTCTAACACCACTTTCCCTGCTGCTCTCTCTATTGGGGTGCCCTCTCTCACTCTAACACCACTTCTCATGGTGACCAACAAGGTAAAGTGATTGCAGTTCTTCTCTCCCCTGCAGACCTTTTTGCTTCCCTGAACATTCCCTCTCCTTTTCCTTCTTTGAGGTCAACTGTAGTTGCCTCTTCTTCCCCATTCACCTTCCTGTCCCAGGAATCTACTGACCCCTGGTCATTCCTCCAAGTTCCTAGATACCTTTGCAGCCTGGCTTCCCTCCTTGTCCGCTGATATTCCATCTCTTATCCTGGACGACTTTAATATTCCAATGCATAATTACATGGATGCCGCTGCTTCCTAGCTGAAAATCATTTTTTTCAGTTTTGTTTTATATCTTGCGCTAAAAGTTAATGTGATTTTAATATACTTGACAAAGTTTTTGGTCAGGATTAGTTTCCTAGAAGTCTCAATTTCCTGACCTACCCATATATATCATCAATGTGTGCAACCAAGAACCAGTGACCCTGGTAAGTAGGAACAATGGGCCTAATTCAGACCTGACCGTAGCAGCAAATTTGTTAGCAGATGGGCAAAACCATGTACACTGAGGGGGGGGGGGGAGGGGCAGATATAACATTTGCAGAGAGAGTTAGATTTGGGCGGGTTATATTGTTTCTGTGCAGGGTACATACTGGCTAGTTTATTTTTACACTGCAATTTATATTTCAGTTTGAACACACCCCATACAAATCTAACTCTCTCTGTCGCATGTCATATCTGCCCCCCCCCCCCCCCCCCCCCCCCCCCCCCTGCAGTGCACATGGTCTTGCCCCTTAGCTAACAAATTAGCTGCTAACATCAGGCCTGAATCAGGCCCTATGTGTATGTCGGTTGCAACTAATGTCTTGTCAGAGATATATCATTGCTAAAATGGGAAGGAGCACACAATAAAATTTCACATACAGGATTGCCAATTTCTTTTAATCCCCCCCACTAAAGAGAAACATTGGTTTTCCCTGGTACACCAAATATTTAAATTATTCCTGTGCTACTGTAGTGCAGTGCCTCTGTAATGCCGTGTCTTAGTGTCTTACCTTTGGTATAGTGTAGCCTTTAAATTTGATGTCATTTAAGGCGGCATGAGGTAGACCATTGGGGACAATGCTTGCATATCTCTGCACCTCGTGGATCACTGCATCAGTGTAAGGCATAGAGACGCGGTGCTCCAGGGAAGGACATTTCTCAGAGCCAATAACATCATCTATCTCAGCCTGAACTTTCTCTGCAGAAAAAATATCACTTCTTAATAAATTAGTTTGCTGCGGTACCTGATAGATTGCTAGAGAACACCCACCCACATGTCCTAGAATACTGTTGTGCTTTTAACATCATATTTTTTCCTTTCTTAAGATTCATTATTTCTTTATTCTAGCGTGGTTTTACAATAAAAATGTTTACTGACCAATTATTTATTTATTACAGTTAATTTATGGCTTCAAGTTTTGAGAATTTATGTTTAACTAATATAACTCAGAGATAGACATAAGTTAGCTTTCAACCTTCAATATAATAAAAGTGAACAACCTTTTCATTTTTTTTTTTACTAATTATTAATATAGCATTGTATAATCAAATAATTGTATGATACCCCTTTCCGACAGAGAAAAGAACCCGGTAATTTCCCGGACTCGGGAAGGGCCGACCCGGGATTTTTTTCTGTCTGAAAGGGTCAACCCGAGACTGAATTCCTGGGACTTCAACCCAGGTTTCTACCTGGGTTTTTCCCGGATCGTACACGGGTTGCCGGCTGTCTGAAAGGGTCCGACCCAGTATTTTAGAAACGGGTCGCAGTTAACATCGCTTATTGGCTGAGCTGGCGGGGCACTAGCGATTGGCTGAGCGACAGGATCTCTCTGATTGGCTGAGAAGGCGTGGCACTGGCGTCTGAGGTCACAATTGTGCTGCAGGGGAGATGGAAAGAGACAGCATGGCGCACTGAAAGGAGAAAGAGATAAGGGAGCTGTTTTCTATTAGAGCGGAGGAGGAGATCCGGAAGCAGATCACTGGGTCAGTGAAGGACACCACAGTGTACACCAACATTGCCAAGATACTTACCTCAAGGGGCACTAAGCGTAATGCTATGAGCAGTCACCACCCACTTTTCATGATCTTATCTCTGTGTGCCATATAAACAGTCCATTTCTTATGACACACAAGTCTATTGCAGGGCTGACATGGGTTCTGTCTGAAAGGGGTCGACCCGGGAATAATCCGGGTTAAATGTGCTGTGTGAAAGGGGGTGTTATGATTCTGATACTCAGGTCAGGGGTGATCTTATACGGTAGGACCTGAATACCAGAACGTAATGCTGGGAAAGGGGAATGGAAAGGGAATAGCCCCTGGCACCCTATCTCCGTTGTCTCGCCCGTGCTGTCAGTACACTCTTGCGAGACTATGGTTGCTTGGGCCCATGGCAGCCGCGTTTGAAGGGCGGATTACGTCTGCCAAACTCCAATGCCCCCTCAGGTCTTAATGAGAGACAAAGAGTGAACCGAGACAGGGTGATAACAAGGGGCCTTCTAACTGAACAACAAAGCCAGGGGCTACTAACAAAGCTGAAACTAAAGTATGTGTGGATTTCCGCCAGGGAAAAGAACAACAAAATACTCCACTTGTCCACTCTCCTACACGGCACCGCCGAGTACCGGAGAGGACTGTGGAAGCGGATACCTCCGCAAATGCTCCAATAACAGAAAATAATATAAAGCGGTTTAGGCCGCAACTCGCGGCGGAGCCGCCACTCACGAAACCAAGCAAGATCCTCTATCGACTGCCACAGGTAAACGAGGACCAGAAGAACTCCTTAGGATAAGACGGCTACACCAGGACTCAGGAACTCAGAGAACTGGAAAGACCGGGCACAGCAGACCAGGAACAGACGTTCACCAAACATGAGCAGCATGCAGGAAGCTATCACCGGCGTCTGTGTGAGGCACTGAGGAGGCTTAAAACCGGGTACCCTCTAATCAGAGTCCAGAGCCTAATTACCCAAAATGTCGTGCAGCTGCCTTGCTACGGACCGCTGCGCCTAACAGTACCCCCCCCCCCCTTGAGGAGGGGTTAAAGAATCCCTAAAGCCAGGTTTCCGAGGAAATTCCTGAAAAAATAATCTCTTGAGTCTAGGGGCATGTAGATCCCCATCCAGGACCCAAGACCTTTCCTCCGGACCATAGCCCTTCCAGTGAACCAAAAAATATAGTCGGCCCCGAGAAACTTTTGAATCTAAAACCTTCTCAACCAAGAACTCCTGTTGCCCCTGAACATCCACTGGAGATCTACCCTGGGAGGTCTTCCGAGGAAATCTCCTGGAAGAAACATATTGTTTCAACAGGGAACAGTGGAAAGTATTTCCAATTCTGAGAGATCTTGGCAAGCGTAGCCGAAAAGCAACTGGGTTGACCTTCTTAATGATAAGAAACGGTCCAATAAATTTGGGTCCCAGTCTAGCCGAGGGTTGTCGGAGCTTGATGTTGCGAGTTGACAACCATACCTTATCTCCCACCTTAAAAGTGCAAGGACGTCGGAGCCTATCAGAAAATTTATTTTCTCGGAAGGCAGCTTTTCTGAGGGCAAGGTGCACTTTTCTCCAAATTGCTCTGAGGTGGGAGGTTAAGGTCAACGAGGAAACTGGAGAATGATGGAAAAAAGAGTTGGCTCTAGGATGAAAACCAAAGACTGAAAAGAATGGGGACTCCTTGGTGGAGGAATGACAAGAGTTATTATAAGCAAATTCGGCCAAAGGAAGAAACTCGGACCAATCATTCTGGAGTTTGGCCGAATACAAGCGTAAGTATTGTTTTAATGACTGGTTGACTCGTTCGGTTTGCCCATTAGACTGTGGATGGTAACCAGATGTTAAGGACAGTCTCATCTTCGATGATGCACAAAAACGTTTCCAGAATCGTGCAATGAATTGCGGACCCCGATCAGAGACAATATCAGTGGGCAGACCATGGAGCCTGAACACATGGCGAAGGAACAAAACTGCCAACCCTTGAGCAGAGCGTAATCGGGGAAGAGCAATGAAATGAGCCATTTTACTAAAACGGTCCACCACCACCCAAATGACTCGAAATCCGGCTGAAAGGGGAAGGTCTACCACAAAATCCATGGAAATATGAGACCATGGCCTGAGAGGAACGGCTAAAGGCATGAGTTGCCCAATAGGCAACGAACGAGGGACCTTATGCTGTGCACAAACCTGACAGGAATGGACAAATTCCTTAACGTCTTTAGAAAGACTAGGCCACCACACTGAGTGAGAGACTAACTTCTAGGTCTTAGTGATACCTGGATGCCCCGAGACTTTGTTGTCATGAAACTCAGTTAAAACAGTGCCACTCAAAAATTCAGGGACAAAAAGACGACCAGCAGGAGTTAGCCTAGGAGCTTGGTGTTGAAGCTGGTTTAACTGAGTAAATAAATCCTGTGTGAGACCTGCCCGGATGACTGAAGATTGAACTATGGGGGTAGTAACAGGATTGCTATTGTGAACCGGAAGAAAGCAACGTGACAGGGCATCAGCTTTCGTATTCTTGGAACCAGGCCTGAAGGTGATAATAAACCTGAAACGAGTAAAGAACAATGCCCAACGTGCCTGCCGAGCATTAAGCCGTTTAGCTGACTCAATATATTGCAGGTTCTTATGGGCAGTAAATACAGTAATAGTATGCCTAGCTCCCTCCAGCCAATGCCTCCACTCCTCGAAAGCCCATTTTACTGCCAGTAATTCCCGATTACCAACGTCATAGTTGGATTCTGCGGAGGAGAATTTCCTGGACATAAAGGCACAAGGATGTAGTTCCAGAGACTCCGGATCTTCCTGAGAAAGGATGGCCCCCACTCCAACCTCTGAGGCATCAACCTCCACAATAAAGGGAAGCTCCGGATTAGGATGTCTGAGGACAGGAGCCGAGACAAAGGCCTGCTTCAAGGCCCGGAAGGCAAACTCAGCTTCAGGCGACCAATTGGAAGGATCCGCTCCTTTTTTAGTCAAAGCTACGATGGGAGCGACCAGGTCAGAAAAAGTATGAATGAACCGCCTATAATAATTTGCAAACCCTAAAAAGCGCTGAATTGCTTTTAAATTAGTGGGTTGCGCCCAATTAAGAATGGCCTGGAGTTTTTTCGGTTCCATGCAAAATCCCTGGGGAGAAATAACGTACCCCAAGAAAGACACTTCTGTGATGTGAAAATCACACTTCTCAAGCTTAGCATATAAATGATTCTCTCGTAGCTTTTGAAGAACCAGACGCACCTGGGTAACATGTTGTTCTATAGACTCAGAGTATATCAAAATGTCGTCTAAATAAACGACCACGAACTTCCCAAGGAAGTCACGGAGAACATCGTTGATGAGGTCTTGAAAAACCGCCGGAGCATTTGACAGGCCAAACGGCATCACCAGGTATTCATAGTGACCCGACTGAGTGCTGAATGCCGTCTTCCACTCATCCCCAGATTTTATTCGGATGAGGTTGTAAGCTCCCCTCAGATCGATTTTTGAAAAGATCACGGCGGAGCGTAACTGATCAAAAAGCACTGAAATCAATGGCAAAGGATAGGTGTTCTTCACAGAGATTTTATTTAGAGCCCTAAAGTCAATGCATGGTCTAAGCGACCCATCTTTTTTCTCAACAAAGAAAAACCCCGCACTCAACGGAGATTTTGAAGGCCTAATAAAGCCTTTCTTAAGGCTTTCCTGAATGTAATTATTCATGGCCGTGGTTTCTGGTCCAGACAGGGCATATAATCTCCCCTTAGGTAAAGTGGCACCTGGTACTAACTCGATTGCACAGTCATAGGACCGATGGGGAGGCAGAATGTCCGCATTGCCTTTGGAGAACACATCGGCAAAATCCTGATATTCCACAGGAATAAGTTCTGAGACGACTGCCGCAACCCGGACTGGATGAGAAATACATTCCTTAACACAAAAAGGACTCCATTGGGAAATTTCCCCAGACCGCCAATCAATGGTGGGATTATGAAAGGCAAGCCAAGGGTGACCCAAAACTACAGGGACTGCCGGACAATGTGTAAGGTAGAATTCTATATCTTCTGAATGTAAGGCCCCTACTGTAAGTAATACTGGAGGTGTGCGGTGAGTAATTATCCCATTGGAAAGCGGACCCCCATCTAACCCGTGCATGGTGATACGTCTATCCAAGGGAATCTGTGGAATGCCTAAGGCCTTAGCCCAAGCTAAGTCCATAAAATTTCCTGCAGCTCCACTGTCGACGAAGGCCGACACTAATGAACCGAGGCTGCCAAAGGAAATTTTAACAGGAACTAATAAAGAGTCATTTGAGGAGATAAGCTGCAGACCCAAGTGAACCCCCTCACAATTCACTTGGTCAGAGCGTTTCCCGACTTGTTCGGGCAGTTGCGAGCAATATGTCCCTTACCACCACAGTACAAACAGAGACCAGAATTTAATCTTCTGGTTCTTTCCTCTGGGGACAGCCGGGAGAGACCCATCTGCATGGGCTCCTCGACGTCCTCAGGAAAGGTATAAACACTAGGACTAGGCCTAAAAGTTGTTCCTCTTTCAGCCCTCCGCTCTCGGAGACGACGATCTATTTTAATTGCAAGCTCCATGAGTTTGTCGAGAGTCTCAGGAGCGGGGTACTGAAGGAGACTGTCTTTAATAAGTTCTGACAAACCGAGACGAAACTGACTGCGCAGGGCCGGGTCATTCCAGCCACAGTCATTCGACCAACGGCGGAATTCGGTACAATACACCTCTGCTGGATTTTTACCTTGTTTAAGAGCACGCAGGTGACTCTCAGCTGACGCCTCTCTATCAGGGTCATCATACAACAGGCCTAACGATTTAAAAAAGGCGTCTACTGATAACAAAGCAGGATCTTCCGTTCTTAACCCAAACGCCCAGGTCTGTGGATCACCCTGGAGCAATGACATAACAATCCCAACCCGCTGAGACTCAGTACCAGAGGACTTAGGCCTTAAACAAAAATAAAGCTTACAAGCTTCCTTAAAATTAAAAAAATCTTTTCGGTTACCCGAAAAACGGTCGGGTAAATGCATCTTTGGTTCTAGGACTACACTCGGGGAGGCTCGCAAAAGATCTTCCTGTGATCTCACCCGAAGAGAAAGGTCCTGAACCATCTGAGTTAGTTCTTGAATTTGGTTAACCAAAAGCTGACCGGGATTTGGTCCTAACCCTGCCGGATTCATGAAGCCGGATTTTACTCTCACCAAAACAGAATGGGAAAAAATAAAAACCCCTTTTTTTTTTTTTTTTAAGTTTTGGGCCGGTGATAATGTTATGATTCTGATACTCAGGTCAGGGGTGATCTTATACGGTAGGACCTGAATACCAGAACGTAGTGCTGGGAAAGGGGAATGGAAAGGGAATAGCCCCTGGCACCCTATCTCCGTTGTCTCGCCCGTGCTGTCAGTACACTCTTGCGAGACTATGGTTGCTTGGGCCCATGGCAGCCGCGTTTGAAGGGCGGATTACGTCTGCCCAACTCCGATGCCCCCTCAGGTCTTAATGAGAGACAAAGAGTGAACCGAGACAGGGTGATAACAAGGGGCCCTCTAACTGAACAACAAAGCCAGGGGCTACTAACAAAGCTGAAACTAAAGTATGCGCGGATTTCCGCCAGGGAAAAGAACAACAAAATACTCCACTTGTCCACTCTCCTACACGGCACCGCCGAGTACCGGAGAGGACTGTGGAAGCGGATACCTCCGCAAATGCTCCAATAACAGAAAACAATATAAAGCGGTTTAGGCCGCAACTCGCGGCGGAGCCGCCACTCACGAAACCAAGCAAGATCCTCTATCGACTGCCACAGGTAAACGAGGACCAGAAGAACTCCTTAGGATAAGACGGCTACACCAGGACTCAGGAACTCAGAGAACTGGAAAGACCGGGCACAGCAGACCAGGAACAGACGTTCACCAAACATGAGCAGCATGCAGGAAGCTATCACCGGCGTCTGTGTGAGGCACTGAGGAGGCTTAAAACCGGGAACCCTCCAATCGGAGTCCAGAGCCTAATTACCCAAAATGTCGTGCAGCTGCCTTGCTGCACGACCAGAGAACATGTGTAGTGCATATTAATTAAACACCAGCAACGGGGAACGCGGTCCGCCTGTGGCGTCCCCGTTGCTATGGACCCGGCGGCTCGACACGCACGCGTCCTGGCGTTGCAAGGGACCCGGCGGCTCAGCGCCCACGGCGACCCTAGCGTTGCTAGGGACCCGGCGGCTCAGCGCGCACGGCGTCCCTAGCGTTGCCAGGCGCCGTGCAGAAAGGGGAGAAGGTGCAGCGGCCGGCTACGGACCGCTGCGCCTAACAGTGGGTTAGAAACTGTAACCCAGGTTTTTCCCGGTTTCACAAAACTGAGATAAAAACGGGATTTTAAGATTTTTATGTCTGAAAGTGGTATGATATAATAAACGTTTTGTGAGCATGTGCTTCCCCTCTGTATAATACCCATTTCACACTGCACAAATAACCCGGTATCAACCCAGCATATTGCTGGGTCGGCGTGCGGTGTGAAAGCGCCATAGTTGAAATCCCAGGTCACCTGACCCGATAATTCAACCCGGGAATAAAGCAGTGTTATTCCCGGGTAGAATACCGGGTCAGAGGCAGCGTAAACGGGCTCCCGTGACCCGTTCACTACAACAGGGAGAGGCGGCGCGGAGATGATTTCATCTCCCAGCGCCGCCGCTGCCAGCTCCGCCCCGCTGCTATGGCAACCCGCCCGACATATTGCCAGGTCAGGGAAGCCAACAGTAGCGTCCAATGCCGGATCCCACCCCGGAAGTATCTGTTTCCAATTTCCGGATGGGATCCAGCATTGGCAGTGTGAAATGGGTATAAGAAAGCACAATAAATGCAGATTGTTCATATCAGTCACGTAATGATGTGAGATCATAGTGGTGGGCTAGCTGCAAGTTTTCAAATGCTTCACATACTACACTGACAGTAGTCCTCTATGAACTAGTGTTTACAGTATCTGCAGACACCCCATCTCCAACTACTGTACCTAGGCTACTCAAGCATTGATACTCAGCTCCTAGGTCTGTGGGTTTCCTATTTCAGGCCCCACAACCTCCTTTTACCATCCCCCTTGTCTTTGCCCCTATCCATAATCTCAATATTCTATTTTTTATTTGCCAAATATAAATTCACCAGAATCAAAACTCAAAGTGAAACTTTGAAACTATTTAATTTATAAAGTTGAATGCAATTGCAGCAGGTATTTTATTCCAGAAACTTAGTCCTGTTGTTTCTAATTGCATTAATTCCCTTGACTTTCAGTAACTAGGGAACATTTCTGGTATGTATGCACTTTTCGGGATTCTGAGCAGCAGATTGTATAGATCAGTGGTTCCCAAACTTTTTTAAATCACGGCGCCCTAGAGTTTTTAGAATTTTATTCACTGCATCCCTTGTCCGATAGTCTCTTCTTGATAAATTTAGAAGGAAATATTAAATTAAATTAATTTTGTTTATACTGTATGTCATCCTTAGGTTAAGGTTGTGTGGCTTCTGTTCCATATATCTTATGACTGACAAGAGAACAGCACTGACCATAAATACTTTGAATTGGTCCTGAACCACCAACCCAGGGCACCCCTGCAAGAGCCCCACGGCACCCCAGGGTGCCACTGCACACACTTTGAGAACCACTGGTATAGACACTGAAACCATTAGTTTAATGTACTGTATGGTGAGGTCTACTCTGATAACTAGTATCATCTGCAAATTATAGAATAGATAAGAGAACAGTCATCCCATACTTTTACTAGTGATACCAAAGAATTCCTTACTCTGGATTTCTGGATATTCCATCATAAATTTAATGGCCCAGCGAATGGTGGAGGATGTTGTCCCAGTGCCAGCGATGAACAGATTGAAGGTGGTCATTGTCAGGCTCTCCATGGTAAAATGTGAACCTGGGTTATCAGCCTCCTAAAGACAATATTCAACATCATTTACAAAGAATTAAGGTTCAAAAAGGGTTGAGATTGCCTAAAGGATAAAAAAAGGGGCAGACTAGATGGGCCAAGTGTTTCTTATCTGCCGTCAAATTCTATGTTTGTATGTTTCTATCATTTACACAATTGGCCAAATGGCATAAATATGCAGGTTTCGAAACTGACATTGGGGGTTGTATAAGTTTAAAGAACCGGAGTGTTTTTTCAGTTAGTTGGCTGTCACATTTAAAGCAGCAATTAGTTATAAGAGAAAAACCTGCTGAATGAATGCCATCTGCTGCTGACCTGGTGAATAAAACAGTGTCACCTTAGTTTACACCGCCAGGTTCGGCACACTTAAAGACCCAAAGGGAATAGAGGAATCTGACAGAGATCCCTCTTCACACTCCGATAGATCCATTGGAAAGACCCTGCTTATGCCATCAGAAAATGTGTTAGCTGTTGGAAACAAGCTTGATAAATAGCACAATTACAACATTCCCATACAGTGACAGGGGAAGAAGGTGTTTTCTGCCATGAATGCAAGAGAGATCTCAGATATATCCTGCATTAGAGACTTATTAAATAGGAAACAAAATTATGCAGAATCTGTTTCCTAATGATTATTGGTGGCCGCAAAGCTGATAAATAGGGACTTAATGGTTTAATTAGCATCGACTATAGAAAAGATACTCTATCGACACATATATATATTTTGTATACAGATGTTTTTAAGGATCATAGCAACTAAGGGCAGTATCCAGTCTGCTGCGGTGATTTACCACAACTAATGGATTCACTTAGGGCTATCCAATTAGTATGCGCTTGCAAAGCATAATCTGCAATAACCAGCACTCAGAGCCGCAATAACACATGGGTCCAGATAATTATCCCAGATCCCATGAGTTATCACCCAAAAACTGGTAATTTTACGGCAGAGAAAATGGGCTATAATTGGGTAGCCCAATAATGACCATCGGGCTAAGATCACAATTATAGCCAATTTATTTTGGACAAAAAAGTAGTGCATTCAATTGGATACCCCCCTAATGAATTAATTTAAAAAGGCAGTGCTTTTACTAGACATTTCTGGCTAATAAAAGCATTGCCCTTTTAAATATTATTCATAAACAATACCAAAAGCGCTGGGTTGTGCAACCTGACGCTTTGTAAATATGTGGTCTATATACTAAGCCTTGTAGAGATATAAAATAGACAGAGATAAAGTCCCAGCCAATCAGCTCCTAACTGCCATGTTACAGGCTACGGGGGCATTCAATTAAGTGCCTTTTTTCAACTGGTCGAAAAAATGGCACTTATTCGACAGAGGGTATTCAATTGCGGCCATTTTCGCCATTTTTTTTTATCCATTTTCACCCATGCCATTTCACTATTTTTTTTGTCGAAACGGCATGGGCGAAAATTGCACCATAAATGGGCAGAAATGTCTGCGAATTCTCTAAAACACAGCTGCGAATTCGCTGATACACGTGATTTTTGCCAGTGCCGGAATTTTTGACCAGTTGAAAAAACGGCATGGGCATTGAATAGGTCGAATGTAAATTCGACCTAAAAACAGGCAAAAAGTGGAATACCCCCCTGTGTTTGAAAACTTACAGTTAGGAGCTGGTTGGCTGGTATTTTATCTCTGTACACTGTATCTCTCTCAAGGCTCAGTAAATAGACCCCTAAACACCTAATTCTTTTAAATAAATCAGACTAGGTTTACTGTAGGTAGATTTTAGAAAGCTAGGGAGATAGTTTATGCATTGAGATGTAAATTAATTTCTTATAAATGTTAGGCATCTGAAGTCAGGAGCTTTGTATTTAGCCAGCTGTGTTTATGAATCTGTTATAAAATACAATTTCCATAGTATTATGTATAATCACCCACCTCACAAAAAAATATTACCTCATTTATTTTATTTAAGAAACAGTCTACAAAGTCTCGTGGACAATTGGAGTCACAGGAGAGTACGTGATTCTCGATGAGACCTCTCAGGAATGACTGCAACATGGAACCATTCAGGAAAATCTTGTTATGCTCTCCCGGGAGCCATCTCAGGATTTCAGGGAAAGCGTTGTACATCTGCAGCATTAGAACACACCACCATCATTTACTTACACAATACTCAACAAATCAAGACTAAAATAAAGCAATGATTGCCACATAAAGTTACTCTGTCTATAAAGAATAAAATAGGTATTTAGTTAATTTATTCTTTAAAACAATGGACCTGATTCACAGTCGGACGCAGAAATGGCCGCAGCTATGTCTGCAGTTGCAGCTGCAACTTTCTGCATATGCTGCTGCAAAGCCCTTCCCTGGTGTGCTTGTACATCGTGTGTCCAAATATGCAAGAACTGAGATGCCTGCTGTCAGCAATTGGAGATGCTGAAATACCACTTGGTATCGGTCACTCTGTCAAAACCTGCATCAGCTCTTTGGCAGGTGCAGTCTCTCTATCTTAGTATTGCCTCCTATGTAAGAGGATCAGCCTCCTTCTACACAACTACTTTCGGCAACACATCTACAACACTCCTATAGGATACAGCATCTACATGACTCTTTTTAGCAACCACCCTGTTACCTCCCAATCACTGTCCAAGAACACCGCTTACATTTCTGCTACTGACCATCCATTCCTACACTGCGACTCTGTACATACATAATCGGGACTCATACACAGTGCAACTCAGAGGAATGTGTGGTGCAAAACAGAGAGAGGGAACACATGGAGAAAGCCAAATAGTAAAATACCATTTTAGTACAGTATTATGAGTGAATTAGGTGAAGAACATGAATTTAACCCTATCCAAAAAAAGCTATATATTTTTAATTTTTTTAAATAATTTCATAAACATCGGAATATCGATCGTGACCATCGGAACATCGGTAACATCGTGACCATCGGAACTTCATTTTTTAGAGCCCGTGCAGCTGCCAGGTACACATGGGGGGGGGGGGGGGGGGGGGGGGGGGGCTTGGGGGCGATGATTTACACTTACCAGCGGCTGCTATTTTCTGCAGCCACTGGGGGTGGGGGATCCTGCTGTGCTAACCGATCAGCAGTGATCGGCAGCACGGTAACACTGGGGTCTTGGTGCTGGGAGGCAGAGGGACCTTTCAGTACCTCTGACAGCAGCAGTGGAGGGAAGTTTCTCTTCCCTGCCGCTGCTAACACTGTGTATCTGACTGGTCACATCCTGTGCGACCAAGTCAGATAGAGCACTTGCTGGCATTGTCGCATCTAAAGCAACCATGCCAGGCAAGTGGTTAAGTAGTTGTCAGATGTAACATGTGCAGAGAGAGTTAGATTTGGGTGGGGTGTGTTCAAACTGAAATCTAAATTTCAGTGTAGAAATATAGCAACCAGTATTTACCCTGCACAGAAACAATATAATCCACCCAATTTTAAATCTCTCTGCTACATCTGCCCCACCTGCAGTGCAACATGGTTTTGCCCAATTGCTAGCCTTTTAAGTTTGCTAACAACTCTGAAAACTTTTTATTCCGACTGTGTATGTGTAACGATCACACTACACACACGCCAAAGTACCTTAGCAATACTGCTAGCAGTCAGAGCCGGATTAAGACCATGGGGGGCCCGGGGTACTTAAGACAGTGGGGCCCCTATTCAAAGGGGGTAGGGGGGGGGTGTATATATATATATATATATACACACACACACACACCACACATATATATATATATATTCACACACATATATATATATATATACATACACCCACACATGTGTATGTATATATATATATATATATATTATATACACACACATATTTATATATACACACATATATATATATATACGATATATATATATATTATATACACACACATTTATATATACACATATATATATATACATACATATATATACATTATATATATATATATATATATGTATATTAAAACCAAGTACATAATGTAAATTACGCAGCCTTACGTTTTTTTTAGGAGTCTGAGAGCTGGCTAGCCTGGCTGAGAAAGGGTGCTGGGCTGGCTGCTGCCTCCACGGAGTCCCCACGCGGCTGTCCTCCCTACTCCTTCCCTGCAGCTTGCGCGCCCAGCGGCAGCCAATGTCTGAGCCGCAGGCTGCTGCTGCTCCTCACGTTATTGGACAGCTGAGCCGTCGCTCAGCTGTCCTTCCATCACAGCCTGTGAAGCCGCCGCCGGGAGCCAGAGCCGCCAGGGACAGGACAGCCCTGCCGCTGCGTGTGTCGCCGGTTCCCGGGAGCGCAGCGCAATACCGCAGATCGGATCTCTGTTCCGATCTGCGGCGGCGACGGAGGGCCCTTTCAAAAAAGTGCCCCGGGACCCCCTCTTAATCCGGCTCTGCTAGCAGTGATAGACATTGTAGAGGTCATTCCGAGTTGATCGTAGCTGTGCTAAATTTATCACAGCTACGATAATTCACACTGACATGCGTCCACCCCGCATGTCAGTGCCGCCCCCCCCCCCGCAGAAGTGCAAAGGCATCGCACAGCGGAGATGCCTTTGCACTTCAAGAGTAGCTCCCGACCAGCTCAGCTTTAGCGTGCTGGCCGGGAGCTACTTTTCGCTCCCCGTCCCGCAGCGGCTGCGTGTGACGCCACGCAGCCGCCGCTGCCCGCCCCCCCAACAGTCTGGCCACACCTGCTTTGGCCGGACCATGCCCACTAAACGGCGTCCAGCCCTCTCCAGCCCAGCGACCGCCTCTGCCTCAGAGGCGATCGCTAGCCAACGACGGCTGGCATGCGCCGGCGCACTGCGGCGCCAGCACATGCGCAGTTCCGACCCGATCGCTGCGCTGCAAGAAACTTCAGCGAGCGATCGGGTCGGAATGACCCCCTTAGGGCCTAATACAGAGTTGATCGTAGCAGCAAATTTGATAGCAGTTGGGCAAAACCATGTGCACTGCAGGGGGGGCAGATATAACATGTGCAGAGAGAGTTAGATTTGGGTGTGGTGTGTTCAATCTGCAATCTAATTTGCAGTGTAAAAATAAAGCAGCCAGTATTTACCCTGCACAGAAACAAAATAACCCCCCACCCAAATCTAACTCTCTCTGCAAATGTTATATCTGCCCCCCCTGCAGTGCACATGGGGGGGTCATTCGGAGGTGATCGTAGCTGTGCTAAATTTAGCACAGCTACGATCATCTTCCCTGACATTCGGGGGGACGCCCAGCACAGTGCCAGTCCGCCCCGCATGTCAGTCCGCCCCCCTACCCCCCGCAGAAGTGCAAAGGCATCACACAGCGGCGATGCCTTTGCACTTCAAGAGTAGCTCCTGGCCAGCGCAGCTTTAGCGTGGTGGCCGGGAGCTACTCATCGCTCCCCGGCCCACAGCGGCTGCGTGTGACGTCACCCCCCCCATTCGGTCCTGCCACGCCTACGTTGGCCGGACCGCACCCACGAAATGGCGGCCAAACGCAATAAGGACAGATACAACGTTCCACAAGAAGCTTGTTTACATTCTCAAAGGATCTTTATGTTCAGAATGTGATCTCCTCCACAGTCTATGCCCACATGGTTAGAAGCATGCCACATGGAAAAGAGAAGGAACAAAGGGGGTTATTCTGAGTTGATCGCTCGCTGCCGATTTTCGCAGCACAGCGATCAGGTGAAAAAATGGCATTTCTACGTATGCACCGCAATGTGCACGCGCGACGTACGGGTACAAAGCTCTTTGTGGTTGTGCTCAGGTTCTAGCAAAGTTTTCCTTCGCACTGGCGGCCGCAAGAAGATTGACAGGAAGGGGGCATTACTGGGTGTCAACTGACCGGTTTCAGGGAGTGTTTGGAAAAACGCAGGCGTTTCTGAAAAAATGCAGGTGTGGCTGGGCGTTCGCTGGGCGGGTGTATGACGTCAAATCCGGACTGGAATAGGCTGAAATGATCGCAAGCGCTGAGTAGGTTCAGAGCTACTCTGAAACTGCACACACTGTTTTTGCAGAGCTCGGCTGCACAAGCGTTCGCACTTCTGCTAAGCTAAAATACACTCCCCAGTGGGCGGCGGCATAGCGTTTGCACGGCTGCTAAAACTAGCTAGCGAGCGATCAACTCAGAATGACCCCCAAAGACCAATAGTACACACCTTTTTGATAAAGGATTAAAAAAAATTTTTTATACAAATGCACTCACAAACAAAATAAAAGTTAAAGCATGTAACAACAAGATGCTCCGGTTAGAGGATATGCCATACTCATCGATCAGCCCTTTTTCAGCAGGATAAGCAGGATCCCGGACACCCTCCGTCTCATGCCAGGTCCAGAGTCGGCAAGATCTCAGTCCGCAACCAGTCCTAGTAACGATGCCACAAGCTTAACGTGTTTGGAATCACTCACGATTCTTCGCCACGCTGCGGTGTCGGTGGCTTGCTGGGCTCGCCACAGGATCTATTCCTACTCTATGGGTGTCCTGGACACCCACGAGTGGGAATAGCCCTGGTGTGCCGGGATTTCGAAGTCAATATACTGAAGACCGGGATCCCAACAGCCAGCATTTTAACTGCAACCGCTTCTAACCCTGTGGGCATAGACTGTGGAGGAGATCACATTCTGAACGTAAAGATCCTTTGAGAATGTAAACAAGCTTCTTGTGGAACGTATCTGACCTTATTGTAGAGGTCTTTCACCTTGGAACTCTAAAATAAAGGGTGATTATTATAATATCATTAAGAATTCTATACTGGTATTGTGCAAGGATACATTTATCTATTTTGTCTACATTGTATGCAGAGAGTTTTGTGACCCTCTCAACTAATGTATTGTGCTTTATGAAAAAACGGTTGATAGCGCAAAACTACAAAATACAGTTTTTATTCGTATAGCAATAATAGACAGGGAGGTAACGGGGATGGGCAGAAAAAAGCAGGCGTTGTGCAAACATTTTCGGGGTGTGTATCAGCTAACATCTGCAATTGGGATACGTTCAATATCTCGGCTGTCGGGATACCAGCAGCCGAAATACCGGAGCCGGAATCCCAACACCCGGCAGAACACCACCGCTGGAATACAGAAAATCTCAGTATCCAGACGCCAGAATCTCGACAGCCGGGATACTGAAAACAAGTATATAGTGGACATTAGGATTAGGTTTCGGGGGGGGAGGGGCACACTTTACCTGACATACGGGGGCTTAGGTCATGGCCGTAACTAAGGGGGGGCTAGGGGGAGACAGTAGTCTGGCTGGCGTGGTTGAACAGAGCCGAGCCTGGGACTGATGAGAGTACACTGGCTGCAGTCAGTCAGTCAGTCACAGTGACTGAGTCACTGTCACTGACGCTGCAGCATTCCGCACTGGACTCTGCAGGCTCCTCTGACAGGGGAGCTTTCACGGAGACTGCAGGTCTCCAGCAGCCCTCCCCCATGCCTGGGAACAGGGGGAGGGACACAACGCAGCAGCGTGGACTCTGGGGGTCATTCCGAGTTGTTCACTCGCAAGCTGATTTTTGCAGATTTGCTCACGCTAAGCCGCCGCCTACTGGGAGTGAATCTTAGCTTCTTAAAATTGCGAACGATGTATTCTCAATATTGCGATTACACACCTCGTAGCAGTTTCTGAGTAGCTCCAGACTTACTCGGCATCTGCGATCAGTTCAGTGCTTGTCGTTCCTGGTTTGACGTCACAAACACACCCAGCGTTCGCCCATACACTCCCCCGTTTCTCCAGCCACTCCTGCGTTTTTTCCGGAAACGGTAGCGTTTTTTCCCACACGCCCATAAAACGGCCAGTTTCCGCCCAGAAACACCCACTTCCTGTCAATCACATTACGATCGCCAGAACGATGAAAAAGCCGTGAGTAAAATTCCTAACTGCATAGCAAATTTACTTGGCGCAGTCGCAGTGCGAACATTGCGCATGCGCACTAAGCGGAAAATCGCTGCGATGCGAAGATTTTTACCGAGCGAACAACTCGGAATGACCACCCCTGAACGAGGGGGAGCTGTGACAGAGAGAGATTTATTGTGAGGTATGATCCTCTACCTGGCAGACAACTCCCCCTCTACAATATGTGTGTGTGTGTGTGTGTGTGTGTGTGTGTGTGTGTGTGTGTGTGTGTGTGTGTGTGTGTCAGTGTTCCTGTGGTCCCTATACAGTGTGTGTGTGTGTGTGTGTGTGTGTGTGTGTGTGTGTGTGTGTGTGTCAGTGTGCATCTGATCCCTATACAGTGTGTGTGTGTGTGTGTGTGTGTGTGTGTGTGTGTGTGTGTGTGTGTGTGTGTGTGTGTCAGTGTGCATCTGGTCCCTACACAGTGTGTGTCAGTGTGCATCTGGTCCCTATACAGTGTGTGTGTCAGTGTGCATCTGGTCCCTATACAGTGTGTGTGTCAGTGTGCATCTTGTGTGTGTGTGTGTGTGTGTGTGTGTGTGTGTGTGTGTCAGTGTGCATCTTGTCCCTATACAGTGTGTCAGTGTGCATCTGGTCCCTATACAGTGTGTGTGTGTGTGTGTGTGTCTGTGTCTGTGTGTGTGTGTGTGTGTGTGTGTGTGTGTGTGTGTGTGTGTGTGTGTCTGTACATCTGGTCCCTATATATTTTGTGTGTGTGTCAGTGTGCATCTGGTCATTATACCGTGTGTGTGTGTGTGTGTGTGTGTGTGTGTGTGTGTGTGTGTGTGTGTGTGTGTGTGTCAATGTGATCATATACAATCTGTTTTTGTGTCAGTGTGCCCCTGGTCTGTGTGTGGGTTTCAGAGTTCCCCTGGGACCTGCACCATATGTGTGATAGTGTGCCCCCTATATAATCTATCTAATGTGTATACGCAGCTCCTCTGTGGTGTAACGTGCATAAGCGGCTGTAGTGTGGGGTGGTCTTCTGTTTGCCGGCGGTCGGGCTCCCGGCGCTCAGTATACCGGCGCCGGGAGCCCGACCGCCGGCTTACCGACACTTATTTTCCCTCGTGGGGGTCCACGACCCCCATAGAGGGAGAATAAAATAGTGTGGCGCGCGTAGCGCGCCACCGTGCCCGTAGCGTGGCGAGCGCAGCGAGCCTGCAAGGGGCTCATTTGCGCTCGCCAAGCTGTCGGTAAGCCGGCGGTCGGGCTCCCGGCGCCGGGATGCTGGTCGCCGGGAGCCCGACCGCCGGCCACCCGTAGTGAACCGTAGTGTGGTGTAACATGTATAAGAGGCTCCTCTGTGGTGTAACGTGTGGGATTTATATATATATATATATATATATATATATATATATATATATATATGTGTGCAATGGAAGGCGGCACTCGGAGACTGTCATCAGTTGAAAAAAGTGTGCTTTTAATCGACGTTCCTCAAGACACAGCAAACCAGGAAGGGAGTACGTCTCCCGAAACGTCGATTAAAAGCACACTTTTTTCAACTTATGACAGTCTCCGAGTGCCGCCTTCCATTGCACATATACTGAGCCATCATTACCTAAGGAGGGCACCGGAGCAGGTACCCAGCAGGGACGAGGAGTGCCGGATCTCGCAGTACAGTATATATATATATATATATATATAAAATTGTATTTTAATTATAAGCATTTTTTTATTTTATTTTTGCGGGGGGGGGCGCGCAAATTTACTATCTTGCCCCGGGTGAGAGCAACCCTAGTTTCGGCCCTGCTTAGGTTTAGGCTGTGGGGTAGGGTGGTTAGGTTTAGGCTGCAGACAGGGGGGGTTACGGTTAGGCACAACCGGGGGGATTAGGTTTAGGCACTAAGAGGAGAGGGTTATGTTTAGGCAGCGGTGTGTCCAGGGTTAGGTTTAGATAGTTACCGGGGAGGTTAGGGTTAGGCACTCATGCGAGAGGTTAGGGTTGGGATGTGATCACGGAGGGTTAGGGGGGTGAGTCAAAATACATAACTTACCCCTGTTGGGATCTTCATCATCGGGATGCCGGCATTGGTATTCTGAGTACCATCATCCCATGCACCAGGATATTCTACCCAACCCCTAAAATCTGGTACGCAGAAAACATGGCTGCGACCGGATGCACCACGCTGCCCCCGTCAAGCGACCACAAATTGGTTTTGGGTCTCTCAGGGGACCTGGCCAATAGGGGATTCCCTCTTTCCTTCAGTAACCGCCTGTACTGACTCCACCCTAATGCCCAGTGGGTGGGTATTTGCTGCCACCACCAGGCTTCTCCTACGGCACCTGGAACCACTGATTTCTACTCAAGCGTCTACCATCGGCACCTTAAACAGCTTTCTGCTATGTATGCATGGACACGATGCTGACACACCTCTAGTGCACCGTTCATGCATTCCCATAATTATACAAACTGCGCACAGCACACTGAATTTAGTATGTCAATACATTTACAGTATATGGCGCCTAGTAGCGATTCGTCCGTTTAGAAAACGGCAAATGTGCCACGAGTTTATCATGTGCGATTAGCCTTTGGGGATTAGCATACATCTCTGAGTAAGGCCCTATGTCACATAGTGGGAGGAACAGGGTACCCAATAGCACAGAATAGTGATGTAAAGATCCTATTAAAAATGATAGGGTTTGACCCAAAATTTTAATCAGCGCTGATATTAAAAGCCAAACAAGGTGTGTTTTTGAATAGGGAGCTGACTCAGTGCTACATCTCATTAACAAACATATTCCCTCATGAACAATATGCTCACCTGAAATCCACGTCTCCCTAGAAAGGTGAGGTTTTCATTGATCATTCTATGCAAGGTTTGGAAAGTCTTATCTTGTGTATCAAACCTATCTCCAAACACAATGGAACATATTACATTGGAAACAGCAGCAGTCACCTCAGGGCCTGGATTGAAAGGCTTTCCTGGAAATTAAAAACAAAGCTGTAAACACAGACCATTTGTAAATATGCTGCAGTTTTTACTTTTCTGTCCAGGTGTGTATACTTTAGCATTGCAGACATTATGGGGGAATTCAATTGTTTTACGTCTAATTTTCCAGTCTAAGCAGGATGACTTTTTAGACGCCCATACAATTATCACTATTCAATTGTTTGGGTGCACATCACGCATGTCATGCCCAAACAGACAGGGTTTAGCCGCGTAAAACTGCTAAATCTGTCTAAAGTCCTGCTTTGGAACCCAAAGTGCCTAGTTTGCACACAATTTTTTTTTAATGCTTCAGGAGGTTGCGAGAAAGTGTCCTCCATGGCTGCTGGAGGACTGAACAGCAAAACAATTGAATTGCTGCCTATGGCTGGATTTCAGTTCAGTGCAACGTGCAGATGCACAGATTACAGCCTAGTATGGTAGCCTGCTCACCACTATAGGGTGTGAGGGAAAATTAGCTAGTAACTGGCTGCAAAGTGCCTTCTCCCGGCCAATCCAGAGGCATTTTACAGCTATTGTTCTGAATTAAATGCCCCTCTATATCACCAATTTGTAAAATCTTATGGTGTATGCAATTAATTTAACACGAAAGTTACCATGGCTGGTACACCTGACGAAGATCCTTTCAAGGGGATAATACTGTACATATACATTTTAATACATAAAGATTATTATATTGCTGTAATGGTGTAGATGATGACCGTGCAGGCAAGGCAATTTTGACTAACTAGTACAAAGTATAGTATGGTCAAAATCGCACATAGCCAATATCTCAAGTAAAGATAGTCAAAATTGGAGATAGTCAATATCTCATTGTTTGTATGCAACTTAAGAGAGTGATAAATTGCACGGTGATATAATACCGGCCAATCAGCTCCTAACTGCCATGTTACAGGCTGATACTTTATCACCGTGCAATTTATCACTCTCCAAAGCTTGATAAATATGGGCCTTACTGTCATATGTATAGACAGTATCTGCGTCAGTGGGCCACTGGAGACCCGGGAAAATCCCCCTGTGGGCCCCATTGCTCAATGTCTCTGCCTTCTCCCCAGTGATGGCCCAGGCACAGGCTGACCAAGTGACCTCCATGGATTAGTCTAGTCTAGTTTTTATTGAATTTAGATTTTCCAGAAAAAGCACCCCAGAGGAGCATTAGGGTCAGAGCTGTCTTAACAGCAGTGTAGGCCCCTGGGCACAGCAATGCACTGGGGCCCCTCTACCCACCCATCAGCGGTAGGGGTGGGGGGTGCTGTCAGCGGCAGCTTTGATGTTCCGCGGGGGGTAGGGGGGTTCTATCTTTCGCTCATCATGTAGGACCTGGAGAAATAATTTCTGCTAATTACTCCTTTACTGCACAAATGGGGCAGGAAGGAGAACACTAAACTGTAGAAGGGGACATTGTGCTGAATGAAGGGGCCCTGGTACATGGCTTCCAGGGTGGTAGGGGGGTGTTTAATACACAGGGGAGGGGTGGTTAGTGGAGAGGGCTTAATATTCATCATTTCTGGGAGTCAGGGCAGCTTGCTTTACTGCAGATATCTCCAGTTCCTGGAATCAGATTTCTTAGCTTTAATGGGATAAAAAAAACTAGAGAGTCCCACCTTTCAGGAGGTATTGGGGACTTGGGGATCAGACTTCAGGAGCCAGAGCAATCTACCAACAAAAATATAAAACTACATATTAGGCGTGTGGAGCTGGAGCAGAGACCAACTGCTTGAAGGCTGATATCTCTGGTTCTGGGCATACTAGAGACAAGCTGTCAGTGTCCACTGAAAGGGGAGAGTCCCAGCTTTTGGAGAGTACCTCAGAAAAACTCTAAGTCAGACAGAACCCTAGATATCTGGCTGGGAAGAATAATTAACAGGCTTGGATGGGGACCACTGCTTTGAAGTCGGATATCTCCGGTTCCCCAGGGCCGATTTTCAAAAATCTGGTACCCCTGGAAAGAGGGGACCCTCAGCTATCAGCCTAGGGCCCTTTTACTCCTGGGGCCCTTGGGCAAGAGCCCATTGAGCCCATACGAAAAGACGGCCCTGATTAGGGTAGATGGAAGGCACACAAATAGCCTTTATACAAAAACATACATGAAGTGTTTTTTTTTTCTTAGTTTAAATTAAGATAAACTACTTGCCAATGCAACCATGCCACATTATTTTCTAACAGCATCCTAACCCCCACTGGGCTGCAACCTCTGTGAAGAAGCTCTCCTGCTTCCAACTACATAAAGTATGGGGAAATAACTTTCTTACCTTCTCCCCATCTGGTCCAGCCACTTTTTCCAGTGTGCTGTGCCAGACTCTCTGGCATTTTGCTGACATAGGAACTTATTCATGTTTGTTAAGAAACCAAGAAAGTTAGAAATTGGGCAAAATTATGTGCACTGCAGGTGGGGCCGATGTAACCAACCCCTCTGTCCTTGTCCTGTATGTGCCAGCTTCTCTGCCCTTGCCTTTTCTATGCCAGCCTCTCTTCCCTCCTCCTGTCTGTGCCAGCCTCTCTGCTCTTTCTGACACACTCTCTGCCCTCCCCCTGTCTATGCCAACCGCACTACCCTTCTCCTGTCTTTGAGCTTAATTCAGACCTGATCTCTGTGCTGCTAATTTTGCTGTCCTGCAATCAGATAGTCGCCAACCAAGGAGAGTGTATATTTGCCCGTGCAAGTGTGCGATCGCATGTGTGCGCCATCCTACAAATGTCCCTCAGTCAGTAGACAGCTGCAAATCCATTTGCACCACACTCACCATTGAATGATTTTTCCACTGTGTGCAGTCTGTGCGCAGCCCAGGACTTACTCCTACAGTGCGATGAGAACAGGCTGACCGGTTCTGGAGCTGACGTCACACACCCTCACAGAAAACGCTTGGGAACGCCTGCGTTTTTCCTGACATTCCCAGCAAACGGTCAGTTACCACCCACAAACGGCCTCCTCCTGTCAATCAGCATGCGAATGGCTGTGCGATTTAAATTTTTGCACCAGCCTGTCATTGTTTGCAGATTCCTGTTGTTATTTGGTGACGCGCTTGCACATTGCAGTGCATACGCATGCGCAGTCAATCGATAATCGCCGCTGTGCAAAAATGCACAGCAGCGAACAGGTCTGAATAGGGCCCTTTGTCAGTCTTTATTACCTTCTCTCTTGTTTTCCCAGCTTTTCAGACCTTTGCCTGTCTGTTCCAGGATATCTGCCTCTGCTCTGTCTATGCCAGTCCCCTCCTCTCTTATTGCTCTTGTCTGTTCCAGTCTCTCTGCTCTTCAATTGTCTTTGCCAGCCTCTCTGCCCTTTTCTATGCACGCTCAGTCTGCACTTTTGCCAGTCTGTGACTAGCCCTGTCTGTGCCTGTCCCTGCTATCTGCACCTACCTCTCTGCCCTTCAACACTCTACACCAGCTTCCCTGCCCTTACTGTGTCTGCATTATCCTCTACTAGCCTCTTTGCCCTTCCCATCGCTGCGCCCCAGCCATTCTGCTCTTTTGTGTGCGCCAACCTCTTTGCACTTCCCCAGTCTTAGGCAGAATCTCTACCCTTGCACTATCTTTACAACCTCTCTGCCTGTGTCCCCCTCTCTTCCCTTCTCCTGTCTGCGCCAGCCTTTCTGCCATTCCTCTGTCTGAAACAGCCTTACTGCACTTATTATCATGTCTGTGGTGGCGTCGGTTCACATATATCAATGTTTGCCAACCATCAGTTGCTAAAGGCTGTCTCTAGCACTATATACATGTAGGGGATTGCATCCATTTTCTAATGATTGCTCTGCTCCAGGGACGTGCAGTCAGGGGAGGCAGGGGAGGCAGTGCTTCCCCTGTCATAATGATCAAAATAATACAAAGAAGATATTTATAATACAGATTCTGTGATAAATATCTTCTTTTATTATTCTAATCATTTCACCCCTGTGAATATGCCTGCATATTGGGGTGGGAGGCAGCGGGAGAAGTGCTTCCCGCTGCTAACACTAAAATTTGGGAAGCGGGGGGTGGGCATGGGATGGGGCCAAGTCATAGGATGTAAAATCCCATTGAAACAACATAGGGAAGCGGCACCAGTACATGTGCCTCAATGACAGGGGCGTGCATTCAGCCCACATGAATGCACACCCCTGTCAGTCCCGCAGATACGATTGGACCAGCTGTCACAAATTCGGTGGCATGACGCGGCGGCGGGACCCAGCGGAGATAGGGTGGCCCACAGGTGATGACAACGGAAGCCCTGGGGAGGCGGCGGCCATGAAAAAGAGCTTAAAGGCCGCCGCCCCCAGGTGAAGGTGCTGCATAATAAACTATTCAAACATTCGGTGTGGTGTTTTTATTTTAATATTTTCTTTACAGACGGACTACGGGTGCCAGCAGGCCCTTAATGTCCGGGCATGCTGGCACTTGTGGTTCTCCAAGTGCCAGCATGCTGGGGCAAGCTTGCTGGGACCTGTAGGCCAACTGTTAAGAACAATATTAGTATGTCGTGAACCCCTCACCCACCACCACCAGTGCTGGTTGTTGCTCAGAATGGGAGAACCCATTTAAATTTTCTGAGTAATTCCAACCCTGGGTTGACTGGTTTGGGGGGGTGTTTAATGCTATGGCAGGGGGACCCCACACTGAGTGTCTCCCCTGCTATGGCATTATTCACCCTGGCTGGTTCAGCCTAGTGCTAGTTTTGCTTTAAATAAGAGAACCCTATGTATGTTTGTTTATTTGTTTATAATGCGGGGTTGGGGGGTGTTGTCACAGCAATAAGCCAGTGCCTCCCCAGTCACTGCCCTCACCGCACGTCACTGCTCTGCTCCTTTGTTGCTTTATGCCCTTCATTGACTGACTGCTCACCCACACTTTGGGTACTTACTTAATTCCCAGTTGTGACTGCTTTAGTTAACCAAATGAAACGTTTCTGTATCAGAACTATGGTCCCACTACCATGTTGTGGCTCAACTACTTCTCTAATTTAACATTGAATAATGAATACATTTGTTGTGGCATGGGCAAAGGCTTCAAGAAATAGGAGAATATTAGTGTCCCTGTCTTGGTATTGCTACACTTGTCTCTCTGTCTGGGTGTTTCTGCAGGTGTGTCTCTGGCTGTGTTAACCCATTGGAAATACTTTACCATTTCTTGCCTTGAAGATTTCCAAAAGAAAATTTGCCTCCTCGGTCACTCTATCTTCAATGCTTTTTTTTCCCATCCCAAAATTTCGCAATGTGGTCAAGGAGAACCTTCTTTGCTGATACCAGTGAGGTCCATTAGAGAACACCATTCCTAAAATATAGTACAGTTCTTGAATTTCCTTTTATTGGACAATTGAAAATTCTCAGCTGTAGAAAAATTGGATGCACAGCACATTGGTGTATCTTTATTACTCAAATGATAGGTTTATCTCACTCACAAACATTGAAAACCAAAATCACATGCAGTTCTGTATTTTGTCAAATGTCAGATGCTGAGAACAGCTATAGTGTATTAGGGGGACATTTACTAAGCAGTGATAAGAGCGGAGAAGTGAGCCAGTGGAGCTATTTCCCCATCAACCAATCAGCAGCCCTATATAATTTTATAGTATGCAAATTATAGATGTTACTTCAGTGCTGATTGGTTGATAGGGCAACTTCTCCATTGGCTCACTTCTCCGCTCTTATCACTGCTTAAAATGTACCCCTAATAGTGTGGTACAGGGTAGAAGGAGGAGTTGTCAACAAAGAGGGACATGGGTGGAATTCATTTTTATTTTAAAGATGTTAAGTTTAAGTTATCCTTCTGACATCCAAGAGAAGACAGACTAGAGACAGTTAGGGGTTCACCTTATATCCAGTGGAGCAAGTAGAAATATTTTGTTATGGGTACTAAGTGCCTTAAAATGGGCGTGGTCATGTGTTGTGATGGGGCGTGGACACATGCTGCTAGAGGGAGTGGCTACATGACACTAGCAGCCTGGCCACATGACACAGCCCCTTTTTGGGGGGATTCTGGAGGCAAGGCTAAAAATATATAGTAATGCCTCCAGTATAATAGAAATATATAGTGATACCTCCAATATAATAGAAATATATAGTAATGCCCCCAATTTAATAACAATATATAGTAATGCCTCCATTATAACAGGAAACCACAGCCACTGTCGCACTCCCAGTAACCCTGACAAAGTGGGAGGAGCAGTCATGCTGCCAAGCACCATGGTCTTGTTGCTTTGGAGCACATTATAATTGTGGCAATGGCAAAGTGTGTGGCAGGTGGTACTGCGTACCCGCTGCCAAATTCTTAAGGGCACTCCGTACCTGAGCGCACCCGCATACTTGCACCACTGCTTATATCTGTCTTCTGTCTCCACTTCTATCTTGAAAACAAAGATGATATCCCAAAATACATTATTAACATAGTTAATAACTTTGGTATTAAGCAGAGTGCTGAAGATTATTTGGCTCTACTGAAAGCTGTAGCTGTAGCCCTGGAACGTGCACAAACACGCAACTGCACAATCAGTGAGGTCGTACAAGTGTGGAAGAAGCTGTTAGATGATCTTGAAGAGATTGGACACCACATCATTGTAATAAAGATGGAAAAGGAGGGAGCTAAAATTGCACTCACAGATGCCCACTTGCTGGCTAATCTGCTTGATCCTAGGTACAGGTGGAAAAAAGCTTAGTCCTGCTGAAATTGAGACTGCTATAGAGTTTTCTCATGTCAATAATCGTCAAATTATTTCGGTCATCATCAACTTTTGTGCATCCATAAAACCATTTGCACCATACATGTTTGAAGTGGACACTTTTACGCCAAGTATCTCCTGTAGCCTGGTGGATGTCCTACGCAGCTCAACTTCAGTTAGACACTTCTGTAGTAAATCTTCTGAAGCAGATGTTCACCGAAGTTTCATCCAGTGCAGGAATTGAAAGGATTTTTTCAATTTACGGTTTTGTACAATCCAAAACAAGCAACAGATTGGGAAATGAAAAGCAGCTAAGCTGGTTGCATGCTACAGAGCCTTTTCTGTTGAGGACAAACGTGAGGACGTGGACAAAAACATGTTTGACTCAGACTCAAACAACTGATTGAGTAAAAATCAGAACCTAATTGTACTTCTTGATGCTAATTGTACTTCTTGATGCAACTGTTTAGTGTGTATTTATTCTATTACTGTGTTCATTTTGTTTCTGTTCTCACTTAAAAAATTGTTCATGTATTACTGAAACAAGGTGCAAACATCTAAAATGAAACAGTTTACTTAAAAAATTGTAATAAATAAAGTCCTATTTAAATCACAAAAATCTGATTTAAATCAATTAAAACCGATTTAAATCAAATAAATCCGATTTTTTTTCTAATTTTTTTTTTTTTTAATCTGATTTCTCATACGTCCTAGAGGATGCTGGGGACGACATCATGACCATGGGGTATAGACGGGATCCGCAGGAGACATGGGCACTCTAAAGATTTTTAATTGGGTGTAAACTGGCTCCCCCCTCTATGCCCCTCCTCCAGACCTCAGTTTTAGAAATGTGCCCAGGTCGACTGGATGCACTCTGAGGAGCTCTACTGAGTTTCTCTGAAAAGATTTATGTTAGGTTTAATAATGTCAGGGAGATCTGCTGGCATCAGACTCCCTGCTTCGTGGGACTGAGGGGGCAGAAGCAGAACCAACTTCCTCAGAGTTTCATGGCTCTGCTTCTGGCTGACAGGACACCATTAGCTCCTGAAGGGAACTGAGCCAGAAGACAGGGGAGTATGAGAAGATTGAACTTTAATCAAGTAAGTGACGGCTGAGGTACGACGTGGCTGGTGGGAGCGCAGCGCACCATTGCTGCCCACACACACAAGCACTGCAGGGTGCAGGGCGCGGGGGGGGGGGGGGGCGCCCTGGGCAGCAAAATACCTCTATAAACTGGCTAATAGGGGGCATAAGATGCCCAGGCACAGCCATACCCCCGCCAGTATAAATATTACAAACAGTCTCTGAGTTAAAAAAGGCGGAGCTTCTTCCTCAGGCAGCAAGCACACTGCTCAGCACCATTTTCTCTCTCTCTCCTCAGGCTGCAGAGATATAGCTGGTCCTCCTCCACTTCTGACTACAAGTATTCAGGGTGTAAATAAGGGGGGCACAAAGCGATTTGGGTGCTTTACAAATGTGTTTTACTGTGTAAAGAGCGCTGCCTGTCAGTGGGCATTCTGTGTTCACAGACATTAAATACAGGCGCTGAGGTTATAAGCTAGCTGCTCCTATACTGTGTCCCTCTGACAGATTTTACTGTGGGTCTGTCCCCAAATAAGTCCCAGTGTGTCTGTGAGTGCTGCACAAGTGTGAGGCATGTCTGAGGCAGGGAGTTCCTCCCCGGAGGAAGCCATTTTAGGGACAAAGAGTTGTAATGTGGTGGCGCTACCGGCACACCAAGAGCCTGCATGGGTGAAAGAGCTACGTGACAGTATGCATCTGATTAACCGTAGATTGGATAAGTCTGAATCTAAGGCTGCATGCTGGAGAAAATCTGTGGAAGATGTGATTTTTCAGGATGCTGTTATTCCTTATGCGGGCAGACCCTCTGGGTCACATTAGAGACCATTTGCAAATGTTGTAAACACTGATACCGACACGGATTCTGATTCTTGTGTCTACGATAGTGAATCCAGAGAGATAGATCATAAATTGGCAAAAAGTATACAATATATGATTGTGGCTATAAAGGGACGTGTTGGAGGTAACAGAAAGCACTCCTGTACCTCAGGAGAAAGCTTATTTATGTAAGGAAAAGAAATCCAAAGTCACGTTCCCTCCTTCACACGAACTAAATGCTCTGTTTGAAGGGATGTGGGTGAATCCTGATAAAAAAAATTGTATTCCCAAAAGGATTCACATAGCTTATACTTTCCCAGTCGAAGACAGGAAAAAATTGGAGTCACCCCCTGTGTTAGACAGTGCACTTTCCAGGTTGACAAAGAAGGTAATTCTCCCTGCTCCTGGCACGGCTTCTCTTAAAGAGCCGGCAGACCGCAAAATGGAAACGACATTGAAATCCATTTATGTTACCAATGGTACACTGCTCAGGTCCACTATTGCCTGCGCATGGGTGAGTTGCGCTATTGAAAAATGGTCAGAAAGTGTGTAATCAGAAATTGACACGATTGATAAAGATGAGATACTCCTTAGGGAATATCAAGGATGCTGCCGCCTACATGCTGGAAGCAATGAAGGATATTGGACTTTTGAGTTCACAAGCCGCTACCATGGCAGTATCGGCTAGGCGGGCCTTATGGATTCGCCAGTGGAACCCGGATGCAGATTCCAAAAGAAACATGGAGGCTCTCCCATATAAAGGTGAGGCCTTATTTGGCGATGGCCTGGATGCGTTAGTCTCGGCGGCTACCGCAGGTAAGTCAACATTTTTGCCCTCTGCGCCTGCACCGACAAAAAAGACCTATCACCCGCAAGTGCAGTGCTTTCGGCCCAATAAATACAAAAAGACGAGAGTTTCAAGACGTTCCCCCATGCCGATTTTTCAAATCAACCTTGCCAGCTTCTCCGCCAGGGAGAGAAGCAGTAACAGCGGCAATCCAAAACTTATGTCAAGACCAGGTCATAGTCCTGGTACCATTGTCACAACAAGGGCGGGGTTTTTATTCAAGCCTCTTTGTTGTTCCGAAGCCGGACGGCTCGGTCAGACCGATCGTAAATCTAAAAGATCTGAATTTCTTCCTGAAAAGGTTCAAGTTCAAGATGGAATCACTTCGGGCGGTGATTGCCAGTCTGGAGGAGGGGGACGACTTGGTGTCGGTGGACATAAAAGATGCCATTTATCCTCCGCACCAGGCTTATCTGAGATTCGCGATTCAGGATTGCCATTACCAATTCCAGACGTTACCTTTCGGTCTCTCCACGGCGCCGAGGGTATTCACCAAGGTGATGGCGGAGATAATGGTCCTCCTTCGTCAGAAAGGAGTCAATATAATCCCTTATCTGGACAACCTCCTGATAAAGGCGAGATCCAGGGAGCAGTTATTACAAAACATATCCCTCTCCCTGTCAATACTCCAACAACACGGGTGGATCATAAATTACCCAAAGTCACAGTTGGAACCGATGACAAGGTTGTCTTTCGTCGAGATGATTCTGGACACAGAAGTTCAGAGAGTATTTCTTCCGCTGGAAAAGTGCATTCGTTGTTGGGGAAGATGGTGGCGGCCTACGAGGCCATACAGTTTGGCAGGTTCCATGCCAGAGTATTTCAGTGGGACCTGTTGGACAAATGGTTGGGGTCACACCTACACATGCACAGAAAGATAATCCTGTCGTCAAAAAACAGGATTTCGCTCCTGTGATGGTTGCACAGCTCTCACCTGCTAGAGGGACACAGGTTCGGGATTCAGGACTGGGTCTTAGTAACCACGGATGCAAGTCTCCGAGGCTGGGGAGCAGGTTCTCAGGGAGAAAACTTCCAGGGACGTTGGTCACAACAGAAAGCCTGCCTTCACATAAACGTTCTGGAGCTAAGAGCCATTTACAACGGCCTTCAACAAGCGGTACATCTTCTTCAAAACCGTCCCGTGCAGATCCAGGCGGACAATGTAACAGCAGTCGCATACATAAACAGGCAGGGCGGAATGAAAAGCAGAGCGGCAATGGCAGAGGCGACAAAAATCCTCCACTGGGCAGAAAAACATCTACAAGCTCTGTCGGCAATATTCATTCCGGGAGTAGACAACTGGGAAGCAGACTTCCTCAGCAGACACGATCTCCATCCAGGAGAGTGGGGCCTTCACCAAGAAGTCTTCGCAGAGGTGACAAGTCTTTGGGGATTTCCTCAAATAGACATGATGGCGTCTTGTCTCAACAAGAAGCTTCAGAGATACTGTCCCAGGTCGAGAGACCCTCAAGCAGTAGCAGTGGATGCACTGATGACCCAGTGGGTGTTTCCGTCAGTGTATGTTTTCCCTCCACTTCCGCTGATCCCAAAAGTACTCAGGATCATAAGAAAGACAAGGGTTCGAGCAATCTTCATTGCCCCAGACTGGCCAAGAAGGGCTTGGTACCCAGATCTTCAGCAGTTACTCATAGGAGATCCTCGGCCTCTTCCTCCTCGGGAGGACCTGCTGCAGCAGGGGCCGTGTGTGTACCAAAACTTACCGCGGCTACGTTTGACGGCATGGCTGTTGAGCGCCGTATCCTAGCCAGGAAGGGTATTCCTAAGGAGGTCATCCCCACCCTTATTCAGGCCAGAAAGAGAGTAACGTCAAAACATTACCACCGTATTTGGAGAAAATATGTGTCTTGGTGTGAATCCAAGAAGGCTCCTTCGGAAGAGTTTCACTTAGGACGTTTTCTCCATTTTTTGCAGGATGGTGTGGAGGCGGGCCTACAATTGGGATCAATCAAGGTCCAGATTTCGGCCTTGTCAGTGTTCTTCCAAAAACAATTGGCCTCTCTTCCAGAGGTTCAGACCTTCGTGAAAGGGGTTCTGCACATCCAGCCTCCATTCGTGCCTCCATTGGCACCATGGAACCTTAACGTGGTATTGCAGTTCCTTCAATCGGATTGGTTTGAGCCTCTACAAAAGATAGAGTTGAAGTTTCTCACTTGGAAAGTGGTGATGCTTTTGGCATTGGCATCCGCAAGGCGGGTGTCTGAATTGGGGGCCTTGTCTCACAAGAGCCCTTACCTGATTTTCCATGAAGATAGGGCAGAGTTGCGAACTTGACAACATTTTCTTCCTAAGGTGGTTTCTGCTTTTCACATAAACCAACCTATTGTGGTGCCAGTAGTTAATGACACATTCACTGATTCAAAGTCTCTAGATGTGGTTAGAGCATTGAAAATCTATGTTGCTAGAGCAGCTCGTATACGGAAAACAGAGGCTCTGTTTGTCCTGAATGATCACAACAAGATTGGCTGTCCTGCTTCCAACCAGACTAGTGCACATTGGATTAGAAATATGATTCAGCAAGCTCATACTACGGCTGGCTTGCGGTTACCGACGTCGATAAAGGCCCACTCCACTAGGAAGGTGGGCTCATCCTGGGCAGCTGCCCGGGGGATCTCGGCATTACAACTTTGCCGAGCAGCTACTTGGTCAGGGTCAAACACATTAGCTAAGTTCTACAAGTTTGACACCTTGGCCGATGAGGACCTAAAGTTTGGTCAATCGGTGCTGCAGGGTCATCCGCACTCTCCCGCCCGTACTGGAGCTTTGGTATAGACCCCATGGTCTTGATGTCGTCCCCAGCATCCTCTAGGACGTATGAGAAAATAGGATTTTGATAACCTACCGGTAAATCCTTTTCTCCTAGTCCGTAGAGGATGCTGGGTGCCCGTCCCAGGTGTATTTTACCTGCAGTTTAGTTATTACAGTTACACAAGTTGTGTTATCTTGGTTTCAGCATGTTGCTGCAATTAGTTCATGGCGTGTGTTATGTTGAATGCCATCACCACTAGTTAAGTAATTCCTTTCCTTGAAATGTCAGTCTCCCTGGGCACAGTTCCTACAACTGAGGTCTGGAGGACGGGCATAGAGGGAGGAGCCAGTTCACACCCAATGAAAAGTCTTTAGAGTGCCCATGTCTCCTGCGGATCCCGTCTATACCCCATGGTCTTGATGTCATCCCCAGCATCCTCTACGGACTAGGAGAAAAGGATTTACCAGTAGGTTATCAAAATCCTATTTTTTATGCAACTCTGACTTGAAGATGCCATCATAATATTTTTATTAGAGGGTTCTCTCACTTATGCAGTTTGCATCTCACTGAAGTAATATAAGATTCAACCCTGTAAGCTGGAAAAGGGTGCTTTTGGGCCATCGATTGTACTGCCACCTTCTAGTTGCTGTGTAGCCGACATCACAGGTTGTATCCCGATCCACTTGTTGTGATCCTTGGAAGTGCCATTATCAACCACATTACACAGACCCCTTTGTACAGTACCTCTGCCTCAAACTTAATAACCCCTGAAAATATGCCAGATGCCAGCCTTTAGAGGTGGCATGAGTTATTTACCTTTTCTTCTTGCAATCCTTTCAAAAACTGGCAGAATTGCTCTCCCGCTGAAATCGTCTCCCTGTCCAATCAGAGCTTCCTTCAATGTATCATAGCTGTACAAAACCACTGTTGGTTTCCATCCAAAGTAGATTGTGTAGACATTTCCGTACTTTTCTCCAAGCTGGACAATAGAGCAGAAAATGTTTGTCAGATATTAACTGGCAGGAAGCTGGTTAAAGATTTACTCCTAAACACGAATAAACACACACGCATCTGTTCTATAACACAAATAAAAAAGACGCGTGCTGATGGCCTCTGTGATCTGCCGCTGCATCCGAAGACACAGCATTGGATTATATGGGTGAACATTGGGCTTCTGAGTACTCAGGATGTCTAGTGAAATCACACTGCCAGAGCTAGTGAAGCCACTGGCTTCTGTGCACCTGAAAACGGGGCCACCCCCAAATGCCAGTAGCATGTCACTCAGACCCACATCTGCACATGTATAGAGCTGTTTCTGCACATGTGCAGATCTGAAAACATCAGAGATGGGCATTAACATCAAATGAACATACGTCTCTGAGTCAGGCCCTAGGA